>NW_028318382.1:2872500-3528333 GCF_062004578.1 Staurois parvus
CCTGTGCTTCGGGATGGACTCGGCTAGGGTTATGGTAACATCACAGATATCCTGGAAAATGCACTCTTTGCTACCCTCAACGGACCAGGGTAGTCCAATGTCACTGGATACAAAGAAAAACAAATAGAGGTCGCACCGGCCTAGTGCATGATCTTAAAAAATGTATTGAAAGGATAAAAAGTAAGTATCGTACTCACAATAGGCAAACAGGTCAAAGGCACATCACACTAAACAGCGGTGTCCAATCCACATTGCATAGAAGTCCAAAAAAATGGAACCCTTGTCTTCCAACAGGCTAATGCGTTTCGAGGTCTCAACCTCTTCCTCAGAGCCACCATAGGTTTCTTGGACTTATATGCAATGTGGATTGGACACCGCTGTTTAGTGTGATGTGCCTTTGACCTGTTTGCCTATTGTGAGTACGATACTTACTCTTTATCCTTCCAATACATTTTTTACGATAATGCACTAGGCCAGTGCGCCCTCTGTTTGTTTTTCTTTGTATCCAGTAAATCTCCCTCGTGTCAGAACACGGAAGAAAAATTAGTCATGTTTATTTCTTGTTGTCCATATGGCTCTCTACCTGCGTTTCCAGAATTAATGGCCAGGTTCACCTTTTATGAAAAAAAAAAATAAAATAAGATAAATGCACATCTTTAAGGTAAAAGAAAATGTGCTTATAATTTTTCTACTCCGCACAGCTGTCCTCCCAAACCTCGTATGGGCAGGCAGTTAAGGAATTACAGGAAGAATCAACCAACTATAAGAGCGCCCGCCAGCATTCACAAAAAGGGAATGACGTGGCCTTGTGGGCGAAGCGGAATGGGGGGGGGGGGGAACACTCTGTGTATGATCTATACATTATACCAATGTTCTGTATCTAGTGCGCCATTAGGCCATGTTTCACACAGGGTGAACTAGAGCATACACCTGTGTAAGGCTGTGTAACTGGATGGGGATGCACAGGTGTTCTGTGCATTCAAGTGCAGACAGTCCCACTGATGGCATTCTGGACGCAGTAGCTGTAATGACACAGCCAATTTGACATCCATGCGTATGCACGACCCTGAACACAAACAGTGCGAGTTTGGAGACACGCATCCACACGGAAGTCAAATTGGAAGCAGCAGTTGTGCCGTGTAGCCACTGTGTCCCAACTGACCTCAGTGAGACTGCCTGCACAAACAACTATGCATCCCTGTGCAGGTAAACACAGCCTCGCATGAGCATACGCTATGATACGCCCCATGTGAATGAGATCTTACCAAGCTCTTGGTTTTAAAGTGGAGCTCCACCCAAAAGGGGAAGTTCCGCTTTAAGCCTTTGTCCCCCGCTTCCCATTAAGGATTGGTACCTTTGGGGAGCGGGTACCCGAATTTGACAGGTACCCGCTCCCACTGCGATCCCCTAGGCGATTGGAAGCAGAAGTTGTCCTCCTCTCTCCCTGTAGTCTTCTGGGACACATAACAGGTCCCAGATGACTACGGGGCCATTCACAAAGTGCAGCACTTCTCTCGCATGCATAGTGGGCACCCAGCTGTGAAGCTGCAAGCTGTCACAGCCAGGTGCCCACACTAAAGATGCCGGCGCCAGGGAGAGAAGACGGCCGGTGAAACCAGTAGTGGTGAGGACATTGCTGGACCGAGGGACAGGTAAGTGTCTGTATTTTAATAGTCATCTGTAACAGTTTTTGTAGCTGCTCACTTATTTTTTTCCAGGTGGAACTTCACCGCAACCTCAACACCAGCATGTTTCTGAACTTGTAGCAAAAAAGTGTCTGTATTTTAATAGTCATCTGTAACAGTTTTTGTAGCTGCTCACTTATTATTTTTTTTCCAGGTGGAACTCCACCGCAACCTCAACCCCAGCATGTTTCTGAACTTGTAGCAAAAAAGGGTCGTTTTGGGGGGGTTCCTGTCCTGACATTTATATTTGCAATGATTTAACACAAAGTAAGGAAAACCGGGTGTAATTTTCAAACAATTTGGCTTTTTTTAAACTTTATATAAAAAAAAAAGAAAACCTGGTGGTTATTAAATAGGGTTTAAAAAATATTTTTAAAAAATTAATTTGAGCACAGTGTTGCATGATCGAGTAATGGTCAAACTATCTGAGAAATGTAAAGTGAAAAATGACCTGGTAATGACAGAGTATGACAGGCTGGTACTCGGGTGGTTAAAGGACCAGCATGACGGCTCAGAAACTAGCATTTTAAGAAGGCCAGCAGCAGCCTCAGTATTTCTCTAAGGACAAGTTTCTTTATTGAAGCAACAATTTGCAGAGCAAACCCCCTTAACGTTGTACTCTAGTGGCCAGTACACTCCCTTAGTTTAGGAAACAGGCGGTGGAGGGGTCCCGCCAATGAGAGAGAAGGGCATTCCCACTTCCTCGCTCAATTTAGAACACTATTCAACCTCACCAGATATTTGCCTCCTCCGCACTTGTCACGGGACTTTCAGTGTTTTCTATTTGTGTCTAATCCCGTACCCTAATGAGTTTCCAAACAAAATCCCATCTCCCTACACAACCTGCCCATCTAGACAAGGGTTAACTTTGCTATGAGAATCTAGGCTGTTCTCACAGAACATATTGCCTGATGCTGCTCATTGGATTATGCTAAACTTCAGCTGCCAGTGTTTCCAGAAGTGCTGAACACCCTGATAAAGGATGTGACAAATATTAGTCCACACACAAACAGAGGAGTGGTGCACACAGCGCAGTACAAGATACTTACGGGGCCCATGATAGTCGCCTGCCAGTGAAACACTGAAATACAGAGAGACACAACTTGGGGGATATTTCATGGACGAAAGGATGCCCTACCGCTAGTGAGATATATATATAGGCGTAACTATTTTAGTGATGTGTACTTACTGGTTCTAGCAGCATAACGTAAACGATGTTAACGGAAAATATTGTCAAAAACAGAAATCAGACACTTGCAGCATTTAGAATTGCTCGGCAAGGTTTTTAATTGCCATTTATGTGTACAGTGATGGACAAAATAAAGGAAACACTTCAATGAAAAAGGAGTTCAACCGAACAGTAATTGATCACCATCACAGCTGCAAAGGTTAGTCATACAAGAGTGCCTGCCAGTTAGCAGTATGTCAGCTATAAAAAAGGTGTGAAAAATTAGCACTTGAAATTTGAGTTATCGGTCACATGACGTCACCAACAACTTCAAAGAAGCCAAATAGCTGATGCCCAAACTGTATGTCCATCTGTCACTGCAAGACATTTCAGTGAGTTGAGTGGAAGAGTAGATGAAAAGCAGTAGTTATAAAAAAATAAAAAAAACATTTTTTTATACATCTGGCTTGAGTTCATGGCATGGAGAGCTATGTCACCAGTGTCATTTCTCTGCCTGTATGTATAAAGGCCACTGAATACACAACAGGATCGGATACACATCACGGTACGTACAGAGTTCCTCCATAAAGTTCCCATATTTAAAAATGAGAACATACCCATAAATGCTCCTAAATAAATTCAAGAGCAGTTTCAGGATGACCTGGATGAAGACAAACTCCTTCCACAACATCCTCCCTGTTACTAGATCTAAACAGCACTGGCTATTAGCCCTGGTTCACATATGTGCGGCTGTGCGGGCCACGTTTTGCACCAGAGCCCATTCATTTGAATGGACTCCCGTGCCACGCATGGAAGAAGTCCCTGCACTTCTCTGGAAAACGCAGCACGCACGGGAACCTCGGTTCCCAGTACGGTTGCGTTTTCCAGTGCAGGCGGCGTGCCATCAGAACTAATGGCACCCGCCTGCGGGTCTGCATTTCTCTGTGCGGATGGTGTGGCTGCATGGATTTTCGTGCAGATCCGCAGCGGCACCACCTGCACGGATGTGAACCTAAGGAGTAACTCTACTTTTGTTGGGGGGGATAAAAAAGAAAATAAATAAAACAATCCTCTCTGTGTGATCTATGTACATTGCATGGATTATAACAAACTATATTGCAGATTCTTGTGTGTTTCTACTCTGAAGAAAAAGGATTAATGTTTTACATGATGACGGGATTATGTCAATGTAAGGGTGAATCTGAATGGGAGTTATCAGCTGTTGCACTTACAGCAGGAAAGTTGCAGTGTCAGCATCCCTTTATAAGTGATTAACCCTTTGAGAGTATCTCACCAAAATGACATTTTTGTTGCAGAGGACACCTAAAATCTGACTTGCATCTTAGTGCTGACTTCTGGGAAAATCAGCGAGCCAACCACACAAGCAGGAAATTACATTTCTGGGTGTGTTCTGTACATCAACTGTGTACAGAACACCTCCAGGTGGCCACATTGCATTGAATTTTACAGAAAATTACAGCACTGCAGATTGAAAATGAAAGGTAATTTTCAATAACATTCAATTACATTATGACTTGTGTAGCAGATGTATATGCTATCATGTTTTAGGATTTGCGATTTCTTTTTTCAAACAAAAGCAGAGTTACCCTTTAATGAAGAGTGCTGGAGACAAGCAAAGAAGATTTCCACCTCTTTTGCCTCTCAAACAACTGAAGGCTTTTTTTCTGAAGACTGGAGCAGAATCCCACAACACACTGTACACTACTTGTCTGACAGCATTCCAAGAAGGTCTGAAACAGCTCTGAGGACAAAGTGGAGCTAAATTCTTTACTAGACCATTTATTTTAATATACTGTTAGAAGATTCCATTATTCTGTCCACCTCCTGTAGTTGTGAAATCTATCATTTGTATTGCAGGGACAGTGGTGAGTGATATGTGTAGGAGAAATGCTGGGTCTAGTCTCTGGGGCACCAGTGCCAATAATAAAATAGTTATGATATAAACATAATAAACATTACTTGTATATTTGGTGTGTATATTTGTAATTAGAACTATTTTACTACTAATGTATAATGTAATGTACAAGATGCAATACGTACAGTCCTCTCCCACGGGACCAGCGGAACACTGCGCTGGGGGGTCCCTCTGCAAATCCATAAGTTCCTGCAGATGAAAGAAGACAATCTGATTTTAGAAAAATCATATTGCAGAATAATCATCCAATAAAAGGTTGTGTGTGTATATTAAGATCAGTTGATGTTCTTATTTTAATACCATGACATGCATCAGAGGTTTTAAAGAGCAAATATCACTAGGACTGTCACAAAAGTCTATAGTCACTGATGTCAAGGTGCAGAAACCCAGGACGAGATGGCAACCATGGTCTTTTTTTATTTCCTTAAAAAAAAATAATAAATGCACATTGTTTTGTAGGAAAAAAAGTGTGTATGTACTTTTTATTAATTTTTACCACAGTAGCCTGCAAAGCATTCTACCTGCAATCAGTGGATCGCACGTGCAATGCCAGGTTCCTGCAGACTCCTCCTCCAGTTCTATGTCCATACTGAGATACAAACTTTCATTTTGAGAGCTGGAGGAATTCTTATTATACAGGATTTATATAGCGCCAACACATTGCTCAGTGCTTTACAATATAATGGGAGACAATACAGAAACAATACAGTTCAATACAAGAGGGTTAGGAGGGCCCTGCTCCTTGGAGCTTACAATCTAAAAGGGAGGGGCTAGTGGTACAAAAGGTAATAACTGTGGGGGATGAACTGGTAGGAGGAAGAGAAGATTCTATTAGCTGAGGGCAGGATAGACTTCCCTGAAGAGATAGGTTTTCAGAGATCGCCTAAAAGTGAGCAAAGAAGGCGATAGTCTGATAAATTGGGGTAGAGAGTTCCAGAGGATGGGGGAGGCTCTGGAGAAGTCCTGGAGACGAGCATGGGAGGAGGAGACAAGGAAGCTACAGAGTAGGCGGTCATGCGAGGAGCGGAGAGTACGGTTTGGGTGATATTTTCCCTCCTAGATTGTAAGCTCGAAAGAGTAGGGCCCTCTAACCCCTCGTGTGCTGTTTGTTGTTGCTGTACTGTTTCATGTATTGTCCCCCCCCTCTATTGTACAGCGCTGAGCAAACCCTTTGGCGCTATATAAGCTCGATGTAATAATAATAATATTTGGAGACAAGATTGGTGATGTAATTTGGGGCAGAGTTATACATGAATTGCCAATGGACTACGAGTGCAGCAATCACCTCACTCATTTTCCATTGAAAATTACAAGTCCATCTGCCAAGGTGGTAGATGGGACATGTAGTTCATCCACGCACAGATCTGTGAATGAATGATGAGGCTTTGTAGGAGGGAACCCGCACAGTTATGCTAATCTCAAAAGCGACAGCTGCTGCAGGGTGGAAGCAGATGGGAGGGGGGTGTCAAAGTGGCCCCTTTTCACAATATTACATGGTACAAAAGATGGAGTTAGCGCATTAATGAAGTCTCAAGGCAAAAATGTCTCTTATTTTTCACTCAGGGGACCAAGTACATAATTCAAATCCGCTCCTTAGTTGCTAAACATCATGGTTGGACAGTTTTCCCCCTGCTGTCCGGTCACCATGCAAAAACAGACGCCTGTGAGTGACAGCTTTGATCTCTGCCAATGGCGCCGGTCTGGAGACTAGTGTTGCCACTCTCAAAGATCACGCAGCCTGTGGAGATGTGTGTATCTGCAGTTGCTTGCAAGCATACAAAGCACCGGCCGATGGATCACACAGCCCCATAGGGTTGAGTGACCTTTCATTTTTATTAATGAACAGGCAGCGCCGCAGATCTGTTATACACAGCACCGGCCTGATCCTTCATTCATAAAAGTGAATGCTTACACAGCACTGTGTAATCCATCAGTGGAGCTTTGGATGTTTACAAGGTGCAGCAGATAAACCCCACAGCTCTTTGTGATCTTTCACATTCATGAATGAAAGATTAATGATGCTTTTTCATTCAGATTAGGAAAAGATCACTCATAGCTGCAGCTCTCTGTAATCCATCTTCGGCTGCTTGTACACATACAGGACATCACCAGAATAGGTAACACAGAGCCAAAGCTGAGGGATCTTTTACGATTAGGAAAGAATGAACAGGGCTAATTGTTCGTCCAAAATAGGGACAGATCATTCAGCTTAGATGAGTGGTGGGAGCCCTGGAACGCCAGTACTGCTGGCAGGAAAAAGCCATGTATTGCACATGTGCATATGAGCATTGTAGCATAAATGCATCCTACTAGCCTGAATTTTAAGGTATTCTGCCCACTGGAATGCATTTACTTGCACAGCGTTTAACCAGTTGCCGACCGCAGATAGCTGAATGACGGCTACATTGCGGCAAGCCAGTTCTGGGGGGGCGTCATATGACATCCTCTCAGAACGTGTTCTCCTGTGCGCCCCCGGCGATCTCCGTGATCGCTGTGTCGGACACAGCTGATCACGTGATGTGGTAAAAGGCCAATCACACTGGCTTTTTACCACGTGATCAGCCGTGTCCACTGACACGCTGATCACAGGGAAATGCAATTGCTGGTTCTTGGCTGCACTTTTCTCACGTTGTCAGAACGTGGGGAAAGTACTGCAGAGAACCAGCAGTTGTCAGAGCAGGGATCGGCACTGATGATTGGTGCCCAGCAGCGCCGCCCACCAGTGTCCAGCAGCGCCGCCCACCAGTGTCCAGCAGCGCCGCCCACCAGTACCACCCAACTCTGCCCATCAGTGCAGCCCAGCAGTGCTGCCAGTCAGTGCCCAGCAGTGCTAACTATCAGTGCAGCCTATCAGTGCCACCTCATCAACGCACATCAGTAAAGGAGAAAAATTACCTGTTTGCAAAATTTTATAATAGAAACAAAATAACCTTTCTTTTTTTCAAATTTTTTGCTATTTTTTTGTTTAGATCGCAAAAAATAAAACCCCCGGTGGCAAGTAAATACCACCAAAAGAAAGCTCTATTTCTGAGAAAAAAAAATGATAAAAATTTCATATGGGTACAAGGTTGCATGACCACGCAATTGTCATTCAAAGTGCGACAGCGCTGAAAGCTGAAAATTGGCCTGGTAAGGAAGGGGGTATAAGTGCCTGGTAGGCAAGTGGTTAAGCATGCTTAGATGATATTTCTGCTGAATGGAATCTCTCAAGAGCACGCCTTTGGTGATTTTTTTTTTTTCCTGCCTGTAAACGCTACTCTAATATTCCTGTAAAAGCCTATGTATGTAAGGACATCTAGGCTTACATAATGCTTTTACAGATTGGAAAACAAAAAATGCTCAACTACTGTGTAAGCGTCATTCTTTTAAACTGTGTGTGGAAGAGACCTTAATCCAGATATGTTATTGAACGTTCCTGAACAAAAAAAAAATGTTGTATTTGTCCTGCTTTCAATTAAATCATACAAGCAAGCAAAGGCACTTCTTTTCCTGGACATTTACTCATTTCAGTTGTAGCACTGTCACCCTTAAGCCAGCCATAGATGGATTTAATCTTGGCTGGTTCAGCAGGGACTGGCTGAGATTTGATCCATCTATACACAGATTGGTTGTAGTAAAGTCAATCCATAAATTAACTTCAGTACAACCAGCTTGAAGGATTTTTTGCATGTGATTACTACTGGCTGCTACAGCTGTCAGCAGTAATCATTGTGTACTGCCGGCCGCTATAGCTATCAGCAGTAATCATTGGTTCTGCCGGCAGTTCAGTGTTGTCAGTCAGTGTTGATGGGGGAAATCGAGGGATTTTCTTTCCTGCAACCCATGGTCTGAGAGACTATAGTGGCAAGATTTGGGTACTTCAATTCCTAGGAGTCTTGCTTCCCCATCTTCCTCTGCAATTGCAGGAGAGTCCAATCATTTTTTTAAATTTTAGATCATAAAGAGTGCCACATAAAATGGGTGATACACCCAATATAGAAGGACTGAATGATAGACAAGAACAGAGCCAGAAACTGTAGTGAGGAGCTCTCTTTACTTAAACTGAAACTAAACTCTGGTTTTCAAATTAAAAAAAAAAAAATAAAAAAAATCTATTCAGGTATGGAACAAGGAAACAAAAACCAAAGTAAGAAATGATTTCATGCAAAATAGATTTCAGGGCCATTAAGTGGTGTGTATGGATTATTTTTTGAGGAATAAGGATATAATTTAGTGTCAGCCAGCCATAGACGATTTGAATCTCGGCTGGTTCAGCAGGGACCGGACGAGATTCGAACCATGTATGGGCAGGCGAATTGTACCCAAGTTGATTGATCATCAACTTGAATACAACCAGCCTGTCATTTTTTACATGCTATTATTGCTTGCGGCTTTTTTCATTATCAATATCAATTAGTAGTTTCAGCCCTAACTGTGTTCTCCCAGCGGGAGTACTATAGTTTGGCGTCCTTCCACAAGCCTGCGCAATTTTAAAGCATGACATGTTAGATATCTATTTACTCTGCATAACATCTTCCAAATTTTATAAAAAAAATAAAAAAATTGGGTTATATATTGTGTTTTGTTTTTTAATTCATTAAAATTATTTTTTTCTAAATCACTTTTTGAAAAAACACTGTAAATACTGCGTGACATAAAAAATTGCAACAATCACCATTTTGTTCATCACACTAATAATTCCCTCATCAACACTGATGGGGGAATTGAATGATCTTTTTTTCCTGCAACCTGTGGCTGTAGTCAGCTTAAGCTTCCAAGAAACCCATTGCTTTTCCAGATCTAATCAGTGTTAGTAAGTCATTTGCACAATTTTTTTTTAAAAAAAAAAAGGTACAATGAAAAGTATGATTTTATGTAAGTGATTATTACCAATTTTTTTTTTTTTTTCCCACAAAACTTGCAAAAGGCAAAGGTTTGTACAATCCCACTTCCTGCTGCAGAACATATAGAGAAGTTTGTATTGCAGTGCTGTTAAAAATAATATTCGAGGCAAACCCCCCCCCCCCCCCAAAAAAAAAGCAAACTAAATTGCTTTGATTATGCTACAAATTAGAATTAACCACTTCCGCCTTTTGGAATCAATATTCTAAAAATACTGCATTAAATGCTTCTGATGCGACTAATTTGGCTGAAATCACCCACGCGTTTTTTTTCTATTGCCTCTCATGTTTTCAATTGGTTGCGTGACTCAAGCTGGATTCATACCACTTAGTATTGAGGCTGATGTGCATTGATCTCAAACAAAGAGTACTAATGTTGGAGGACTGCTGCTCATCAACATGCCAGAAATCTCTGTAGCCAACTGGTCCTCACTCCCTTATCTCTAATAAGGCAACAGGCCCTCTGCCACAAATTGGCTGAGCCAGGTGCAAAAATCCCCGTAGGTGGTGTATAATCTCAATGAAGATGAGCAGCTCTCCCACTGTCCATGGTTTTGGTGAGTGGCTCATAGTTCTAGTGAGCAGTTCCCCTATGCTTTATGGTTTTAGTAAGTGGATCTTCCGTTCATGGTTCTAATGAGCAGATCTCCTACGTTGCATGGGAGATCAACTTACTAGGACCATGATTTTAGTGAGAACATTTCCCCATGCTCCTTGATTCTAGTAAGTGGATCTCCCATGCTCCATGGTTCTAGTGAGTGATCCATGGTGCTGGGGAGCAGATCTCCCATGCTCCATGGTTCTAGTAAGTGGACCATAGTTGTACGAAGCAAAACTACCATGTTCCATGGTTCTGGGAAGCGGGTTAATGGGTCTATTGAGTGGATCTCACACACTCCATGGTTCTAGTGAGTGGTCCATGGCTCTAGGGAGTAGATCACTTATGCTCCATGGTTCTAGTGAGGGGCCCATGGCCTGTGGTTCTAGTGAGCAGGCTGCCAATGTATAGACAACCTGTTATAGTCACATAAGCTAAACAGCTTTACAACAATCACACTATGGGGTTTATTTACTAAAGCTGGAGAGTCAAAAATCAGACTCCCTTCTGCATAGAAACCAATCAGCTTCTAACCTCAGCTTGTTCAATGAAGCTTTGGCAATGAAACCTGGAAGCCGATTGGTTTCTATGCAGAAGGGAGTCTGATTTTTTACTCTCCAGCTTTAGTAAATAAACCCCTATGTGTCTATATACAAAATAATAGCTGCCAAAATTTTAGAAGACACCATCTTGGTGCCAATATTATACAGGATTTCACACTTTAAAACCCCCTCGCCCATACCCTGATCTTCCATGTTCCATGGTTCTAGTGAACAGATATTCCTTGCTCCATGGTTCTAGTGTATGTTCCATGGTTCTGGGGTGCATGTCTCCCATGCTTTATGGTGCTACTGGAGCGACCCATGGTTCTGGGGAGCAGATCTCTCATACTCCATGGTTCTAGGGAACAGATTTACCATGGTTCTAGTGGAGTGGGCCATGGTTCTGGGGAGCAGAAATCCCATGGTTCTGGGTGGCAGATCTTCCATGGTTCTAGTGGAGTGGCCCACGGTTCTGGGTGGCAGATCTTCCATGGTTCTAGTGGAGTGGCCCACGGTTCTGGGTGGCAGATCTTCCATGGTTCTAGTGGAGTGGCCCACGGTTCTGGGTGGCAGATCTTCCATGGTTCTAGTAAAGTGGCCCACGGTTCTGGGTGGCAGATCTTCCATGGTTCTAGTAAAGTGGCCCACGGTTCTGGGTGGCAGATCTTCCATGGTTCTAGTAAAGTGGCCCACGGTTCTGGGTGGCAGATCTTCCAAAGTTCTAGTGGAGTGGCCCACGGTTCTGGGTGGCAGATCTTCCAAAGTTCTAGTGGAGTGGCCCACGGTTCTGGGTGGCAGATCTTCCAAAGTTCTAGTGGAGTGGCCCACGGTTCTGGGTGGCAGATCTTCCATGGTTCTAGTGGAGTGGCCAACGGTTCTGTGTGGGAGATCTTCCATGGTTCTAGTGGAGTGGCCCACGGTTCTGGGTGGCAGATCTTCCATGGTTCTAGTGGAGTGGCCCACGGTTCTGGGTGGCAGATCTTCCATGGTTCTAGTGGAGTTGCCCACGGTTCTGGGTGGCAGATCTTCCATGGTTCTAGTGGAGTGGCCCACAGTTCTGGGTGGCAGATCTTACATGGTTCTAGTGGAGTGGCCCACGGTTCTGGGTGGCAGATCTTACATGGTTCTAGTGGAGTGGCCCACGGTTCTGGGTGGCAGATCTTACATGGTTCTAGTGGAGTGGCCCACGGTTCTGGGTGGCAGATCTTCCAAAGTTCTAGTGGAGTGGCCCACGGTTCTGGGTGGCAGATCTTCCATGGTTCTAGGTGAGTGGCCCATGGTTCTGGGGAGCAGATCTCCCATGCTCCATGGTTCTAGTGGAGTGACACATGGTTCTGGGGAGCAGATCTCCCATGCTCCATGGTTCTAGTGGAGTGACACATGGTTCTGGGGAGCAGATCTCCCATGCTCCATGGTTCTAGTGGAGTGACACATGGTTCTGGGGAGCAGATCTCCCATGCTCCATGGTTCTAGTGGAGTGACACATGGTTCTGGGGAGCAGATCTCCCATGCTCCATGGTTTTTAGTGGAGTGACACATGGTTCTGGGGAGCAGATCTCCCATGCTCCATGGTTCTAGTGGACACATGGTTCTGGGGAGCAGATCTCCCATGCTCCATGGTTCTAGTGGAGTGACACATGATTCTGGGGAGCAGATCTCCCATGCTCCATGGCTCTAGTGAAGTGGCCCATGGTTCTGGGGAGCAAATCTCCCATGTTCCATGGATCTAGTGGAGTGGCCCACGGTTCTGGGGAGCAGAGCACCAATACTCCGTGGTTCTAGTGAGTGGGTCCACAGGTCAAGTAAGAAGATCTCCATGGCCTGTGATTCTAGTGAGCAGGCTGCCCACATATAGACATTCTGTATTAGTCAAATACGTTGAATAGCTGTACAAGTAGCACACGGTGTGCCCATATACTGAACAATGGCTGCCTAGTTTTATAGAACATCTTGGCACCAACATTATACAGAATTTTGCACATTAAAACCCCCTCCCCCATACCCTCATAAAATTCCCTACCTCCACATTAATAATTCTTGCAGCGGAAGTGACTGACTTGCTATGCGATTGTGTCTTCACTCGTTTGTGAGTATAATCTTATCAATTTCTTAATAAACTTGTATCTGGGATAATACGCCAGCCCGGTGCGCTCTTGTTTTATCTTCTCCGCAGTTGGCTCTGGACTTCCCTAGTCGTACACGAGAGCAGCAAGGCTTGGCCTACCCGTTGGAATTTTCATATATATCTGGGTTCCACTGATTCTCTCTGTTTCGTCTCCCACACCCATACGCAGGGGCTTTTGTCATTAATACACCTATGTATATGACTGGTACAATATCCCAGCACAATCTCCGCTCTCCATGTCTGCAATGTATATATTTCTTGCAGAGGAAGAGCCCTGGTAACACTGCTGTCTATGGCAATCCTCCACTGGAAGGTGTAGCTCTGTCCCCAGCAGTGTGTGGTGTGAGCAGTCCTCCCCGGGCTCCCTCACCCCTGCTGTCCCCTCTTCCCATGTAAGGTCTGTCCCCAGCAGCTGGCCTAACGATCACTATTTGGCAAATGGTTCCAGAGAGAAAGGGGAGGGGGAGGTGTGAGAGCAGCTGTCACTGTCGGCGCACGCGCACTTCAAAAGCGCCTCAGTCACTCTCCCGGCGCTTGCGCCCTAACAGCCTCTGGGCCCGTTCTGCACCACTGCGCATGCGCGGATCTCGTTCTCTCGGGGGGCGAGGCCTAGGTGACAGCGGGAGCGCACGCGCAGAGTCGTCGCCTCTTGGATCAGTATCTGGCAAGCGGCTCCGCGCCGTCCTTGGCTCCACCGGGAGCCCCCGTGTGATTCGGCCCCTCACGCTCCCCCCACCCCCCCGGCACCTTGCCAGCGCATCGCTGTTCCTGATCTCCCTCCGCCCAATGACGGAGCTCTCCTGGGCGAAGGAAGCGGTCCGGGATCCCTCCGTGCGGGATGAGATCCCGGGCCCGCTGCGGTCGGGTGGCTCCTGCTCGTCTCACCTTCTGAATCCTTTTCAGCGCCATGTTGTCCCAGAGCCAGCGGAGCGAGCTGTGCTGGGGGCAGCAGGAGCCCGACACTGACACGTAGCCCCGCCCTCAGCGAGCACTGCGCACGTCCTCGCAGTGGCTTCTGGGAGATGTAGTCTCTGCCGGCTCGTGGGACATGAGGCACTGTGCATACTGGGAAATATGCGGCTTCTATGGCCGTTGCGCATGCGCGGGAGTTCTTAGTCTTGCTGGAGTGTAAACTGAGCTCACATGATGCTGAGCCCAGGGAACAGAGCGAGTATTCCGCAGAGTATATGAAGAGTTGGTGACTACTCGGATACTTGTGTACCTGGGTAGGAATGTGCAACATGGAGAACGAATAAATGAAGGTTTATGGAACACACATAAACAATGTGAAAAATATATGAAATTAGTGAAGAAATATTTGAAGTCAGTGAAAACGAGTAAAAAAAAAAAATCAGTGCAAATACATGAAACCCATGGGGAAAAAAATTATTTTAAATCAGGGAAAAAAAGAGAAATTATAAAATCAATGGGAAAAAAAGTGAAAACATCAAATCACTGAACCAAAATCTGTGAAGAAAGTGAAAATCTAAATTGGTGAAAAAAAAGTGATAAGAATCTGAAAAAATGTAGAAAATCAGTAAAAAAAAATTATACGAAATTATATCGTTATATTGTAAAGTGCTGAGCAAACTGTTGCCGCTATATAAATCCTGTATAATAATAATCGAAGAAAAACAGAAATTATACAAAATCAGTAAAGTGAGAAAATCAGTGAAAAAAGTTAAAAAAAAATATATAAAAGTGAAAAATGTTTTTTGAAATCAGTGAAGAAATATAAAAAAAAAACTGGAAAAAAATCTACAAAGTCAGAGAAAAGAAAAAAATACAAAAAAACTCCACTGAAAAATATAAAATGAGTGAAAAAAGAAAATATACAAAATCAGTGAAAAAATTATTCATAATCAGTGAAAAAAGCGATACAAAATCAGTGGAAAAACTGACAAAAAACGAAAATAAAAGTGAAAAAAATATAGGAAATTCACAAAAAAGTAAAAAAAAAATGAACGCAGATAAAAAAAAAAAAATCAATGAAAAATGGGGAAAATATCTAAAATCAGTAAAAAAAATTATCAAAGTATACAAAATCAGTAAGAGAAAGTGAAAAAAATATGAAATCCCTTGAAAAAAAAGAAAACTGCCGGGAATTGAAGCGAGGAATGGGAGACGGTGTGGAGCTCTGTGTATACGGTAATATTAAGCCCTGACAATTCGGATGTCCTGCTGGCCATATTCATCTGAGATGAATGATGTTATATCATGGGAATCCAGTAAACCTTTCATCTAGTTATCACACATGAAGGTGGAACTACAGTGGTGCGGTTGAACACAGACTGTTCAGAGAAAGGTTTCTTTTTTCTTTTTTTTACAGTGATTCCTTTATGTTTTTTGATGAGATATAATATTGTACTTTACATTTCTGACACTTATTATGTTAGGGTGATTGTACATGACCACTCTGCAATAAGGCCGCAGTGCAGTGCAGTATATTGGTTGTTTTCATGTGTGTTACCTGTACTTTCCCATAGACTTATAATTTTTGTAGTGCATTTTCTGAAAGCGCACCAAAGCTGCATCACGTAGGACTTTTGGTGCCCTAAAAGCACCCTTAAGTATAGAGTTGATATAACACTGGTATATACATTTTATTTTGGTGATTCATAGAGCAGCCTTTCTCAGCTGGGGTGCCATCTGAGGTCATCAGGGGTGCCACAGCACCCTGGTTGGGAAAGGCTGTCAGATCGGACTGAGATCCTACTCCTCCTCCGAACATCGGTACAGAAGGACATTGATGTGAAAGCAGTGGAAGGGGGAGGTTGCTTCATGATTCCTCAGCTGTCTACTTCCCCTGCAGGGCAGTAACTGGAAGTGCAGTACCCGATGCAAGTGTAGGTACAATACTGCAGTTATTAAAACAGCTCTCTGCGTGTATGTATGTACAGTGAAGGAAATAAGTATTTGATCCCCTGCTGATTTTGAATGTTTGCCCACTCACAAAGAAATGATCAGTCTAAAAATCGAATGGTAGGTGTATTGTAACACTGAGACAGAATACCAACAAAAAATTCAAAAGAAATGCATGTCTAACAAATTATGCACTGATTTGCATGTTCATGAGGGAAATAAGTATTTGATCCCCTATCATTCAGCAGGATTTCTGGCTACCAGGTGTCTTTCATACAGGTAACAAGCTGAGATTAGAAGCAGTCTCTTAAAGGGAGTGCTGCTAATCTCATTTTGTTACCTGTATAAAAGACACCTGTCTACAGGAGCAATCAAACAATCAGATTCCAAACTCCACCATGGCAAAGACCAAAGAGCTGTCCAAGGATGTCAGGGACAAGCTTGTAGACCTTCAAAAGGCTGGACTGGGCTACCAAACTATAGCAAAGCAGCTTGGTGAGAAGGTGACAACAGTTGGTGCAATCATTCGCAAATGGAAGAAACACAAAACAACTGTCAGTCTCCCTAGGTCTGGTGCACCATGCAAGATCTCACCTCGTGGAGTGTCAATGATCATGAGAACAGTGAGGAATCATCCCAGAACTACATGTGAGGATCTTGTCAATGATCTCCAGGCAGCTGGGATCACAGTCACCAAGAAAACAATTGATATCACACTACGCCGACAAGAATTGAAATCCTGCAGTGCCCACAAGGTCTCTTTGCCCAAGAAAGCACATGTCCAGGCCCATCTGAAGTTTGCCACTGAACATCTGAATGATGCAGAGGAAAACTGGTTGAAAGTGTTGTGGTCAGATGAGACCAAAATCGAGCTCTTTGGCATCAACTCAACTTGCCGTGTTTGGAGGAGGAGGAATGCTGCCTATGACCACAAGAACACCATCCCAACTGTCAAACGTGGTGGAAACATTCTGCTTTGGGTGTGTTTTCCTGCTAAGGGGACAGGACAACTGCACCGCATCAAAGGGACGATGGATGGGGGAATGTACCGTCAAATCTTGGGTGAGAACTTTCTTCCCTCAGCCAGGGCATTGAAAATGGGTCGTGGATGGGTGTTCCAGCATGCAAATTACCCAAAACACACGGCCAAGGCAACAAAGGAGTGGCTCAAGAAGAAGCACATTAAGGTCCTGGAGTGGCCTAGCCAGTCTCCAGACCTTAATCCAATTGAAAATCTGTGGAGGGAGCTGAAAGTTTGAGTTGCCAAACGTCAGCCACCAAACCTTAAAGACTTAGGGAGGATCTGCCAAGAGGAGTGGGCCAAAATCCCTCCTGAGATGTGTGCAAACCTGGTGGCCAGCTACAGGAAACGTCTGACCTCTGTGATTGCCAACAAGTGATTTGCCACCAAGTACTAAGTCATGTTTTGTGAAGGGGATCAAATACTTATTTCCCTCATGAACATGCAAATCAGTGCGTAATTTGTTAGACATGCATTTCTTTTGAATTTTGTGTTGGTATTCTGTCTCTCAGTGTTACAATACACCTACCATTCGATTTTTAGACTGATCATATCTTTGTGAGTGGGCAAACATTCAAAATCAGCAGGGGATCAAATACTTATTTCCTTCACTGTATGTGTATTTGTGTGTGCATGTATGTATGCCTTTTTGGGGCTTGTTTGTAATAGTGGCAGGGACTGCTGCTCCTCTTTAAGTGATCCATTCTCAGATCACTTTTCAGAAGTATTTGACAGGCAGTGAAGAGGTAATATGTTTATCCCCTAAATGCAGCATCACTGTGCCGTAACCGTGTGCAATGCACACTTGCGGGGTGGTTGCAGCTCAGCAGCATTCGATGGGGGTTATACCTTCATCCACATCCACAGCATGTGTATGTAACTAGCTGTTGCAACTGCAGCTAAAGGAGGAGAAGTTGAGGGTGGTAAAAATGTGGCTCAACCATGTGGTTTTACCATCCCCACAGTCGTACATGTGAGTGAGCCCATGGCGTGGCTGCGTGCTGAGTGTAGGGCAGCCCATTTCAGTCGGCTTTACCTGCAGAAACATAGGGAAAGAAGTCCCTGACCCCATGGGGACACCATTAAGAATTAATGACACCACTGCGCATCTAGTAAAAGGTGCCTGTGTGCCAGTCAGGATCGCAATGTTGAGCGCATTCCCCAACAAGTAGTAATGTGAGCCAAGCCTTTAACTTGGGTGCTTTGAGACTGAAAATACTGTTTAAGACCGCCCAGACTGAAAACAGGTTAAGAAATACTGCTATAGAGAACAACTCTGGGAAGCACAAAGCTGTCCAATGACTGTGCTGGAGGCTATTCTGCAAACCAGCTGACCCCCTAGAGAATAATACTCCTGTCCAATGAGAACTACAGGGGCTGCCATTGGTGAACTTGTCAAAGTGCTAGCCACTCAGCTAGTCTGCCACCCACCTAGCTTTATTACTCTTCATTCACATGGGGCGTACTATAGCAAATGCCCATGAAGGTCCATCTTTACTTGCACAGGGATGCATAGGTGTTCCATGCATCCATGGGCAGGCAGTCTAATTAATGTCAGTTAGAATGCAGTGGCTGCCCTGACATCCGTGCATGTCCCCAAATGCAGACAGTGTGAGTTCAGGGTTTGGGGACACGCACGTTCATGGATGTCATATTTGGAGTAGCAGCTGTGTTGACAAGGGGGTGGAAGCCTGCGAAGCAGGGAATAAGGTAAGTGTTACACTTTACTGTTAGACTTTAGCTGGCCATACACTATACAATTTTCTGTCCAATTTCTGCCCAATTTCCTTTAGATTTATCTTCAACTATGTAGTTCAATTGGATACAATTGAAAGTGTTATTTAGGTTTGACCTCCTATTATATGGTTTTTGGTAAATCTAAGGGCTCGTGTACACTGCAGCTGATAAACTCACGTTTAGGAGCTGTTCAGCGTTTTTTTCAGCAGCCTCTGATCTCTAATGTTTTCCTATGTTTCCATGTACACATCTTCGTTTATAGTCGTTTACAGGTATTTGAGTTTACAGTCTTTTTTTGAATGCAGAAAACTTGCGTTCAACAGTCGATTTTCTCAGCGTTTCAAAGGCAAAACACGGCTAAACGTGGAAAATCGCATTTATAAACGTTTGCGTTTGAGTTTTTTTTTAACTCTTCCAGTTCCCAATGCTGTCCAGAGCCTTTTATCATTATGAAAAATGCATGCAAAGCATTTTCAAGGTATTCAAATGGACAAAACACTGAACACAGGATGTTCCTACCAAGCTTGTCACACATTGTAAAGACCAATTCACACCTCAGGCCTCTCCCATCCTTGGAAACAAAAGATATGTTAATGACCATTCACACCTCGAATTCCTCATGAAGGAATGAATGACCCCCTGCCAGGGGACCTTAATGACTCCCTCCACCAGACACCTTTCCCACCCTTGGAATTAAAAGAAATGATAATGAGCAACTCACACCTAATTATCTCAACACATACTTCTGTCTCTGCTTCTACTCTCTGTATTTCTCTGAAACAGTCTGAAATAGTTAATAATTTACCACTTTTCAGTGCATTTGGGAGGCTCTCCTGTGCTTATCTTTAAAAAACGCTTCCAAACGCTTATAAATACGTTATGCAAACGCGGCTAAACATGTTTTTTAACCTACGTTTTCCAGCAGTCAGTTTCCATCATTCAGAAGTGTCCTGTGTACATGGGGCCTAAAGCAAAATTCTCAAGAAAATTGTATAATGTATGGCCAGCCTTTACAAGCCTTTAAGCCTTGTAGCGCATGGAGGGGTGATTTTTTTTGTTGCCACCTGGAGTGCGACCTTAACCACTTGAGCTCCAGAGGATTTACCCTCAAAGGCAGTTTGACAGTGATATGCATTGGATGCACACTGACGTGCTAGACTGTGCACTTGCAGCAAGTTAAAGTGGTTGCAAAAAAAGCAGTATCCATTTAACCACTTGAACTCCAGAGGATTTACCCCCTTAATGACCAGGCCTCTTTTTGCTACTCGGCGCTGCACTAATTCAACTGATAATTGCGCAGTCATGCAATGTTGCACCCAAATGAAATTTACGTCCTTTTTTTCACACAAATAGAGCTTTCTTTCAGTGTAATTTGATCACCTGTGCGCTTTTTATTTTTCACGCTATAAACAAAAAAAGGCCAAACATTTTGAAGAAAAACAATATTTTTTACTTTGAGCTATAAAAAATATATAGTAAACTCAAAGTTGGTTATAAATTTAGGCCAAAATGTATTCTGCTACATGTTTTTGGTAAAAAAATCCCAATAAGTGTATATTGATTGCTTTGTGTGGAAGTTATAGCGTCTACAAACTATGGTATAGATACTGCAATTTACGCCATTTTTCTGCTATACAGCGCTGCGCTAGTTTAATGGACAATTGCGCGGTCATGCAATATGACACATAAATGAAATTTACATTCTTTTTTTCCCCACAAATTGAGCTTTCTTTCGGTGGTATTTGATCGCCTGTGCGGTTTTTATTTTTTGCGTTATAAAAAAAAAGGCTGACAATTTTGAGGAAAAAAAAACAATATTTTGGACTTTTTGCTATAAAACATGTCCAGTAAAAAAAAAAATGCAAAAATCAAATTTAGTCATAAATTTCTGCCAAAATCCATTCTGCGACATGTCTTTGCTAAAAAAAAAACCCAATACGTGTAAATTAATTGGTTTACGTGAAAGTTATAGCGTTTACAAATGGCAGGAAAGATACTGGGATTTTTAGGGGTTTTTTTATACTATAATGGTGGCGATCAGCGAATTATGGCGGCGATCAGGGACTTATGTAATAATAATAATAAATCACTCTAAAACCCAAAATCCCGTATCA
Source organism: Staurois parvus (assembly GCF_062004578.1). Taxonomy (NCBI): domain Eukaryota; kingdom Metazoa; phylum Chordata; class Amphibia; order Anura; family Ranidae; genus Staurois; species Staurois parvus. The sequence goes on from NW_028318382.1 coordinate 2,893,169, forward strand.
GCACACTTCACCCCTACCCTTCGGGGTGTACAAAATATACAAATAATATGCTCAGTGATAATAGTAAATGATAACCCTTTCCCCCAATTTGTGCATATAAATCAAAAAGTCCTTGATCAAATAACTCAAAAGTTTTTGAAAAAACAAATGTCCCTTTAAAAATCCAAAAATGTCCAAAATATCCAAAAAGTGATAATCTCCTCAATGTCTTGCAGAAACTTGATTTACCTCAAACGAAACAAAAATAAAAACCACATAGTGCATTATCCTTAATGTATACAAATCATATAAATCATCCAGTGATAATTCACCCAAGTGAAACAAAGGGTGTAAACAGCAAACATGTGCCAATACACTATATATAGTGAAAAAACGTGTAAGTGAATCACTCTTTTAGTGCTTAGGAAACACACCAAAAATCCACTTCTACTGAAGTAAGGAGTGAATACCCTTACCAATATTTAAATCACTTTTAAGCCTTAGATAACAATCCCCAAGTAGACTGTATGATGGGATGAGTTGTATTCGGCCAGTATCATCATATTTCACTTCCACCTCATACTTCAATGTGGATCCATCCACACTAGTTTCTCAGACCAGTCTCCACCATAACCGCCATCCAGATATCCATATATATAAAACAAATAATAGTATAATACCGCCACACACTCGAATCAAAAACTTTAATGGTGCTGCTTACAATATAGAAATCTTTCTCATCGCATGATATATATAAGAAAACCTTCTCACAGTCTCTATTCCACTCTCCAAGATGGCCGCCGCTCAACTTCCGGTTCCTCGTTTGCGGATGACGTCACTTCCCTCTGACGCGTTTCGTCATTGGACGTAATCATAAAGGGTCATAGAGGGAACTGTGAGAAGCGGTTTGGACTCTCCTGGACTGACGACAAAAAGGTTTTCTTATATATATCATGCGATGAGAAAGATTTCTATATTGTAAGCAGCACCATTAAAGTTTTTGATTCGAGTGTGTGGCGGTATTATACTATTATTTGTTTTATATATATGGATATCTGGATGGCGGTTATGGTGGAGACTGGTCTGAGAAACTAGTGTGGATGGATCCACATTGAAGTATGAGGTGGAAGTGAAATATGATGATACTGGCCGAATACAACTCATCCCATCATACAGTCTACTTGGGGATTGTTATCTAAGGCTTAAAAGTGATTTAAATATTGGTAAGGGTATTCACTCCTTACTTCAGTAGAAGTGGATTTTTGGTGTGTTTCCTAAGCACTAAAAGAGTGATTCACTTACACGTTTTTTCACTATATATAGTGTATTGGCACATGTTTGCTGTTTACACCCTTTGTTTCACTTGGGTGAATTATCACTGGATGATTTATATGATTTGTATACATTAAGGATAATGCACTATGTGGTTTTTATTTTTGTTTCGTTTGAGGTAAATCAAGTTTCTGCAAGACATTGAGGAGATTATCACTTTTTGGATATTTTGGACATTTTTGGATTTTTAAAGGGACATTTGTTTTTTCAAAAACTTTTGAGTTATTTGATCAAGGACTTTTTGATTTATATGCACAAATTGGGGGAAAGGGTTATCATTTACTATTATCACTGAGCATATTATTTGTAGATCAGGGACTTATGGCAGCGACTTATGGCGGGACTGCGGCGGACATTCTGACATTGGGGGGTACTGACTTGGGGTCACTGACATCCCCAAAAACACTAATACAGTGATCAGTGCAAAAAAAAAAAAAACACTGACACTGTACTAATGGCACTGGGGAGGAAGGGGTTAACTTTATTTTGCAGGGAAGGGTTATAGGAGTGAGGGGAGTGTTTTACAAGGGGGCGGGGTTGTGTACTGGACGGGACAAGGCTGATCGAGAAAGAAAAACTGTTCTTTCTCGATCAGCTCATCCTCGAGCTGACAGGGAAGTGACAGACAGCACAGCTACTGCAGCTGTGCTCTCTGTCACTGTTTGCCGCCGATCGCCGGGAAACAGCCGCTAAGGAGCGGCTGTGACCCGGCGACTGACATCTGCGGCGGTGATCCGCGGGACAGGTAGGGCGGCGGCGGCGCGCCTCGCACGCGCCCCCTATTTGTTTACAAAACACACGTTTTAAAATGTGGTTTTGCCTGCGAGTACCGCCCTGCCGCCGTATATGTACAGTGGCTGGGAGGCATGTAGTTAAAGCCAAATTCCAGTTTTCTGTCACTTTAAAATAGTTCATTTGTACTAAGCTAGTCCAAACTATTATTTTCACTAACATATGTGCCTGCTGGAAGTGTTGTATAAACTGTATGTAGCATAGTATACAGGACTGTTTCTACGGGAAAAACCAATCCTGGGCTGAATGAAAGGAAATGAACACAACATGCATTAGCAAACAAACATCAATGTAAATGGGGCTATGTGAAGTTACTTTTAGGCCCCATGCACATGTGCACAACACGTGAAAAATATGTCTCACACTTGTGGTGCCATTCATTGTTAATGTCACCTCAAGGGAGGCCAACAGATGCACATTTTTTGAACGTGGCAAACTCGTGAAGCCCAACAAGGTGTAGATGCTTCTTTGGCTCGTTTGTAATGCGTAGGGCAGCCCATTCAAGTGAATAGATTGTCCTATGCGTGTTGCGTGAAAAAATACCCATTCATGTGATGCACAGATGTGAATTGGGCCTTATTAATAGGATTTAATAACACTTTAATGTCATTTTGAAATTATTTTTAGCTGTGTCAAAGTGAAAGACTTTTCCTTTTTTTCTGGATAGAGTGTTCAATAATTATCGCAAACAAACAAAGGATTTCTCAGCAACAGTTACCAGCCAAAGTACAAACAAACAATGAAAACAGCGCAAACCAATTAAAAGAAAGAAGACAAAAGAAACAAAAGTCCAAATAAGTCCCAAATAAAGAAAGTCTCATGTTTCAAAAAACTTACTAAAAGAATATAGTTCCCAACGTGTTCAAATCATCTGTAGTAATTCAAATATTCACCCACACTCACCCAATCAGGTAATTACTAAGTGGGTAATGGCTTTAGGAATCAGACACATTTTGGAGGTGGGATGAGATCTCCACAATTGTATAACACTGAACGAATCTCCAAATTTCTTCAGTGTTTTTCTGAACAATGCTTCACAAGTGGATGAAAGAGAGAAAAAAAAAACAAACGAATCATGCAAAACTGCATAAACTAAAAAAAAGAACTAATGTTCACTATTACACTCACATTTAAAAAATCAATTGTAAGCTCAGATGGACATGTCATCCTCTCAAACGACCCCCAGCAATCCTTCCCTGGTAATCCGCAAACTCTCACTCATGGATGGATGGTGGATGCAAAGAAAAAAAAGGGGAGAGCCTAATAGCATAATACTGTATAAAGCCTTTAATATGAATTTTTTTTTCCATATTGCACTCACACTTTAAAAGAATAAAACAAGCTTTTGATAGATAAATTTCCTTCAGAGAAGCTTCTTTGGCGCAAGTTACCAGCCGGCCTCCAAAACAGCCAATTTGGCCCAGTCTAACAGTTTGTGTTAAAAGCAGAGGGTTTTGTTTGCACACATTTGCAAATACATGCGTAAGTCACGGTCCCATGTCAAGGGTCCTCTGTATACTGTGGACCTAACTAAAATTTCCAGATCCTCCATAGTAGGGACACGTGTATCAATGGATAGGTTAAGGGCAGATATGCCTGGAGGAGCCCATCTCTCCTTAAAGGTACAGGGATGCATGTGATGCCCAGGTATACCAAAATGACAGCAAAGGCATCCAGTGCGTCCCTGCATCCATATTAGCCAACTACACAAAAAATGGCAACTGCCCTAACCTATAACCAGCCTTAACAGTAAGGTACACTTGGAAGGGCAATACACATCACAAAAAAAGGAAGGAATTCCCAGCAACACTAACCAGCCAGCCTGCAAAACAGCCAATTTGGCCCTGTCTAAGTTTGCGCAAACTGTTAGACAGGGCCAAATTGGCTGTTTTGCAGGCTGACTGGTGAATGTTGCTGGGAAATAATTTGTTTGTTTGTGCATTGCCCTTCCATGTGCACCTTACTGTCATGGCTGGTTATGGGTTGCGACGGTTGCCATTTTTTGTGTAGTGTTCAATAATTAACTTGTACTGGTCCTTTACTCAATGACACCATATGTCTTGGCATAATATTTTGGAAAATACACTTTACTTGTTGGGACTAAATTCAAACACATATTTTCCTAAATGCCAATTTGTTTATTCAAGATATTAAAAAATTCATGAAAAAAGAACATCATGATATACTGTGACGGGAATGACTTTGGGTGGGGGGCCCATGGAACACAGCTCACTTTGGAGAGGTGGGGAGACCCCTGTCTTAGCTCCTCATATTCCTATTATGTGTAATGTCACTCTGTGCCTGTTAGGGGTATAGGGTGAAATGTTCTAATATTGGTGTGGGGGTTGTTCATTGTTCTGTGCCATGTGGCTGCATCCCATTGTTCTATTGTGTGTCTTGCTTGGGAGCAAACTATTATGGGATGTAATATTTTTGTACTATGTGGGGGTTGTTCATTGTTCACTGCCACTTGGTGCATCCCATTGTTCTATTGTGTGTCTTGCTTGGGAGCTAACTATTATGGGATGTAATGTTTCCAGCAGCCCTTCCCCCTGATGGGACGGCCTGCTGATGTGTTTCCTGTCTGGGTGTGTAGTTACTCATCAATGGCCTATCCCACCCTACAGTTGGCTATGGCCTGGTTTGAGCTCGCTAGACCAAATGTATATGGCAACAGGGAACCCTACACACCGGTATTACATTAGGATTCCTATTATATAATATTATATGATATCCCATGTATGTTAACACCTATAAGGTAACAAATTGTGCTTTATTCAAACCTCTGTTTCAAATGAATGTTTGTAACTCATCTTTTATATTAAAACAATAACAATTATTGTAAAAGGAAAGAATGAAACTTATTAGCAGGGGATTATTCTCAATCCATCTAATTTGTGTGGATCGAAAAATCTGTTTGTGTGTGTGGGCTTGTGTATGGCACCTTAAATTATGCAAACCGAGGTAAACCAAAGTTATGCAAGTGGCCACAGCAACATTCACTGTACATTCAACTGTATATCAGCCGTAGGGCAAGAAGGTAGCTGATGATGGACCTTCCTTCATGTTCCCCATTACTCGTTGGGTGCCAAGTGTGGGTCAGATGTAAGGACTACCCCTGGGGTGGGTTCTTTTGGACTACACTATTTACCTGTAACAGGATTACTCCACTTCACACATATGGGGTACCTTTACTCTTGTGCCTTTCTCATCAGTGCCCTGGGACAAGGCTGAGGTTGCCATCAGGGAATACTTGACCTTGAGGCGAGCCTCTGCTGCTAGAGATGAAAGTATACCATATACATTTGCACAACTGATCTCCAGTGAACTCTCGGGTCCCAGTGTAAATATACATTTTCCCACTGTAGCTTGAAATTAGGCAGGTCGTGCCAAATACTGACCACAGCCACCTGTTCAGCGTTCTCCCACTACCGGTCCTGGTAGCAGTATGGACCCTCTCCGTGCACATAGGACAGGCTCTAACATGCACTTCACTTTAACTCCTAGAGCTTCCGTGTTTCTGTATAGGATGGGGACATTGGTGGTCGGCTCTGCTCTGGTTGGTATGGGAGATGGAATGCGAAGTAGGAAGTGCTGACAACATCCCCCTTGTAGCTAGAGGCAGTTCCACTTATAACAGGTACACGTTTCCAACAGGCTTCCCATGGCAACCACCTGTGTAACTTGCACTAGGATGACTCTTTACATGGTGACTCTTAATATCGCATGTGCTAGTGACCCAAACCTTAGATTATAGGTATCGGTTACTTGCATTACACTCCTTTAAAAAAGCAAAGTATTAACTCTTTACTCAAAAAAGTGCAAACAGTACAAAGTCCAGTGTGGCACCCTCTAGTGTGCTAATAGAGTAGTGTAGGTACATTTATTGTGTATGACTCATGGTAACTATGTGAGTCTGTAATTAGGTCGAGTTACTGCAGGTCACGCTGGATGGCTTAACAGGTTGGGACTCCATCGCTTCCATTTGGTTCTGGAGAACCATGGAACCTTCCAGAAGCCAGTGGGCAGAAGGGGTGGAGACCTAATCTTCATGTTTATGGGAGTCTAACCAATCCCAGGTTTGGAGGCCTTGGTAGAGGGTTAAGACCAACCCATAAATATGGGAGAGTCAGGCTGTCAAGGGAGTCGGGGTGGAAGATGAAGTGCTGAGGAGACTCGGTGGCCTGGGAGGGGTCCCCTTGATCTGGGGGGCTGGCCTCTAGGTTTGGAATGGACTGTTCACTGTGGACAATGCCTGTTGCCTGGCTGTACAAAGCTTAGAGGGATCCTGAAACACAGCAGCCCTCAATAGGGTAACGCTACACCAGCAAAAGAGTCTTCCTAAATCCCTAATGTTTTGTGCTGCCCCGGCATACCTGCAAAGGTAGAGTTCATACAAATAAAGGTCCATTAGTGGCATTCCCCAGTGGCTGGTGTCTTCGGGAAAACCCCAAGTTGGATGGCTCGCACATCTTTCAGGCTCCTAGTGCCTGTATCCCTAACAGAACACGGCTGATGGACTAGCAACAAGGCTCTCAAACTTCTGTACGGGAACTTCCTCTCCAACAAAACCCCGAGGGCTCCCTCCCCTGACCACTGACCTCTTTAATATCACAGGCTCAGTGGGTCAGACTTAGAGATAATCTGCCAAAAACTAAAGAGCCAGTGAAGGCCTTAACCCTTGCTCTCCCATCTGGGGCAGCACCTAACTAGCTAATTTACAGCCAGCCTACATTTATCCTGAATAAGGGACATCAGATAAGGATTGTGACTCTTTACTATGAGCAACTGCTTTCCTTACCTTTAGTTGTTTTTGTGTTGAGCAAAATCAGTCATAGTTTTGCATTTACATGCTTAAAGGGGATGAAGATCATGGATGTATATTACTAACTTCAAGCTGAGCTTGAAAGTCTTCATATATAGGGAGAATATCAACACCTATTAGAGCTTTTTTTAGGCTGATAACAAAAGATAAGAACTTTAGATCAGTGGTGGTCAAATATCTTGAGGCCCCCAACATTACCATCACCGATAACAGAGAGGGGCTGGACCTATGTCCCTCTATGGACTTCAAGGAAAAAAGTTTACAGTATGTATAAAAGTCTTATTTTCTTTATCTTTTGAGGGACATAGGAAATGTATCAATTGTTAGGAGGTCAAAAAACAGTCCAGCTGAGCCATGGTCAATAACCATAAGAGATCCAATAAATGTGTAGATCACACTACAAGATTAGTTGAAGGAATCAAAACCTGAACAGAGGCTAGATGAAGGAGTGCCAACCAAAATTAACCTCCCTGGCAGTATGATTATTTCAGATTTTTGGTGCTGAAATCAGTATCAATATTTTGCATGGAAATTTGGCATTTTATATTGTAGGCCTGTAATTCTTAGGAATAACTCACTAAAATTTGTCCGAACAAGAGTCTAGTAAACATCCCGGGTAGGATAAAACTTGAAACACGAAATCATAAATTATAATTTAATAAATAATCATTAAAAATAATATAATAATAAATTTAATTCAATAATATAATCAAACCAAAAACACTGAAATTTGAAATATAGCGCCAAGTTCGCACATCACTGAGCAAAGTCGCAGAATCGTTTTCAGTGTCTGATGATGAATTTCCCCACGAATCATTATCACTCAATTCTGCAAGTGGTTCTGATTTACTATCGCTGTTCTCTAGCTGGTCTAAAACCGCTTTTGACCTAAAGGGATGTTTTTTGGACGCCATGGACATTTCTCAGTTTCCAGGCAATAAGAGCAGTAAAAATGCAGGCAGGGCACAGGACAAAGCACTAGGGACAAAATGTATGTGAAATGGTTTGATACAGTAATGTTTTACTATGTGATTTTAGTGATTTTAGTGAATGTCACTTTTTGTCATTTTCAAATTTCCCGCCGTTCTGTCCCCGTACATCCTGACGCTCGCAGGGGATGGAACCCAGATGACAGAGGCCGACATCCGCCGGATTACATTGCCAGGGACACTGCAGGAGGGACATCATTGGAGTGCAGGACAAGGTAAGTGATCGAGGGATCCCGGAGCAGCGCCGCATAGTAAGCCCGAGTGTAGCTCGGGGTTACCGCTTGTGGTACTGAAACTTTACTCCGAGCTACACTCGGGAATACCGCCAGGGAGGTTAAAGCTGGCATGACCAATGGGAGGAAACCAGGGGTCAAGCAGATAGTCCAGAGGAGGCCAGATAAGCACCACTAATTGAAAAAAAATTGCTACATTGAGGGTTACTGGCCTCAATCAGCAAAGTGGAGAACCAACCAACCATTCACCAGAAAACAGGTGAAACAAATTACTACCCATATGTAACAAAACTAGACCAACAACTAACATGGTCTACAAAAAAGAAATGTTTACTGGGCTAAGTCCAAAAGAAACAAATCCCTAAGGAGGAGAATCAAACAGACATAATGGGGCTGATTTACTAAAACTGGAAAGTGCAAAGTCTGGTGCAGCTCTGCATAGAAACCAATAAGCTTCCAGTTTCCGTGCATTCCACGCTGGCTCCAGATATCTCACCTAAGACCCCACCCAATCGTGCTGTGGAAAAATTTTTTTAAAATTTTAAATATTGTAAAAAAATAATAAAAAATTGTTAAAAATCGGAACTAAAAAGCCACACCCAATATGTAGCATAATTTAGCTACATCCACTCACTGGTAGGGGCCCCAGTGCATTACTTTGCCCAGGGGCACATGATGTTATTAAGGTGGCACTGTATGTACATGGCCTTACAGTGGATATAACAATTCTACACACCCCTATTAAAATGTCAGGTTTCTGTGATGTAAAAAATTAGACAAATATAAATAATTTCAGAACTTTCTCCACCTCTAATGTGCCCTATAAACTGTACAACTCAATTGAAAAACAAACTGAAATCTTTTAGAGGGGGGGAGTAAACATAAAAAATTAAAATAATGTGGTTGCTTAAGGGTGCACACCCTCCTATAACTGGGGATGTAGCTGTGTTCAGAATTAAGCAATCACATTCAAAATCATGTTAAATAGGAGTCAGTACACACCTGCCATCATTTAAAGTGCCTCTGATTAACCCCAAATAAAGTTCAGCTGTTCTAGTAGGTCTTTCCTGACATTTTTCTTAGTTACATCCTACAGCAAAAGCCATGGTCCGCAGAGAGCTTCCAAAGCATCAGAGGGGTCTAATTGTTAAAAGGAATCAGTAGGGAGAAGGGTACAACAAAATTTCCAAGGAATTAGATATACCATGGAACACAGTTAAGACAGTCATCATCAAGTGGAGAAAATATGACGCAACAGTGACATTACCAAGAACTGGACCTCCCTCCATAATTGATGAAAAGACGAGAAGAAAACTGGTCTGGGAGGCTGCCAAGAGGCCTACAGCAACATTAAAGGAGCTGCATGAATATCTGGCAAGTACTGGCTGTGTGGTACATGTGACAACAATCTCCCGTATTCTTCATATGTCTGGGCTATGGGGTAAATGGCAAGACGGAAGCTTTTTCTTATGAAGAAAAGCATCCAAGCCCGGCTAAATTTTGCAAAAACACATCTGAAATCTCCCAAAAGCATATGGGAAAATGTGTTATGGTCTGATGAAACCAAGGTTGAACTTTTTGGCCATAATTCCAAAAGATATGTTTGGCACAAAAACAACACTGCACATCACTAAAAGAACACCATACCTATAGTGAAACATGGTGGTGGCAGCATCATGCTTTTGGGCTGCTTCTCTTCAGCTGGAACTGGGGGAATTAGTCAAGGGAATTATGAACAGTTCCAAATACCAGTCAATATTGGCACAAAACCTTCAGGCTTCTGCTAGAAAGATGAAAATGAAGAGGAACTTCATCTTTCAGCATAACAACGACCCAAAGCATACATCCAAATCAACGAAGGAATGGCTTCACCAGAGGAAGATTAAAGTTTTGGAATGGCCCAGCCAGAGCCCAGACCTCACTCCGATCGAAAATCTGTGGGGTGATCTGAAAAGGGCTGTGCACAGGAGATGCCCTCACAATCTAACAGATTTGGAGTGTTTTTGCAAGGAAGAGTGGGAAAATATTGCCAAGCCAAGATGTGCCATGCTGTTAGACTCATACCCAAAAAGACTGAGTGCTGTAATAATGTCAAAAGGTGCTTCAACAAAGTATTAGTTTAAGGGTGTGCACATTTATGCAAATATATTATTTTAGTTTTTTATTTTCACTTCCCTGCTCCTAAAAGATTTCAGTTTGTTGTTCAACTGAGTTGTACAGTTTATAGGTTACATTAAATGTGGAAAAAGTTCTGAAATGATTTATCTTTGTGTCATTTTTTTACATCACAGAAACCTGACATTTTAGCAGGGGTGTGTAGACTTTTTATATCCACTGTATATATCCATTTGCATTAAGTTTTTGGGAACAAGGACTGTAGCACATGTTACTGTGTAGGCTCAAGTTTTAAGCCCTTCCCAGGGAGGACCAAGGAAACCACAGAGAAACCAAGCTTCTCTTGACTTCCTCTCCAGCTGTAGTACTGCTCCCGTCAACTGCCACCTACAGTGGAGAGACTAAGACTGCACCTGCCTACACCCCCCCCCCCTCATCCTCTGTTCTCAGCATTGCAATAAGTATGACAACATGGAAACTGCAGAAAGGCATGGTTAAGGCAAAATAATAAGATAAAGTTTAAACAACATAAAGTATCTTGTAGGAAGCTGTCTGTGTTTGGATTGCAAAGGGCGACAATTCAAATTGACAAGAACTGAGTCACGAGGCAAAAGTCCATCATCTGGTTGAGACTCCGGGGCTGCAGATGGTAGGGGCTCACTTGTGATGTCCATACCCTCATCACCAAGGCCCAAGACTCCAGACAGATCAGAACAGTCTGTTGTACTGAAAGGGATTGTCGGATCTTCCATAGCCCCAGTACCAGAGTTCTCTGTTTCTGAATCTGTGGAGGCTGGTGATATAAGAAAGAGAGGAGGCAGGAACCATTTAGTGGTGGCCTCTTGCATAGGTGGAAGATCCTCAGGATCGAATGCCTCCCAATAAGGCTTGACAGAGCACTCAGCATGCAGGGTCTCAGCATGTTACAGTGAAGATGCCTCCTCACAGGGCTGGGCCCCTCGGAGACCATGTCATATACTGATGTTGGTGGGAAGGGTTGCCCTTCCACTGAATACAGGGTACATTCCCAAATGGGCTCCAATTTACTGCCCCTGGTGCTGTTGGTATTTTTCACTAACACCAAGTCCAAGTGGTTGACATGATCTTCCAAGGTCTTGGAGAAAATAATTATACCGTCCCGCTGGACTAACATGGTTTGGAAGTTGAAATCTCCCAGGCATTTCTCCATTAAGCTTTGGAAGGCTGGGGGCGTTACCTAGGCCAAAGGGCATGTGGTTAAATTCGAATAGTCTCAGGTTTGTGATAAAGGTAGTCGTTTCTTGGTCTTGGTCCCTAACAGGGACTTGCCAGTAGCCACTAGTCAGGTCAAGTGTGGAAAAGAACTTGGCTTGTCCATGTGCCATTAACAACTCCTTTACCCTAAGAATCCCAGTGGGTACAGGCATTTAGTTTGTGATAGTACACACAAAACCACAGACTTCCATCTTTTTTTTTTTTGCACCAGGACCGTGGGAGCAGCCCAGGGACTACGGCTTTCCCATATCACCTCACTTTGTAGCATGCTACAGAGTAGATCCTTATCCTCCTGACACAGATCTGGGGGAACGTGGAGATACCTTTCTTATGGTTGGTATATACCCTGTGTGAATTGGGTGGTCAATGGCTTCAGTGAATCCGTAGTCTTCCAGACCAGTTGTAAATGCTAGCAAGTGCTGTTCCAATATATCAGTATATGATGAAGTAGTTTTTGTTGCGGCAGAGGAAAGTCTTAAAAGGGTATGTCCAGCTGTTCCAGCAGTAGTTTGTTTTGGAACTCATCTAGTGACATCTAGGCCGCTTGTAGAGAAGCACACACTTCCTCCACCCCTGGTTGGATTACAGAGATGCAGTAATGAGGCACCACAGAGGTCTGCTATAATGGCGTGGCTAGGAAGGGATATCAGGGTTGTCCCCAAATTGATGATCTGCACAAGTACTTTTCCTTTGTGAATTTTGGACAAGGTACGACCTTCCAGCCACTCTCCAGGCACCAAGGAGTCTTTATGGGGTTTAACCAGTGGCTTCCTTTACCTTCCTTGGGCCCCAACAGGGAGTGACCCCACCACCTCTTGAAGGAGTAATTTTGCTTGGGAGGAGTGTAGACCAAGCCCACTTGTTCAGGCTGCTTCCTGGCTGCCCTCTGTTGGGTCTCGTAGGCCTGGATCACTGTGAGCCATACTGCCCTTAGGCTGAAGCCCAATGCATGCCAGCTGGAATGGTTAAACCTAGCTAGCAATTGAGCTAAGTCCAGGTCTTTCTGTATGTTCATGACCAGCACAATGGGTCACCACCACTCCCACCCGCTTCACCATCTGGTCCTCGATTTGGATCTTCACCCAGGTGATGCTTTTGACCAAGATTGGTAAGTTATTAGCCACTCTGAGAGACAGCCAGTAGGGGTCCAGTTGTTCCTGTGCTTTGACCTGCTGGGTGTAGAAGTCGCATTCCATGACAGTGATCTTTGAACCAGTGTCAGTCAGGCATAGGACCTGCTGGTCATTGACAAAGGCCAATACTACTGGACTTGGCGTGACCAAGGACTCTGGTTTACTGGGACTTTGAGTTGTCCTGGGGGTCATCTCTCTGCCTTGGGAGTCACTATTTTAATGGCAGCTCGCGTGTGTTTTTGAACTCTGGCTGCCAACAGTTCTTGGATATATGTCCACTGGCAGCACTTCTGGTCCTCCTTGGGGTCGCTTCATAGTGGGTTCTCACTCTCATATGAATGGGGTGAATCCTGTTTTAAGGAGGACATTTCTTGCTTCAAGGAGGACATATCTTGAGCTAACTCCCTTAGTGCAGTTTGTAGAGATTACAGTGGTGACAGAGCTAGGGCCTCCTCATTCAGATACACCGGTTCATACTTTTTGGTTACTGCTACAGTTGCCTCCGCATCTTCTTGTTCCTGCGCAACCGCATCCATCACAATATCATGGCGGGTGGAATCATGATATGCTCTAGCAGGGCTCACCTGACAGGGTCAGCTTTCCTTATGCTATCCACTCGCAAAAGCACTCCAAAGTCTGAGGGCAGGTGCTTAAAAAGGCTCTACTGACCCAAGATGGCCACCAGGGTCACCTGGAGGCAACATAGCCAACCAGAACGCTGCCTCTGGGGACCAAGAAAACCATAGAGAAACCAAGTGTAGCACCCTCTAGGGATGCTACAGAGTTACATGTAGTTTGGCTCACAGTAGTAAAGTGAGCATGTCTGTTTGGATTACTTTAGGTCACGCTAGAGGGCTCTACAGGTCAGGTCTCTGGCGCCTCCCCCCTGGTTCTGCAGTCTTCCAATAGATTCTAGAAGCTAGCAGGAGGAGTGATGGACACCAAAATCTGCATATTCTTGGGAGCCTGACCAATCCCAGACAGGAAGCCTAGCAGTGTGGCAGATATGCCCATAAATATGAGAGAGCCTAGCCAGCATGGGAGTCTGGTGAGCAAGTGGAAGCTGGAGTGTTGAGGATCTTGAGGCCTGGGAGGGGACCCTGGGGAAAGGGGGTTCTGCCTCCAGATGAAGCTCAGGAGGAAGAAGGATGGAGAAGTTTAGACTGAGGGAATTGCAGCACAGTGAGGAGGGTACCTTGCTCATCATGGAAGACTAGCACAGCTAAAAGGCCTGAAAAAGCAGTTTTATGCCAGTTTGCAGGATACAAGTGACAGAGTACATCTACACCCCCAGGACCTATAAGAGAGAAGGCTGCCGGATGCAATATCCAGCATGCTTTCATTGGGACAGTGTCACAGCTAACCTAATCCCTTACTCTGGGACACTTGCAAAGCAGCTAGGTGGGATGGCATTTCCTCACCAGCTATTGGGATTTTGTGAGAGTTCACCCAAGGGGACCTAGAGCTTCTTAAGTCATATTGTTACTGAAGTCACTTTGCTTCTGATCTTCTAAGGGACTGATACCACTCCAGCTGGAGTAATATTCAGGATCCATCCTTTTTTGTACATAAACACAGGATGTTTGTCCTAAATCTATTCTCTAATCAAGTTGGACATCCAATAACCCCTAATCCCTATCCAAGTTGTTTTCCCCTAAAAAAACCCAAAAAAATAAACCTGTGGACTGAACTCTCGACTTCGTGTGTTTGCTGAAAATGTGTGTTGCCTGGCGGTGCAGGAAATAGGCGGAACCAAAATTCAGCGGTTCCTAAGGGGGTAGCGCTACACAAGTTTCTCTTGATTTCCTATCCAGCTGCAGTACTGCTCCGGTCAAGTGCCACCTACAGTGGAGAAACCAGACTGTACCTGCCTACGTGTGGTGGCAAGAACAATGGACTTTAACTCCCAGGTGCTACACATATGCATCCACGGGGGCCTGAGGTTGTGCTGAGAGCGTGCTCATTACAATCTCCCAGCATACTGACAAGTCAACAGCTCCAAGTCATGGCTACTAATGAGCCAGCATAATGGGCTTCCTGATTATGTAACCACTTTGAGAGGATATCGCAGCAGTTATAGGATATAGCAACAGCATCTCCTCCTGGGCATCAAAGCAGAACTAAAGTACATGATACTTACATTTCCTTCAACGGTCCGATGTCCCTCGCCGGTGCCAGCATCTTCTACCCAACTTCTTTGGGCAGCAGCCACTTTCATTGGCCAGCATGGATGGTGTCACACAGGATCTGTGCCAGAATGCAAACTGAGCTGCGCATGCACAGCTCATTGTATATTCCAAAGCAGACTGCAAGCAGGCAGGTATGTTTATTGCTTTACATTACAAAAGATATCACATGACTGGCTGCTCGCAGTCTTTAAAATGAAGACTTTAGTTCTGCTTTAAAGCACACTTAGAGGGCTGCCAGAAGGCATCCTAAAAGGTTACATATATTATATGCTGCACCATAACATATATTTTAAAGCCCATGCCCTTTGTTTTCTTTAAAGCCATGCACCACAACCAGGGGCAGACTGACAACTCATGGGGTCCCCGGGCAATAGGGGAACATGGGGCCCCTGTGTCCTTGCCCAAACTCAAAAAAGCCTATGAAAAAGGTACCAGGGGCATCTCCTGGGGCCCCCTACTGACCCCGGGCCCTCGGCAGTGCCCGAGTTTCCAAATGGTCAGTCCGCCCCTGACCACAACACAGAGATGGATCACATCTGCATTGCTGTGCTAAAACGTACATGTTTTGGTGCACTGGCTACGTGCATTGAGGTGCTGATCAAAATCAATTGCACTGCAATCAAGTAATGCACAGTAAAACTCGCATTTTAACGTGTATTTCCCCAATGGGGCCTAAACTGTGTACATATTTCCAAATGTCCTCTAGATCAATGTTTTACATACATCCACACATATATGCATCAAAGGAATGTAATTCTTTATAAATGCTCCTGTTTACCAACCACCTCTCAAAATGTGTGTAATTTGTCCACAAATTGTTATAAATAACGGAATACATTTACTTACATCATTATTTTATGTTTTGCTAAGATTCCAAATTCCAATCATGAAGCATTTATTGTAAAAAGCAAAAGCAACCTCTACAGTACATTTACCTCTGGCTGAGAAGCTGCTCTAAATGTATATTGGTGCTGTCCATGCAATCCAAAATAGCTGATCCCACTTGCATAATGATTTATTAATAATTTCAAACTAGAATACTGACTTTGTTTTGACAGTTAGAACCCTTGAATCACTACCCTAATGAGGCACTAGATGGCACAATTACAGCATGTTACCTATGAAAGCTTTGCCTATGCGTGTCTGCCTCAATTAGAGTGTTGCTTCACTGTTTTTGTATAGTTGGGACGAATTCTGACATTACAAAATAAGATTAGAAAAAATTCTAATGGGATACCCTATAAAGGGTGGTAATTTGTAAGAAAAAAAAATTGGATTTACAATTTTTCATACTATGCTTTTCCATTTTACAGCTTCATGTAATAAAAGCAAGACTGAAACAAAACAAAGGGATGAAGAATTTTAAACAAAATCCATTTTGATTAACTCAGGGTTAACTTTTTGACTAAGATATAGTTTACACTTGTAAATTGAATACACACATCAAACAATAATAATTTTACAAAAAGTCCATAATCTGCAGTCATAATTAAAGTGCCCTGTGCCATATGAATGTATCCAAATGTGCAGGAAAGTGACACCCAGAAGAATAGTGCTCTTCCTCTTTTACCAAAAAAAGCACACTGCACTCACCAGAAATGTATGACCTCTTGTCTCAAAGAAGGTCAAAATTCGCTTGTGGTATCCCAAACAGATGTTAAGTTTTCAATCAGCCGATCATATCCCATAACTATGAATTGGATCTCATCATGTATTGGTGGTACTCCTGTGCCTGTAAGAGACTCTGTATAGATCTCCATCCAGGGATGTCTTAATAACATCATGGGCCCCTGGGCAAAGTAATGTACTGGGGCCCCTACCTGCCTGCCCCAATTTACACACCTACTCTCAAGAAAATAAAGTATATATAGTTGCTAAAATTAAACATATATGTATTAGTACTTTCAATAAAATTGATTTTAAACAATAAGGAAACATACCATAAATCAATGACTAATCAACACAAAGGGCACAGTATGGGGGGGGGGGGGGCAGAAGGACACAGTACAGGTGAAGTCAGAATACTGGCATCAAGAGGGCTTAGTGCAGGTTCTGGGATGCTGCCCAGGCCATCCTGGGACAGCTTAGTAAAAAACGTGACTGTCCCAGCAAATCCGGGACAATTGGCAAGCATGATGTAATACAAGATTATCATGGTGCCCCTATGCACCTGGGGCCGTAGGGTAGTGCACAGTGGTGCCCATACATTAAGACAGCTCTGTCTCTATCACAGGGGAAAATGATAAAGGAACCTCTCATATTGTAGTATTATCCAGTTTTATAAAAAAAATCTTCATCTACATCAATGTAGGATAATCAGGCACATAACAGCATGGAAATGGAAACTGAAAGCGTTGATCTGCGTTTCACCTGCGCAGGGGACACACACGCTACTGTAACTGACCTAAGATGGTGGGAGACTGTAGGGAATCTTGACCCCAGTGACAACTGACAGGGAAGGGCAAGGTGCTACCACCGTGAGTCATGTCTTCTCTGACATCTCGTATGACCCCCGAACAAACTAAAGGAATTCCTTTGATCCACAGTTTTCCAGAACAACAGTGCTTGGCAATGTGGGCACCAAGCCCCTGGTGCACACTAGACATAGTACTCCCCTTGTCCCTCTCAAGCAATGGGATCATTTGTTATTAGTGTAAAGCACATACCTGTGTCCTAGGTCCACCACAATGGATGTGGTGGGACAGTGCTTGCTCCATTCAGGTGCTATGCTCCCTCGTACATGGTTATAGATAAGGTACATGGAATCTGTTTTGCTGTAAGGGTCCTGCCCAACAGACATGACTTCAGACATTGAACTATTTCCTGACCAGTGGGCATTGAGGATCCGGTTTGTGATGCCAAGTGTTATGTAGCGGTACCGCATACTTGGCTGCGTGCCTTCCTCATGGTCCCTTGTGCTCTGAGGCTGAGAAGTGGAAGAGCACATACCCTCATTAACCTCCTTGCTTCCTGATTTTCCTACAATCACCCAACCTGTTGGGATTCTTTAGCATAGGGCGTGCCAGGTTTACAGAACCCATTGCTATTCAGAGTGCACCTGGCATGACATCCAGCCTAGCCTAATCAGCACCCTCAGGACTATAGAGTCATTGGTAAAAGACCCCTTTGCAGCTCACCACACATCACTCCGTTCCCAGGAGTTATTCCCATCTGTGGTCAAAATAAGTATCCACTCGATAGATACCTTACCTTAACTAAATAAGGCATCATAGTATGTACAAGGAGTTCATTCACCTTTCCAAATGGAGGTGCCACATTCTTAAAGTAGACGTCTATCCAAATCTAAACTTAAACCTGTTCCCACCCCCATTCTAAGCTCCATACTAACTACCCTTTAGAGGAAAGATGTGTATGCTTACCTATTCCTTGGGCGCACCAGTTTGATCATGTGATCTCTACAGTGGCCGGCTTCAGTGAAGAGGAGAGATCACCTGCAACGGCTGCAATGCCTATGTGGTGATGTCACCCCTAGACTTACTATGGGACATCCGTTGGTGGCTGTTCCTTCTCTAACCTGAAGCCGGCACTGGGAGTCAATAACGTGACCAGACCAGAGTGTCTAGGGAATAGGCAAGTATACACATCGTTCCTCTACACCAGGGGTGTCAAAATGGTGGCCCTCCAGCTGTTACAAAACTACAAATCCCATCATAAGTCTGCATTTGGGAGTCATGCTTATAACTGTCAATCTTGCAATGTCTCATGGGACTTGTAGTTTGGCAACAGCTGGAGGGCCGCCGGTTTGACACCTGTGCTATACACGGTATTTAGTATAGGGCAGGGGTACTGAATTAAAATTCACGAAGGTCCAGTCAGTAAAATGTTCTGCCAGCGGAGGTCAGGGTATCATGTTTATGTTGTGATAATTCTTCACATCACAGTCTCCAGTACACATCACACTCCCCCACCCCCTTTAGGGTCCAAACATCCTGGCCCTTATGGTAAAATGCCAGGTTTTACTGGGTGGGCACCTGTTAATGTGAGGTCCAGTAACTGATGTGGCAGTGTAATTTTTTTTAAACTTTATTGAAATGTCAAAATTGCATTTCATTAATTTTAATGCACTCCTCTCAGTTGCAGTGCATTGAAACACACAGCCTTCAGATGAGCTCAAGTCCATTGCAGAAAAGCATTTTTCACCACACTCCTCCACACCCAGGGGCACTGTTTCAGGGCAGAAAACAATAGTTGTGCAGAAAAACATTGATCTCTGCACAAGTGTGAACAAACCCTTACAATAGTGCCCTCAGTCCCCCCTTCACAGCACAGTGTTCCCCTTTACATCCTTCCTAGACCCCTCTCCACATAACATCCCCCCCCCCCCTTTTACATCACAGACACCTTTTTACATCACAGACCACCTCATCATGGCTCTCCTTCAATGACCCCCACATCACAGACTACCCCTATCACAGACCCCTCCATCACAGACCACCCCCATCACAGACCCCCCCATCACAGACTGCCCCATCACAGACCAGCACATCACAGACACCCCCACATCACAGACCCCTCCATCACAGATCACCCCCATCACAGACCCCTCCATCACAGACTGCCCCATCACAGACCAGCACATAACAGACACCCCCACATCACAGACCGCCCATCACAGTACTCCCCTGTACACCATTGCCTTGAGTCCCCCCTTTACATCACAGACATCCCACTCTTACATCACAGTCCTCTTTACATCACAGCTTTCCCTTCATAATACCACCCCTCTTATTCATAGACCTCTCTACATCATAGAGGGGAGGCACGGCAGGTGTGGACAAAGGGCTGGACTTTTCATGTTAAAAGTGGATGAATCATTGCTTAGACCGCCCCACAGCCTAACAACCAATCACCTGCTTCTTAACTTGAAAATTCCCACCCTCTATTTAGACCTGCCCCGCCTCCCATCTTGTGCCCTTCCTGGAGGATGCAAGATGCTGGTTGGGTGAGGACACTCAGGCATCTATATAGCAAAGCTGCGGTCCGGACAGGACTGTTACTGGGTCCGCATCCGGACCGTGGTCCGCCATTTTGTGGTTCCTGATATAGAGCTTAGAATCATTACATGTAAACTGCTGCAAATAGCTGTAGATGCTGTCAGGCTCCCATTGCTTTCATTGGGGCTTCCCGCCTGCAGCTAATGACAGGGAACCCTTCTGCAGGTTATTTTAAATGTCCCTATTTGCATTTGTAAAAAAAACCTTATACATAGAACCCCTGTACTGCCTGGAACTAAGAAACCCAAAAGTGCCTTGGAAAATTTAAATAGTGTCACTCAGCTATTTTTGGCATATTGATTTTTAGTGATGCACCAATATATCGGTCACTGAAAATTATCGCATATAAAATAGCATTATCTGCGTTTTGCTATTAAAAAAAAAAGGTGCCAATAATGATAATTGACTTCAATGCAAAATCGCCTCTAATTGACTTCAATGCAAAATCGCATCCCATTGACTTTAACGCAAAAACACCCTCTATTGACTTCAATGCAAAATCATATCCCATTAACTTCAATGCAAAATCGCTTGGCATTAACCTCAATGCAAAACCGTCCCCTATTGACATCAATGCAAAATCGCTACCATTTACTTCAATACAAAATCACGTCCCATTGACTGCAATGCAAAATCACATCCTATTGACTTCAACGCAAAAACACCCTCTATTGACTTCAATGCAAAATCATATCCCATTAACTTCAATGCAAAATCGCTTGGCATTAACCTCAATGCAAAACCGCCCCCTATTGACATCAATGCAAAATCGCGTACCATTTACTTCAATACAAAATCACGTCCCATTGACTGCAATGCAAAATCACATCCTATTGACTTCAATGCAAAAACAAATCCTTTTGACTTCAATGCAAAAACAAATCCTTTTGACTTCAATGTAAAATCATGTCCCACTGAATTCAATGCAAAATCGCATCCCATTGACTTCAATGCAAAAACGCCTCCTATTGACTTCAATGCAAAATGCCTCTATTTAAGTTTTGTAATTTTATATAAATTTCATTTATTTTCTGTCCAATTTTTGTGTTACTTCCAATAAAAGTTATTTTACGTTACTGGATTGTATTTTTTTAATTCATATACAATTATATATCATTTATTTTTTTTTAAACTATCCACTTTGGTTTTCAGCCAAGTGCATCCTGAATTTTTGGTTCCAGTTTCCGTCCAGAATTTTCATTTCGGTGCACCACTATTGATTTTTTAAATTTAAAGGCTAAGTTCATCTTTATGAAAAAATAATAAATGCACATAATTTTGCAGGAAAAAATATTTGCTTTTATTATTTTTTTTTCACAAGAACCTGCACAGCATTTTAGCGGAGGAAAGGAACCCCTGCTTGCTGTGACAGGGAGGGGGGCTCTGGTAGTGGGTGGCAGGTGATTAAGAACATGTTCCTAAAGGTGAACTTAACCTTTTAACTCAGTATAAGTGCCCTTTTTTGGCAGATATTGGAGAAAGTGCAGCTTTCAGAAAAAATGAATTTTACTAAAATTTTACTATGACAGGAATGCTTTAGGTTTGTATTTGAAATTAAAACCAGCCAGCTGGCAGGGCTTAATGAAGAACTTGGACTGAAATGCTTTTTGTAATGTGTTTTTTTTCTTTCCAATCTCATTCTGTTTATTCTTCTTACTTGATATTAGACCCCCTCATCCTGCCCCATAGAGGTATTCCAGCAATCATATAACTTAGCATTCATATAGTAGATAGAATGGGAAACGTTAGAGTTGGAATTTCCTGTTTTTTCTGTTATCTACTAAAGCACTTGTTGTTCAGCTACAGGTATTTATATAGTGCTGACAAATTATGCAGCACTTTCCATATTTTACATACACTTTATTGCCAAACGTATTGGGACACCTGCCTTTACACGCACATGAACTTTAATGGCATCCCAATCTTAGGCTGGCCATACACTATACAATTTTCTGCCCAATTTCCTTTAGATTTACCTTCAACTATGTAGTGCAAGGGCCCTCCTAATTGGATACAATTGAAATTGTTGCTAGGTTTGACCTCCTATTATATGGTTTTTGGTAAATCTTAAACAAAAATCTCAAGAAAATTGTATAATGTATGGCCAGCCTTAGTCTGTAGAGTTCAATACTGAGTTGGCCCACCCTTTGCAGCTATAACAGCTTCAACTCTTCTGGGAAGGCTGTCCATCAGGTTTAGGAGTGTGTCTATGGGGAATTTTTGACCATTCTTCCAGAGTTGCATTTGTGAGGTCAGGCACTGATGTTGAACGAGAAGGCCTGGCTCGCAGTCTCCGCTCTAATTCATCCCAAAGGTGTTCTATCAGGTTGAGGTCAGGACTCTGTGCAGGCCAGTCAAGTTCCTCCACCCCAAACTCGCTCATCCATGTCTTTATGGCCCTTGCTTTGTGCACTGGTGCGAAGTCATGTTGGAACAGGAAGGGGCCATCCCCAAACTGTCCCCACAAAGTTGGGAGTGTGAAATGGTCCAAAATGTCTTGGTATGCTGACGCCTTAAGAGTTCCCCATCACTGGAACTAAGGGACGAAGCCCAACCCCTGAAAAACAACCCCACATCATAATCCCCCCTCCACCAAACTTTACGCTTGGCACAATGCAGTCAGACAAGTATCGTTCTGCTGGCAACTGCCAAACCCAGACACGAGTCCCCCCCACACACATAGGATGAGGTCATCGCTTGACATGCAGGAACCACAGGTGCCACGTTATTCATAATGTGGCACCTGTGGTTCCTGCATGTCAAGCGATAACCTCATCCTATGTGTATGGGTGTGGACTCGTTCTCCAAAACACAGCAAATTTTCTTGTTTTGACCAATTTTGGTATATGTAAGTTATACAATTTGTAAAGTTGGTTTCTCAATTTTTTGGACCACAAACAATATGTATAAAGGTTTAACTACTGACAATTATTGTTTTAGAGCGGTATCCTTTCCCTGAGGAAGAATCTGCACTAAAGTATTCAAAACGCATTGGATTTCAGCTGAATGCACTTGTAGTTCCCTCAACTGAGGTTTCAAGATGGAAATCAGCTTCAAGGGATACCACTAACCACTCAATGCAATAATTAAAAATATTGTCAAGCAAATATGTTGTCAAGAATTATTATGTTCTATTGGGGAAATATGTGTTGATGTGTCAAATGAAATGTCAAATCTTTTTTAACAATTGTTTGATTCGTATATACTTTAAGATTGCCTTAAAATTCCCACCAAATGTAAGGCATAATTCTCTCTATTAGAAAAATTTGGATGATGGCAACTACACCCTAAGTTACACTGGATGACCTTTTATACCCACGCAAGCACAGGAAGAATATGCAAACTCCAGGCAGGTGGTGCCGTGTTTGGGATTTGAACCAACAACCCTAGTACTGCCAGGCGGAAGTGCTAAACATTTAGCCCCTGTGCTGCCCACTGTGCTACATTTTGCAGATCTCAAGAACACCTACCAATCTGGTTGTAGAGATGTAACACACTCATAGAACATGCACACCCCACTTTCAACACACATCCCAAATCTTTGTGTCCTGTGTTCATTGAAGATACAGTCATGCATAAATGGGTGTCTCTCACTGTTTAAATAAGCCCTGATTTATAACCATGTATAAAAAGGAGACAGGTTTCAAAATGTGCACATCCCTACAGTATATTATAAATGGAATAACTCAAAATGTACATACAGTAAATCAACACTGTTGTACTAAAGGCACCAAGAGGCATGTGGTTACTTAAAATCAATGTAGACGTTTTGCATACCAAAATAAGGCCTGGACCCCCTAAGATGCTGGGGATCCTCCACCACCCTCACCTATTTACATAAACCCCCACAGGTGGTGTTTAAGGCCTGTTTCACACGAGCTGGAGCTTATATAAGAACAATGTGAACAGCAAGTTTTTATAAAACTTTCAGCAAGCTTCAAGCAGCTTTTTTTAAGCCTTTAACTGCTTCCCTCCAGGCCACTGCATATAAATGGCCGGGCGGGACAAGCACACCTGGGGCGTGCATCGGCACGATCCTGTGACGGTGCTCTGCCCTGGTACCATGAGATTTCTGTGACCAATCACAGTGATCACATGCCCAGTACTAACCATGGCTGTCATTCATAAAGCCATTCAGATCTACTGTGATATCTGTGATTGGTCACAGTGATCACATGGTACAGGGCCAAGCATCACTACCTTGTACCATGTAATAGCTGTATCCAATCACAGCTATCCTAGTAGTTCTCAATGGCTGCAGGAATGCATTCGAGAACTGTCAGTAACAATTGCTTATACAGCCATGGTGGCATCATACTGCTGTGGCAGTGATCATGTACAATGACTGGTTCCTTTGATATCAGTGTATGCTAGTGCCACCAGCCATTATCTCTGATCGCCGCCACAGCAGTACAATGTCACCAGACCAGTGCTGCCAGTCAGTGTCCCTAATTACCGCTGCACCAGTCAGTGTCCACAATCACAACCACCCACTCACAGTGTCCCTGATCATTGCTACACCAGTCATATTGTCCCTGATCACAGCCACACTAGCTGTATTGTCCCTAATCACCACCACAACACTTACAGTGTCCCTGATCACCGCCACACCAGTCCCAGTGCCCCCCGATCACCACCACACCAGTCATTTTGTCCCTAATCATGGCCACACCAGTCACATTATCCTGATCACCACCACACCATTTGCAATTTCCATGATCACCACCGCACCAATCATATTGTTCCTAATCACCACACCAGTTACAGTGTCCCTGATCACTGCCACACCAGTCATATTCTCCCTACTCACCACCACACCAGTTACAGTGCCCCTGATCACTGCCACACCAGTCATATTCTCCCTACTCACCACCACACCAGTTACAGTGCCCCTGATCACTGCCACACCAGTCATATTCTCCCTACTCACCGCCACACCAGTTACAGTGTCCCTGATCACTGCCACACCAGTCATATTCTCCCTACTCACCACCACACCAGTTACAGTGCCCCTGATCACTGCCACACCAGTCATATTCTCCCTACTCACCACCACACCAGTTACAGTGCCCCTGATCACTGCCACACCAGTCATATTCTCCCTACTCACCGCCACACCAGTTACAGTGTCCCTGATCATTGCCTCACTAGTCACATTGTCCCTGATCAATGCCACACCAGTTATAGTGTCCCTGGTCACCGCTACACCACAGTGTCACCACTTCAGTGTACGGCAGCAACGGTGTCCCTGATTGTCGCTCCATCAGTCCCAGTGTCACCTGATCACTGTAAGTCAGTAGCAGTGTTCCTGATTACTGCTTCACTAGTACCCAGTTTCAACAGACCAGTGCAGCCAGCAACAAATGTCCTGTACTCTTTATTGAACACATTTCTGCCTATTGCCTGGACCGATCCTTTGCCTGTCTGCTGACCATGTCTCTTTGCCTGTGGCCTGAATGTACCCATCTGCACTTCCAACTGACTATGCTCCTGTGAGTCACCAGTCCCAGCTATCTCCTGTGGACAACTGCACTTCTTCCTATCTTCAGCCTCCTGTACTTCCTGGTTAGTAAACATTCCTGAGGGGTAGCCATGTACCAGTAGGCTAGGCTTGCTTGGTTTATAGGAACTGGAACTGTTAGGTGACGCTACACTAAGATATATTCCCTGACCACTCATATAGAAGCGACCATTACAGTACATTGGTTTTGATGCAGTTAGTTGATACATAGCAGAATGTGTTTTGGGGTGTAATTCTAAGTATGCCTATGTTGTGTGTGAGAAATATCTTCTTAAATTAAAAACTTTCCAAAAACTTGTGTAGGCTGTGAAAAAGTCTCACGCATGTGGTATTCCCATACTCAGAAGACATAGCAGAATATGTTTGTGTTGTAATTCTAAACATTCTTATGCTGTGTGTGAGAAATAACTTGTTAAATGCCAACTGTGTGAAAAAAATTTTGATTAATAAAACTCCAAAAAAACTCACCACTTACTTAAAACCATGGACCAGTGGTGTATTTTGGTTTTGTGCAGCCTTAGGCAAGACTAAAATCAGGCAACCCTCCACACCTTCCTCTTTAGGTGACACCTCTTCCTATTAGAGCTCCACCTCAGGAGTTGGTCAGAGACTGCAGAAATAGTGCAGGGGATGGTCAGAGACTGCAGACATAATACAGGAGATGGTCAGAAACTGCAGACAGGATACAGGAGATGGTCATAGACTGCAGATATACTACAGGAGAAGGTCAGACACTTCGGACAGCATACAGTCAGAGACTGTGGACACGATACAGGAGACGGTCAGATTGGGGACACACTACAGAAGATGGACAGAGGCTGTGGACAGGATACTGGAGACTGCAGATAGGATACAGGAGATGGTCAGAGACTGCGGACAGGATACGGTCAGAGACTGGGGACAGGATACAAGAGACTGCAGACAGGATACAGGAAATGATCAGAGACTGTGGACAGGATACAGGGGACTGCGGACAGAATACTGTAGGTAGTCAGAGACTGCGGACAGGTTACAGGAGACAGCCAGAGACTGCGGACATGATACGGTCAGAGACTGCAGACAGGATCAGGGGAGGACTGACACTTCATGGGGCCCCCGGGCAATAGGGGATCATGGGGCCCCTGTGTCCTTGCCCAAACTCAAAAAAGCCTATGAAAAAGGTACCAGGGTCATCTCATGGGGCCCCCTACTGACCCCGGGCCCTTGGGCAGTGCCCGAGTTTCCAAATGGTCAGTCCGCCCCTGGATAGGATACAGGAGATGGTCAGCCAAGAAAAATTAAAAATGCTGCCCAAGGCGAATGCCTTGTTTGCCTCGTGGCAGATACGCCCCTGTCTTGGACTGTCAACTTTCCAAAAGGGGGTCATTTGGGGGTATTTCTACTATCCTGGCATTTTAGGGCTTCAAGAAACGAGAGCAGTCAGTACATCGGGAATTATCAATTTCCAAATATATATACTATAGTTTGTAGACTATAACTTTCATACAGACTAAATAATAGATACTGATTTGGGTTATTTTTAGCAAAGAAATGTAGTAGAATACATTTTGCCCTTCATGTATTTATTTATTGCCCTATTATTTATTATTTGCTAAATTTTATAACAGAAATGAGAAAAAAAGATTTGTTTTTTTTTTCTAACTTGTAGGTATTTTTTCAGTTATGTAGCAAAAATGAAACAAAACCCCAGTGGTGATTAAATACCAACAAAAGAAAGTTCTATCTGTCTCAAAATGATAAAAAAAATTTATTTGGGTACAACTTGCATGACTAAGTAATTGTCATTCAAAGTGTGAGAGCACTGAAAGTTGAAAATTGGTCTGGGCAGGAAGGGGGTGCAAGTGTCCGATATTGAAGTGGTTAAAGTGGCCATCAGCTCCTGTTTGTAAAAGTTATACACAGATCTTAATGGGAGTGCTGATTATTGTAGCAATTGTGCATACAGAGATGGACGCGGTCCTCCATCTTGTTAAGGGTCTTCCATCTTCTATCATGTCCTACTCCCAAATCAGCTTTCCTCATCCCCCCTCCCTCTCTGTTGAGTGACATATGGTCTGTTTGATGCAGATCACAGGCAGCAAACTCCATGGAAGGGCATCATGGCTATAAATCCCACAACCGAGCTGGGGCCTAGCTGTCTGTTAGCTGTGCAATCTGAGATATCGTAAAACCATAAACCAAGTCCTTCACTGAGTTCAAAGACATTCCAGATAAGTCATAAACCAGACACCACATTCAACATCCATTTTCACCTATGATTACATATCTTGGATTATGAAAGACTTACACAATCATGGAGCACAGATTCGGATTTCTAGCTTTAATACAAATCACCTGGTATATTACACCCCCTAGCTGGCATGTAAAGGAGAGCAGAAAATTATATCTGCTGAACCATTCAAACAGATATGTCATATTTCATATCTAACCATTCGGCAGATGCGTCTGCATGTTAATCTACTAGTGGCAAGGCTGCTAAATGCACCGAGAATAAGTTATGAACCATAATATGAGCTATGAGAGTTTTTGGACATAGCTTGGGTCTCCACCTACAACTCCCTCAGCAAATGAGGCGATTGGTTTACTGCTCCAGGGAGACACCCTGTGGAGTTGTTAGAAAAAGCTAAGCTAAGCTAAGCTGAGTTGTGAGAAGTGAAAGAATTCTCCCTTTTTTAACATCGGAACTAAGGTTGGGAGATAAGGCATCCTTTTGGTTCATGAAACCTGATCTCCTTAAACCAGGACATTTGGCAAGTACTTTAACCCTTTAAACTCCGAATTCCTGCCTCTGAAGAACGCTACTGTGTGTGTTTTAAACTTCGCTATATCTCTGCCTGCGGTGACAGTGGTATACCGATGATTAATCAAACATCATAGTGTTATTGCTGATATTGCCGAGTTTCCTCTTTCTCTGTACAAAGAG
The DNA here is from genome assembly GCF_062004578.1 of Staurois parvus. Taxonomy (NCBI): domain Eukaryota; kingdom Metazoa; phylum Chordata; class Amphibia; order Anura; family Ranidae; genus Staurois; species Staurois parvus. The sequence goes on from NW_028318382.1 coordinate 2,921,469, forward strand.
GAGGTGGTGGCAGTGTGAAGGGTTAATTGCATAATTAATCTGACCCAGTAACAATCGCTCCCAGGTTGCAGATACACAGATTGTGGTCCATTAGCTGGAAAATCTTTGTGCAGAGTGCAGCTGGGCGTGGCATTGTTACGCACGTGACAACGCGATTTTAGATTGGCTACTCCTTCAGTCACAAGTTTGGTAAGAAGGGCTGGAGTCTGACGCCGCGATCATCACAATTATCACTTTCAACAAGCTGCTAGCAGGCTTCAGCAGGCTTTCAACAAGCTTCAAGCAGTGCTGAAGCCTGCTAACAGCTTGTTTTGAGCAGGGTACATACAGATCAAAATTTGGCCAGTTCAGCAAGGACTATCTGTGTGTAGCCCTCCCTGTTAGACAGAAGTTAATCTAACGATTGACTTCTGTCTAACAGGACTGCTGCAAAAACTCACTTGTGTAGATGCAGGAATCTGTGCATTTTTTTGTTTTTCGTTCAGCCCGCTAGCTGAGCTGGCTGGGTACCCAGCTTAAAGCACTCCCAACCTCAGGTAACCTCAGGAGAAATACACGCTGCTCTGGAAAAAACAGTGTGGTTGTTTTTAAGGCGCACAATACGACAATACGTGAACAAAAATTAGCTGCATGGTCGAGTTGCCAGAAAGACTCCTTTACTGCGCCAATGTCACAAAAAAGCCCAGTGAGGCGTGTCAAGGTGCTCTCGGGCATATTGTAACTGGGCTTTTTTGTAGCATTGTCACAGTCAATGCTTCTTTCTGGCAATTCAACCACACAGCTCATTTTTGTTTAAGTATTGTCATGTTGTGCTCCTTAAAACAGCCACACCATCTTTTTTGCCAGAGCAGCCTGTATTTCTCCTGAGGTTATCTTTGTACAGAGCTACCCTCTTGGCCGCTGAGTTTTTTGGGTCCTCCTAAGCTCTGCACAGCTAGGCAAAACACATTTTCCACACTTTCATCCACAGTCAGTAAACAGTCTATTGGTTTGGGTGTTTTTTTTTTTTATTAGCAGTTAACAACTTGGATAGGGTGAAGGGGTTATAGGATGCCCAATTTGATTGAAGAACCAGCAGAATGAGGATGTTTCCTGCACCCCCTCAGGATGCCTTGGCCCCCTACAAGTGGGCAGTCCCCCCTGATGCCGGCCCTGTATGGGTTGAATGCTCTGCACACATATACACACATACATACAGATATAAAAACACACATACAAAAACATACATGCAAACACACACACACACACACACACACACACACATACAAACACTTACACAGACATATATGCAGCTTTTCAAAAAGATCAGCACTACCTTCCTTCCCTTACACAGCCAGGTACTGCACTGTAGAGGGAGGCAGAGAGCACCACCCTCTGGAAGACACCTCTTTCTCTTTTGCTTTCATTTTGCTGAGTGTTCATTGCCTAGCCAATCACAACCAGCCACGAGGGCCCCCTAGAGCAAGGGTGGGGTTGCCATTGCAACCCTTGTAGCTACACCACTGATTCACACCTTAGCATTTTGTAGCTCAAAGCTCCAAGACACTTGACAAGCAAAATCCAATTCATTTCAACGGCCCCTGTTCACAAAAGTGGCTGTCACTCAAAAAAGTGCTACTTTTCAGGCTTGAGTGTGGCATGAGCCTTTTTTACTAGTGTTTTGTTGCACATTTTCTAGCCAAACTGTAGCTATCTATCCCTAATCTCCTCCCCCTAGTGCTTTATATTGGCTAAAATAAACACGCCTGAAGCTTGAATACACATGTTGTGCTCATTGGTGTATTTAGGCAACATAGAACCATCGCCCCCCCCCCCCTTCCCGGTGCCACCACCCTCTGCCACTACCACCTGCCACCCATGAGAGAAGATAGAAGGGGTAAAGTGGCAGTAGAGAAGGGAGGGAAAGTGGGGCATGCAGGGAAAGTGGCAGTAGAGAAGGGAAGGGAGTACTAGGTAGTCTTGCAAGGCACAGCAGAGTTTTCCCTGTATAACAGACATAATGGGTATGTCCTACATTTGCTGCATATAATGCATTTAGTACATGAGGTGCACTAAGGTGCATATGAAATTCAGGCAAAGCAGTTTTTTGTGTCCAATGCTGCATTTTCTATTTGAATGCAGCCACAAGTGTTTGAATAAAGAATGAAGCATATGACACAAATGGCTATCAGCTTCTAAAAGTCATGTGAAAGCCGCAAGAGATGCTTCTAGATGGTTTACTGAGCAGACACACATTATCTACAAATCTCAAAGTGCTTACAGACATCAACTAATGTTTGCCCAATTCAACTTTTAACAGCCAAACTGACTAATTTCTAACCCCTGGTAGCATTCCTTCACTCTTACTCATAGAACAGGTACATATAGCGGAAAGCAATCTCCTACATCATTTGAGCCACATTGTTCCTCTGAATGCTGCTCTTCAATAAAAGGATACAACTCCACCAGTCCTTAAACGACTGGAGAGCACAGTCCCAGTCACGGCTATAACTCATCAGCTTGTCTTCGGGTGCCGCCCCCATGAAAATTGCTCCCCAAGGAAAATGCCTTGTTTGCCTCACAGTAAATACACTGCTAGTTGTGCTGTCCTACTAAAGGTTAGCCGAGAGCTAGTTAATAAAACTGACAGAAGCAGCGTTGTGTTTCATTCCAAAACTGAATTTAATTCTGCGAATAGTTCTGTAAAACTGCAATGCAATGACATAAACTTAAGTTACAATATGCTTGTAGACATGTCTTTCACAAATGCATACAGTGAACCCATTCCTTGTAAACAGCTACCTACAAATCACAATAAATACATTTAAATGTGATCTGGATATATATGTGATACTAACAAGCACAACAAATGAACTTACGGGCATATATGTATCAAAGGGAGAATGAAAGAGACCTTCACTGGTGTTCTTCAGAAAGCTAAAATGGCTACAGTGGTAGATGGGAAATCTTTATTTTTAAGACACTCCCTATTCTTGTTGAAAGGAATAACAAAAACAGGTGCAGTTGCAGTGAACACACAATAGATTGCTCCCTACTCAACACAATATTGATATATGCTTGTGTAGCACTACCCCCTTAGGAGTTGCTCCCCTATAGCCCTACAGAGCCAGGCAACATGTATTTCTACACCAACTTGCATTCAGGAGTCAGTAATCAGTCCTTCAGCTTGGTTTTGGATTTTTTTATTAGGGGGATTTCAAATTGGATGGGGTAAGGGGTGTACGGGTTGCCCAACGGAACTGAGAAACTGAGGACAACATGCTGAACTATGTACAAGTGGTTACAGCAAAACAGTCTCTTCTGGAGAGCTAGCCAGTATCACTTGCAGTACCACCCCAGACCCTAGATACTCCTTTTCTAGCTGTTCTGGGTTAATTACCTTAGCAGGGGATACGGTGTCTGCCACATGAATTGTGAAACAGTCCTGGGTGGCAGGCTAATCCAGTTTCCCACTAGAGTGCCTCCTTCCCCTATCTGGTCCAGGGGGTGCAGGTCTATTCACTCAGTCCTTCTCCTGTGCAGCTGGTGGGTTGGTGGCTGCTACTGGTTCTTTAACTGGGCCGCTCCTTCCCTGCTACACAGGTGGTCCTCACTCTGGGGGCTGGTGAAGGTCTGAGCTTTCCTCTTTCCAAGCTCCACTGCCTACAGGTGAGCCCCTCTCCATCTGGGCCTCCTCCCAGGCTTCTCTCTCCAGCCTCACTCCATCTCCTTCTCTTCTCTTCCTTCTTCTCCTTGCTGAGCAGACTCAGTTACTCTTAAAGGTTGTCCTGGCCCCTTGCCAAGCCTCCTGTTGGGGATTTGCCAGGATCTTCTAAGAGTACAGACTAGCCACTCCTCAGATCCACCCACTGCTTCAAGACCTTTCTCCAAAGTTCTAGAGCAGGGGGAAATTCCATAGGGCTGGTCTGCAGAGCCTCTCAGCTCTGACCACAATGTGACCGCTGCTAGCTGTCACACCCAGGATGTTATTCAGCCTTCCTATCTGACAATTAGAGTCTAGATCCCCCTTTGCTGACTAGGAGGGTGCTACACTTGTATTACACCTCTAAAATGCTCTTATACACTTGCAAAATGCTCAAATAAAAACACCTCAAAAACACTCTGCTCAGGTGTGAATGCAGGCTATAGGTATGGCACCTTTGATTTGAATAAATGCTGTCTGAGGGCAAAAGACATTGCATTAGCTCTCTTGCATCAAGTGTAAATTGAACACCATGCTAAAGAACAGGAACCCAGTGAAGGTGTTACAAAGACCCCTCTGTACACTACTCCTATAAGCATGTGAAAGAGGAATTGTCTATTGCCCATTGAAACTAATAATCTGGGCAGGTGGCACTGCAGTTTAGTTCCTCAGACATACAGAGGGATGTCAAGTGTTATTTGAGGTAGCATGGATGGAGAAGTCTAAAACCAGTAACAAAACAAATACAAGATATAAAGAAATTTGCAAAGTAAATCAATAAAATGCATCCCTTAGTGGTAACCATGAGGGATGGCATATCTGGGGGCAAATGAACTATGTATCCACCCCACCCTCCAGGTATCTTGCACAAAGTTTTCTATTATGTCTTCCACAGTAAGGGTGGATAGTAATCTATTAAAGTTACAATAGCCAGCATCCGATTCCGGCTCTGCAGGCATAAATTTGCAAGTCGGACTCCTCAAAGCTCCCGTAGTCTGGGAACAGCTGTAGCCCCCCCATAGTTCAGTAATTTTGTGTATATAGTTTTATGTATAATGCTCATGCTGCATGTAATGCAGAAATCTAGGTCTCCCTAGCTCATGTGCAGCAGCTGCTCCCAGGATTCCGTGATGTGTATAAATGAATAAGCCCAATTAACCCCAGCCTGCTCTGTAAGAAGGGGCACCGGGGACATCATTAGCCATTTCAATTAGCAGGAATTAAGCAGCTCATCATACGAAGGAGGGGGTAAGGAGGCTGTTACACTGGAGACACCATAAATTCCCATGGGATTCTGTTGAAAATCCAAAGCAGTCACTATTAATCCAGAAGTGACAATCATGATGACCTGAAACTTCATAGAACAGAAAAGCAAAGCAAAGCAAAAAAAAGAGAAATATTATTTATAACGATTTTTTTTAAGTTTATTAAAGCTTAACTCCAGGTACCCCAAAAATGAGAGAAAAAAACAGTAATTTATCTCTTTTTTTAATGGCTTTGAAGATGAAGTTCAGAAAAATGTAAAAATTACAACTATATACCAGCAATAATTATTCTTAGCTTCTCTCCTTTTATACTCCTCTTCAGCTAAAAAGTCTCTATTGTGTAGGAGAAATGTAACAGCTAACATCGAGACAACATGTCTGAGCTTGTACCCTATGCACATCAGTGCAATGAAAGCCTTTTGAGTGGTTTAAATAGTGATCCACAGTTGAAGGTGTACCATGTGTACTATGGGTCAGCAAGGGGCAGGAGGACTAATGGTAGTTCTTAGCAAGGGGCGCGAGGACTAATGGCAGTAAAGTGCAGAAGGAAAGGAGACAGAAACAAAAGGAAAGGAAGGCAACAAAGAGAAAGATGTGACAGATGGGATGACAGTTCTGAGAAGAAAAAGCCCTATCTACCATTCCTCATGGTATGGCTACGGTTTCAGATATTTCAGTAATTTGTGTGTGTGTCCCTGTTTAGTAAGCCAGTTAGGAGTGTTTCACCATCAATTCAGTTTGGGTTCTTAATTGTCAAGGGAGGTTCCCTCTTTGATGAAATGGGATGGAATTGGGTAGATCAGGGGTGTCAAACTGCAGCCCTCCAGCTGTTGCAGAACTACAAGTCAAAAAAGGCATTTTAAAGCTGACAGTTTCAAGCATGACTCTCAAAGGCAGTTTGACAGTGATATGCATTAGATGCACACTGACGTGCTAGACTGTGCACTTGCAGCAAGTTAAAGTGGTTGCAAAAAAAGCAGTATCCATTTAACTGAGGCAGATTCGGCTCAAAATGAAAACCTCCTGTACTACACACAATTGTGCCCAGGAGAACTGCATGAACATTGTGGCCAAAGCTGCATCTGTAGAAGCTTGGACTTGCATGCCAAAAAACTTGGAGAAGGTATGGACTGAAGAGCAGGTGTCAGCCTTGCAAAACTGGGCAACAGAAGCTTGATGTTGAAATGCATGGGAAACACCTACCGATCTTGTGGGGTGAGCACCTAAGAGTGCTGTAGGTGTCTTATACTTTAGAGTTTAGACTCTTGAGATGAGTTGTCTTATCCACCTGGCAATGGTGGATTTCAAAGCAGGATATCCTTTGGGAGGTCCTGATGACAAGACAATGTGAGAATCTGTCTTTCTTATTAAAGCTGTGGCTTTTAGATAAACTCTGATAGCTCTGAGAATGACCAGCTGACCTGCTTGGGAGCAGGACACAATGAGGGAAAATTATGTCTTCATAAAAGTGGAAGTTAGATACCACTGTAGCACCCACCTAGTTAGGATGCTAGTAGGATTAGGTAAATTTAGTTTCTGGCTCCTCTGTAGCCAGTGGAGCAGGATTTGATTATTAAGTGTTCTTGCATGGCAAGACCACTTACTGTTATCTCACATATATATTCTTATTATTATAGCCAAATTTACCACCTTAACTCCTCCCACAGTTTTTACACTACATAGACAGTAATATACCGAAACGTGTGGATTGTTCCCGATTGGTGTGCTATTACTTTGTGTTTTGCCGAATGGTTCACGAAATATTGGCGTTTTTGTGGTGAAATTGGTCCCATAGGAATGAATGACGGAATGTTCAAAACTAGAGTGGGAGCTGACAAAAGCTAGAGTGTGAGCTGAAAAATTAGGACATGATTTCTAAACTGCCATCACTCCCTCATTTTCAAGCCCACCTACACAAATCTTGTATCAAAATGTTCAGCTATCCCTGTTGCCACTAAAAATGTCCACGGCTAAGCCATAGTCCTGATAGTTTTCACAATATGACCATTTGTTTGCAACTCACGCTGCCCATTGACCTTTTCCCAGTTACTCCAGCCACTCCAACCACACAACAGTTACTCAAGCCACTCCATCCAGTTCCTCCACCCACTCCAGTTGTAGACTACTGGTGGAGGCAAGAACACTTCACACAGTTTCCCCAGAAATTGTAGCTTTTCTAGTTTTTGGCTGTTCTGGTTGCAGGCTTGACTGCTCCCCCCCTTTTTCTAGCAGATTCTAGAATATAATGGGTTGGAAAAGGCAGATCCTGGGCTGAATATTCATACAGCCTCAGCCAATCCCTTGTGTAATCGAGATGCTGGGTGCAATAACTAAAAGCAAGTCATATACACGCACACAATCAACATGTAGTCATGCAGGTACATTTTAATCAGCATTTAAACCATTACATATTCTACGCATGTGAAAGATCATCTACCAAATGAACACCTGCCCTGGCACATCATAGCATTCACCTGGCACTCCAAGAAATAACACTCCAACTGCAATATTCTTGCAATGTCAAAACCTCCATTTGTATTATCACACGACACACAGGAGGATATATCTTATAGTCATCACAATCTGCACAATAGCACACACCAGTAAGAGTGTGAGCATTACAGCATGAAACAGACACATCATTTGTATCACAGCATAGAATTAATACATTACCAAAGCTATGTTAGAAGCTGGGAGGAACAAATCCCATCGGAACCAAACTGCCCAGGGGGTCACAGGGAAGCCGTAGGTGTGACCAGTCGATGAGCCCATATAGCCTTGGCAAAAATCCCAGCGTCATAGCGTCCTCTGGCCACTAAGGGGGGGCTTCTACTGGTCTCGCCCGGACCGCTGCCTTATAAACCAATTTTATGGAAGCTGTCCAATAGTCGGTGGCGCCACACCCACCACAGGAGGAGCTAGCAGAAGGGTTCCACGAGGATAACAGAGTCACGTTCAACCACCATATTCGTTATCTGAAAAGTCACACTTTTGATTCTTATCTACCCCAAAACCTCTTCTCATCTCCCCCAGACTTAAGGATTTCTAACTTAGACATCTTTAAACAGGTTTTTATCTCCTAATGTGAGGTTACTAGATGTCATAAACACGTTTAATTCCATAAACAAGTTATTATCTTGCTCTCAGCAGAATATCTTGTGACTTTGTTCCTTTGACCTAGATAAATGACACATCAGTCACCTCTCATGCCCCTGGCATTTGGGCAACAATGCTTTATTGTAAAAATTACCCAATCAACAAAGGGTCCAAGGCCAACACATTTCATAGGCATTACACCTGGTCAAGGGGATGACCAGCAGAGGGCTGATATGTGTATAAATAGTCTGAGGCATGGAACAGCAGGGTCCTTGTCCTGGTGAAGAGAGACCCAGCCTGGATGAGCTGTCTGCCATCCTGGGCTACTTATTGGAAAACTGGTGGAGGTTCATCGAGGTCCCAGTTTAGGGAGAGCTGGGGTACCCATTGCCGAAGCTGTGAAAACAGTCAAGAAAAAGTCTGCTGCGGATCTGGCCTGAAGGCTCACAGTACAGGGTCTGGCTGGTACTGGAAGGAGGCATCCATGTATACAGAGACACAGTGACTAGAGGCCTGAGAGAGAGATCATAGAAAGACTGTTGCAGTCTGATATCGGAGAGACTGTTCCAGCGTTGCTGGCTTAGGGCTGCTTCCAAATAGTCTTTTAAGCTGAACGTCAACTGTAACAGCGTATACCCAGAGATGGACGCAGTTCAACCATTTTGGTTTCAACCTCCATCTTGGCCAAGTGGTTAACTGTCCTGACACATATATTTCTCCCTTATCCTCCCCCCACCCCTCCCTCTCACTGAGAGGAGACATCTGGCCAGTGTGTGTGTGTGTACTGTTTATGGGTCACTGGCCGGCCAAGGCATCTCTAGTTAGGTGCCGAGCTGTCTGTGAAAGCTGTATACTTTCTCACCTAGGAAGAGATAGGACCAGCTTTCCCAAGAGAGCTGGAGTCTCACCGTCCAAAGTACCTGTGTAATTTCACGCCTCGTGAAGGGATAGCGGAGCCTTCCCAGGAGTTGAAGGGACTCTGAGCTAATAAACTTAGCTCAGCATAGGTGACAGAATTAGATGAACACTTCTCAAATCAATTTTTCCCCTATGTCTCATATCTTGGAATATGATGGACTTACATAAAAACCGGACACCTCGTCAGATGGCCAATGAGCAGGCGAACAGTTTGATGGGTCACCCGCTTAGCTCGGACCATCAGGGAAGCCGAAACAGAAAAGTCGTGAACCATGCAATATATCATTTCATAATTCATATCTAAATAATCTTCAGACTTGTCTGCATAATAATATACCCACGGGTGGACTGTCGCTTGTGCAGATGGAAAGTTATGGACCAGAATGTGAATTATGAAAGATGTGGGCTCCAGTTTAGGGTTCTGCTTGACGATCCCTCCCTAAACAGGGGATTGGTCTTCTACTTTAGAACCACCCCCTGCTGGGAAACTTTAAAGCAGGCTGTCAAGCCTAAGAGTAGTAAGTTGAAGACATCTCCCATTTTTAACATCAATATACCACCTGGGGAGACCCGTGCCTTTCGCTCTGAAACGTGATCTGCTTACATCCAAGGCTTAATGGCAAGTAACTTAACCCTTTAACTTCTCCCTGTTATCTCTTTGCTGTGCTGTTTTCTGTATATGTATATATATATATATATATATCTTAGTTACATCTTCTCTGTAAATATTTTTATTGCACCTGTTTGACCCTTTTAGTAATAAATCTCTCTTTCTGAAAGTGTTGAACTGTTTCTATAGCTCTTAATTGCAAATTACGAATCCCTGCCTTTGAAGAGACGCTACTGTTTGTTTTAACCCTCTGTATAACAGGCCTGTATTATGACCGGGTTATGCAGTCGATTATATCAACCATTATAGTGTTATAGCTGAACGTCGAGTTTCCTCTTTCTTTGAATAATAAGGAGGTGGTGGCAGTGTGAATGGTTAATTGCATAATTAACCTGACCCAGTAACAATCGATCCAGGCTGCTGGCACGTCGATCTGTATCCATTAGCTGGAAAATCGTTGTGCAGGGTGCAGCTGGGTGTGGCATTGTTACGCACGTCACATTGCGGTTTTATGTCAGCTAGCCCTTCGGTCACAAGTTTTGGTGAGAAGGTCTGGGATCTGACGCCGTGATCGTGACATAATAGACGTCGCGATCGTGGGATCGTCGCATGTTGGTGGCGGCGATCTTGCGATCTGTGACATCCACTACCTTCTATTACAAGAGTTTCATCAAGAAGAGTTTAGTGCACTAGATTTGGATTATCCCAAGGCTCAGCCTATAGCCTATCCAAGTTCTTCAAGCAACAAATACTAAAAAGACACATACTGCCTGGTTTTTCTGTGGAGAGACTGAGAAGCTGCTGTATGTCAGGCTGCTGTGCACCCAATAGAATAGAACCTGGGGCAAACAGTGGGACCCATCAAGGGTCTGTGCACTCTACCACCTTAGACAGAAAGCTAGGTTTTGGGCACAAAACTACTTTGTCTTTTTGAAGGATTAGGAATGAAGAGAAAGCAACTAGTTCACAGTTACATCTGACAAAAATGATAGCCACTGAGAAGGCTTTGCAGAAATGATCATCCAAAGAGAGTTTACTGAAGATTTTAAGCACTTTTTTAAGCTCAATAAACACTTGGAAAAACGCTGGATTAAAAACCCTGGTATCAGTGTTTTAGTAGTGTCCAGAGGCGTTTAGGAGTATTTATGAGCATTAGTGTTTTATCAACGTTTTTACAGTACACCTAGAGGGAAAAAAAAAGATATAAAAAAGCTGTTAAGACCGTTTAACCATTTGCCGCCCGCCCTATGGCCGAATGGCGGCCGGCAAATGTCATCAGCGTTCCGGGTGGACGCCATATGGCGTCCTCCCGCACATGCGCAGATTGTGCTCCTGCAGAGCCACGCAGCGGCGCGATCTGTCACCAGCCGTGTACCTCGGACACGGCCAATGACAGATCTGAGTATCGGCCCCCGTTGCCGGTACCATGTGACCTGCTGGAGCATTCAGATTTTAGGAGCATTCAGCTTTTTTCTGCTATAAAAACGTTTCAAAAAAGTTTTCTGCTCCTAGATGCTGAAGCTCAAAAAATGCTAAAAGCCTAAAGTAGTGTGCATGGACACATAGGATCACACTATTTAGCTTCTAGGAGCAGAAAAAAATATGCTGATAATAGCTTCTAGGAACTTTAAAAAATGCTAGCATTAGGCTCCATGCACACTAGCGCACTAGCATTTTTTTTAGATTCTAGAAGCTGCATTATTTTCTGCTGCTAGAAGCTAAAGAGCAGGGGCGGACTGACAACTCATGGGGCCCCCGGGCAATAGGGGATCATGGGGCCCCTGTGTCCTTGCCCAAACTCAAAAAAGCCTATGAAAAAGGTACCAGGGGCATCTTATGGGGCCCCCTACTGACCCTGGGCCCTTGGGCAGTGCCCGAGTTTCCAAATGGTCAGTCCGCCCCTGCTAAAGAATGTTAACCTATGTGTCCATGCACACTACTTAAAGCAGAGCTCCACCCAAAAGGGGAAGTTCCGCTTTAATGCTTTGTCCCCCCCTCTCCATTAAGGATTGGCACCTTTGGAGAGCAGGTACCTGAAATTGACAGATACCTGCTCCCACTTCTGCTGCAATCGCCTAGGCAAACGGAAGTGGAAGTTGTCCTCCCTCCCCATAGTTTTCTTGGACACATGACAGGTCAGAGAAGACTATGGGGCCATTCACAAAGGTCAGCGCTTCTTACGCATGTGCAGTGGGCACCCGGCTGTCACAGCTGGGTGCCCACACTGAAGATGCCGGCACTAGGGAGAGAAGACGACCGGTGAAACCAGCGATGGTGAGGACACCACTGGACCGATGGACAGGTAAGTGTCTGTATTTTAAAAATCAGCATCTACAGTTTTTGTAGCTGCTGACATTTATTTTGTTTTTTTTCAGTTGGAACTCAGCTATAAGGCTATTAGCATTTTTTGAGCTTTAGGATCTAGGAGCAAAAAAAATGATTTTGTAGAGCTTTTTGGAGTGTTTTTCCAGCAGGAAACAAAAATGCTAAATGCTCCTAAACACTCCTAAAAAGCTACTGATGGTTTTTTTCTAGCTTTTTTCTACATGTACTGTATAAACGCTAATAAGACGCTAACAATCATATTACCAGTGTTTTTTATCCAGCTTTTTTCCAGCATTTTTTGAGATTTAAAATAATGCTAGTGTGCATGGAACCTGCAATGTGGTTTCTGCAGGGCAGAGAGAACCAAATTAAGATCCCAAGGAAGCACAGGGTGCTGTATCTGGAAACACCTTGGATAAAGTTTTTTTTTTTCAAAAGGGAATTTTAAGCCAGAGGTTTTTGGAACAAAATAGACAAGCCTGAAACCTGTCCATTAAGAGTACTTAAGACCAAATTCTATTTAAGGAAGACCAGAATGCAGGGCAAAAAGAAATCTCTGGGATTTAAATGTCTGTGTTTACACCAGGCAAAGAACGATTGACAGGTACTGGTTCCAGCCAGTGACTGAGAAGCAGGATGGATCTGAGATAGAAGGCCTGTCTGGAAGAAGCCAGGGATCATATCCAAGAAGTTTGAGTAAGTCCATGTACCAGGTTCGTCTGGGGCAGTTTGGTGCAAGTGAATTACCTGTATATTCTCTTGCTTTATGTTGTATAGCTCTCAAGACAGATTTCGCAATGTAGGAAAGGCATATATGAACTGGAATGGGGTCCAGGGAATTATCAGAGCATCCAATGCCAGTGCTAGAGGATCCTTGGTCCTGGCTAAAAACGAAGTAACTTCTTGTTCCTGAATGCCAGGATGTTCACATATGGAGTTTCCCATTTCTGACATAAAATCAGTTGAAGTTGTCTGGATGAAGAGCTAATTTCCCTTGGCACAGGTGGTGATGGCTGGGGTAATCCTCCTCCCAATTGTCTACTCCTGGGCTATGGACAGCACAGAGGGCTGGACAGTGTTTCTCTGCCCATGTGATTATTAGATTTACTTCCACCAAGGCTGCCTGACTCCTTTTACCTCCATGGCAGTTGATATAGGCCACAGCAGTGGTGTTTTCTGATTGGGTGACACTGAAGCAGGGGAGTCCAGTGATTCAGAGCTAGCGTTATTGCTCTAAGCTCCAGGATGTTGATAGGGAGCTTAGCTTCCTTGGGTGACCATGTTCCCTGAACTGTGAGCATTTGTGGGGTTGGCATTTGTGATTGTCCTCCATGGTTGTGGTAGAAACAACTCCCCCATCATCAAGGCTGGATTGGATACCCTCCATGCTAGAGAGTTCCTTGCTAGGCTGGATAAGCACATAAGGAGGTTGAAAGAAGGAGTGTGCTTGTTCCAGGCCAACAAGCTGTTACATTGCAGAGGTCCTAAATAGAACTGGACAAAGTGTATGGCCTCAAATGAGGCTACCATAAGGCCCATAACTCTCTAAGAGAATCTTACTGAGGGATGTCTCCTAAGATCTAAGCATCTTAGAGTGTTTTGTTTTCTGGAAGAAAGACTTTTGCCCGGGCTATGTCCAGAATGTGGCCTATGTATTCTAGGCAAAACGATAGTTGACGGGGAGAGGAGTCTTTCAGAAGGAGGTTATCTAGGTACCCTGTTACCAGAATGCCCTGAGATTTTAAGAACCTTTGTGAATACTTTATGTGCAGAGGAAAGGCCAAATGCTGTGCAACAAAATGGAATTGTCTCCTAGGTGCAGGAAGTTCTGATGAGGTGGGTAAATGGGAATACAGTATGTAGATAAATAAGCATTTTTGCTCTCTACTGATAAGTATTCCCCTTGTCTTAGAGAGGCAATAGCTAATCCATTCCATGTGAAACTGTGAACGTGAAGGTGTTTATTTAGAGATTGTAGGTCCAGGATATTACAAATATCCCCATTGGGTTACATAGTTGGTAAGGTTGAATACAGACATTGGTCTATCCAGTTTAACCTGAACAGTATATGTGTGTGTTTATGTCACTATCAGTTTTCATATTCCTGTACTTTGTGTTTGCTAAGAAACACATCTAAACATTTTTTTATTTATTTATATATACTCCCTGCTAACACCAGTAACTGTGGAAAGAAATTCCACATCTTTACTGCTCTAACAGTAAAGAATCACTTACAGAGTTTTAGATTGAACAAACTACTGCTCATCCAACTTCGTTGTGTGGCAGTGTGGCAGTGGGTCTTCTTTAGAGATCTTAATTAAATATTTTTATGCAAATGATACATTCACCATTTAGTGATTTGTATATTGTATATTTGTATATTGTATGGGTTTGATAAAAGTGGCTCAAATTTTCTGTCCCCAAATCTTTAAATGCTGGAACTTCCACGGGCACAGTTTGCTGGGTTCTACTACTGGAACAGACCACTTTTTAGTTAACTCTTTTTCCATTGGGTAGTATTTGGCAACAATTCTGGGAGGGGTAAAAAATTTTTTAGTGTTAACCCAATTATCATAAATTGCTCATTCTATTTGCTCATTAATGGGGAATGTATTTTTAGACCTAGCAAGTCTCTTTGTATCCAAAGGGATATGGCTGGACAAAGGACAATCAAGTGCAACAATGCTAAGGCTTTTTGCACACTATAGATGTTAGCATATCTACATTGGAAAGCATATTGTGTGAAGCAAATCTTTGGGGATGCTAATGAATGGGGTGGGCTCGGATGTAAGGGTGGAACTCTGGGGAATCTAAGAAGGGAGTACTCTGGGGACCTTGATGTAAGGGGAGATTCTGGGGACCCTTTTAAAAGGGGGGACTCTGCAGACCCTGATTTGAGGGGGGGGGGGGGGACTCTGGGAACCCTGATTTAAGTAGGGGGCACTTGGGACCCTTATGAAGGACACAGGAGGACTATGAGAACCCTAATATAAAAGGGGAATCTAGAGAAGCTGTTGTAAGGGGAGGGGGAAACTCTGGGGACCCTTATTTAAGGAGGGGGGGCACTTGGGACTCTTATGTAAGACCCTGGTGAAAGGGGGGACACTGTAGACCCTGATTTGAAGGAGGGGACTCTGGGAACCCTGATTTAAGAAGGGGGCACTTGGGACCCTGATATAAGGGGAGGGGAAACTCTGGGGACCTTTATTTAAGGGGATGACTCTGCAGACGCTGATTTAAGGAGAGGGGGGACTCTTTGGACCCTTATGTAAGACAGAGGGGGGACTCTGGGAACCCTGATGTATGAGGGGATAATGGGGACCCTGATGAAAGGGGAGGGGAAAACTCTGGGGACCTAGATTTAAGTAGATAATTCTGGGACGCTGATGTAAGGGGGGAACTTGAGGGACGCTGAAGTAAAAGGGTGACTCTGGGGACCCTGATGTAAGGAGGGGGAACTCTGGGAACCTTGATGTAAGGGAGGGTGTTTCTGTGGACCTTGATTTAAGAAGGATGGACTGTGAGTACAGTAATATAAGAGGAAACCCTGATGTAATAGGAAATCCAGAAATTCTGATGTAAGGGAAGAGGGATACTCTGTGGACCCTGATGTAAGGGGGGGGGTGCTCTTGAACCCCTTATGTAAGACAGAGGTTTATGTGTGTCTGTAAGACTGTCATTAAGTAACTTCTATTATACAGTGGATATAAAAAGTCTACACACCCCTGTTAAAATGTCAGGTTTCTGTGATGTATAAAAAATGAAACAAAAGTAAATAATTTCAGAACTTTTTCCACCTTTAATGTGACCTATAAACTCTACAACTCAATTGAAAAACAAACTGAAATCTTTTAGGGGTGGAAGTAAACATAAAAAACTAAAATAGTGTAGTTACATAAGTGTGCACACCTTTTTATAACTGGGGATGAAGCTGTGTTCAGAATTAAGCAATCACATTCAAAATCATGTTAAATAGGAGTCAGTACACACCTGCCATCATTTAGAGTGCCTCTGATTAACCCCAAATAAAGTTCAGCTGTTCTAGTAGGTCTTTCCTGACATTTTCTTAGTCGCATCCTACAGCAAAAGCCATGGTCTGCAGAGAGCTTCTAAAGCATCAGAGGGATCTCATTGTTAAAAGGTATCAGTCAGGAAAAGAGTGCCAAAGAATTTTCAAGGCATTAGATATACCATGGAACACAGTGAAGACAGTCATCATCAAGTGGAGAAAATATGGCACAACAGTGACATTACCAAGAACTGGACGTCCCTCCAAAATTGATGAAAAGACGAGAAGAAAACTGGTCTGGGAGGCCTACAGCGACATTAAAGGAGCTGCAGGAATATCTGGCAAGTACTGGCTGTGTGGTACATGTGACAACAATCTCCCGTATTCTTCATATGTCTGGGCTATGGGGTAGAGTGGCAAGACAAAAGCATTTTCTTACAAAGAAAAACATCCAAGCTTGGCTAAATTTTGCAAAAACACATCTGAAATCTCCTGAAAGCATGTGGGAAAATGTGTTATGGCCTGATGAAACCAAGGTTGAACTTTTTGGCCATAATTCTAAAAGACATGTTTGGCGCAAAAACAATACTGCACATCACCAAAAAAACACCATACCCACAGTGAAGCATGGTGGTGGCAGCATCATGCTTTGGGGCTGTTTTTCTTCAGCTGGAACTGGGGCCTTAGTCAAGGTAAAGTTAATTATGAACAGTTCCAAATCCCAGTCAATATTGGCACAAAACCTTCAGGCTTCTGCAATAAAGCTGAACATGAACAGGAATTTCATCTTTCAGCATGACAACGACCCAAAGCATACGTCCAAATCAACAATGGAATGGCTTCACCAAAAGAAGATTACCATTTTGGAATGGCCCAGCCAGAGCCCAGACCTCACTCCGATCGAAAATCTGTGGGGTGATCTGAAGAGGGCTGTGCACAGGAGATGCCCTCGCAATCTGACAGATTTGGAGTGTTTTTGCAAGGAAGAGTGGGCAAATGTTGCCAAGTCAAGATGTGCCATGCTGATAGACTCATACCCAAAAAGACTGAGTGCTGGAATAAAATCAAAAGGTGCTTCAACAAAGTATTATTTTAAGGGTGTGCACACTTATGCAATCATATTATTTTAGTTTTTTATTTTTACTTCCCTCCACTGAAAAGATTTCAGTTTGTTGTTCAACAGAGTTGTACAGTTTATAGGTTACATTAACCGCGTGATGCACAAAATCACGTATATATACGTGATTTTACATTTCCGGGTAGGGGGCGTGCTGTCAGTCACCAGGTCCCGGCCGGTGATTACCTGCTGGCGCCTGGTGATTATTGAGGATCTCAGGCGGGGAGGAGGGCTGCTTTGTTTACTAACAGTCCTCCTCCCTGTCGGCTTGGGCACACTGCTCTGGATGGCTGTGCACAGTGAAGCACCAACACACTGCCCCCCAGTAAAACATACCCAGCACACAGTTAACCCTTTGATCACCCCTCATATTAACCCCTTCCTGCCCAGTGCCATTAGTACAGAGTCAGTGCTGATCACTGTATTGGTGTCACTGGGGATGTCAGTGAAACCAAGTCACTTCCCCCCAGTGTTAGAATGCCCGCCCCAGTCCTGCTATAAGTCGCTGATCTCTGCCATTACTAGTAAAAACAAATTCCAGTATACAGTTAGGTCCATATATATTTTGACACATGCACAATTTTAGATTTTTTCAGGTATTTACCAAAACATATACAAGCTATAGTTATATAATGGATATGGGCTGAAAGTGCACACTCTCAGGTTTAATTTGAGGGTATGTACATCCAACGTACATCCAACGTGGAGGAAGGGTTTAGGAATTACTGCTCATAAGAGTAGCCATCCCCCCTTTTTCAAGGGACTGAAAGTAATTGGACAAATGAATATAATCATAAATAAAATGGTAATTTTTAATATTTTGTTGAAAATCCTTTACTGGCAATGACTGCCTGAAGTCTGGAACCCATGGACATTACCAAAGACTGGGTTTCCTCCTTTCTGATCCTTTGCCAGGCTCTAACTGCAGCTGTCTTCAGTTGTTCTTTGTTTGTGGGTCTTTCTGCCTTTAGTTTTGCCTTCACCAAGTGAAATGCATGCTCAATTGGGTTGAGATCAGGTGATTGCAGAATATTCCACTTCTTTTCCTTCAAAAGCTCATGGGTCGCTTTTGCAGTGTGTTTTGGATCATTGTCCATCTGTAGTGTGAAGTGTCGTCCAATCAACTTTGCTGCATTTGACAGAATTGCAGGTAATGAATCGCTCTTCAGATGGCGTTTGACAGGAGGGGGTGGGGAGGCATTAATGTTTCCTACTGTCTGCTTGTTCTAACACCCAAAAATCTGAACCACCGCACCACAAACGCAAGGTGAATGGTCATGTTTGGTGGGCGCTATTACCCATCAGGTGCGGCAGCTAGGTGCCCCCGTCTGTTGCCTTGGGAGCTTAAGGGGGAATGGTAAAAACTTGACTCAGCCACAAGCTGAACCCTCCCCCGAAAGAAAAATGATCTATAGCCCTGTTGGTGAGAGTATTCCCCTATGGGGTACTCATGGAGTAGGATACAGAAACGGTATGCATGTGTTAAGGAGTACACAACAACCTGGGTGTAGACTGTCCTGTAGTGAAGTCCTCACGTCAAAAGGGGGGAAGTGCCTGAATACCTTATAAAGGGCTCTAGGTGGAAGTATAGTGAGAAGTGCAACCTGTAGTGTGAGGTTAAAACCTAGTTATCCACCTGAGGCTACACTCTGAATTTTGGAATTTTATCACCAAGCTTAAAATGTTAAAAAACTGTACTGTACAAGTGAATAATTTTCAAACACAATTCCAGATTTCCCGATAAACGTAGAGAAAATTCTATTTCGGAAACTTGTAATAAGTGAGGCTACAATCTCGGTCCAGTAAAGATCACCTTTGGGAACATGTAACGTGTTTCCCAGTGCTGTACAAAAGTACAGGGAGAAGTTCCCCATATTAGCTGTCACTTCTCATCATTCATTCACACTGTTCTGTGAATGAATGAACTACCTTACAGCTTTATTAGCTGTCTGCTTGTAGTTCTCAATGAACTACCATGGTGCTGTGGAGCACTGTGGTAGTTCATCGAATCTTCCTGTCAGTATAACTGCTTGCCCGTACATCTCGTATATTGACAGATCTGCAGAGCTTAATGGCACCAGCGATCTGCTGATCGCTGGTGCAATGCTTTCCGGGCTCCTAAAACCAAAAATAATAAATGCACGTTTTTAACTGCAAAAAAATGTGCATTTATTATTTTTGGTCAAAAGGTGAACTTATCCTTTAACCCTTTCACTGTCAGGCTTCCAGCAGGCCAGGTCCGTACTCCATATGAACCTACGTTCCTCCTCTGCTATAAGCTCATGGTCACCTCAGTGAACTTATGCAGGCCATAGACGGGACGTTTATCGGCTGAACGAAAAATCGGCCGATATT
This sequence comes from Staurois parvus, assembly GCF_062004578.1. NCBI lineage: Eukaryota > Metazoa > Chordata > Amphibia > Anura > Ranidae > Staurois > Staurois parvus. The sequence continues at coordinate 2,940,846 of NW_028318382.1, forward strand.
CACACCATTAGTGGGGCAATGTTGGCCGATTTTCACAGTTCTTGTCGTTTCTTTTTATCAGTCATGCTGGAAAATCTACGAAAAACTGATGTTTTTCGTAAGCATTGGTGGCAGCAACAACTGATTTTTCGTTTATGGGCCGACAAACGTCCCGTCTATGGCCAGCCTTATAGCAGAAATGTTCAGTAGGCTCTGCTGAACAAAACAATAGCTCTGATTAGCAGCTAACAAACTGCTGATCAGAGCTATTTACCTTAAATTACCCCTCTGGCGATTCCGCTGCCGCCTTTTACTAGCCCACCTGCTGCTTACTCCCCTCCTGCAGTCCCTAAGATAACCCCCCACACCGCCGCCACCACCTGTCCCCTGCCTTCACACCTGCCCCCCCCCAGCACCGCTCCTTACTCTCAGCATCAGCGGCCCCCCGCCAGCCCAGACCTCTGTGGATCCGATGCAATTGCTGGCATCACTCCGCTGCCACTCCTGCCGGCAATTGCACACAAAATCTTTTTTTTTCTTGTGTGCCCCACCCCAGGGAGCTCTTCTAGCTGGCTTTCCCTCCACTTCTCCCGCCAGCTGCCTGGGACTGCCTGTCAGTGACAGATCGTGATCAGGATGGAGAGCGTGTTTACAAGACCCTTATATTTCCTGAATAAGCAAAGTAATGATTGGTACTAATTAGTATGTGCCAGGCCAGTTTGTGAATGAATAGGATGGAGTCTCTATACCAGGGTTTCTCAACTAGGGTTCCTCCAGAGGTTGCCAGGAGTTCCTTGACCAATGAGCAATTTTTGCCTCTCAGGTAAGTTCCCATTGACACCATTGATCTTTTTAGCAATCTGTAAGGGGGTAATTCTTCCCAATGACCACAAGTGTAAGGAGCATTCTTACCTCTATCTACAATTCATGATACATTATTGTGGTAGTCAAAGTCATTTTTAGCAGAGGTTCTCTGAGACCAGAAAGTTATGTCAAACGTTCCTCTGCGTTGAACAGGTCAAGAAAGGCTGCTCTATACCGATTCCTATCCCATTCATTACAGTGCAACCCAGGTTACAGAAAAAGAGATTGTCCTCAGTCCCTTTCTCTGTCTCAAAAGAGACATTATGGGTGTCTCCAGAGCCCCCCCCCCCCCAAAAAAAAAGTAAAAACATTTTAAAAAATGAAATTTGTAAAAAATTGTAAAGCTCAAAAACCTAGTAAGGATAGATTTTGATTTCTGAGATTATTTTTTAACTTTCCTCCAGTTACTTTAAGATCATGCCCCCGTGTTCTTGATTTTGATTACATGTTGAAAATACTGCCCTCCTGAACCTTATTCACCCCCTCGATGTATTTAAAGGTTTCAATCATGTCTCCCCTTTCCCTTCTTTCCTCCAGACTGTACATGTTAAGTTCCTGAAGTCGCTCTTGATATGTTTTATCCCCCAGACCTTTCACCATTTTTGTTACCCGTCTCTGGACTTTTCTATCTTTTTATCTTTTTGGAAGTGAGGTTTCCAGAACTGGACACAGTATTCTAAATGAGGTCTAACTAAAGATCTATATAGGGGAGTCAGGACCTCCTTCCTCCTGCTGGTGACCCCTCTAGTGATGCATCCTAGAATTCTATTCTTTCCCCACTGCCTGGCACACTGTTTGCTCATTTTGCAGTCATCAGTAATAAGTACCCCCAAGTCCTTTTCCTGTGAAGTGCTGGTCAACACTGTACCCCCAATGTTGTACTCTCTCAAGGGATTATTTTTTCCCCTAGGTGCATTATTTTACATTTAGAAACATTGAAATGCAATTTACACTTTTTTTGTCCAATCTTCCAGCAATGCCAAATTATGTTCCATGTTACATAAACCTCCAGGAATATCAACCCTGTTACACACCTTTGTGTCATCAGCAAAAAGACATACCTTACCCAACAAACCTTTAGTTATATCACTTACATATGGATTCAGTAGAACAGGATCTAGTGCAGAGCCTTGTGGTATACCACTAGGGACTGGTCTCTGTTCTGAGTGAACCCCATTTACAAACACACTCTGGTATCTATCCTTTAGCCAACTGCATATCCACTGAACCACCCAAGGGCTAAGTCCTAATTTGTACAACTTTTGTATTAGATCATTATGTGGAACTGTATCAAATGCCTTGCAGAAATCAAGATATGCTATGTCCACAGCACCAACCTGGTCCAAAACATAGGTAATATAGTAAAAAAAAATCCAATCGGATTAGTCTGACATAATCCACCCACGGTAAATCAATATCTAAAAGAATGTGGCACTACTCATAAATCTCAAAAAACATACAAGTGAATTATTGATAACCTAAAATGCCACACTAAAATGACCTCTATAATAAATGAATAAACATAAAATCATGCAATGTGACACGTGAACACAATACATAAAATAAATCTGCTGTGAAAGTGAATAATAATCAAGTGATCACAGTGATACTACAATACCCCTATACATATGACATAAAAGAAATGTGCATAGGACCAGTGTATTGAGATGAGAACCAACCATACACTAGTACCTACGTATTGCCAAACCAAATACAGAATAATATGCCAAAAAATTGATCTCTAATATATGAACATCACATAAGTGCAATATAAATACAAAAAAATATATGTAGATGAAACATATGTGATAACGTGCAAGTAACACACTGATTGAATCAAACTGTCAAAGTTTGATCTGTGCTCAAAAAAGTCCAATGAGTGGGTGACACCACTACTTCAACACACATGCTAATAAAGTGAAGTAACTCCTGGTGCAGAAAATCCAACCAAAGGCTAGATTAGCCTCTCACCTCCAGACTTCGACCCGTGAGGATCAAAGCGTATTGTGGGATCAAACCCTCAGTTCCTTCCAGCACACACTGGTCTCCACTGGTCCACTCTCCCTGCACACAGATCTCCCTCTCAGGGGGTCAGCATTCAAGCAGTGGCTCCTCTTGTGGGGTATGGGTATGTGCCAGTAAAAACATAAAACACAATCTCCCATAGTGTAGTAGGTTTAATTCATGAAGATCTAAAAATACATTAAAATTGACTCACATCCATCCTCAGTTGCTGACAGCCTCAAAACCTCATGCTTTCGGTGTACTCTGCATGGGTATAGGGAAATCAAGGGTGCCTTAAGATGGCCACCATGCTGGAAGTGCATCACTACGTCAGGTTAATGGTTCAACAATACCTTGAAGTTCTCTTAGAACTCTGGGATGAATACCATCAGGGCTCATTGCTTTATTAACCTTTAACTAAGCCAATTCCTCTGCTACCTCTATCTCCAAAAACCCTAAAAACAAGCCATCATTACTACAACCAATATGATTTCCCAACTTATTGTTAGTATAATTTATTTCTGAGAAGACTGAACAAAAGTAATTGTTTAAGTGGTTTGCTACATCCACGTCTCCCTCAGCATACGTGTTGTGCTCAGTTTTCATTTTAGTGATCCCATCGTATTTTTTCCTATCATTAATGTATCTAAAAAAAGTCTCATCTCCTTTCTTAATAGATTTAGCAATTTCTTCCTCTTTCTGTGCTTTGGCAGCACTGATAATGTGTTTGGCCTCCTTTTGTCTATTCCTACACTCTTCTCTGTCAGCTATACCTCCTGTTTCCTTGAATCTCCTATATGCCGATTTTTTTCTTTACTATCCTACTTATCTCTTTAATGAATCATATTGGTTTTCTCTTCCATTTATTCTTACTAACTTGCTTGACATATAATCTAGTTGCCTCCAGGATGGTAGACTTTAACAGTGCCCACTGATTACTTACTCCTGTCGTTTTACTCCAACCTTCAACTTTTTTTTTTTTTTTTTAGAAATTCACCCATTTCAGCAACATACGTCTTTTTGAAATCTAAAACTTTTGTTTTTGTATATGATTTTTCAGTTCATATTTTAGTATCAAACCAAAGACATTGGTAATCACGAGAACCCAGATTTTCTCCCACCTCAACATTAGACAGTCAATCCCCATTTGTCAGTAAAAAGTCCAACCCGAGGCGATCATATTCTAGACTTGTACTAACTATTTTAGAGAAAGCCCATTCAGTGCTTCCATTGCATCCCTGCTCCTGCTTGTAATAGCAGTTTGAGAATTCCAGTTAATGTCAGGCATGTTGCAGTTACCCATAATCAAAACCGAGATAACTCAAATGGATATGAAGGGGGACTTCATATCCATTTGAATTATCTCGACAATCAAGTTATCATAAATGTTCGGTCTATCCTGGGGGTCTGTATATCACACCAATTCTAAGGGAAGATCCCTCTCTGGTTGGAAGGCAGACCCAGAGGGTTTCGAGTAGTAGTAGGTTTTTTGAATTAATGTTAGCCTTATGCCATTTTTGACATATATGGCAACTTCACCTCCCCTCTACCCTACTCTCTTTCCTGTATAGTGTATACCCTGGTATAGTTATTTCCCAGTCATTTGAATCCTTTAATTACATCTCCATAATTGCAACAAAGTCTAAGTTGTCCCTAGACATAAGAGCTGTCAGCTCACAAAGCCTGTTGCCTAAACTACAAGCATTAGTGCACATGACAGGAGAAACACTGCTATCTACTGCTTTATTTTTACCACCAGATACTTTAACTGAAGTGACCCCATCAGCCCAGTCCTTAGCAACACAAACCCTCACATTTATTTCAGCCTGCTGGGGACAGATTTGCTCCTCAACAATTACATCTCTGCTCCCATTTCTCAGTTTAAATGCATGTAAAAAAAACACCTAAATTCCATACTAAGAAGCTCAGCACCCTTGTGTGAGGGATGCAGACCATCTCTTTTGTACAGCTCAATGTCAGACCACCTGATAGCATCGTGACTAACATAACCAAAACCCTCAGCTTTGCACCAATCCTTTAACCATTGAACTTTTGCTATACAAATTACTTTCTCTTGTTGCCCATTATGCACATGTAAGACCTCCAAAAGTGTACACCCTAACCGTTGAAGATCCTGTCCCGTCTTCTGTACAGAACACACATTTCTGGGACAAATCACTTGTGCCAAAGTGCACAACATCAACATTGCACTCATCGCTAGCTTTTTTGACAATTTTTAAAATAAGCCTTTTATCTCTCCTAACAGTAGCACCAGGTAAATATCTAACTTCCTTTGACACTTCCACATGATTTCCTAAAGAAACACCCCTTACAACTGAACTACCAACAAGAAGATGACTTTTCTTTTTAGGAGCTTTAGCCACAACACTTGCCCAGAATGGAACTCCAGATAAAACAGTTACTTTTGGCAAAGAAATTATTTTCTCAGGGTCCTCCTTCCTATGCTCACAATCAACTACTCTTGCAACGCTTGTATTTGCTTCTAGCCCAGATAGAACAAAGTTACGTAGTGTCACACCAAAAGCTACATGTTTATGGTCCATAGGCCTCACTCTTCCTGACCCAACAGTTGTCCACACTTCCTTTTTCCTGCACAGTCTAAGAGGTGGCTTTTTGCAAGGCAGCTCAACAGAACAAATTGCCTTAGACAGCCTCCTAATCTCAGACTGCAGGGCACTAACCAGTGAATTTAGACAAGGAATGTCATCACATAGGCTAGAAAACTGCATACAAAACAGGACAGCATCCCAGCTTCCAAAAAGCACCACGAAAAAACAAAAACCAAACAAGTACTGCACTAAACTAAACCAGACATTTAAAAAAAGATTTACTTAAATTCAAACACAAGTACTAACCAAAGATAGTTGGCAGTTTTCAAACTACGCTGTTCAAACTATGTCCTGCTGCACTTCTCTACAGCTGCACTTCCAGTAAAGTCTACAGAGTAAAGTCTGGAGATCGCACTCCAGAGGCTACTGGACAGGCAGTGAAGAAGCGATTCAATGCCTTGCCACCTGTTTGAACCCCATTTCTGCTGACAAATGTGCTGCAACCGCGTGCATTGCACACAGTTGCAGGGCCTTTGTGGCGCTTCCTCAGACTTGAAGGTGTATTGTTCAGAAGGTGGAATCAGGTCAACTGTGCTGCAGGCTTGCAGAGAAGCATCATGTCCACAGCATTCATTCACTTTTTGCACAATCACATACGTGTGTTATTGTGCTTCGTGTCTTCAGGTATCACCTTTTAGAGCCAGCGGTGGTCTCTCTTGTAATAGCAATTGGAATGGCTAATTAGCCACTTAATTGCCATTACAAGCAGCGGGAAGGGACTGCCCTGCCACCTTCTGTGGCTCACTCGGGCTTTACTGTCCCATCGGGAGACCCGAGCAATTAGCTGGCCGGCGTCCTGAACAAAGACAGGATCAGCTTTGATCGGGTCTCCATAGAGGTAACCTGCAAGTGATGACCTGATATCACTTCTGGTTTATCCGGATGCCATCAACACCATTTTCAAACTAAAGCATTTACACCACTGATCTTGGCGTTTTGAATGCTTTTGAGGGCAGAGGATGGATTTGGAGTCTTATAGATCCCAGATTCTTTCATAAAGAGTACCTGTCACATGTCCATTGCTGTCATAAAGAGATGTTTACATTTTTCAAAAAGGCACAATTTAAAATGTACAAATATTTGTTATTTATTAACTCAATACAGGTTAAGCTTTTATGTTTAGCAGGAATTTTGTAACATTTGCTGTGTTTTTATCTGCTAATAATGATTTTGGGGTATTTTCAGCAAAAATATTGCTTTGATAAACATTTGTGTATGTATCGTGGGGCCTTAGAAAATCAGTAGTACCTTCTTTATATTCTACTGGTCATGTGATTTCAGAAATATATGGTTTAGAGGGGTCTTTTACAAACTCTGAAACCTGTAAGGGAAAAAAAAAAAAAAAAAGAAAACAATGTAAACAAATTGCAAAAATGGTCCGGCCAGCTGAGTTTAAAAAGTGGAGCAAAGGGCTTGACAGCAAAAGGGTTAAACATGTCTTACCAGTCCAGGCTTCCTCTGAAAACTGTGGGTTTTCAGGATCTGATTTTTCCAGAGGCCATGGCCCTGGATGTGTATAGCACCCTGAAGCTGACTACAGTCATTGCAAGTGCCAAGGTGGGCACTCAAGTAGGAACTAGTGCCTGACCCACAGCATGGGGTCTGGGTGCGGCTCCAGATGCTCTGCTTCTATTGTTGCATTAGACAATAGTGAGGTGTTGATTGAATGATCCTTAGAGACATATTTTAATTCACTAGTTTAATATTTTACTAAGAGAGAAGAGGTCTTCTACCTTGGAACACTAGCAAAAAACTGAAGTCTCACAGAGGGTGCTTATAGGGGTACACACGGGGAAGGGAGGGGTGTATCCGGAAAAGTTTTGCCAGTGTTCAAGCGCCTGAAGATACCAGCCTATGACCCGAAGTCTATGAGGAGCCATCCTGCATCCTACAGTGTAAGATTAAGAAAACCTTTTTGACTTTAGCTATACTTTAACAGATAACCAAACCAGATGTATACCTTTTTTCTATTTATTTTCTTTAGCAACAACTTCATGCTTTCAGCATTACCTGTGATACCTGCAAAAGTAGAAAGGGCTGATCCCTAAGAAAGTATAAAGAGATCCAATATCTTAGGCACACTGAGCTTTTTATATATAGTCATGGCCAAAAATATTGGTACCCCTGCGTTTCTGTCCAACAATGCACCACTTCACTGCACACTAGACTGTGGGGTCTCTTATAAGAAGTCGGTGTACCTGAAAAGTGGATCATTTTGGAAGAAAACCATTGTTGTTTTGAATAAAAGGCGGGTTATATCCCGCAAAAGAATGTGAGTGGTCTGGAGAGATTATTTGGAGGAGAGATTACTACGGTATCACGCTATGGTCTTTTCTTTTTCCTGATTTTCTTTGGGGGATTCGGTGAGAGGAGTAAGCAGAAGAGGTACCCAAATATAAGAGGAAACAGCATTTGGAGGTCTCACAAAAGTAAAGGGGGTCCAGGAGCCCTTAATATTCCTGAAAGGCGTGTGACTTACTAATATCTGGTGAGTGCAGGTTAATGTTGATTTCTGCACTGGTGGATGGTGAAGGGAGCAGTAACACGGAAGAATCCAATGATAATTATAAATTGATTTATTTTTGTCACGGGACTGTTAAATATATATATATTTTTTTGGGACTTTTTCGATTTTTTTATCACTTGATTTTTTTGTCACTGGACTTATGAATTTAATTTAATGTTTTTATTTTTATATTAATTTATTTATATATAATTTATTATATATATCTTTATTAGCAAAGCAATGATTTTTCAAGTTGAGTAATGCAATTGAATATGTGGGTTTGCGCTGGTTTTCATTGCAATTACAAATGTTTAGGCATTCTCATGTTTATTTCTTTTTTTGTATTTGTATGATACAAAAGTTGAGAAACAAAGCCAAATCTGACATGCCACTTAAAACCCCAAAAGTGGACTGGAAAAAATTATTGGCACCTTCGCAAAAAGTTGTAAGAAATAATTGCAATCAAAGTTTGTGATGCTCCTTAAACCCACCTGGATCAATTAACAGGTGCTATATTCAAAGTCCTCCTACGCTTTGGTGAACCTGTGACTAAAGCTGCTAACACCTTACCATATACCAAAAAAATGGTCAACCCAAATTGTAAAATGTGGTGCTGCGCGAATAAACAATATGTGAACCCCAATACTTAATATACAATAAATAGGTGACCAATATCCCCTTAAAATCAATAATAGGGGAAGGGGTGAAGAGGTTGTGGGGTTTGACTTATTTGACTTGGTGATCCAAGTAAGATAATCCACAAATATACACAACATTAATACACATTATTAATAAGTTGCATCAGCACGCCAGAAGTTGTGTCACCACGAGCCCACGCGTTCATCAGGGACCCTGATTTTTTTTTTTTTTTCAGGACACGATTATTTTTGGGGTTTGGTTTTTGTTTGTTAGTGGGTGGATTATCCAATGTCGTTATATATATGTTTGTGGATATACGGAAAGTGTGAAGCCGCTTATTTAGAACCCCCATTTGGGGTTACATATCACGTCTATAGGCATTTAGCTTATTTTTTTTGGTGGTTTCATGGATTCACTTTATTTATCCCATATTGGGATCACTGGCATTGTTTTCATTCACAAGTCATTTTGAGCTTATACATACATTTATTCATTTGATTCCTCTCTTTTTTGTAGGTTTACCACAAGGAGTGGTTTCACTGATTCACTTTGTCTTTATCCCCCCAGTGGGATCACTATTTCTTTCACACCAGTTTATCCAGGGCATGTAAAGTTTACATGCGTTTAGGTCACTATAGTTTCACTGGTGTTGTCGTTCAGGAGTTCTCAGTTTCACGTCATTTAATATAGGTGTATTAATATGGTGTATATTTGTGGATTATCTTAGGAGAAGGGGTGGAGAGGTTGTGGGGTTTAGGTCTTATTTGACTTAGTTATCTATTGATTTTAAGGGGATATTGTTCACCTATTTATTGTATATCAAGTATTGGGGTTTACATATAGTTTGTTAGTGCAGCACCACATTTTACAATTAACAGATGCTGACAATATAGAAATCACACCGGCAACCAGTTAAAAAGGTGATTATTGACTCAACCTTTCTGTTGTGCGTCTGTGTGCCACACAGAGAAGAGAGAGCAGCATAAGGACAAAACGTGTGGAAAAGCATGGACGATCTCAAGGTTACAAAGTGCATCTCCAGAGACCTTAATGTTCCTGTGTCCACTGTGAGCAACATTATCAAGAGATTTACAGCCCATGCCACTGTAGCTAATCTTCCTGGACACGAACGAAAACAAAAATAAAAAAAAAAAAAAAAAAAAAACACACTTTAATCAAAGATTGCAATAGGACTATTCGAATGGTGGCTAAAGAACCTCAATCAACTTCCAGACAAGTCCAAGCTGACCTTCAGGCACAGGGTACAACTGTCAGCTCGTACTATATGTTGCCATCTGAACGAAAAGGGACGCTATGATAGGAGCCCCAAGAGGACCCCACTGCTGACACAAACATAAAAAAGCCAGATTGGAGTTTGCCAAAACGTGCCTGAGGAAGCCAAAATCCTTTTGGGAAAATGTGCTGTGGCCAGATGAAAAAAATTACAGCTTTTTGGTAAAGCCCATCATTCTATTGTTTTCGGAAAAATAATTTAGGCCTCTAAAAGAAAAAGATTACAGTCCCTACAGTCAAACATGGTGGAGGTTTATTGATATTTTGGGGTTACTTTGCTGCTTCATGCAGTGGATGTCTTGACCATGTGCATGGCATGAAATCTGAAAGACTACCAAAGAATTCTGGGGTGCAATGTAGGGCCCAGTGTCAGAAAGTTGGGTCTCTGTCAGGGGTCATGGGTCTTACAGCAGGACAATGACCCAAAAGCATACATCAAAAAAGCACCAAGAAATGGTTTCATACAAAGCGCAGGAGAGTACTGAACCAGCCAGTAATGAGTCCAGATCTCAATCACAGAGCACCTGTGGAGAGCTGGCAAAACAGCAGTTGGGAAAAGGAACCCTTCCAATCTGAGAGACCTGGAGCAGATGGTGAAAGACTGCTCCAAAATTCCAGTAGAGAGGTGTAAGAAACTCATAGATGGTTATGGGAAGCCATTGATTTAAGTTATTTTTTTCCAAGAGGTGTGCTACCAAATATTAAATTGAGGGTTCCAATAGTTTTGTCCAGTTGATTTTTGGGTGGAATGTGTCAGATCTGGCTCTCCACTTTGTGTCATACCAATACAAAAACAAGAAATAAATATGAGCATGCCTAAACATTTGTAATTGCAACAATTTTCTGGGCGAAGTGGTACATTATCTGACAAATGCAGGGGTACCAATATTTTTTAGCCATGACTGCATGTAGACATTGCTAAAATACAGGTGTGGTTCAAAAAGTACTATCAAACACTTAGTGTAAAAGTCACTTTCATCCACCAGCAACTACAGCACTACGGTGTGGGCATGTTGCTATGGATGAGACAATTGTGCAGGTGTAACTATGAAAGGGTTAAGTTTGCTCTTACTTTTAATTTGCATCTGACCTATTAGCTTTAGGAGACAAGGATCAAAAAGGTCACCAGAAGACAGTAGGTGATCTGTCAATTGTCTAAACACAACAGGGTTGATTCACTAATTATGGAGAGTGCAAAATCTGGTGCAGCTTTGCATAGAAACCAATTGGCTTCCAGTTATCTTTTTTTAAGCTTTGACAAAAAAATAAACAAAAGTTCACCTTTGGAAACATGGTACACCCGTTTTTACATGTTCCCAGTTCTGCAGCCACCGCCTGATTTCCCCATCCCCCCCCCCCCCCCCCCCCCGTGACAGCAGTACAGGAAGAAGTTCCCCATACAAGCTGTCACTTTTTGAGTAGAGTGCGGGGCTCGGCCTACACAGCCGTGTCATTCAGAGTTCTGTGAATGAATAAACTACTAGTCCTGACAGCCTCAGCAGCGGTTGGCTCGTAGTTCTCAAACGCAATAGTAGTTCATTGATTTTTCCTGTCTGTATATCTGCTTGCCTGTACATCCCGTAAGGGCAAGCAGATATACTGAGATCTTCAGGAGACCTGCAAGGTATCAGCAATCTGACCTCATAACTGTGGTTAGAAAGCTTTTAGCAACATGGGACAAAAAGTACAATACAGAACAGTACTGTAACAAAAAATGCTAGATATTCTTTATTCTGCACACAGTTGTAGCTGTGTTCGCTTTGAGTATTGAATACACATTTAATTTTGTAAAGATGCACCACTGGAAAGAACAGCTGGGGTGAGCACATCACTGCATCAGGACAGGTGAGTGGCTGTTTTGTTTTGGTTTTTTTTCTTGGAAAAAAAGTCAGCAACTACAGTTTTTGTTTTTTTACACAAGAGGCTGAGAACAGCTTTAAAATCAGCTTCCTAGCGTGGCTGCTGGCTCTCAATCACAGCTGTTATCAAGATAACCCAAGCATGATGATGCTGCTGCTAAATTGGTCTGGGCATCTAAGACTTTCGGTCAAGGATGGGTTAAAGTAAATCTTCCTGGGAAAAAACACGGAGGCTCCCACTGCCAACTCTTAATGCAAGCTCCACAAATTTCACATTTCTCCTAGCAATATCTTTTGCATATACCACCTTTGCAGTGCATGCTCTCAGCGTTTAAGTTATGTTGAGAGGATGCAGCTCCACGCATATGTAGGAATTACATCAGTGATGACCAAGTGGCCAAAAAAGGCACTGGTTCAGAAGAAGTGCTGGAGAAGATGGCAGCGATGGAGGAAAAAAGGATTCTAGTGGGAAACTCTACTACATGCAAGCATGCTGTGCATATGGCAAGAGTTCTTACACCACAGCTGCTAAGTGAGAATCTGGATAGGCTGGAGTCTGCCCCATTAATCATGTAAACAATTGCAGCTCCCTTTTAAATTGTGTGTGGTGTAGCTGTAAGGCTAAAAAGATTTGTCTGCCCTTTACAGGAAAGAAAACTAAAACCACATTATTTTAAAACACAATATATTTTCTATTTTGTTACAAAAAGTCACATTTTTGTCAAGAGTTTTCTTTTCCATAAATCAAAAAAAAAAAAAAAAAAAAATACATAATAAAACCGGAGAAAGAATGGAATGAAAAAAAAGGGTGGAAAATAAACACACAAAACCTCAGAATAAGTGGGAGAAATAAAAGAAAAAATACATATATATGTGAAAATAACCCAGGGAATGCCAGAGAGACTGCAGCCTCCAGTCCAGGACCCAACGTGCACCCATCACCCTCGAGACTGCCATTCTGTGAGAATAAATACTCAGCCTATCAATTCACAAGGATATAGTGACATCAGAGAAAATTTAAGCCTCATTTTTAAAATAAAACGTTTAACACTTTGCTGACTCACTGTTATGATGTAACTACTTCCTTGAAAAGTTTTAGGTTGCGATCTATGAAATTGTTTTAAGGAACCTGTGAAGAAGGCAGTTGGCTGTCACAGCTGAAGTCCCCATCCAGTGCTGGAGGCAGACATTGTTGACTCCTGGAAGAAAGTTTAAGGCAGGGCACAGCTCTACAGTCATCACACAAAAGAGTGAAAAGCCTGCCCTGGACATAGCACTGCTTCAGGAGTCAAGCAGCCCAGCAGTGGATAGGAAACTTTACTGCTGCTAATAAAAATGCCTTCATGACCAGTTCCTTTTACACTCACAGAATGTCTGACTAAAGATGGATATCAGTTCTTTATTAAAAGAGACAGTGCTCTTAGATCTCAGAATAGCAATGCCACTAGTTTCTTATAAAATGAATAGGCCACATCTGAACCGTTATTGAAGACCACAAATTGAAATGGTCAGGATCAATGGCTGCGATTTCCTTGTGAAGCTGCATTCTCTTAGATATTAGTCAAACCCACAAAATGGCTGTCTCCACAGCATGGCAATGAGCACACTTTAAAAATTAGACCCAACTCTTAGAACATAAAAAAAGACCCCCTCCCACCCCTTTAATAAAAGCAAACATGCATAGCCCATGTTTTCCCTACCTGGGCACATTTCTATGTACAATTTACATTTTTTTCCTATTTATCCCATTTAAATTTTATTTAAAAAATACAGAAAAGGATTTAACAACAAGATCAGCAGAACCAACGGTAAAGCCGCCAGGTCAAATATTGACCAATAATCCGTGTGGGTCTGGTGTTTCCGGCCAAGTATGTGGTGTATTGTTTGTTGGAGAAGTACAGCCTGGACTGTAGCCTGGTCTGCCTGCACCATACCAGATAATTGTGAGCATCAACACTAGAAATCCCCGTCACTGGATTGTCCAATCATGAGTCACTTATGAGAAAAAATTCATGTCCTGTAGGGCCATTGCAGTGAACTGTATGCATCAGCGCACAGTGATGTCCACATTCACAAAGCATTGTTCATATTTGTATGCATTAAAGGCCAAAATGACAGGGCCCCAGGTGCAGAGCATTTTATATACACGAGTTCGTGCAGAACATCCATATCTGCAAAGCTGTATATTAGGAGTGCAGAGCAGGGTATGTGCAGGTCGACAGGAACTACTCCTTTTATCTGTGTGGGTCCTAGCTACCTGGGCCATAGAGTCCTTTCGAGTCAGTCACTGGATTTGGTCACCAAAGACAGGGGTTGTGCCTGCAGCAGTGGTAAAGCTTGCAAGGCCGATGGGAAGATACCAGGTGGAGACAGTAAGGAGGACGAAAGCGGGATGGGACGGGAGAGCAGTGACGATCCGACAGGAGATGGCAGGTGTCCTGACAGACTGGAGGACGGAGATTTGGAGGCCAAAAAGGCAGCAGAGTGGCTGAGTGACAACTGTACTCTGGCTTCAGGCTTGGTGGTGAGTGAGAGTGGCTGAGCCTGCTCAGAGTGAGTAGCCGCTGGGGCTGCTGGAGAAGCAAGAGCAGCAGAAGGTGTTGCTGGAGAGTCCAGCATGCTACCATGGGAGGAGGCTGGGCTGTCACACGACTTCTCCGCAGTGAGGTGAGGCACACATATCTTCTTGGCTTTAGACACTAATAGAAAAAAAGAAAAAAAGTAAATGCTTTGTTCACAGAATAAATACGTTTGTAGATTTTGTTCCCATCTGCAGGCTTTCCCCAATGGCACCAGACATCAAGTCTTTGGAAGAAAGATGGCCAGTATTCAAATTGCAGTTTTCCCCTAATCAGGTTTGTGGAAAGATCTTTTTATTCACCAATGAATGTTTGCAGGTAGCTTACAGTTAGCCAGATTGTATGATCACCTCAGGTTTTTGGATATTTTTATTTCTATGGAAGTGGTGCACACTGCCAGATTATAGATCTCATGTGAAATGGTAAACAATCTTGTAGCAATTGTTATTTGACAGCTGGCCAGCAGACAAGCCTGAAAGCAAATAAGACTGTGCCTACACATTCAATTGCCTTCTAATGTCTATGGCTGGCCAAATACTAATTGGGAAATACCAGTTAGTCTATAGTTAAAACTATAATTATTTAACAAGGGGAAATGAGTACCATGAGAATTAATTAGGATTAGTAATAGCCCGTCTTGGATCTGATGTGGTATCAAGAAGGGATTATGCATTCTACATTTCCAAATCTTGATTGCAACTCCTTTATGGGACAATTTATTATATACAATCATAGAACACCCAAAAGGCTGTAATGTACTGCCCACAATCAAATGATGTAGCATCTTGAAGGCAACTGCACAGAGCAACACTTGGGTGACAGGTCCAAGTCTGCTGCTGTCACATCCAAGATGGTCTTTTGGAGGAGGTCATACACAAGGGTGCCTTTACAGGGAATTGCATGCATAAAACAAAGTACAGCAAGCATGTAATCTTCTAGGACGATTGTTGCCGATTTGGTCGGGGAAGAGGTTTATATGCCTTTTTATTATTGCTAGATCAATCACCACCACAAAAAAGGCATGGCTTTTCCCTCCAAGGACTACATTAGTGAATGAGGACAGAAACAGACAGTCTCTATAGCACACACTTTGTTTTAAGATGATAACCGCATCTACCTTCTGACTCTGGCGAATGCTGTTGCTTCTCTCTCTTCCGCTTCTTTCTTTTTCCCTGAAAGATGGAAAGCCCAGATAAATGAACATCGGTTGTTTCTTTTGTTACCAAAACAATACACGTGTGATTGCAATAGAGCTGCACACTGCTCAAGCAGCACACAATTTATATTGCCATCAAAAGGAAGACAAATATAACCAACCATTTTGCTGGATTCATGCTTAAAGTGAAATCTCCCCAACTTTAAAGTGCATAAGGTAACGGTTTCAAAGGGCAACATCCATATGGTACAGGCCTTCCATGTGAAGCCCATTGGATTCTAAACCCAGGATGTACACAACTCCTCTTTAATCCAAGATTAAAGGGATACACTTCAGGCAATTAGTCAAATACACATGATGAGTTACATATATGGGTTTTTTCCCCTGCCATTTGTATTTCTGTCAATCAGTCCTGACATTCATAGGAAAGCCCCATCTAGCAGGAAAAGAGACCTGAATTTTCTTTGCTGCACTAAGACCTAGTTCACACCAATGTGGTTTGCATTTTGTCCTTTTTGCAGTGAGGTTTGCATTTTTGCACGCACGTTGACTGAGGAATTTTGATTTTTTTTTGGGGGTGGGGGGGGGGGGGTCAACTTGTTGCGGGGCATTTTAAAAAAAACCCAAACAAAAAAAAAAAACAATGAATGCAAAATTTGTCAAATGCACAGCTTGCCTTTTTTTTTTTTTTTTTACAGCGTCTCTATTTAAGTCTATTGAACCAAAAAACGCAACTTCTGCATTTAAAAAAAAACTAAAAAATTTCCTGACCCTTTCCAAAAACGCAGTGGCTCAAAAATGCTTCGATGTGTGTGTCATAAGAAACCATGTTAAATGAACTGTAGTGCATTGCTGCAAAAAGCACTAAAAAGCGCATTGGTGTGAACACTTACAGATCTTGTACCTCCCCTAGGCTGTGGTTGGATATTTTGGGAGAAACAGGCTGGTGTCTTTCTGCTCTCCTTCTATAACTAGGTCCTTTTATAGAACCACAACTGATTCGCTCATTGTGCTGCTTCTACTGCAAGAAAAACCTGCACTGCTTGCGTTTAAAACACTCAATGATGCAGTAATACAGAGCCACAATAATTAATAATGTCTTTTATATCTGCCTGGAGTTGAGCTTTATGCCCTCTACAATCTTAGAGCTGAAAAGACTGAAGCTTAAAGTATATGTGAACCCTTACCTTGTAAAAACAAACCAACCACTCGGTTTAAAATATAAATGAAAGCCAAAAATGTATGTATGTATGTATGTATGTATGTATGTATGTATACTGTATATAACATTTGCAGAAACAGCGGTACACTGACCTTCCCAGTGAATGGTTGGGGGGGGTGTTGGCACAAGAGTGTGCTTCTATGCCTAGTGTGGTCAATTTGACCCACCTGCGATACAAAAGAACATGACCTATTGGGGATATTTCATGCTAAAGTCATGAGAAGTGGTGTTGTCACCTATATTGGTTGTTTATTATATATTTTTAAATAAAAGCATTATTTCTGTGATGGTTAGATCAATTTTAGAAGCCATTCATGCAGCAATACAGAAAATGCACACATATGACTGCATCAATTACACACAGAGTGCAGTAATATTCCCTGTACAAAAGGAAAGTTACTTGAAGTTTGAACTGTAAGTGCAGTTAAAAGATAATTACCACAAAAGTCTGACACTTGGTTTGTACTTGCAATATCTTTGTTTTGGACACACTTACATAGTTGTCTCTTGCAGACCATGTCGGATAAAGCTGAGAGTGAAGCTGCCTCTCTTTTCTTGCCAGTTCATAATACTTGGCCTGTTCTTCTCGGGATAATGAGTGCCACTGTGGAGAAAGGACAGTCAGACCTGCATTTAGCACCTTCTATTCTCCAGAACAAAAAAGATCAGCCAAAATTTCAAACACTCACTCGGCGGCCAAGGATCTGGTTTATGGCAGCGCTCTCTTTGAGTGTGCATTCCGCAACCACCTTCGCTCGCATCTCTTTCATGTATAGCATGAAGGCATTCAAAGGCTTTTTAATATGTGGCTTCTTCTCCTCTTCTTTCTTAACTGAAACTGGTGGCTTCCTGCAGAAAAAAAGAAATGGGAGTTTAAATGGTTGTTGGGGTGAAATCTCCTCACTGTACATTTCAGCTCTACCTAAAGGACCTCGGCCAATACAAAAAAAAAAACCACATAAATAAATCACTGTCCCACAAGTAACTTTTCACAATATAGAATACATAAAAATTATCGAACCAAAGTGTACCACAGTGACATTGTGTGGTGAAATGTTGGAAAGAACTAGCAACAAAAGCAAGGTTTCTGCAGGGACATTTCACCACTGAGAGCTTAAAGATATATGGAACATACCAGTACCGACCCATAACGGAAATGCAAGTTTTGGGTAGGGTAGGCCTTAAAACTGGATTGAACCCTAAAATAATGTAATAGCTTAGTCCTTAAATGTAGTGGCTACATTAGTTCCCCTCCCTCTTTATTTTTACCCAGTGATCCAGCCAGCAACACTTCTTGTCTTAGGATGTCTCCACTCTGAATGGAAGCACACTGGAGACACCCTTGGACAGCAGAATTGTCAGTGTGGGAAGAGGGTAGTGTTGGTCACTTATGTAAAGTCAATCTAAATCTACTAGTGCATCTAACAAATTAAAGTGAAACGCCAGCTAACACTTTTTGAGCAGCTATAGCAATAGCTGTACCTCTCAGGATAAAGGTTTAAAAAAAAAATAAAAAATTAGAACAAAAATGTATTCTGCTACATATCTTTGGTAAAATAAATAAATAAAAAACCCAATACGTGGATATTAATTGGTTTGTGTGAAATTTATAGCATCTACAAACTATGATATGTACTGGAATGTACGCAGCTTTTACTTTGACTGCCTATCATTTGAGGTGCTAAAATGCCAGGGCAGTAAAAAAAAAAAAAAAAAAAAAAAAAAAAAAGTTTTAAATTCAGAAACCGTGGTAGGTTTCCATGCGAATTGTCTGGCAAGAGCTGAATTTGGGTGAACGGCGATGTATTGTACTTATAAATTGCTTTGGCCCACAATCAATTGGTACAAATCTTAAGTGAAAAAACAGCGGAAGGGCTAAACACTAGTGCTGGCAGCAAACAGGTGTTTTTGGGGACACTATACAATATATTGATCTGTACAAACACTATAGTAGTAATGGCATTGATCAGCGACCTATAGCGTGAGCAATCTTAACGCTAGCTGACCCTGGCTGGGAGGGGAGCTTACAGACCCTGACACTATCTGATGTTACTAGTGGTAGTAATACAGGGATCAGTAAAAAAATTCTATATACGGACACTGTACTAATGGAACTGGCTGGGTGATGGGACGATCAAAGGGTTAAAATGTGCTAATCTAATGTGTGCGTGTAAAACATAGTGCTTTCACTCACAGTTTGGTGTTCTCTCATCTCTTCCTAGATCGACGGGTGGGGGGGCGCAGGCGTGTTAACACCCCCAAATAGAAAGACGTAAGGTTACATCGCTTTGCACAGAGCCGCTGCCCACCCCAATGCAGGCAGACGGTTGGCAGGTAGTTAAAATTAAGGGTGGTTGTTGTGTGTGGGTTTTTTTACATTTTAAAATTCTCAATACAGCATTTTTTTTTTTTTTTTTATTTACATTGATAATTTATTTTTCATTTTAAAAATACTTTTAACAGTAGTACAATGGTTTGTTTTTTGTTTACACTTTGCAGGAGCAATAAAGCTTATTGCTCCTGCAATGCAAAGCTTGCTTTGAACTATCATGAATTTCTTAAGTTCATGATCATTCAAAATGGTGATCTGTGACTGGCTAGAGCTGATCACATTGTACAGGGTGCAGTGATTGGGCCAATCACAGCTCACCAGGAAGAGAAGCAGAGCTGTTATGAATCAGATGTATTCATAAAAGCTTTGCCAACATTGTGATCATGTGATCGCATAGCGTTCACTGGGATCTTCATTCTGCGGTGTCCACATTCATTGGTAAGGAACGCCTCCCTGTGTTAATACAGCCACATACCCGTACATCTCTGCCTGTAGCTGCTGCCAGTCTGCTTGCCGACCGCCCGCCCACAATGTACTGCAGTTACAGGAAGTTGAAAAATAACTTAAAATCGGTGAAAATAAAAAGGGAAGAGACAAAAAAAAGAAATCTAAAGCTGCCATCACATCAACAATTGGTAAGGTGCAATTTAATTTTTGTTTTTGAGTTTAATACCACTTTAATAAGAGTGCATGCTACTGAGCTCCTCTCAAACTGTTGATTTCTTGGACTTCTAATTCACCACTGCACAAGACAGTAGTACATGTATTCCACTATACAACTCTGTATTCTTATGCAAATCAACCAGTTTAAAACTGGAATGTATGTTTCTGCATATCTATTCTATATTATGTTCAGTAGGGAAAAAAAATAAAAATAGGATTTGTTTTGATGGAAGGGCAAATACCGCTGTCAGATTTGTAATACTGTTTGTGTCCCTTTTGGGACAATTCTCCATGTTTCCATTTGTACAAATGGTGCTAGGAAGATCTGCATTTTTGAATTATTGCTAAATCGAGGGATATTGTCATGTGGAGACACTTGCTCTGGGTACAAATGTAAAACAATTTCCCTTGCTTTGGACACATCACCATTCCCCCCCCTGCTGCGTTTTGAAATTTGGGGGAAAAAAAAAACTAAAAACACCCCACACCAAACAGATATTATAATGGAATGGTCAGACTATTTCTAACCAATTTCTTTGGGCCAAACTTACAGGTTCTTATAATGCAGACCTACAAAATAGAAAGGCAGGGTAAATTCATAATTCTCTAAGGAAGAGATGTTAGTTTTTTTTCTTTATTTCCTTTTGGCATTAAATTCAAGCTAGTGATTGTGAGTGTAATAAGGATCCCTGTAAATGGTATTGTAAGTTTACATGCTTTACATGGAATGTAGAATTTGGCTGAGACTGCAATCCAAAACTAGTCATCCACACCATTCCCAGCTTTGCCATATATAGAGAAAGCATCTAGTCAGCAGGAATTGTTCCTTTGCCTCGAAAATTGGTGTATCTTGGTGAAGACTGGCTAGAATCTTCTACTACGCAGCACATGCAAATATTGCGTTAATTCTACTAGTGTTTAAGCATTACTTCTCAACCAAGGCTTCGCTCACATGAGGCATACTAGAGCATATGCTTGTGGAGGCACGCGTTTACCCCACAGGTGTTCCACGCATCCCCATGCAGGCAGTCCCACTGATGTGTATTGGGTCCCAGCAGCTGCACAGACACAGCCAATGCGCTCAAATTTGACATCCATGTGGGTGTATCCCTGAACACACATTAAGTTCGGGGACATGCACCCACACAGATGTCAAATTGAGGACAGTGGCTGCATCCACGCAGCCACTGCATCCCAACTGACATCTTTGGGACTGCCTGAAAGGTTTTGGGTAAACTTTGCCCCCCACAGGAGTACACTTTAGTACGCCCCGTGTGAACTAAGCCTTACATTTACAGAGGTTCACTTGTAAAAGAGAATACGTACGAATTAAGATTTGGGCTGAGGCTTCCAGAGGACGGCTCCTGCTTCACGACAGGTGAGACTATGGCAGGGTGAGGGATCCCTGAGGTGTGCAAGCTGGGATGTGGGGGCACCATATGTGGAGAGAATCGGCTGGAAACCAGGCTACAGTGATAAGAATTAAAGACAATTAACACTGAGCAACAAAGAAGTAGAAATCAAAAAGGGCAAACAAGGAATGAGTGACAAGAGCTTGTTGACAGATTTTTGGTTTACCTGGACATTGAGGCATTCATGGCCAAAGCAGGATACGGATGTCTGAATCCACCTGGAGGAATGGAGTACATAGGCTGGCCTTGCCTGAAAAAACACGGAGTATAAAACAAACCATCCAAAGTAGGTAAAATATTACAGTCAAACCCATCTTAGTACTTACTGTGGAACCAGCCATCCCAGAGGATGAGGAATCTGCCCTACAGCTCCTGGAGACAGAGGGTAATACGGAGACAGCTCTGACGGATGTGGAGGACGGGGAATTCCTGTACAAAAGTTTAGTTAAAGCATTTTAACAAAGGCAATGTCAAATCCCCTAAACACCACACACTTACCGGTCTTTGGATCTATTTCGGGTGACAAGTGTCCAGGTGGTGTGCCCGGTGAGAAGCGGTCCTGGCTGTAGGTGATGAGGGGTGTTAAAGGATGCATATGATGTGGATGTTGGACAACTGGAACCTTGTTGGACTGGGGAGAAAAACAAAAATCACTGGGTGAATACAAAACCACTTTAACAAGCTGACAGACACACATAGTATTGGGACGCCTGCCTTTACATGCACATGAATTTTATTGGCATCCCAGTCTTAGTCCGTAGGGTTCAATATGGAACTGGCTCACCCTCTGCAGCTATAACAGCTTCCGCTCTTCTGGGAAGGCTGTCCACAAGGTTTAGGAGGAGTGTGTCTATGGGAATGTTTGACCATTCTTCCAGAAGCACATTTGTGAGGTCAGGCACTGATGTCGGCTAAGCTCGCAGTATCCACTCTAATTCATCCCAAATTTGTTCTATCGGGTTGAGGTCAGAACTCTGTGCAGGCCAGTCAAATTCCTCCACCCCTAACTTGCTTTTCCAGGTCTTTATGGACCTTGCTTTGTGCACTGGTGCGCAGTCATGTTGGAACAGGAAGGGGCCATCCCTAAAGTTAGGACATGAAATTGTCCAAAATATTTTCGTATGCTGACGCCTTAAGAGTTCCCTTCACTGGAAGTAGGGGGTCAAGCCCAAACCCTGAAATACCACCCCACACCATAATCCCCCCTCCACCAAACTTTACACATGGCACAATGCAGTCAGGCAAGTGTCGTTCTCCTGGCAAATGCTGAACCCAGGCAGGTCTATCGGACTGGCAAAGAGAGAAGCACAATTTGTCACTCCAGAGAACACTCCAATGGTGGTGTGCTTTACACCACTGCATCCAACGCTTTGCATTGCACTTGGTGATGTAAGGCTTGGATGCAGCTGCTCGGCCATGGAAACCCATTCCATGAAGCTCTCTACATTCTCTTGTGCTAATCTAAAGGCCACACGACATTTGTAGGTATTTAGCTATTGATTCTGCAGACAGTTTGTGACTTCTGCGCACTTCAGCATGTGCTGACCTCGCCCTGTCATTTTACGTGGCCTACCACTTTGTTGCTGTCCCAGTTGCTTCCACTTTGTTATAATACCACTAACAGTTGACCGTGGAATATTTAGTAGCAAGGAAATTTCACACATGGACTTACTGCACAGGTGGCAACCTATCACGGTACCACGGTTGAATTCACTGAGCACCTGAGAGCGACCCATTCTTTCACAAATGTTTGTCGAAGCAGACTGCATGCCTAGGTGCATGATTTTATACATCTGTGGCCATGGAAGTGATCCAAATACTTTTTGGCTATATATATATGCGCAAGTCCAGGCTGATTGGGCTGCCTTAACGCTGTGGGGGGAGATTTAATAAAAAAACTGAAGGACTCAGAATATGGTGCAGCTGTGCATGGTAGCCAGCTTCTTACTTCAGCTTGTTCAATTAGGCTTTGACAATGAAACCCAGAAGCCGATTGGTTTCTATGCACAGCTGCACCAGATTTTGCAATTTTAGTATATCTCCCCCTGTGTGGCTTTAATACACAAAAGATGTTGTAGTAATGCAATGCATAATGTGAATGAGCTTTTGGTATACTAATCACAACACTGTTTGACATCAAATAGCCTTGGTGGCTTTCCAGGCTACTATGCATGTTATATTGTAGTCTTTCCTTCCCCAATAAACATTTCTGTAATGCCACACTGGGTCTGGTAAGTGTACCATTTTTACAGCAGCCATTTTACAGAAAGAAGAAAAAAAGAAAAAAAAAAAAAAAAAAAAGTTTGCCTAAACAGGTGAAAACAAGAAGACTATCAAGAAAACATGCCCCTCACAAATCAATCTAATCCCTCCTTATTTGTGCGGTTTTTCTCCTCCGAAGATCCCCATTAAGGAGCTATAAGCATTAGGAAGGCAGACGCCAAGGAGGCCGAGCCCCACCCAGGCAATCGGTCTTTTCCAATGAAGGATTGTGAAGAGTTTAACTTCAGCCCCCCTCCTACATTAAGCAGCAGCTCAACTCTTTGTGCTGAAAGACTTAATGCCTATTGAATAGACAGGAATTCAGGTGCTAATGCAGGTATACAAAGCTGGAACAAAGAAGGACACATGTGTGAGGAGAAACATTTTGCACACAAACACAAATGCAAGCATGAGTGAGTGAGTAAAGTTATGCAAGCATGCGTGTGTGCACGTTGTGCAGCAAGACTGAGCATGAATGCATGTGTATCTTGTCAGCTCTTCCTATATAAACATTACACTGGGCAAATAGGTTTCATTTCCCCATTCCCCTCCACAGAATAGCAGCCTGAAGACATACAGTGAAAAAAAGCCTCAATATAATAAACATGAAACTAGGGTACCCAGGACAAAAGAATTTAAAGGGATTATATCCTTTTATTTAACAAGACCATATAACCACACAGGTTATGGTCACAAAGCCTGAAACATCTGCATGCAGTTTGGAATAATCGGCTTTATGATATTAGTCTATTTGTACTATACACCAGCAGTTCTGGATGTGCATCTGGCTGGTATGATAAAGGAATGATTTGCATGGCTATACCCAATGTCCTGAAATGAGAAATAATCCAATTCTTGGAAGATGTGATGAAATGAGACCTTCCATTCTAATGCAGCCCATACATTGGGGGAATCAGCACTATTTGTACAAACACACAGTGCTGATGGGGGAATACTTGCCACAGCGCTATTGTATATTTTTCCCCACGGGGAAGGCTCCCCACCGGCAGAACACAAGGATCAGTGTTGCCGGCTGTAGCTGGCAGCACTGATCATTCGGGAAAAACCCAACAGACTGGCTGTACACAAGTCGATCGTTAGATTTGGGTGCTCAACCTTTGGCCCTCCAGCTGTTGCAGAACTACAAGTCCAATGAGGCATTGCAAGGCTGACAGTACAAGCATGACGCCAAAAAGGAGGCATGATGGGACTCGTAGTTTCACAACAGCTGGAGGGCCACAGGTTGAGCAGTTGATCGAAATTTGGCTGGTTGGATTAAAATTCGGCTGTTTCAACACCATGTTCATCCAGCTTCAGAAAGCTTAAAATTTATTTAAACAAAATGCGTCTTTACGTATACCATAGTTTTCTTCCTGTCCGGCCCATGTACATAAATGGTTGGAATGCAGTAGCGCCTATCCGGGTGGACGTTTCTACCACGTTAATTTGGGATGCAGCTTGGGGCAAGGGATTTGGCATCGGGTCTAAGGGTAGTAGGGCAGATTTATCCCAATTAATCCTAAAGCCGGAAAAGGATCCAAATTTATATTGTAAAGAGTTGAGCAAACTGTTGGCGCTATATAAATCCTGTATAATAATAATACATAAATGTATGGATAAGGGACATCAGTCTTAGAAAGGGACGTATCGCCCAAAAACAGTAGGGCATCATCGGCATATAAAGCCAATTTTTCTTCAATACCACCCAGTTTAAAACCTACTGCTATATTCTGATCGCCCCTAATGGCCACTGCCAAAGGTTCTGGACGTTTCTAAAAGTCTCCCTGGGAGCACGCAATGGAGTGACCTGTGCCGCTGTGTCTGGTAAACATGGATCAGTGTAACGGGCCACTGTGGGCGGCCCTAGCACTGAGATCGAGGATTGGCCAATCCACGATCACATGCACAGTGGTAAACAAGATGTAAATTCCTGGCATCACTGTTTACTACAGTGAACTCTGATCGATCACAGGGTACAAGGCCATTCACAGCATCCTTGTACCATGTGATAATCTGTGACCAATCACAGCATTTCTCAATGGCTGCAGGTATGCAGCCAGAGAGTGAGAAAGTAGTACAGCTTCACTATGGTTGGGGTAGAAAAAAAAAAAAAAAAAAAAGGAAAATTGTAAAAAGAAAAATCGAATAAAAAAATTTTACACAAATATTTCTCTTCTATATAGAGATTTGGGTTATTATACAGGATTTATATAGCACCAACAGTTAGCACAGCGCTTTACAAAATGAAGTTAAACATTACAGTTACAATACAATTTGGTAAAAGAGGAAACAGAGGGCCCTGTTCGTTAGAGCTTACAATCTAGGAGGAAGGGTTGTGGGATATAAAAAAAGGTAATAGCTGTGGGGGGGGATGAGCTGATGGAGGAAATAAGGCAGTTTACGAGTTAGAAGCAGGATAGACTTCTTTAAACAGAAAGGTTTTCAGGGATCATCCAAAAAGGTGGATAGATTAGGAGATAGGGAGTTCCATAAGATGGGAGAGAAGCTCCGGAGAAGTCCTGGAGGAAAGCATTGGAGGAGGTGACATGGGAACTAGAGAGCAGAAGGTCTTGGGAGGATCGAAAAGAGTGGTTTGGTTTATATTGGGGCAGAGTTGTGGATGGCTTTGTAAGTCATTAGTATTTTGAATTTTATTCGTTGGCCAAGTGGAAGGATTGGCAGAGAGGGGTAGCAGACACTGAACGGTTGGTAAGGTGGATGAGCCTGGCAGCAGTATTCATGATAGACTGAAGAGGGGATAGCCTATGTAAAGGTAGGCCAATGAGGAGGGAGTTACAATAGTTGAGGAGAGAGATAACCAGGGAGTGAATTAGCTTTGTGGTATCTTTGGTTAAAAATGGGCATATTCTGGAAATGTTGGAGGTTGAGGCGGCATGATTTGAACAGGGATTGGATGGGACCTGAAAGTATAGTTCAGAATGCACGGTTACCCCTAGCACCCTGGCATGCATGGATGGGTTGATAGTGGTGCTATTGATCCTGACAGAAATCAGGGGAAGAGGCACGTGGGGGAGGAAATATTATGTGCTCAGTTTTGGCTAGATTGAGTTGTAGGAAATGGTGTGACATCCAGTCTGATATGTCTGTTAGTAAATTGGTGATACGTGAGGACACTGATGGGATGAGCTGAGTAGAGAGATAGATTTGTGTGTCAGCATAGAAATAGTATTGGAAACCATGGGAAGCTATTGGCTAACCCAAGGAAAAAGTTTAGATCGAGGATAGGAGAGGTCCAAGGACAGAACCTTAGGGGACCCCAACAGTAAGAGGAGTAGAAGAGGAGGAAGTAGAGTTTTAAGTGCTACCAAAAAAAAGGTAGCAGAATACATTTTTGGCTAAATTTATGAAGATTTGCAAAATTTTGAGAAAAATGTCCCCCCCCCCAAAAAAAAAAAAAAAGTTTGGGATTTTTATCATTTATATAGCAAAAATGAAATCCAGTGGTGATCAAAATAACACCAAAAAGAAAAAAAAACTCTGAATACCAATTACTCAGGTATGCAACACTGTACCCAAATGAAATAATTTTTTTTTTTTTTTGTGTCAAAGTGTGAGCGCTGCAAGCTGAAAATTGGCTTGGACTGGAAGGGGGTGAAAGTGTCCAGACTTGAAGTGGTTAAATAAATAAAACACTTGTCCCTATTTAAGGTTTGTAGACATGGACACACGCACCTCGTTTTGGTTCTTGAATTTAGATACATTTTAATATAGGTATGTAGGGCTCCACTCAGGTTATGTCAATAAGCCCTGTGCAGGCATCTTAAAGGCAATCAAGCGGTCACTTGAGGGAGCCAATTTCTGTAACACTCATACAGGAGACCATTGAGACATGCAACACCAAACTTACCAAATGTGCAGGTGATGGTGACCTGGCATCCTTCAATCCAGCCGTGCTTGGGGCATCAAGGAGAGGCCATTTCATCTGTAGATACTGCAAAGTAAAGGAGACAGATTTAAAATAATGTCAGCAGTTATAGATAATACTTTAATCAGAACAGAGGAGATTTTTAAAAGATGGTTGTGAGAATAGATTTTTCTATATGCAGATGGCTTCCCTACCAATCCCACTAAGCCACACTGTAGGCAGCTGAACATGGTGGATCACATTCCCCCATATATTCAAAGCTTTCATTATTGGATTTAAATTTCTGTGAAGCCAGGCATAGCCTGCGATATGTTAGAGGAATTTTTCAAAAAAGTGATCATGATCAGCCTTAAATAGTTCTCATGTTGTCTTTTTTTCCCCTCTGCCTCTAGATGGCGCCGTTACAGTTCACTTTATTAAAAAGTTAGACAATACAGCAGGAAAACAAAATACAACATGGCCCAGTTCCATCACCTTCTTCACTAGGAGATTCAAGAGGAAAAAGTAATATTGAATTAAATGCACAGATTCTTAATTCAGCAGAAAAATAAAGCTAAAAATATAAATTAGTCTATACAGCACAACTTCATCTATTCCTCATCAAAAAAATCAATAACGATCATTAATTTAAATAGGAAATATTGTGACAAATTCCTATATATGGGACAATAGTCTAAGGTCTGGTTCACACCTGTGTGCTTATACGTGCATTTGTCAGCTCATAAAGAAGGCATGAGTTGTAAAATTACATAATTTCCCATGAGGTTGTTCATATCTATGCGCTGCACTATAAAACAAGGCATGTCCAATATTTTATGGATTTACCTGCATTTTTCTGACCTATTGAAACACACACACACACACACACACACACACACACACACACACACAAAGCTTAGATGTGAACTCGGCCTAGTCTTTGTAAACCAAAAATTTATCACAAATGTTTTTATGGTTTTGACTTATGAGGTCATTTGACAGCAACATTAAACAGACTTTAGGCCGTTTCCATACAAGTTTTAAAAAGGCTCAATTTTGCAGTGGGTAGTAAGAGATACCGTTATCAATTGAACTTTACTAAGATACTTGACCCCTTTCCACCACTGCCTACCGGCCCTTTAAGTGGATGTAAATGCCAGAAAGCAGCCATTCCGATCATGTGACTGCTGATCGGCAGTCACAATCAGAAAGCTCCCTATTACAGGTATGCATTGGGAGCCTTCTGGTACCCACCAGTTACTGTACTGGAGCATGCAAGGATTACACTCTGCACAGTAAAGGGTTCACAAACAGATGCATATATTTGGCTGCTAGGCGCTAAAAGCCCAACTGCCGAGAGACTGAATATGTGCACCACGTCAGCAGGAACTGGTTAAAAATCAGCAGCTACAAACACTTTGGGCTAGGTTCACACTATTGCATGTGGCTGCAGGTATTGCAGCTGTTCCTGCACCCACAACCAAAATCCGCTGCTCTTTGGAGAGGTGCAAGGCTGCCATTTCTTAATGGCACCCCCACGAGTCTACAACCACAGCTTGATTGCAGGTGTTTGAACCACTGGGAAATTGAAAAGTGCAAAAGCGCCATGGGATTTCCCAGCTGCAGTTTTGAAATGGTGCAGGAAACACAGGCACAGCAGCCCAGTCAAATGAATAGGCTTCTGTTCCCAAGCATGTAGAACCATATATGCGGCACCCTAACTTTAGATGCTGGACTTGTACAAGTACTTTCCAGTGCGCTGATTCCAGTGCTGTCTTCCTGCAGAGATTCTTGTCACTGCTGCGGGTCCCTCATGCTGCCATCTTGATTTGGGAACCGGCTGTGGATAAGATTGTGCAGTGAGAATGACCCTGCAGCCTCCAGAGACGTGCGACATGTCCCAGGAGGCTGAGAGATGGGCAAGGATTGTGGAAGTGGCACAGACCAAAAAAAAAAAAAAAAAAAAAAAAAAGTACCCACTCCTGCAGCTCGGCTCAGGTGGGAGGGAGAGATCAGCGGCATTTCATTTTTATGCATTCTTTATTTTCAGAAAATCGGTTTTGAGTGAAGCTCTGCTTCCAATAATCAAAAACTACTGGAGATGCAATAAGGTATATGAGACGCTGGAAGCATTGTGCCAAATTCATGGAAACTGCGACACTTCCATTGTTCATACAGATATACGGATGTGTGTAACAAATTCAGGAAGTATTTGCGACACTTTTCCTGTAGGTCATTATGGTGATAAATTCATAAAGGAAAACTGCCATATCAGTAATGAGGAAGGCTGTGGTAAATAAGAGCTCTTCAATGATGGAGTAAATGGTTAATTGTGTTGCATCCCTGAAACAATTCTGCTTCAAAATTTTGATTTCTGTTACTCTCCAAGCTTCTCCATATAGCTTGTCTGCTTGTACAACTCTGCCACTGCATAGGAGAGATGCTTGAGATGGATTCACACACATTACAAGTACATAAATTTATCACAAATTCCGCCATTTGTTGAACTACTGCAAGACGAATGTCTAAAAGAGCATCTATGACCCTCTTTAGGATTTCCAGGGACAAGGTTTTGGGTGGAAGGATGTTCTGTGACAACCTGACAATCTGGGGCAGCACAGTGGCTAAATGGTTAGCACTTCTGCCTGGCAGCACTAGGGTCGTTTGTTCAAATCCCAGCCAAGGCACCACCTGCCTAGAGTTTGCATGTCCTCCCTGTGCGGGTTTCCTCCGGGTACTCCAGTTTCCTCCCACCCTCCAAAAGACATGCTGGTAGGTGAATTGGATCCTGTCTAAAAATTGTCTTTAGTATGTATGAATGTACATTAGGGACCTTAGATTGTACACCCCTTGATGTGAATGAGAGAGATATATACATATATATATATATAACTGCGCAAATTGACATCGCTATACAAGTACCTGAAATAAATAATTTAGCCATTACACTCAGGAAAAGCTTTGACAAGATTGGTAGTTTCTTCCATAAAAACCGATCTAGTCAACAGACCAGATCTTGCTGTACCCATATTCTTTTTATTCAGCTGTCAGCCCCAGGAAGATGAAGATGTACAGAAAATGGCAAATCTGGAGATTTGGGGTACTGGTGCTATAATGCAAATGATCTATGGAACATATACAGAGGGGAAAAAAAAAAAAAAAAAAAAAAAAAAAAAAAAAACGCTTCCCACATTTATTTACTTTTGACAGAATATACTTGACAAATGGCCTGCCTATAAACCTCAGAGCTAACATAATGGAAGAAATCTGAGCCCTTCTCTTCCCCCAGATCCTCCAGTGCTGGGGAGGATTTAGGGATTTGCACAGGGAGAGGGGGGTAGCAGGAAACTGCCAGCATGGGCAGATATAAATCCTGGAGGATCCCGGGAATGTTTACATGGGAGAAGGAACTGGGGCAGTAAAACCAACACAGAGCGAGACAAGGTCCAGCTGTGAATGAGCAGCCTGCAGCTAGAGACTGAAGGCCTTGTCCTACTCACAGGAGGCAGCAGCCACACCGCAGGCCCTTTCCAGCACCAGCTTGAAAACCTTAAAAAAAAAAGTTCTTAAAGTTTTATTAAAAGGTTTGTCATGACCGAAACAAAAGGCTGGCCATGGGACGGTGCCCAAAGCAGACAGGGCACTGAGTGGCAGGCCTGCTCCCCAGAGACAATGTGTGGGTGTTTAGGGGGAGGGTGAGGGTTCAGCAGCCTGCCGAGTGACTGGAATCCAGCAGGAAACGTCCTTATTGTTCCTTCTGACAATTTCCAGAACCTAAGCAGACAAATGGCATTGTCGCCCCCCATCAAGCCCCCGCCATACTCCCCCCTACTCACAGCAGTGTTCCAATTTTAAACCCTCTTCCACATAGACAGATAAGCTAAGCTGATATTTGCAGAAAGGAAAGGGGCTAAAAATGCTGGAGTAGTTCCTGTGATAAGAGTAGGGAACCGGCCATCATACACAAACTATCATTGACTGTATTCTGTTCTGATTTCAAGTAAAAAGGAAACACCTGGGCAGAGGGCAGAAAGCAGGCCTCAAGAAGCCATTGGTTTCCTCACTTGTGTGACATTCATTGCAACGTCTGACTTTACTTCCCTATACACAACACAATCAGAACCACAACTATACAAACCTGTGGAGTAGCAAAGTGATCAGATCTACAGACTTCGCCTCCTGAATGTAAATTCCAACCACCCAAGCTATTCCACAATAGACAGACTCACTTTAAAATACAGTGTACAGTTCTAGAGACCTCACTTCCAAGAAGATGGATATGAGGCAAGCAATTAAAATGGTAAAGTGTTCAAGGATACCTATACATGCATTTATTTCTCCAACCAGGCCAAACATTTTTCCACCCAGTTCCTTCGATTTTCATTCTGCCCAGACAGGGCCACCCACTGCTTGAATTTAGGCCCAAGAATGTTCCAATTGGACAAGCAGTCCCAACTGGAATCTCCATTCTCCTCTATTGAGTGGTAGGCATGAGTCCACCTACATCCAACCCGATCTGCCAAAAAACAGATGAATAGGGATCTGTTCCCCTTCCATCTAGTGCAGTGTTTTTCAACCTTTTTTGTGCAAAGGCACACTTTTTTCATGAAAAAAATCACGAGGCACACCACCATTAGAAAATGTTAAAAAAATTTACCTCTGTGCCTATATTGACTATATATAAAGTAATTCTCTTGAATAGGAATCAAACACAAAGAAATTATTTTATAATTACTTTATTATGAAATAATAAAGTATTTTATAATTGGACCCGGGGGCCGGACCAAGAGTAGATGAATGATGTGTATGTGTCATCCATAGTAAGTATAGTAATATTCCCCCATAGTAAGCATAGTAATTAATCCCCCATATAGTAATTCATCCCCCATAGTAATTAATCCCCCATATAGTAATTCATCCCCCATAGTAATTCATCCTCCATATAGTAATTCATCCCCCATAGTAATTCATCCCCCATAGTAATTCATCCCCCATATAGTAATTCATCCCCCATATAGTAATTCATCCCCCATAGTAATTCATCCCCCATAGTAATTAATCCCCCATATAGTAATTCATCCCCCATAGTAATTCATCCCCCATATAGTAATTCATCCCCCATATAGTATTTCATCCCCCCATATAGTATTTCATCCCTCATAAAGTAATTCATCCCTCATATAGTATTTCATCCCCCACAGTACTATTCCCCCCCCCCCCTTCTAGTAAGCCAAGTCCCCCGTGTCAATTCACTTACCTTTTGCGTTCCTCTCGCTGTCTTCCCGCGCCGTTCGGGTCTTCAGGGCGGACTGTGAGAGGAGCCTAGCTCCCCTCCCCTCACGTTCGGCACGCTGCCCCGCCTACACACATCCTGACAGCCACATCCGCAAGCCGGATTAAAAGGTCCGCGCGGACTTTTGGGGCTGCCAACCGAGAGGAGGCAGGGGAGCGGCCGACCGAGAGGAGGGAGGGGAGCAGGCGCCCGGCACACAGAAGAGCCGCATTAGACTGGGTAAAGAGCCGCATGTGGCTCGCGAGCCGCGGCTTGCCGACCACTGAATCATTAGATTCTAATGATTGGTCTATTTGTGAGCCGAAGCCACATGTTACAGATGAAATTGGAATTTTTCCCACGGCACACCAGACAATATCTCACGGCACACTAGTGTGCCGCGGCACAGTGGTTGAAAAACGCTGATCTAGTGGATCGGATGGCAGTTGGGTGTGAACGGACAGGCCCCCAGTTAACATCGGACCTACCATAGAGAGTGGGCTGTCATTGTCTGCCTGATCAGACAAATCCCTGCTGAGTAAACAGATCTCAGGTGGATTCCTCACCTTGTGAAAGGGGCCTTAGGCCAATTCATCAGGAATCGGCCAACATCCAGGCTATATATGGCCAGCTTGAGGGAAAAAAAATCATGAGAGACTGAGGAACTTAATATGTACAGCTTCAAGGCAGACGGGAGAGAAGTAGGATTGAAACCTTAAAATAAATTAAGAGTGTTAGGTCAGGAGGGCAGTAATTTCAATATGAAGCTGAACACATGGGGGCATGACCTCAAACTTCAAGATGAACTTTCAAAACTAATTGAGTAGCGGATGCCTGAAACAGACTTTCAGGAGAGGTAGAGAGTCAACTGAAAGTGACTTTAGATATTCTTGGGATAAACATAGCTCTATTAAAAAAAAAATGCAGATTATGGACCACTTGGTCTTTCTGCCAGTGTTCCACAGGCCATCTAAGTTTCTAGTGAACACTGGCCCGTGAAACAGTTGAGGATGCACACGGTGAAAGTACTCGCTCTCAGAAAGAAGATTACTACATTTGATACTTTTGCTTCAAACTCCTTACAATTTCAAAGGTCTCAATCATCTCTTAGATTGTAAGCTCCAAGGAGTATCTTGTTTTATCTTTTGCATTGAACTGTATGGTCTCCCTTTATTTTGTAAAAACGCTGAGCAAACTTTTGGCGCTATATAAATCCTGAATAAAAAAAAAAAAAAAAAAAAAAAAAAAAAAAAAGAAGAAGTACGTATGCACACGCCTCTCCCTGGCATTGGACTGGAACTGAAAGTTGCTGCTATAGGAGCCCAGTGGGACCTCCAAAAGCAAAGCCAAGCTGAATCCTGAGTGCGGAATATGTAAATAAGTGAAGCCATAAAAGTTTGAGCACTATATAGAGTATAATAAGTACACAAGTAGTGCTACAAGCAGCTGGCTGGAGTGTACCGGTGAACATTTCTACACCGCTCTGTAAACAGACTCAGCTATACAGACAGTTTCATGCAGACAGATTTCTTAATGCTGAATTGTTTTCTTTGCTATAGCCTTCAGGAATGCTTCCCCTCCCGCCCTCCCCCTCCATCCCTACACTCTCCGCCTCCCCCCCCCCCCAATCGGTGGCACAGTCTCCCAGTCACTCCTGCCCTGGGGATGTTTACTTTGGCTGGGCCTAGACCTATAGCTCTGGAAAAAGGAGCGGGGTGAGGGAGACTCAGGGAGTACATGCAGTTACACAAAGCTGCTATATGCTGCTAAGTCTTCCTAAAACCTGTAATGTGTCTGCTCCCCAGAGAGCCATCCCAGGGCATGCTAGAAGGCAAAAGTAGCCCAGTGTTTTAAAATTAATGTGTACCTGTCACTAGAACACAACAGCTGCCGCTCAACCAAAGTTAACGAGCATGTGGCCCATCCATTCTTTACAGGGATCCTGACAGCTAAATGTGGACTGCGAAAGCCAACTTGTTTGTTTAAAAGGTTCAAACTTCATGGCAGTTATCCTTCTCCTTCCTTCACTACCTGTTAAATCACTGACCCAAAAAATACATATGTACAACGACAGGTATCCCAAAATGGATACACACATGCTACTTCCTACTCAGTGGCTCACCAAGTGGTCAACCTAGGATAAAGCTGCACATACTGTTGGTGGCCTTGTTGGCACCACCCAGCTAGACATCTTCAACTGGAAAAGAAAATTGGAGGAGCCAGGTGAAAAATTGTCACCCAAATGCTAACAGATGCAGTTATTATTCGAGTCACGGCTGCTTGAATATAAAAAAAAGTCAGCAGCAGAGGTTCTTCCATATGACTTTTTTTACCATGGATGGAGGAATCTATTAGATAGACTTCACTCAGCTTGTGGGTTGAACAAGTATCTATCTATGCAGGACTATCCCAAGGAAGAAAGGCCTATTCAAACTATTGCAGTGATACAGGTTTTCCTATGCATTACCACAACCAATGGTAACAATAGTGCAGTGCCTTTCATTTTAAATAGCACCCCAGTACACCTAGGGAGCAAGGCATAGATGTAAGTTATCTGTGCATTGTAGTGCAAAATGTACTTTCCTGGGTAATGGCAGCCCATTCAAAATGAATGAGTTTTCTTAATGCAACACACATTACCGTGCAAAAAACTGTGCATTAATAAACCCTCAGCAACACACAGCAGCAGTCTGAATGGGTCCTTTGTGTCTTCTATGGCAGCTCCCATATCTTCATCCTGCCAGATTCCTTTTAGGAACAAGTGGCACATTTCACAGCCCTGTACAATGAACATATAATTACAGTAGCCCGCTTTGAGGGTGCAAATGCTGTGAAACAACCACATGTGCAAGCAAGGCCTTATTTTGTTTGCTGCGAGTCCATTTTAGATGACCATAAACAAGACTGTTCTAAAAGAGTCGCAGGAAGAAAATGCAAAAACGGGACACTGAAGTCTAGGGCATCTGTAGACCAAACATCTGATAAGCCCTGAAATTTCTATGTTTGCAGAAAAGCATACACGTATTACATAATCAAGCTGAGAAACATATGCAGGGCAGCACAGTGGTTAAAGGGGTAGCACTTCCGCCTGGCAGTACTAGGGTATTGGCCCTAATAGGTGTATGTATGAACGCGAGTTAGGGCCCTTAGATTGTACAGTCCTTGAGGGTTAGGGACTGATGGGAATGGGTATACATACATACCACAGAAATTTTGGGCAGGACTATCTACACTAAAAAATTATCCATTTCAGATGGAAAGTTGGAGGCATAGTTCATTTTATCCGACACTTTCTAAGTTATCACTGCCCGGTGTATGGGCACCATATATCCATATATGTAGACCATTGGAACTGCCCCCTTGTAGACATGGCTGTCAGCAATTTTTAATTAAGACCAAACCTTAGAGTGCTAGGTTCTTAGCACCCCTCAATTTTTGAGGCCATCTCTCCATGCTAGGTAGATCCGCTCATTCCATTTGTCCTGGTGACCACCATCAGGGACACAAAAAAAAAAAAAATAATAATTTGTATCTAAAAAGCCAAAATGTTTTGATTAGTAAATTTAGTATATGCATATATAAAAGTTTACTGGCCAAGTAGCAAAGCAGTGAAAATGTTAGTAAAAAAGTTTCCTCCTTGTACATATGAGAGCCAGACGTACACATGTAAGGATTACATTTTTTGATCAATACTGGTGGCATGGGGTAGTTTTTATATGCTGGGACTGGAACTGGATCTCGGGGAAGAAGAAAAAAAAAAAAGAAAAAAAAAAAAAAAAAAGTTCTCATTTTTATTTTCCCTGAGCTATAAAAAGCAGTGAGCCAAGTACAAGGTGGCGGGGCTGTATTTGGGATTGCAGACGGCCTCCCTCTGACCCTGTGCAGGGTGATGTTTCCTCCAGCGGAGCCTTTGATGCGGCTTACACAGCAGTGGATGAAAGAGAACTGGGTAGAGAGGGGGAGTCCCCAAATCTGGCAAAGAGACAAAAATACAAACAGGGAACCCCAGAGCCCTCCTGGAAGCTCAGGAAGAGAAGGGCAGCGTTAACTCTCTCTGTCAGCAGGCCCTGAAAAAGGTGACTAGGCTGCTTTTATGGCAACGGAATGCCAGGAAATGTAGAATACAGAGCAGTCAGATGTGAAAAGCATCAGCTGTCATAACATGCAGAAAGACTGCCATCGTATATATACACAAAATGAGGAAAAAAAACCCAAAAATGTATGTTAATCATAACACATAATAAAAAGAGGAACTCCTACAAGTCTAGTTGTTTTGGACAACATAGGCACTTTGCGGTCTTTTCACTGTGCAATAATTGATTGATCTAACAACCATCTCTATAACAAGGACGCCACTTTATTTCTAAACCCGTTTTAGTGTGAAAGTAACGCAATACTACCAATGAACACATCTGCTTTGTAAACTTGAAGCAGCTATGATCGAGTCCAGAACCAAGACATCCAAACTTCAATTAGTGCTACGTCTGTGCCCACTCCCATTGACCACTACGACAGATTTAGGAAGAATGGCCCAAACAGGTCCTATTACCCTCCCTACCTTTATAAATTCTACATGCAGTTACTGTTTGAACCATTTGGATCCCATAAAAAATTTTCATGAAGAAATAAATATTCTTAAAATGGTAATATATGGTCATTACCATTATATAGGTGAATACATCAGACATTTTGCCTCACTTAGGAGTGTAAATGTGTAAAGCAATGAGAATGCACCATGTAAACCAAGCGTTCCACAGCAAACAGACTATGGAATGGTTACAACCCCTTTTGGCATCCATACCCAATTGGGGTTACTTTCCTTCCCTGCCATCCTGTAAACAGAATAGGAAGAGGAAAACCCAAATGTTAGAGAATAGTCATCAGAACAAGTGTCGCCAATGAAAGATTTACACTCTACTGCTGTTCAGGTGAAAACTCAAAATTTTGGATTATTGCTCACTTTGTGTCCTACTGATGGTGCTCACCAGGACAAAAGAGGAGATCTCCCTAGCAGGGAGAGGCAAAAAAAAAAAACAAAACAAAAAAAAAAAAAACACTAGGACAGACATCAAAAGAGGGGAAGCAGACCAAGAGAAAGATCCCCAAGGTCAAGGGGTCCCAATGAGAAAAAAACTGTGGCTTAAAAGCCGCAGTATGTCCTCATTGGGACCCCTTGACCTTAGGGATCCCTTTCCCTTCTCTTATGCATGAGTAGGTTCCGAGGATATCACATTATGATTCACATGCGAGTCAGCTATGAGTATTTTGTAGTATTAGGGGTTACCATGATTGGAACCCCTTAGGTCTTTATTCATCTAACATTTAGCTAAGGGCATCCCGGTTTTTTATGGTATCAGACATCAAAAGAACCTCCTTAACGAAGACACTGCAAAAGAAAAACCTGACAAGGGTCCCAAACTCTCCACCACAACCTAGAGCTTTAATAAAAAAAAAGCAAAAAAAAAAAGTTTTGGCCTTCGATCCACTGTAAAACAAGACTCTCCCTGAAGTCTTTAGTAACATAATCCCAACTGTTCTGCTGCTTCTACAAATCTTCAGACTTGCCAGCACACATGCGGTACATGGCCTTGGTACGCACAACTTAGTCTCTGAATAAACATGTCTAAATGTGAGAGCTCATCAATACCCATGAGGTCACATGATCTTCCACTTCAGGGGTCAGCGCACGTAAACTGCATTCCCAGGCAAGCAATGGAGAATAGAATGTGAGGGTGGAATCATGACCGAGGGACAAAACAATTATCTAGCCATGTTGCACCCCCTCCCCTTCGCCAAGCTCTGCTAGAACACAAGGTGAGCAAATAAACCTCATTCCTGGAGGGAGTACACCTTGCACAAAGATCAGTACACATCCCCCCCCCCCCCAACCCTGCAGGAATGGGTGCTCATCTTACTTGTCCTTAAGACTTACACTGGTAGCTAGAAATCTAAATATAACTCATGGAGAAGGCTTTTTCTGTGCCATTGCGCTGCCAACTTCCTGGTCCTGAAGGGCATCAGGCAGGTCGAGCAAAATGAAAGAAGTGTTCTCAGTATTACTTACTGGTCACACTAAACATTTAACCCGATTTCATGTTTCCACTAGGAAAAAAGGACAATAAAGTTATGTTTGAATTGAACAGAAGTTTCCTATTATAGCAGGTCACAAGGCTAACCATTCCAATCTAAGTGCTGTACTGAAGAGGTCTAATGCAGGCCCATACATGATCCGAATTCCAAACGATTTTTCGTCTTAAAAAAAAAAACACAAATCGGCCGACCAAGTCATATAGTTCACCCCATACAACAGGTGAAACTTCTGTTCCCTCCAGGTCATGGCTCAAGTGCATAGGCTTTCGGAAAAAACGATTGTACGATCTGACCATCGAGTCATAAATCGGTCGTTTTTCACAAATTTTCCAACATTCCCGATCACCGAAAAAGGGGAGGAACCACGAAAATCAGCTGGTGCCATTGACCCACTAACAAAGCGAAAATCAGCCGATTATTCTTAGGTCCGAGGAGCAGCAGAAAGATAAGGTCATCCTCTGGCTTCCTTGAACAATGCAGGAGCAGCAGAAAGAAGGTCATCCTCTTGCTCCCATGGAAATCAAAAAGCAAAGCGTAACTGGTTTCTAGTCACATTTACTTATGAAACTGTAAAGCAAAAGTGGGCCCCTATAAAATTTAGATTAAACAAAAAAAAAAATTAAACCTCTTTTTTTTTTCGTTTAACATAAGTAACATACATAATCCCTTTTTTCAGCGGGACTGTGGGGGGAGAACGCCTCATCACTTTAAAACGATTAAAGTGGTAATTAAACTCCGTCTTATCTGCATTAAAATTAGCCCCAGAACCTGTGTAATTAATATGCGTTTGGTTTTAAAGGGATGTGGTGGCAACCCTATGTATGTAATGGCAAGAGGTGGTGGGGTGTGCTGGAGGGTCTATTGTTGCTGGCAGCTAGGGGATGAATTTTCATTGGGGAGGGAACTATTGTTGCAAAGGTCTGTTGCTGGAGAGGTTTATTGTTACTGGTGGGGGTTATGTTGCTGGGGTGGATCTATTGTTACTGGGGGTATTTTGCTGCTGGGAGATCTATTGTTGCTGGCTGCAGGGGATCCATTTTACTGCTTTTCCTGTTAAGACATTTCATTTAAAATTACTGCATACCAGAGAAATTATACTTGGCTATGTAGTCTCTAAAAAGGGGAAATACTGGGAGGTGAGCAGATGATGGAACCAATAGACGGTGTACACACACGCACGGGAAATTAAGTATTTTTCAAGCTAAGAGTTTGTTTTAATTTGTCTGTCCGATTTCTTTAGTAAATGGCTGCACATTTCCCTTCTTATCACTACTGATAACAGCATAAATGGTTGCTCAATGGTAGGATAAGAGAATACGCATCATAATTCTGCATGGTTGTGTAAGCGGTCACACTGATGTACAGTGAACAGGATCTGTAACAAGCCTACCAAGTATCCCACACATCCATGAATTGGTGTACAGGGTCATCTGGTCTGCTGTGATAGTCTTGTGATTCTAGCTCATTAAATGACTATTTACTAGCAGAAAGCTCAGGAGGGCAAGGTCTTAACACCACAAACATCCTCTTTCATGACTCTTCTACTAAATGGTGCTGGGGACCATAGAAATTCTATTCTAGCAATTAGATATCTATATGGTACTGGGGACCATAGCAATTCTATGCTAGCCATCAATTAGATATCTATATTAGAAACAAGACAGCACAGGAAGGTAACCCCTTATTGCCTGGGTCTATTTTACAATTGGAATTATGGCAACCAAGACTACATCCTGCTGCAATAATCCCCTTTATTTTGTTCACGGTAAATGGACTTTCCAGCATTCGTGGTATTATAGTGAATGCAGGGTCTTGGGTTTAGTAACAGTATCTGGTCCCCCACAGTACACAGAACTGAAATTATTTTAGTAAATATAAACTTCTAAATACCTTTTCTCAGTTCGAGCAGTCTCATGACTTCTATCAGTGTCCAGCAGAGCACAGGTTAAAGCTTGTAGGAGGAGTTTTCATTCTCCCCTAATTGCCCTATGAGGATGCATAACCCCTGACCCTCTGGCTGGACAGCGCCGATTGGCCCTGTGCTGAACATATGCACCCTCCCAAAACCAAAAAAACAAAAAAAAAAAAACACAACCTCTAGCAATACATACCAAACTGAGCATGTGCAGCTTGCCCCCAAGGCTCTGTTCTAGATGGGCTGGGGACAGTACAAGATGGGGAGTATCAGAGAAGACAGGATCAAACAAACATATTTTACACAATGTAGAGGATTAACCCCTTAGGTTCCACAGTGTGTAGAGGATTAACCCCTTAGGTTCCACAGTGAGTATAACAAGCATGATTTACTGCATATACAGGCTGATTTTACTGTTGTGGGTTTAGTAACAATTTAAAACCAAAACTAAAAATGTATCATATTGCAGCTTACCAATAATTAGATGCGGAGGCTGCATTAGTTTTCTTTTAGGCTTACACCCCCCCCCCCCAGTTTTCAACTAGTGATCTGGCCA
Source organism: Staurois parvus (assembly GCF_062004578.1). NCBI lineage: Eukaryota > Metazoa > Chordata > Amphibia > Anura > Ranidae > Staurois > Staurois parvus. The sequence goes on from NW_028318382.1 coordinate 2,981,944, forward strand.
GTAACACCTCCTGTTTTAATGAGACACTCCACTGGAGGAATGAGCTAGAAGGCACAGAAGACAGCACCACTGTCCGTCTGGGAGGAGGGCAGTGTTTATTGTATTAGCAGATTTAGATACACTAACAAATTGAATCCAAACTTCAGGTAACACTTTATAATCCATTACAGAAAAGATTTTCTCCTTTTAGGATAAAAGTTTTGCATGAATACATAAAAGCAGATAATTTTTAACCTTCCCATGCCAGTGTCAAGTGGTTTGTCGCCTCCATGTAAACTGATACATTATGCTGGAGAGCTTGTACTTTTGAAAACAGACTTACTGGCTGCTTCACCAGATGAAAATAGAAGACAGCCTAAAAAGAACAGACATTACATCTAAGAATTGGTAAGCTGCAATATAATAAAATGTTTACTTTCAGGTTTAACACGGCTTTAAAATTTATCAAAGAAATACAGAGGCTGCCACTTCTGACCAAAAATCAGTTGTGTGGGTCCAATTGTTTCAGTAAGTTATGAATCACCGTTCCACAAAATATGCAGATCAGAAGAAGGTCAAAAAGGTCCTTTTCTACATACTTTTAATAGACAAATTCAAAAAACTTACTAAAGCAAATGAACCAAAACAGCAAGGGAACTAGCTTTGGAAAAGTTATGAATACCCAAGCTACAAGCAAGCTCAGGAGTGTCAAAAGTCCTCATCTACATACTGGTTCCGGGGCGAAGACTCAACTGAAATAAACAAGGTGAGCATAGCAACCAGGTAATTGGAAATTTCTCTTTATGCCACTAAGAATTTTGGGTGTTGATTTATGCACAATATGGGCACCATGCAATTCTTTACGAATACTATGAGCAGAGATACACACTCCCCTATGTTCTACAATTGCATACACTCAACTTCTATGTTCTAAAACACGCACGCTCATTACAATTGTGACCGGTTTTGAATTGGCAAAAATGAGCCTCACTGTATTTTTAATATTCCTATAATTAAAAAGGTTATTTCCCCATTCCACTATTGGAATATTTCTGACTTTTTTTTACTGGACACAGTGTTAGCTAGCCTGCAGGTATGTGTAGGTAAGGCTACAGGACACTAAAACAGGCGATACAGTCCTTTAACAAGCCTGGCCTCCCACCTAACCAGTCCACCTGCATTCACAGCTTTAACCCAGGATGGAAGGAGTGGCCTACATACTGTAGGTAATATTAAATTACTGGACAAGACAGGATCTTAAGTGGGTAAATGGAACCATGAGCAGCAATTCAAAATTTAAGAACCATGTAAAAAAATAAAAAAAATAAATAAAACAAAATGACAGACCAGATTTACAAACATTTTTCATATAGGAGAGAAAACAAGTAATACAAACAAACAGAACGTCAAGCTCCAGTCTCTCACTGTACCTATCATATTAAAAAGAAATGACATTTGAAACTACCCTTGGAAAAAGTTTCCTCCTGCGATTTCTTTTGCACCCATGTAATTTAAAACCAAACTAGTCTGTAGGAACATTATACCATCTGACTCAATGCGTAGACTCTACTCATGGACTAGATTTCGAGGCACTCCCAGAAAGGAAGTTCAGAGTTTTCACAGCTAGATGGGTAAACAGCACAGACCATAGGTGTCCATCAGTGAGGGTATGACACTGGAAAGCAAGAATATCCATGGTTATAGCACCTAGTTGCCAACCCTGAGTCACTGACCAAGCAAAGTCATACATTTTAACTTGTCTGGAGGTCTATTCTTACGTTGGACAATTGCATCCAGATTAGTGCCGCAGCACAGACTGAGCCAATGTTCAAATTTACCTGCAGATGGACTAGTAATAGGTGAAACCATACTCTGCACCATTTTCTGTTTAATAAATTTAGCTATTAAAAAAGGTGAACCTATATTGAAAAAACCCACAAAAACACAATAGACAAAAAAAAAAAAAAAAAAAAAAAAAAAAGGGAGGCTTCTGTAGCCTTGTATCAGGCCAAAGGATTGACAATGAGCACAACCATCATTTTGAACTGGGACAGCTTGCTAAATTTTTAAAAAGTTTTATTTAAGATATCCATAGTGGGTGACTTCCTACCTACTTCCCGGTTTAAAGCTAGAGTAGAAGGTGCCCTTTTAGGTTTTAAATATATGGAATCTATGGTTGAGTTCTCCATCAAAGAGCAATCACAAATCTCATGATAAATTCTAAGAATACCAATGGCTTCCCCTCACCCCTAAAACAGAACTGGAGGTCATGATAGGACATGGTTTGCTGCAGCATAGATCTTTTCAGAAAAAAAAAAAAACAAAACAAAAAAAAAAACTAGCATCTTAGTTTTTAGCCAGTTTGAATTCACGTTATACTGAAGCTCCTTATTAGAGCAGCCTGTGGCACAGTTCCAGTGCAATATCATAGCTCACTAGCCAAATACTTGTAGCACATTTTCACACTACAAAACCACTGGCTTTGATAAGTATTCATGTTATTCAACATTGTAGCAGAAAACAATGTAACATTTCGGGACCTTCATCTGCAAAGACTTGTATCATAGCCAGCTGAAAAGAGAAAAACACAAGCTTTGTGGAAGATATAAAAAACGGACTTTAAGTTATATGCTTTAAGCGCAAATGTTTTAGTGACCTAATTGTGGAGATCCCATACATGGAGACCTTGAAGAGTGTGAAGAAATCTTTCCACCAGCCTGCCCATACAAGTGTCTAACGTTATAATTTATGCATATATACAGAGATGGTATCTAGGTCCAATGCATGTTTCATTGGGATCCTCCTTGCTTTACTCAACCAAGTTCCCCCTTTGGATATAAAACATGCCTGAGAAATGAAATATCTGCAGCATTCCTACAGTTGGAGAAGGACAGAACACAGCTGCAGCGATGGAAAGGAGGGAGAGGGAAGCAGCTCAAAAGACACAGAAGAAAAAAAAAAAAAAAAAAAATGGAATGAAGCACAGAAAAAAGTTGAATGTTGACAAACCCATCGCTCTGCTGTTCACCAACACGGCATGCTGGTAACAGAACTTCCACTTTGTCAAACCTGCTTAAAGTCTCATTTCAGCCTTCAAGCAGACAATTTGTCACCCAATTTGACAAACTTTGTGGCTCTCACCATAACATTCACAAATGGATCCAATTTCTTCAGCTGAAAACCTGGAGCTGTTGCACTCACAAAAACTATCCATGAATGTTGAGGGATTGATCCATAAAAGGTTGAATACATCTCTCAGTCAATGGCAAGGCGTGCATTTCACACATGAGCCTTCAGTGATGTCCTATGCAAAATTACTACAACTTTAGGCTGTAAACGTTAAAAAATTCTGTATTCTACGCTTGTTAGACGGCCCTGGGGTAGCCAACTCAAAATGAGAAAACCTAGTTTTGCCATTGGACCTTGGCAACATGGCTGTTATGATTGCAAAAAGCTATAAACACTACTGGAAGCAGCAAAACCAAGAGAAAAGATATGAAATAGAGAATAGACTATTGGGAATAACACAATCATGGAAAAACATTAACGCAAGTTAATAATTCTGATCGTTTAGGCCAGAAGAAAAAAAAGGCCCAAACAGCCCAATTTAATGTGTCTTTTCCCAAAACCAGTTGAGGAAAGTTGGTTTCTCTTATTAGCTGGCAGTAAAAGATCTTGATCTATAATCTGTGCTTTGTCAACAAAAACTTCCTCCATAATTGCTTCTAAAAAAAAAAAAAAAAAAAAAAAAAAAAAAAAAAAAAAAAAAAAAAAAAAAAAAAAAAAAACACAGACCACAATTAATTTTTATTATTTCACAGATTCACCAATACCATTCACTAGTATCCATATCTGTAGGGAAAATTTAGACAACTTAATCCAGCCATAATGGGATCGAAATTCAGCAGGGACTGGCTGAATTTTGATCCATGTCTATTGATAGACTTCTATACAACCAGCCTGTGGGAATTTCCCTGCACCACCGGCTACTGTCAAAACGCATTGGATTAGTAGGAAGGATTCCCCCATTCACACAGTGTATGGATGGGGAAATAGTCATTTTTTCCCCCCATTCACCCAGCTGGTTTTAGAGGAAAAAAAAAAACCCCCACAAACCCCACCACACGACTCATCTATGGCCTGCTTTACATGCTAAACTTGTGCATTAAAATAAATATTGAATAATTTGCCTCTGTGTACTTTTATTGCTCATTCTTGCTGTGCAACCTACCTTTCTGGTTCTGAACCTTCCTGGGGAAGATCATCCTCAACCACTTCTGATTATAGGGCAACAAAATGCTACCTAGCAGGGTCAAGCTCCAGGCTTCGTTGTCACCTTTAGCTTCACACTGTGGTCTTAGACTACAAAACAGGGGTGTCAAACTGGCGGCCCTCCAGCTGTGTTGGAACTACAAGTCCCATCATGCCTCTGCCTTTGGGAGTCATGCTTGCAACTGTCAATCTTGCAATGCCTCATGGGACTTTTAGTTTGGCAACAGCTAGAGGGCCAGCAGTTTGACACCCGTGGACTACAAGGTTGAATGCTAACAGCATGCCAACATGTACAGTGAGGGCAGACTGTACATGATAGCACTTGAAGCATCTTGGGACTTTACTTCTGTCCAAACCAAAAGTTTGGACACTGCAGTTGCAATGTGCACTGCAATAGCATATTAGGGGAGGTCATAACATTTTAAAATGCTTCAGAAAAAAACCAAGAGATGATCAAAAGATATTTATGACCCAGTTAATTTTCATAAGGAAATTCAATTATACTTTAAGTGTAAACCACCAAGAAGGTGGCCATCTGCATGTAGATAAGAGGTCTCCCGGAAATAAAAAAAATAAATATAGATACCTCAAAATAGATACTTTCATTATACAAGTTTCTGAAACATCTGAACCTATAGACGTAAATCAACTATTTCATTTGAACTAGATTTCAAGACTAGGGTCACGGACTCAATCTCTACCCTGGCCAATTCAGTTCTGGCAGGTCATGTAGTAATCACTATTGTAACATTTCCACTCCAGCCGTAGGTCAATTCACCTCGTTCCCTGGCTCTGCTTCCCCTCCATCCCCACATAGTTCCCCTCTTCTGACAGTGGGACAAGCTGTTTAGGATTTCTCAGGCAAGTTTTTTTTTCTTCCTAAACAGCTGCAAATCCAGTTACAGGGAGGAATGTACAGGCTGAGCTCATGGGGGCCCCTAGCTTGGGGAGGGGGCAACAGGGCAACTCTGCTTGGGAGATGGAGAAAATAAATCTATACAAAAAGTGGCCGAAAACTTCATCCGTTTTAATCTGCACTCTGCAAAACAACTTCATACAGGCTTCTCCGGCAGCTGGATGTTTTACCTTTACTTCAGTAACATTAGGACAAGTTACAAAACTTTAGTATTTACTCTAATTGCAGCAAGACGCAAGAAGAGGTTCTGCACGATAGAGATGCCATTTTGAAGGGAGAAAAGGTCTGCCATTGTAATGCATTCACAGTGCTAAAATGATATGCACTAGTCCCTACCCAATCATCAAATGAGGGAGGGGGTTTATTGCAATCAAGGGGTCAGGGGTCAGCCAGGCCTTTGGCTTGGGTTTCCGTGGAAACCAGGCCTATTCACAAGAGAAGCAGACACTTCTTCACTGAGACACAATAGGGACCATTAGTAAAAGGAAAAGATGGAGAGAGTGCATAGAAGGGAGGGCTAGAAATGCCTGCCTGAGGCAGCCATTCACTTTCCAATAGAGAATGTGACCAATACTTTAATAGGCTAATTTTTTTTTCCTCCGTAAAAAACAGAAAAGACACTTCACAAAAGAAACAGAGGTATGTTTCTCCTGCTCGCTTCCCAAAGAATGCCTAACGATGTACAAGAAGAGCCATATGTATGAGCCCCAAGATGATACTGACAGACAGAAAAAAAATTAATAAAATTTAATGACCATTTTTCTATGGAGCCCATTTGTCTCTAAAGCAGCTGAGTCATGAACATCCCAGTACAATGCTGACATATGTCAGGTCAGTATGATGTCATGTGTCCACACAATGCAATAAGAAATCCTCTTTAAATTTTTATTTTTTTTTAGACCAGTACTAAATAGTCTTAGTTTGGGTATTGGCAGGTTAAAAAAAAAAAAAAAGTGCCCTGACACCATCTCATCCTGAGGGAAGTAAAATCAGATATGTTTTTCTAGCCAGTCCAATCACTGGAAAGAAGGACATTTTGTGCCTAAAGGGTCAGTACCAAAGACTGATCGTTGCCCGGTCAGTACCAAAGACTGTTCGTTGCCCGGTCAGGAGCTTGGCAAGTGAAGTCTAAATACACCTTAAAATTTCCAATATTTTGTTGGTTGAAAGTGGTTGTAAACCTCAGGCATGAAATGTGAGCAAAGCATATCCCTCTATAGCAGTGGTCTCCAAACTGCGGCCCAGGGGCCCTTAGGTTGCTTTTATCCAGCCCATGGGTCACGATTTAATCTACGGATACCAACAATTGGGTATAATATAGTTGTGCCCCCCACTTACACCAATGAAGGAGCACAACTCCTTCCAATGACACCAACGATGGGGCACAATTCCTCCCAGTGACACAATTGATAGGGTCCAAGGACATCAAATGATGGGGCACAATTCCTCCCACTGACACTAAACAACGGGGTAATTTTTTTTTTTCTACTGACGTCGGGACCTTTTCTACTCCCACTGGCCACAGTCCGGCCCTCAAAGTCTGAAGGACAGTAAACTGGCGCTTTGTCTAGAAAGTTTGGAGACCTCTGCTCTATAGTGCATCTTAATCCAGAGCACCAAGTGTCATTTCTGTCTGCTGCCTCATACATCTGCTATCAGCAAGATTCACTTATGACAAGTTATGCTGACACAAAGAAAATTAAAAAAAAAACAAAAAAAAAAAAAAAACACAACACACGACAACAGGGAAGGGTACAGCCTATGATTGACAACCTCAGCTGTGTTCCTGTGAGCTGTGTGAAGGGAGGGTTCTTGACAATCAGCTGTCAGAGCTCTCTGCGCTCGTCACGAAGCTCAGCAGAGTGTAATTTCAGCTCTCTGCCTCTTTTTCTGAACTCTCAGACAAGCTTTACAGGAGAAGAGAAGACTGCAGATAAACAGGTACAACTGATATAGGTGGATTGGTTTCATCTCTCTGTATCACGTTAGGTCAGTCACTTCACTGTGTATATGTAAGGGTTTACAACCACTAAGAAAAAACCTCCCTACAGATTTTAAGAGAGGACTGAATTGTAACACCAGCTGATAAATATTTCCCATCAGTAGCCACTGTAAAGCTAGATATACACAACATAAAGGGCCTCAGCTTCATATTTTTGTCTCAGGTGTCACCACTGCCAATATGACAGAGGCATTCATTACTTTCAGATCAATTATTTCAAACATTGTTACCATACAAGGCACAATGGCTAAAAGCAGTTTTGTTTCCAAATACCTAGAACAAAGGATTACAGGAGTAGACACTAAGTAGACAAACTGTCACTGAAGTTGGTTTTTAAAGCACCAACAATGAACGTCTTAGATTTTCCCTTTTGGTTTGCTACATAGAACTTTGAAAATCTTTGGTTATATCTGTTCCATATATACATTTTGAGAGCCAATAACTTCCTGTGTAGGAAAGGTTATGGAGAAGAGAGAAGGAGGAGGTGGCGAGGTCAGAATTTTTGTAATCCACCAGAAATGAAGTAGGCAGGGCTGACAGCACATGCTAAGGAATTCAGAAACAAAATATACATGGTGTTGTCATGATAAAAAGAGGAAGTTAGGTGCGCAATACATTTTGTTTTAGAACATCTGCAGTTCTTTTTCTATAGAAAAGGTTTTTCTGCCTTGACATGCCTTTTGGGAAAAAAACAAAAACAAAACTGATCTTGAGTTAAGTTCCTGGTCTCCATTCTAATACATTTCAGCAAAGGGGGTGCACTAAAATGAATGGGCTGCTTTTATGCAGCAAACCATGCATGTTAACACGTTGCTTTACCATGGGTGCAATAATGCAAAATATGGTGTGAAGGGGGTGAGGTGGGGGCTTGCTGGTAAATAAGCCCCATATGTTAAAGAAAGATTATTATATGTGACAGATTTACAGCTCTATTTTAGGGGAAAATAAGGTAAACTGTATTTCAGACAGACAGAGGGGTTGATATACTAAAGGAGTAGAGAATGTTCACTTCGCTTTTTAGCTTAGTAAACAAGGTGAAGCTGTGTTCTTTTGAATACCCAGTTGTGCAAACTGCAAAAAAAAAAAAAAAAAAAAAAAAAAAAAAAAAAAACACAATTCAAAAGTAACGTATACATAATATACATTAAAAACGGTCAGTGATAAAGCCCAGCATATGGGAGTGAATGACAGTACAACACACTCCTAGGGCAATGAGGAATTTCTGTTCATCACCAGCCCTGCAGACCCGGCCATCAATCTCTCCAAAACATATTTCCAGTGGGGAGATTTCTAAACAAATCTGCTTCATTATGAAGAGTGAAAAGCATACACAAACTATTCAGCTCAGGAATATTAACCCCTTAACCCCAGCTCTGCAGGGGTTAATGGCTTCCACAATGCATCAGGCTCCTCAAAGTTATTAGTAGGGTCTATTCAGGAGGAGGGTGGGGGGGCACATCCGCTCTGTGTTCGCTCAGTGCTGAAACCTGAACCCCATCATACAGAAATGCCCCGTAGCTGTTCACGCTATTTAACGCTTCCCTCCAATATCCCACTTCCTGCTCTCCCCCTCGTCCAATTCTTCCATCTGGACAAGTCTGCTCTCTGCCCCAATACACTCTATCACCCCGCAGCCTCTTAACACTGAGTCAATTGTGCAACAACAAACTAGCATTCCCCCCCCCCCCCCCTACTCGCTACTACCCATAAGCACCCTAATGCCCCAATGTTGTTCTTTCCCTCTCCCATGCAAATCAGCATCAAATAAATCTAATTTTCCCTCTAATCTATTTAGCATGCATATCTTGAAATCACCTCTCTTGATGGGCTATCCCATGTATCCACTGGACTTCCAGGAAATTAGAACTGGTCATTAGCTACTTCCCTTGCACCACATTCTTTCAATTTACTCCTGTCCAACATATCTCAAATAGAATTTAAAAAAATCAAAATAAATAATCATGCACTGGGAGATTACAAAGAAAATAAAAAGGAAATTAACTCCTTTTCTTATCTGATGTTAAAAAAAAAAAAAAAAAAAAAACACATTTAATCTTTTTTTAAATTCTTGTGTGCCAAATATGCAAATGTAAAGAAAAAAAAAAAAAAAAAAAAAAGAAAAAAAAAAAAGGTCCACAGCTTCAATTGATGTTGTTATCTGCCCAAAAGGTGCAAAGTATTTTTTTTGCCCCAGGACACAATCAAAGCTTGCCCAGAATCCTATGGAGGACAGCAAAAAGAGCAAAAATGTCTCCTAGGGCAACTGAAACAAACATCTCTGCCCAAATATTTGTGGTTCAAGCAGTATAAAAACAGAACCATATTTACATTCATATTTGCTCACCATGCTCTAATTAAAAGTTAATGAAAAAGCCAAAAATATTCTCTTTAATTAGTAAAATCCTGCATCTGTCTCCTGATGTGAGCTCCAAAGATCCTCTGCATTAAAAGAGACCCAGTGGAAAAAAAAAAAAATGTCTTGCCATTGGTTACATGACTGAGCCCCAGACCAATGCGGGATTTAGGCAAAATGTAAAAATTTCATATTTTTCTCCATAGCCATGTTTTATATATATAATAAACCCCACATGCTGTAGTTAAGACGTTCATCCAAGTCTTTAACAGAGCAAGCTGCAGCAGGGGCTAGGGAAGTATGACTAAATTATTGGGAATCTATTCAACCAGAAGTAAAAGATACACATAACTACAATCAGAAGTAGTTCTGCGGGGAGAAAAAAAAAAAAAAACCCCACACACACCACAAAATCCAAAAGTTCCAAGCTCTCCATATCTGCAAAAACACCAAATAAAGAGCCGACTAGATGGACCATTCTTTCACTAACATTCATTTCATTGAGTTTTCAAAAAGGTCAGACCCAATTCCCATATTTTGATCCCAAAAAAAAAAAAAAAAAAAAAAACTAGTTCTGGTGACTTGGCACCTATACTACTCCCATGAAATGAGCACCACATCCTCTTGTCACTCAATAAATCAGTGTAAGTGTCCGCTCTTCAAGAAAGTGATCCCTGTCACCCCCATGGTGAGTACAGCTGGTGTCAGCTTTCAGAATGGGAGGGAGGGGGGGGGGGGGGGAATTACGTGGCTACATAACCAAGCGCTACAATGCTACAGATGAAACTGTGGGCTTCCCATGATGGGGTTCAGAGTGGGGCATAAGTATAAGGAGCGTGTAAAGACTGGAGAGCAGTTTAACAGCTGCCCCTGAGGTGTCAATGATCCCAGAAGCCTCTGCACCACCTCCCAGGCCCGAGCTGGTGTGAAATTACACAGGGCTCACAGGCATACTTCCTGGGCCAAATGCATGCCATATGGAAGCCAGAACCAATTCAGCCTGAGACTAATACAGCTGTGCCACAGAGCTTACTCTCCAAAATCAGAGGTGCCATCTTTCAACAGACCATGCTTAAAAAAAAAATTAAAAAAAAAAAAAAATATATATATATATATATATATATATATATATATATATATATAAATAAAAAAAATACCCCACAAAAAAAAAAACAAAAAAAACACAAAAAAACAAAAACACCACACTGACCTACTGACTGTTAAAAGCAGCAGGGAGAGAAAAAAAAATTAAATGAAAAATCCTGAAACCATTATCGTGACCTAAGGTACCTATTACAAGTATGCCTCCAGCTAATTCTATCAGAATAAGTTACCACAAATATTCAGCTGTCTGCCATGCAAAAATCCACAGGAAAAAAAAAAAAAAAAAAAAGACAACCAAACTAATGTTTGGGAAACAGTCCGGACCTTTCACAATTTGGGCTTTGCAAAGAAATTTCAGGCCATGAATACCATAAACATTTACCCCACTGGGAAAGGGAGGGATGGCGGCCATTTTGTAACCTCAACCAAGCTAAATAATCAACCACAGGAGAAGTTTGAGTGGTGCGATTTTCCATAGAGATTTACACCAAAGTAACACATTCTGTGCCAGGACAGGCAGGAGCTGCTAAAGGAATTAAAGAGCTTTTTAAACAAACTGCAGAAATCTGCCTAATGCGGTTGCACGGGCATTCTACCGATCGCTGGTCTGTCTGTAAAAAAAAAAGGTAGCGCACTCAGGAAGGGTTAAAGAAAACAGAGAAAGTTATGAGCGCAGCTGGATTTTACTGCATGGGAATCATAATTAAGGACCCCCCCCCACCCTTCAGCCCCCACCTCACGCATACGCTCACAGCCCCCCTCCAAGACGCTCATTCCCCAAAATAATACGAGCCAGATGTGCCCTTGCAGCTGTCTGTGAGCGTGTAGCGGTGACCAATATGGGGGAGATTAACCCCCTGTGCTTCAGCTTCCAGCAACCATTTCAGATTACTGCAAAGCCTAAGCAAATAGGATATAGATTCCTGCTCTCAGAGGGGTTCAAAGTACACTGAAAAAAAAAAAGAAAAAAAAAATCAGCTATTTAGGAAACTAAACTGCCAATTGTTCTCAATACTATAAACACAGATAAGATTGTGGTTGTACACTGACAATGCACTCCATGGCTGGCCAACATGCAGAACAACATTCACAGCAGGACAAGGCAGAACTGTAGTACTCCATCAGCTCCAGTTCATCAATCCCTTTGACTTGGTTGCACCGATATAAATTGGAGATTAGAACTTTCAGACTTTCACAGAACAAACTAAATACAGTTTAGAACAGCCATGCCTAACCAGGGTTCAGTGAAACCAAGGTTCCTCAAAAGGTTGCTAGAGGTTCTTTGAACTGTGGCTGGTTTACAACAATTTGATGAGGTTTGCACAGTTCCAGAGCCAACACTACTTGGCAGAGCCAGCTACACGACACCCATCATCGTTTAGCCATCTGTAAATGGTGGTGTTTTGACAATCAAATGTAAGAGGGGCATTCTTCCTTGACCACCTGTGTAATAGGAGCATTCGTCCCACTGGCCCACCACTGTAATGGGGCATTCTTCCATGATCACCAATGTTAGGAAGGAATTCTTCCAACTGGACAGCCAAGGTAAGGGGCATGTTCCCCCAGTTCCAAATTAAGTGGGTTTAGCTGGGGTTCCCTGACACCTGAACCCTATTTCAAAGGGTTTTTCTGGGGTAAGCAGACCAGGTTTAAGCAGGCCAGAGACAAGTCAAAAAAACGAAAACAATGATTGTGCCATCAATTGTGTTTTTCTAAAAACACCAGCATGTTGGTTGAGGCACTCTTGACTGCGGCACAAAAAAATGGCATGTCCCAGCTGGCACACGAATGATGCAAAGATAAAATTATATATAAATACACATACACTGACGATTGACACAATTTGTTAGTTTTTAAGACTCGTCTATGGCCTGCTTTAGAGCGTTTGTAATACCTCTCTGGAACCTTCTGAAATAAGTAGCTTTACTGAAGACCTAGGGGGGAAAAAGCCAAAATTACTTCAAAACTTCAATCTACTGACTTGCAAACTATATATTGTACCAGGATCTCAGCAGTGTGTTTTTTACTGCATTCAGGGGCTCAAAATACACTAGCTGAACCCCGATCCACAAGGTGTTTACTTCTGCACATCATGGACATCTAAAATCTGGATCCACTTTCTGGTACAATAGAATGTAGACCTTACAGTGACGTTAGCTTTGCATACAATCCAGAGAGCTCCAACAGCCGCATAGGCGAAATATTACAAAAGAGGGATAAACGTTGCCAGAGAACACAGTCATTAAATTATGGAATTATGGTGAGGCCAATATAGCAAAAGTTCAGAGCATATGATGTGGGGCAGACGGGCTGCTGTGGAAGCCAAGATTTTACAAAGGTTAAAAGAAGAAAAAGGACACCGTGTCGTCAGGCGTGAGACGCTACCTGAGCACTAAGGCCCATTGTGGCCGCTGTCATTGTGAGCGTAGTGAGGGTTCTGAGGGGCTGTCAGGGAAGGATCATAAAAAAAAAAAAAAGGGGGGAGTTCTCCTGCAGGCTCTGAATCCTGCTCAGCTGGTTTCATGGTCTGGGCTGTGTATTGTGAGAATGAATAGCTCCTTTCAGCCTGTGAGACAAGAAGCTGTGTGCACAGCCCAGGGGAGGGAGAGAGGGGGGTACGCTGCAGATCATTGCCCCATTAACCCTTTGCTGGTCAAATTCCTATACTGCAAGCATGGAAGCACAATAGATCCTGCACAAAGGCAATCTAAAAACCGATTTTGAAAAATCCAAAATCACAGCAGAGGCAGGGAGTCAGATGCTTTCCAAATGTAAATCTAACATACAAGTAAACATTACCAATGCTAACAAGGAAAATCATAAATAGAAGACTCTAATGAGTTCTGCACATTACGGCAGCCATCTTTAGGTCTCTGATGAGACTGAATCAAGATCTATGGAGGGCCGTACACAGGATGCAGAAGTGACACACTCACTTAAGGCTATGCAGCGCTGTGAAATTCCACATGTCAGGGAGGGAGAGGGCGGAGGGTGCAAGAACACAGACCCCTTTCAGTCTGTAGAAAACACAAACCAGGAGCACAGCCTAGGTGGAGCGAAGAAGGGGAGGAACAAGAGGGGGATAACAAGGACAAAACATACAAACTCCCCATCTGCTCTCGATAACCAGCCACGTCTGACACAAAACCTACCGTGCAAAGCTTCGAAAGCCAAGTACTGCCAACAGCGTGACTCCCAATCTCAGCCTGGGTCCTCAGAACTGGCAGAAGCCTGATTTGCTCTGCAAAATTTAGGACCCTTTTAAAATGAAAGCCTTAAAAGTTATTCTAATGGGACAGTTTATTGGTACATGAACTATTAGTAAAAGCTTCACGATTATACAAATTATGGGCCCTTCCTGCTGGTCACATACCAGTTTTGCTCAACTCTAGTCACTAGTGTGTAATTATAGTGCATGCAAAAAAAAAAAAAAAAACCCACCAAAACACCTTTAATTTTGGATAAAGTGGATTATTAGAACGCTGAGGTTTTACGGTTATCTGGGGCTCTTTTAGAGAGATTTACCCTCCTGTACTGTGGAAACTTGTAGAGTAGAGAAAGGCTAGTACCCATCAACTATTGTGGATGGTAGCTCTGTTGCTGGTTCTCACCTTGTCTGGTGAAACTATGGTCACCTTGACTTTTAGAGGAAGCCTGTCAGAGGTTCACCCAGGGCTCACAGTTTTCAAACTGATTCACAAAAGAGAGAAGTGTATAAAGAAGTGTGTTGGCACTATATAAATCCGGTTTTATAATAATAATAATAATAATAATAATAAATAATAACGTGTGTGAATCTTGGGTTAACATTTGTACAATATTGGATATAAAAACAAAAGAAAAACAAAAAAAAAACAAAAAGAAAAATAGATAGACACCCTCAAGTGTATGGCTCAATATGAGCAGTGACACAGCTGCCTTGTTCTGTGCATCTCAGAGTAGTATGAAAATGTACATGTAGTAAAAAGCCTTCATCATTGTCCCCTGAAGATTCTTAAAAGGCATGTAACAGTAAACCAAAAGACTATACACCTTCTCCCAATAAACCTAACCAGGGATAATCTGCTAGCTATGGGCCAGTTTCTTGCATAGTAAATAGAAATATGCCACCATTACATGCAGATTTCACCCAAGTGAAAAGGAGTTGTGGCCAAACACATTATAACAGTCTACAATTAGGACTCAAAATATGCTGGCATATAAAATGGTACCCACAAATACATGTCTTTATGCCTAAAAAAATCCCATTATTAATATGTAATGTTTAGTTACAAGTAGAGGTTAATACAGGGCACTAACACTGTGAAATTCAATTAACTTTCACAGCCCTCATACAAAAGGTCCTCCTCAATGGTATGTCACTTGGGTTTCTGAAAACTGGTTTGATTTCTAAAGGTTCAATCAGCAGAAATTTCAGTACTCAGATTTTCAAATGGTTTAAAAACACATGTGTTTTACTTACCATACCCTAAAAAGTAGTCCCGAAATAAATGCAACCACTGTAGACCATTGACATCAGCTGTAGGAGATTATCTGAGGTTAAACCACCAACCTTCAAGATACAGTATTCATGTATTATAAT
This sequence comes from Staurois parvus, assembly GCF_062004578.1. NCBI lineage: Eukaryota > Metazoa > Chordata > Amphibia > Anura > Ranidae > Staurois > Staurois parvus. The sequence continues at coordinate 2,997,152 of NW_028318382.1, forward strand.
ACCCCGGTGATAAATACCATCATGCTACAGCAGAAGCAGTAAAAATCCAATTATAAAAAAAAAAATGCAGTTAGTACCCATTCAGCACCAGTAAACTGGTACCAAGATAAACTGCTTCACTTGTTCGTGACCCATGAGTCCTTCTCTTCCATAGCACTGTTGGTGCACACATTGGGCACAGTTATATAATGACATTTGGGATAATCGCTACTATAACACAAGATTAATCCACAAGGCAAACCTTCACCGCATTCAGTTTCCTGAACATTGTTTACTACAGTTTGGAGAACTGCCAACACCCGATTGACTGTTCCTCTACATGGGTGCTCCTTAATGCCAACCATTTTGGTTTTCATGGTTGAACTGCAAAGTACTTTGTGACCATTATTTGTGTTCATTTCTTGGAAGATGATGGTCAATCGAGAGGATGCCTGGTGAAACCCATTCATGTCTCGACACCATTGTTCTGGTTGACATCTTCGCTAAGTACCTCAATGTGGAGACAATAGCATACCTGCCTCCTGTACCCTGAGAAGGCCACCATTTTATGTGGTTAACAGAAATGGGATGGAATGCAGCCTGTCAGTTTGAGATGCACCACTCACGTTATTGGACAGAAAAGCTTATAACCCACAGGTAGCTACATACAAGGCTAAACAAAAAAGTGAATAGGCTAGCTAAAGCTAGACAATGTGGTCCTTGCACCACCATAGTGCTGTACTGAAAATAGTCAGAGGGGGGGAAAAAAAAAAAAAAAAAAAAAAAAAAAAAAAAAAAAAAAAAAAGGGAAGGTAAACCTACAAGACAGGAATATCTTTGAGTCACCCTCATCCTTAGGAACGCTCCTAAAAGAAGGCTGTAGTTTCACAATATGCTTAGGGTCACATTGATTATTCCCCTTGCCAACAGTTTCCACCTCTTCATACTTGTCTTATCACATTATTGTGCCTATTTTTCTGTAAGCAAACTTTATATGCACACACAGACTTGGTTCAATTATTTTTCTTTTGTTGTGCATATATCCACATTTTTGGTAAGGATCACACAAACCTCATGGTGGGTGCAGGGGAAGAAAAACAAACAAAAAAAAAACAAAAAAAAAAAAAACAAAACATACCCACACACCAAAAACAAACATGTGCATAAGCAAACACTAAATACAACATACTGTATAATATAGGTTCTGTAAAGTACATGCACACTTTAAAGATTTTCAACTTGGGCTGCATACAAATATAATAAACATAGGGTTTTTTTACTTTACCTACTTGATTTGTTTGGATGTCCTGTTGACCATGCTTTATATACCATATATTGGCACAGAATGTATGACAATCCAGTATTAACAGGTCTAGCATATAGGTTGCCCAAGGGCCAGCTAAAGGCACTCATATGGCAGGAGGACAACACTGCTGCTAATGGTGCGGCAGGGGGTTAGAGTAGAGTAACCAAGCAACTGCAACACAGTGCTGTTACTGTCAGGATGCCAACACATACGAAAAGCATATATTTCAGGGTTTACATACACTTTAATGTACTAGGCCTCAATTCTCAAACTGTAGAGTGAAATTTAATATTCACCCTGCAATATGGTAATAAGCCATTATCCAGTTCCAACAAAAACTTTGTCCTTGCACATTAAGGATGAGATACGTGACGTAATGGTGGTATTCATGACACCTACAACTCCTGTTAGCTTCCAATTATTAGGCCTTAAAATGTCAGGAGGACTTCATTCACTGTAGTACAGAGGAATTCATTTCGACAAGGTAAATCTATTTGAAGTAGATATAATGACCACTGCATACTTCATATTCCAAGGGTGCGCAACCAACATGCTACATTTTCTGAAAACGGACAGCACTTGTTTCAGCATGGCAAGCATACCTAAAAACACCCATTTTTCCCTGACTTTCAGAGTCCTTGTAACGTTATCTAATCTTTAAAAAGGGCAGACAAAAATTCACTATTGACCAAACACCCTGCCCTAAATATCCAAGTACAGTGTCTGCACCATGTGTCGGGGTCATCAGGAGAAGCTGACTTAAAGGGCTTACTGTAGCCTAGACTGAAGGGTGTAAACTGCACCTGTCCTTAAACCTGGTCATAGCATCACAGAGGTCACATTGAAATGTTTGAAAGATTTAGTCTGCTTTTAAAATTTGATTTTTGAATGGACTTTAGCGAATGAAAACTATATACACACTGTTAGAAAATTTGTTTGAGGGGAAAAAAAAAAAAAAAAAAAAAAAAGTCCATCTTGCTTTCTCGAATGCTCTCGTTACTGTAGTTGAAAACAAATGTCGACTTGACCCACCAATGATTAGAAAACCTAACAAACAATTTCCATTCAAATTTCTACCCATCTATGGCCAGCTTTAGTCCAAACACTTACAGTGTTACTAAACCCACAACAGTAAAATCAGACTAGCAAGCATGCTTTACTGGATATACATACTCACTGTGGAACCTAAGGGGTTCATTGGGTAAAAAGACTGTTTGATCCTTTGTCCTCTGCCCCTCCTCTTGTTGAAATGATCACCTGATACAGACTGAATCCATAGTCACATGCTCAGTTTGGTCTGTATTGCTATAGGTTGGTTTGTTTTTCATGGGACAGTACATGTGATCAGAACAGGGCCAATCAGCACTGGCCAGACAGAGGGTCAGGACTTTCATATCCTCCTAGAGCAGAAAGAAAACTCCTCTTACAAGCTTCAACCAGTGCTCTGCTGAAGTCACAAGACTGCTCTAACTGCTGATGAGAAAAAAAAAAAAAAAAAAAAAAAAAAAAAAAAAGTATTTAGCAGTTTATATTTACTAAAATAATTGCATTTTCATGTCCTCTGTACTGTGGGAGACCAGATATTGTGAATGCAGGGCCCTGGGTTAAGTAACACTACTCCAGTGCAGCTGTGCACTCCCCAGTTTTAGTAAATCATCCCCAGTGTATCCCTCAGTTTGTTCTGCTAACTCATCCCAACCTGCACCCTAAAGTCCCTATAGAAGCGCACCCAACCACTGTTACTGAAAAACTTTTTTTTTTTTTTAAATACAAAAAACGTAAAAAAAGTGTCAAAAAACAAAAAACAAAAAAACACAAACAAAAAAACACAGCACAGTGGCTAAATGGTTACCACTTCCGCCTGGCAGTATTTGGGTTGTTGGTTCAAATCCCAACCACGGCACCACCTGCCTGGAGTTTGCATGTTCTCCCTGTGCGGGTTTCCTCTGGGTACTCCGGTTTCCTCCCACACTCCAAAGACATGCTGGTAGGTGAATTGGATCCTGTCCAAATTGTCCCTAGTATGTGTATGTATGAATGTGAGTTAGGGACCTTAGATTGTACACCCCTTGAGGGTTAGGGACTGATGTGAATGTACAATATATATGTGAAGCGCTGCGTAAATTGACGGCGCTATACAAGTACCTGAAATAAAACAAAAAGGACGTTTTGTTTTTTTTTAAATAATGTAAATGTTATACTTACCTGCTCAGTGTAATGGTTTTGCACAAGGGCACTCCAATCCTACTCTTCTGGTGTCCTCCCCATCAGTGCTTCTGGCTCCTTCCCCCTGACAAATTCTCCAATAGGAAGCCGCTTGCTATGGGGGCACTTGGACAGTCTTGATCCTGAGCTGCACTGTGCTTCCACAGACACACAGCGTGACCCCGTCCCCATTCTCTCCTCACAGGCTGTGACTGCTGCCTGAGCCAATGGCTCCCACTGCTGCCTCTATGTCCAGTGAGGAGAGACAGGACCACTACTCTCAGGAACAGCTCTAGATTGAGATCAGGCTCAAGTATAAGTTTGGCTTTTTTTGTTAAAAATATAAATCAGAACTTGTGAGCTGCTCAAATAAATTTCAGAAATCCAGTATGCTAATTAGTGGATCGCCTGCACCTAACACATACTCCTACCAGTGTGTCTAATCAGTAATACATTTCCAGAATGTGCTGCGCTCCACTTGTTGACATTATCATCAAATCAATTATTCACCTATATATGCACATGTCCTCCTATTAACAATTAGTGCAAGAATTAATCACTATACAACCTCCGCTGTGAAAAACAGTGTCTATATATAAAAATAAGTCCATATATACACTTCAGAAATAGGTGTTCACTTGTAATAAATGAATTCAGTGCTTCTTAATTCACCTCTTGTGTGAAATAACTTAAAATTGCGTGCACCCCCACCGGTTGTGCTCACCTGAAAAATATGACCCAACCGTTAAGTGAGGACATATAATGCTTGTGTCCCTTTAATTGGACCAAATGTGGATGGGATGTATCCTGATGAATGGGATCCCCTTCACTTCATCAATAGGTTTTCCTCCCATGGTGGTTTGTATATAGGAATAAATCAGATCATAGCATTTTATTCTTAGAGAACATCTTAATAAAAAGGTAGTGCACTCACATGATATCTGTATATAAACCCACTTTGTACAGAAAATATATCCACCTGAGTTTTGGCAGTGTTGAAAATCCTAAGTATACCAGCTGGTGTCAGTATGGAACTATCGAGTGTCGTGACGTCAAAGCCGCTCCCCTACACGTTACGCTACTGGTCATGTGGCTTCATCAGGGAGAATGATTAATTCCCCCTGATGAAGCCATGTGACCGATGGTTCCATACTGACACCAGCTGGTATACTTAGGATTTTCAACACTGCCAAAACTCAGGTGGATATATTTTCTGTACAAAGCGATTTATATACAGATATGCGAGTGCACTACCTTTTATAAAAAAAAATGTTATCCAAGGAGAAAACAGTATGATCTGATAATTCCTTTATACAAACCACTGTGGGAAGAGAACTTATTGATAAAGTGAAGGGGATCCCATTTAGCAGGATACCATCCCATCCAAATTTGGTCCAATTAAAAAGGGACACAAGTGTTGTGATCTCTCTTAACGGTTTGGTCATTTTTGAGGTGAGAGCACAACCAGTCGGGGTGCACGCAGTTTAAGTTTTTTCACACAAGAGGTGAATTAAGAAGCACTGAATTAATGTATTACAAGTGAACACAATTTTTGAAGGATATATAGACATTTTGTGATCTATAGACACTTTTTTTAAGCTTAATGCAGTGAATGCATTACAGGTAAAAACCCTCTTATTAGAACCACTAAAAATAAATAAATACAAATATGCCTCTAGTTATTCTTTAAACATTTGGGATAGAGTGGTGAGGGGTGTTTTAGAACCCTTGTTAGGCTTTTATGGCAGCCCATACCCCCATTTGGAAGATTCACTCCAATCATCCTGATCACCAATGTCAAAATGAAACAAAAAAAAAAAATCCAAAAATTTGGGGAATACAGTGTAAATCTTCCAATATTTCCTTCACATTGGAAAGGGAGATTTCCCTCATACTGGAAAGCGATCCTCTCACCTCTGCCAAGTCTGCAGGACTGGAAATGAAGGGAAATCTTCCCAACTAAGCTGGCCATACAGTAGTAGAATTTCGTCTGAAAATTCTCATTTTACTAGCATTTAAAATTGACATTAGTTCACAACCGACATGGTAAAAAGACTCGGAGAAGGACAGAAAATTTTGCTAGCATAAAACAAAAAATTTCTCAGTAAATTGTTTTCATGCAGGAAAGTCCATTCACTTCAAGATCAAAAAACTCTGAAAGCAAAATGTTTCTGAAATATTTTCAAGAGACATTTGTCATCTGACCAAAATGTGGTCATGACATTTGTGGATATGAACGTGTGTGAGAAAATCCAATATATTGGCACATTTAGACGAAAAAAACAAAACAAAAAAAACATCACACAAAATAAAAAACAAAAAAACAAACAAAAAACGACAAATCAAAAGAAACAGGAGCAGTTTTTAATCTTCTACTGTAAAATGAAGTTTGGGCTTTAGATAAAATTTAAAACTCAAGTCATTAAGAGTTACACCACACTGTACAGTCAATCATTCCAGAGCTGGATATATTATCTTCACCGATAACCAAACCTCTTCGGCTGGATTGCGTAGGATATAGCACTTGTCCTAAGAGGAGAGTCTCTTGATAAGAGACTTGCAGCATTACAGGCCATGTCCCATGGGCAGAAGGGCCAAATTCAGGCCCCTCTAGTGTAGTCGTACTAGGCGATTCTGGGAAAGGATTAGGATGTTTTTCTGCATGCAGCCTGAGGCCCCTCTCCAGCTGAGACTTGTCCCCACCTCCCATCCGGAAAAGAGCTCTGTAAGCAAGGGAAGGGTGTTCCACTCCAACCACTCGGTCTTCTGTTAGGACGCTGAAATATTCAACATTTGCTCCTCTGCAACTCAGACTTCTAGTTTTTAAAATAAAACAAAATGATTGGATTCTTGAAGTTTCTTTGCTCCTCAAGCATCAGAGTGAAAAGGGCTTAATATAAAAAACAAAAAAACGGCACAATCAAATATAAAAAAAAAAAAAAAAAAAAAAAAGAAGAAGGAAGAAGGGGAAGAGGGAAGGAGGACCAGTGCACTAATTACACCAACAGTGCACCCAAATATTAGTTAAAGCATGCTAACCGAATTTTACACAAAGGACTCATTTATCAACATGCAAATACCACATACTTAAAGAACAAACAGATTCTACGGAGCTGTTTGCACAAGTAAGTTTCTGTCTACGTTCCAAACTGCAACAAGTCTCCAGGGTGGAATTAAGTGTCATGTCGGATGCGAAGAGCGATTAGATTATATGGAGATTCTTCCTGGATTATCCAGGGTCAGCATATATAGGGGAAAAAGAAAACATACAAAAAGCACTTAATACAGTATAGTCCCTCTTCTACAGGGCTCTGAAACATCTAGCTACCTACAACTGAAGGCTAGTTACTTGAGAGGTGGGGGGGGGGAATGTTTAAAGCTGAAGTCCAGCCACACCGCTAAATATACAGATGAAATTCATATACGGTTTCTGGTTTACCTGCCAAAAGGATTTGTAGATTTCTGTCCATCCAGCTCTTAGATTTATACTCTGCAGCACAAAATATGGATGGCATCACTTACAATTAAAGAACACTGCAGTTTCCTCTGTCCACCCTTAGGGCTCATTCACAGGAGGCTGGGGAAGCAGTAAAAACCTGCAGATGAGCAGCACTTTTACCGCACCCAAACTACTACACCCTTTAGCTGCAGAGGAAGCAGCTGGGAGTGTACACATACAGTGGCCACAATGCTTTGCTTCACAGCCACAGCAGGAGTTATACCCGGTTGCCTTTGGTGGGCATAGCACCTGATGAATTTGGTTAGTTCAAGTAAATGGGACTGCTCTGCAAGTGCCCGGCAACTGCGTGCAATCCATACGGCTGCAGTGCAGCGATTAAGGGATTAAAGCAGGTGTTGAGGAAGAGATATAACAACATCTCATTGCCTGTCAAATGCTGACGAGTGATCTGAATGTGAATTGCTCTTCAGAGAGCAAAGCGTGTATGAAGGAGTCCTTAGTATGCCGACTGTACAATGAATGAGCAGCAGCAGGAAAGAGCAATACTCCGATCTCTCCTCCAACACAGGCAAAAATGGAGTGTGGCATGCCAGTAGTATTAATCCCCAAAGATTGCACAACACTTATGTGTGCAATCAGTTGCTACTACATACAACAATCAATCGTGATTAACTGGGCAGCACAGTGGCTAAATGGTTAGCACTTCCGCCCCTGGCAGTACTAGGGTCATTGGTTCAAATCCCAGCCAAGGCACCACCTTGCCTGGATTTGCATGTTCTCCCTGTGCCTGCATGGGTTTCCTCTGGGTACTCCAGTTTCCTCCTACACTCCAAAGACATGCTGATAGGTTAATTAACTTTTGTCTAAATTGTCCCTAGTATGTATGAATGTAAGTTAGGAACCTTCCATTGTTCGCCCCTTAAGGGTTAGAGACTGATGTGAATGTACAATATATAACTTGCGGCATAAACTGACAGCGCTATACAAAGTACCTGAAATAAATAAATACACTGCAGGCTATTTTACTACCCCACTGCCAAAATGCACCTAGCCATAGGCTGATTTCACCCCTCCCCTCCTTCCAAAAAAAAAAAAAAAAAAAAAAAAAAGTTAGATGCCAGATTCATTTTTAAGCTGGTTGGCCTCCTGACATTTGTTCAGCCCATCCTAAAAATACTTGCTAATAGAGTGCCATTCCCACACAGCACACCACTGTTTTTGAAATACCAGGAACATTCTGTACAGAAATACATAAATAACTGATCATAACAACAAAAAAAAAGGACCTCTGAACATATGGCTTATCACTACAGCATTGCTACATAAACATAACGCAAGCAATTCCTACCTACAAAAATGTACCCAAAAATAAAACAGATGATCCAGTAAAACAGAGATCCCTAATCACAAGAACCAACAATCCATTGTCACCCAAAAAACAGGAGGTGTCTGAACAAGGACTTCATTCCCAGATCACTGAGCATTACTTAAATATTGAAAATAATTTTGAAATGACATTAAGTCTTCAGTGCTTAACGTGTTAAACACTGACATGAGGTTTAAACCATTATCAAATGCAAACATATTGCAGCTTACTAATTCTTTGATGTGATGGCTGCATTAGTTTCCTGTAGGCTCCTCCTATTTTCTTCATCTGGTGATCCAGCCAGCAAGTCTGTTCTTATAAACAAGCTCTCTTGCAGATACAGAGATGAAACAAACCACTGATGGGGTATCTAAATCTTCTAGTACACCTAACACTCTCCTTCCCCCAGACTGACAATGCTGCTGTCCAAAAGGCATCTCTGCTGCTCCTCCATTCAAAGTGGAGACACCAATACAGGTGGTGTGGCACTGGCCAGATCAGCAGGTGAAAGAGGGGAGAGAGGGGGGGGGGGGGGGGTGTAATGGGGGAAATGTTTTTTTTTTTTTGCTCAACACTAATGCAGCCACCACATTGAGTTTTTTCCCGTTCAGCTACTTAAAAAAAAAAAAAAAAAATAATGAAACTCAACATGTATATCCAGCTTAAGCAAAATCCATGTTCCACAAAGCATATTACAGGCCAATGTACCACGAATATTAACACGTTGAAAGCTTCCGCAAAATCTCAAGTAGGGAAGAAAAAAAAAAAAAAAAAAAAACACACCACACACCAAAACAGTCAGTTATTCTTTGAACGAAAGCAGCAGAATTATTAGAATTGGAAAAGCACAGGGTAATCTGACCAGATTGGTGCAGGTTTTTGCACTTCCTGTTACAGAGTGACAACACTGACAGTGTCTCCCAGTTCTGTTTTCGTGTCACATGAACTTTCAGTGGAGGTACAAGTGGCCATTTCAACACATTACACAGGAATGGTCACAACAGGAAGCCAGCCCAGAGAACCACTATGCAGTCATCTCTGGGGTGCATGTAGACAGGAAGTTGCTGCAAAGAGGCTGCAGGAGATCAGTAGTACCAAAATGCAACAAGGTGAAAAATGAAAATCTTATTTATACTCAATGCTTTAGTAAACCATATTAAAGTTTCAGTTAAAGTAAATATAAACTGAACAGCCAGCTGTGAATATATACACACTCTAAGTAAAATATCCTTCTAGAACAGCGGTTCTCAACCTGGGGGTCGCGACCCCTTTGGGGGTCGAACGACTCTTTCCCAGGGGTCGCCTAAGACCATCGGAAAACACATATTTCCGATGGTCTTAGGAACCGAGACACCGCTGCTCTATCCGTCTCCGGGTGTGGGCGGGATGAAATGCCGCCCCTGTCATCTGGACACACCCTTGGGATCAATCCCCGCTGGTGATTGGCCGCCGGAACTGTAGCTCAGGAGAGGCACACAGGCGGCCAATCACCGGCGAGGAGGTGGAGCTTGGAGAGGAGGAGCCGAGCGGCACCGCGAAGATCGAGCGAGTGAAGAGGAGGAGAGCGGCCGGAGAAGGAAGACAGCTGACCGGTAAGTGTCTGTACCATGGGAGAGGGAGGGAGGGAGTGAGCCCAGGCTGGAGCAGGGGTCAGCAAAGTAAGTATCATTGGTGTCAGTGGGAGGAATACTGCCCCATCATTGGTGTCACTAATACCAACGATGGGGCACTATTCCTCCCCCCACTGACACCAACGACGGGGCACTATTCCTCCCCCCACTGACACCAACGACGGGGCACTATTCCTCCCCCCACTGACACCAACGACGGGGCACTATTCCTCCCCCCACTGACACCAACGACGGGGCACTATTCCTCCCCCCACTGACACCAACGACGGGGCACTATTCCTCCCCCCACTGACACCAACGACGGGGCACTATTCCTCCCCCCACTGACACCAACGACGGGGCACTATTCCTCCCCCCACTGACACCAACGACGGGGCACTATTCCTCCCCCCACTGACACCAACGACGGGGCACTATTCCTCCCCCCACTGACACCAACGACGGGGCACTATTCCTCCCCCCACTGACACCAACGACGGGGCACTATTCCTCCCCCCACTGACACCAACGACGGGGCACTATTCCTCCCCCCACTGACACCAACGACGGGGCACTATTCCTCCCCCCACTGACACCAACGACGGGGCACTATTCCTCCCCCCACTGACACCAACGACGGGGCACTATTCCTCCCACTGACACCAATGATGGGGCACTATTCCTACCACTGATGCCAATGACGGGGCACTATTCCTCCCACTGACACCAATGACGGGGCACTATTCCTCCCACTGACACCAATGATGGGGCACTATTCCTACCACTGATGCCAATGATGGGGCACTATTCCTCCCATTGACATCAGTGATGGGATACTATTCCTCCCACTGAGATCAATGATGTGGCACTACTCCTCCCACTGCAAAATTACAGTTATGAAGTAGCAACGAAAATAATTTTATGGTTGGGGGTCACCACAACATGAGGAACTGTATTAAGGGGTCGCGGCATTAGAAAGGTTGAGAACCACTGTTCTAGAACATACTATATAACTACATAAACAGTATACTTCTGATATAATACTGCTAATAGCTGAATAGCCTAGGTATCAATAAGAGAAATGGATACATTTTATAATACAAGTGATTGATTTAAGTACTGGAAATGGTAACATCTAAAAGACCTCTACTACTGTAAAAATACAAACGAAATGCCCGATCATCTTACCGTTCACCATACAATCAGATGGTACAATCTTTGATCAATCTCTCTTAGATTTACCAATAAGGACCTACTTAAAGAAATGCAAGTATGGATGCTGTTACCTAATTACATTGATCCAGCTTGGACCAATATAACTATGCATACCTGGCTGATGAATCCTGGAAGCTGGAAATTAATGTAGAAGATCCTGCTACCCCAGTGATCTCTACTTGCTTCCGGGTCCCATGCTGAGTGGACAACCTGATGCATTGTAAATAGAGGAGGTTGGCAGCTTGGCATGGATGCCATTCAGAAAATGCTTTGTATTGTCTGAATAAATGCAAAGTTGTCCCTGACTGGATGAGGTGGAGAGGTTGGGCAAAGACATCACGTTCTCCACATCATCCAATCAGTTTGCCAATAAGAAAGCAGATCCAGGCATTAAAGTGGTTGGAAAGGCTTTTTTGTTAGCATATACTGTCTATACTGACCTGCTGTCTGCAGTGGTTTTGCACAGAGCAGCCTGGATCCTCCTCTTCTAGGGTCCCCTGCTGGTGCTCTTGGCCACTCCTTCCTGTCAGGTGCCCCCACAGCAAGAATCTTGCTATGGGGGCACCCACTGCTCTGTGTGTCCATTCATACACGGAGCTGCGACTCGGCCCCACCCCCTCTCCTCATCGGCTCACTGGCTGTGACTGACAGCAGTGGGAGCCAATGGCTCCCATTTTTCTCAGTCAATGAGGAGAGGGAGTCCCGGACTAGCCAAGACACCGATGCACATCACTGGATTGAGAGGGGGCTTAGGTGAGTATTGCAGGGGCTGGCGGTTGATGCTGGACACAGGTTTTCTACCTTCATGCGTGAAGGTAAATCTTGAGCCTTTTGCAACCGCTTAAAAAAAAAAAAATTGCTTAAAAAAAAAAAAATTGCTTAATTTTAAAGAATCCATTTAGCAAGTTAGAATTCTGCACGTTTGGCCAGATGTGTGCATGTTCAAACTTGCTAAATGAATTTCTTAAAAAAAAAAAAAAAAAAAAAAATGCTTAATTTTAAAATGGTTGAACTGACTGGTATATCATTCATGGGTTGACCTGATCTGCTACTGTATGGACTCGTCATGCAGATTTTTCTGTATTGTCCAAGGTAGCTCATAGATTTTGGTGCAAGCAGTCAGAATTCTGCAAGCTTGGCCAGATGTGTGCATGTTCAGACTGCTTGCACCAAAATCTATGAGCTACCTTGGACACTACAGAAAAATCTGCATGACGAGCCCATACAGTAGCAGAACAGGTCAACCCATGAATGATATACCAGTCAGTTCAACCATTAAAAAATAAATAAATAATAATAATAATAATAATAATAATAATAATAATAATGCACCCTGATCCAGGAATCTGTATAGGCACTCTTGAGGAAATCCCTACTGAAACTCTGCAGGCTGCCACCGATGAACTCATTCTGTAAATGCCCATTGCCTGGCTGTTCTGCCGGTCCAAAGACTTCAATATTCAAAGAGTCACCAGTCTGGTGGGGATACCAAGGAATAGACAGTTCTACAGTACCTGTATTCCATTCTGTGGGGAAAGCACCATTACAGTACACTTTAGAGTAGGGAAAGCCAAAATAAAATTCCAAAATGAAAATTTCCAGCAAATTTATTCCCTCTTGAAAAAGGACATCTCTACCCATGTAGGTTACACCAGAAGATGATCATTAAGGACCTACAGTATTCCCACCATATGAGTTAGTCTCTTCCAGGCATTTAGGAGTTAGAAGAATGCCAGCAGTGGATTCCTAAGCATGCGCACAACACCACCAGCTTCTAGTGGATGGGCAATATAGCACCCATCATCATTGCGCACATAAAAAAAAACCTGCAGTTTAGTAACCCCACTGCCTTCTGGGATAGCTGTGATGCAGCAATCCCAGGAGGCAGTGGGGCCTGGCCCAGGCTAGACATCAGGAAGTGCTGTCTCACAGCACAGAAATACTGGAACAATAATAATAATTTATTAAGACTGGATGAATTCTGTAGGAAGCACTAGCCCGTCACAAAGCATTGTATTGCATAGAAATGAAGTGTAATTTTGACATTCAGGAAAGTGTTGTAACAAAGCGCCTACACAATGCACACCAAGAGGCATGTGTAAAAGGGAGCACGACACATGGTGTTGGTGTGAATAGGCCCCAACATGCCATCAATCCCAACTACCACTGGGCCAAGCCACCCTGCAACATTCCAAGTGACTCAAAATGCACATCAGTCTCCTCAATATTCCTCATTACACATCTCAAGGCCATGTTTATGTAGTGCAATACACCCACAAATTCCCATATTCAATTCCACCTACGTGTAAAAAGTGTAAAACCTCAAATTATGCATGGATTGACATGCCATGATACTGTTGACTGGCTGGATAACCGATGAGAATGGCCCTAGACAAACCGCCTATACCAATGTAAGTACATAAATATAAAAAGTAAATATTAGCCATAATCATGGTTGTCACTTCGGCTAGAAACAGGTGCAACTTGTCTCAATCTTGGCTCAAATTGCCAAGCCTGAAGTAACAATAGGGTCCTGTTTGTGTAAATGTGGACCCTGTATAGGCTGCCACCCCCTGCACTTATTCACTTAACACCTATTGTTCCCTGAGAACAGGAGGTCCGAGTCCACCCCGCCCCCATTCCCCAATTAGCAGCAATGTTATTTCTGTAACACAGAACCAACAGCAACAGGAGACCTGTGCCCAGGACACGCACACAGGAACACCGATAAGAGACAGCACAGATCACCACACTAAGGAAGGGGTGGGCCCAAGAGCTGACAATTCAACACCATGCTTGGTAATGCCACATAATCCACTAGCCTTCTGCACCGATTGACTCAAGAGGGCACATATTCAAATGTAAGCATTGTGCCACAGAATGGTCCGCATTGCTGTTTATACACCGAATGTCACACAGACCAACGAAGAAAGAAAAATGACCGCTAGGAAGGAAAGCGGGAAGGAAATTGTACCTAGGAAGGAAGAGCCTGATAAATGAGCAGCGTGACCCAGAACATACAACTATGAATAAAGCACAGCAGAAGAGGAACCGGCTAGGATCACGGACCTTACGGAAGCCTTGCTATTGAGGATCAATATTCAGGGTGTCCTAAAAGTTTGAATCCATAGGCAAAGTGTGTTTTACAGTTTAAATAATTAAATAGACAGGACTGGCGACTCTTCTGTATACTCTGAATACAAGAATGTTGGACATTTCTTAATGTAGCAGAACTGATGTGACATGCCAAGATGATTTCCTCTTTTAGTACAATTGTTCTTGGACAATCACTATAGACAACTGGCTTCAGATGACCCCAAAGAAAAAAAATAGAAGTTTATTATTTATTACAGGTACTTATATAGCGCCGTCAATTATATATTCACATCAGTCCCTAACCCTCAAGGGGTGCACAATCTAAGGTCCCTAACTCACATTCATACATACACATACTAGGGCCACTTTAGACAGGAGCCAATTAACCTACCAGCATGTCTTTGGAGTGTGGGAGGAAACCAGAGTACCCGGAGGAAACCACGCAGGCACAGGGAGAACATGCAAACTCCAGGCAGGTGGTCCCGTGGTTGGGATTCAAACCAACGACCTGAGTACTGCCAGGCGGAAGTGCTAACCATTTAGCCACTGTGCTGCCCATTCAACTGTACCTTGCCTTCTGATCTGTCTGGAAAAGTTTGATATATATGAAAAAAAAAAAAATTATCACTCCAAAAGCAAACGTGTGCTGCAGGATTGTCTTGCTGAAACCACATTTTATGTGATTAGAACAAAGGAGTGGACACCCACAGAGGTTTCTGTCATTCAGCCCAAATGGCTAAATGATGTGAATGTACAATATATACATACTGTATGTAAAGTGCTATGTAAATTTATGGCGCTATACAAGTACCTGAAATAGAGGGAAATACAGATTCCCCATGCACACCAACCGCAACAAATCTCCCAATGCTTGCCACTGTATGCTGACAGCCAGCACCCACAGCTGCCAGAATACCTAAACAGTGACAGCTATTCATTGGCTGCAATCACAGTTTGGCTGACAGTTACCATCTGGCTCCTTCCATTTCACCACCCAGTTCCTTCCATTTCTCAACTGACACTTGTTGATCTGGTTGGTGTTGGTAGGGCCACCCATGGCTTGAAATTTGACTAATTCAGCAGGAATTGGCCAAACTTTAAGCCATTTATGGCCAGCCCAAGTTACATTACTATCAAAAACATAAGACCCAATTAATTTGTCACTTGTTTGAAAATGGGCTCCAATATCACACCAGGAAAGTATGTTGTACCATTAGATCCTACCACTGAGACGACATGAGGTTTCCTTACTATACCCATACCCCTGTCAGTCTGTCATAACCATGCAATTTCTAGATGAGCAGCACAGGGATAGAAATTATGATCTGTAATAATTTGATGCCTATGAATCCAGACTTTTGGGATATCCTGTTATTTACTACTGATAACAGTCAAAGCAAAATTGGGTTCTCAGGCCATCTGCCTAAAAGGTGAAGGCAGGCCAAAAATAATTCACAAAAATCGGGATATCAGTAAAGTCTCAAATCAGGGAAATTAGCCAACTGCAAGTTATGGCTATTCACAACAAGAACAGTTTATCTTGTATGTGGAATGTCTAAATCCTAAAAAACACCATGGATGGTAGAATCACTACTGGCCACTGTATTCAGCAGCTGGCCAGATTTGCAGCTGCTAAATACCTGAACAGTAGCTGCCTCTGATTGGATGCAGTAACTGTTTGGATGACAATTTTCCACCTACCTCCTTCAATCTTTCAGTCTAAAGTTAGTTGGGCCATTTGGTGCAGAAAGGGCCACTCACGATTCAAATTTCAGTCAATTCAGCAGAAAATGGCCAAAATTTGAACCACGTATGACCAGCTTTAGAGGAATACTGAAATGGACATAGCAAACATTGGCTACCTAGCCTTAATGCTTTTGATCTGACCGATTATATAGCACCACCAATTTAAGTAGCACTTTACACAATCACATCAGTCCCTGCACTCAAGGGGTGTACAATCTAAGGTTTTTAACTCACATTCATACATGCACATACTAGGGCCAATTTAGACATGAGCCAATTAACCTACCAGCATGTCTTTGGAGTGTGGAAGGAAACCGAAGTACCTGGAGGAAACACAGACACTGGGAGAACACGTAAACTCCAGGCAGGTAGCGCCATGGTTGGGATTCAAACCAACAGCTCTAGTGCTGCTAGGCAGAAGTGCTAAATATAATTTTTTTTTGCAATTCCAAACCTTGAATTTGTATTCATACATGGTAATGAAACATTTCTTCCCCGGTGTATGGCTTTAAAATTACACTAAACACTAAACTGCTGCTAGGTGGAAGTGCTAACCATTGAGCAACTGGAGCCACTATATGGGCCAACAATGGTTAAAAGGTATTTGGGACAGCACGACAGCCAGGTAGGCAACAAGCATCTTCTAAATGATGTTCTCATGCATAGTCTTAAGACTACAGACCAGCAGATCAGGTATAGGATAGAGATGGTTTTCTGAAAGACCAGCTGTTTGGTAGCCAACAGAAGCCAATCAGAAATCATCTGATACCAGCAAATTTAATGTGGTTCCTCTTTGTGCCATCTTTGCCCAAAGCCAAATACTTGATTCTCAACAAGCAGATAGTGTGCACAGTGCTGAGCCATGTCTGTGAGAAGTTGTCATCTCTGGGAGGCAGAAAGGAAACACATGGCAAGAGAAGGGCACAGCTGGTACCAGCAGAGCAGGAGGTGTGGAAAATAGCAGAGCTCCTACAATTGAGGGAGTGAGAAACGGGACAGCATGAAACAGACTGAGGTAGAGTCTTGGCAGATGACCATGTTGGAATGGCTCATGCATTCTTACATGTATGCAGGAATTGTAATCTCTGCTTGGCACCAAAATGAGCGAGACTTTCACAGCAATGTTTAGGAAGAACTCCAGCCTGCTGGGAAAGCAGGGCATTGTTCCCAAATGTTGAGGTGTTAGAACATATCATCTGTGCATCATCTGGGGTTCCAATTACATGGGTGTATTCTAAATTTTGCATTCCAGAGATATTATACAGATCTGTACAATATCCCCAACTACTGTAACTCCTTCACCCGACGTGGACTTTACCTGCTTCCACGTTTACAATAAAGCTACTTGTCTTCTGGTTTTAGACCCCCCCCCCCCCACCCCACCATGGTGAATCCCATCTCTGCTCAATTTGTCAGATTGGAACCATCACATCTCTACCCTCTGGAAACTCAAAAAAATAGTTTTCTGAACGTTCCCTTAAAGCATAAAAGTGAACAAACAAAACAAAAAAAAAAACAAAAAAAAACAAAAAAAAAAAAAAACTTTGCTTTGGCCATGCAGGATTCCCCTTCCCTCGCCCTCCTCCTGCTCTGTTCAGCTGCAAGGAGTGAAGACGGGGATGGGGAGGAGTACGTGGCTCGGTACTGATCTTTTCATGTGAAAAGGAATGCTGTGTGGCAATTGGCAGCTCAGGTACCCAGCACTATCACATGGTAACAAGAACAGAGCTCTCAGCCCTGGGTAAGCTCAAGGTCACAAATTCCAGCAGCCAAATGGTGCAATGGTGTTAAAAGAAGGAAAACTATCAATTTCAGCTATTATCTATGTTGTGATAGTATATACAGGAGTTAGGCCCAAAAAAAAAAACAAAACAAAAAAAACCCCACGACTAGTTTGCAGGTGTGGAAGTGATGGAACGTTCTTTTGCTTCCCGTGTGTGGCGACACCTAGCTAGCAGGTGGGAAGCCTCACTTTTGTCATTCACTGCGTGCTCGGCTAGTAATATGGAGTCATGTCAGAGCTCATTGAGCTTCAAAAAAAGGGCATGTTGTTGGCGCCCACTTAGCTGGTGCCTCTGAATGAAGTTGCCAATTTATTTGCCATATCGCAAGGTAAGGTTATGACAGCATACACAGTTTCTGGGAAAACAGTCTGATGAGCATAAGTGCGGTCGACAAGGTCAACTGACCAAAAGCGAAAAGAAAAAAAAAAAAAAAAAAAAAAAAAAAAAAAAAAAAAAAAAAGGTTGTGCAGGATTGGGACCCGGAATAAAGTAAACAATTGCTGCAACAGTGACTGCAGAGCTCAATCTCAGTCTTCATGGGACTAAGATTGAGCTCTGTATATACCAGGCACCTGGTCGCCATGGCCACCAGAATCCGCATCCTGGCGCCTTGACCCCTGTTAGCCCACACTGCTGTTGTCCCCCACCTCACAGCCTCGGCCAGCACCTCTCCCCCACCCCGCAGAGTGGAACCCAGAATTCCGGGACCCCCCGGAGTCTCCCCAATTCACAGAGTTCAGGCGGACCACAAAGCTGCACAGCTCCATGAAAGCCAGCCCCCTGGAGAACACTGAAGGCAATCCCCCATCGCCCCCCCCATGGAGACCATAAATGCCACCTTCAACTGTGGCGGTGCTTCCTACCAGAGGAGTCACCTCTGGGTGATAGACAGCCCCACCTCCAGCATGGCACCAAGCCCCACAACAAGCAGGCAACATCTGGGAGGAGACACTGCTGGACAGGTGAGAGCTGTCCTGCTGCCCCCCACCTGCGATGCTGCCCATGAGAATTCCCCCACCTGTCCCGCTGGCCCCCACCGGTCTTGCTGCCCCCACCTCCTGTGACGCTTCCTGCCCCTCCATCCAGCTCCTAACATTTTTCTTTTTAGCTGCCTCCTAACTTAGCTGGCTCCTAGATTCAAAGAAAATTTGTCAAGCCCTTACAGTCATAACCTTTGATACTGTACTTGGCAACATGGCAAATAAATTAGCAACTTGAGTCAGAGGCACCAGTTAAGTGGGCACCAACAATTTGCCCTCTTTGAAGCTCAGTAAGCTCTGACATGACTCAGTTTTAGTAGCCACATGCAGTGAATGACGAAAGTGAGGTTTCCCACCTGTTAGCTAGGTGTCTCATCACACAGCAGAAGCAAAAAGTAAGTTACATCACTTCCACCTTCAACACGAAACGTCACTTTCACAACTGCAAACCATGTAGGGTTTCCTTTTTTTGTCTAACCCCTGTATACAGTTGGTATCCAGTTACCTCCATCTTTATTAGTTCAATTATTATTATTATTATTATTATTATTATTGGCAGACATAAGCAACTTGCTATTCGCTCAACTGTAGAATTCCCAAAAAGTACAATAATGTTGGGCTTTGCACTATGGGACCACGTTGAAAAATTATGACTTACTTTCACTATGGGGGGCCCCTATTTATGAAAACTAGTAGAAAAAAAAAAAAAAAAAGTAAAAACAAAAGTTATTGCTAGCAGTAACCTCATTCTTTCACCTTCCCCCAACCCTCCCACCCCCTCAGAGTAAAAAACTAACTGATGCTTTATAAATAGGCTCCCCAAATGACCAAACGGTCATTGGTTGTTTCTTCCCCCTCTCTCTGCAGATTTTAGTATTTATAAAATAGTTACTACTTTTATAATTCTAATTCTTTTTGCCCAGTTTTAGGCTACGTTCACACTAGCCTTGTTAGCAAGCAGCAAACAGGCGTTTGGGAAGCGTTTTCACTGGTGGCGTTTGCAGAGCGTTAAAAATGCTCTGCAAATGCCAGACCAATGCTTGTCAAACGCTATAGGGGCGTTTGGCAAGAGTTGGAAAAAAACAGTCAAGTGTGAACGAGCCCTTAGAGAAAATCTATCCAGAACTCTGAGTGGGGAGGGTTAAAAATAACTTTTTAAAAAATGGTTGTCAGTCTCCCAATTAGGAAGAATATTCTTCACTTTTCATCCTAGTGATGGTGATCACAAAGGCAAATAATCATTCCAATAGGGATACTTTTTGAAAGGACTTCTATCAGCGTATTTTTTTTTTTTTTAGTTGTCTGTGTACCCAGTGTGAATAATTCTATCAGTTCCTAACCCAGCAACCAGTCATCTAAGCGAGGGGACATTTCCTGAATGGGCATATGCAGAGATTTCCCTGGCACGCCATCAACAAAATGTTATAAACCCATTTACTCACCACAAAAAAAAAAAAAAAAAAAACTGCTTTATAGGACTGCTATGGACCCCTTCCTCAGGTATGTAGTCACTACAATGGCCCCAAGTATCATGCAGGTGAATGGTTTGCTCATAACTTGGTGATGTTGTGCCATATGGACCAATTTGTCATCGCTATCCGTAATGTCACTGCAGCACCCAAAACCCATGATCTGTAGCTGTAAGGAGCAAAGTGAACACCACAGGTATTTGGATTTCCTCAAAAATCAGGACACTTGCAAAAACTGAACAGGGGGAAGGAAGAAAAAAAAAACAAAAAAAAAAATATAACCATTGTAACATTTCATATTATTCAAAATGTAACAAGAGGTTTTGAAGACCCACATTGAACTGTGCACATGCAGAAACATGCTTTCCTTTTCGCAAACAAAAACTCTGCCATAGACTCTTATGTGCTGCATATTCTTTCAATCAGCTTTTGTCTACAACTGGCCTCATAAGGCCCAAGAAAGGGGAAAAAAAAAAAAAAAAAACACACCTACACACAACTGGATCTGACCTGGTTTACAAAGATATAGGTTTTATATGTGAACCAGAATCACTGTCACACAGATAAGGTTTTACCAAAACGGAC
Organism: Staurois parvus; assembly: GCF_062004578.1. Lineage (NCBI taxonomy): Eukaryota > Metazoa > Chordata > Amphibia > Anura > Ranidae > Staurois > Staurois parvus. The sequence goes on from NW_028318382.1 coordinate 3,017,953, forward strand.
AAAAAGTTGAACAATTTTCCAGTCCAGCCCTCCCACCGAGGTAGGAAGAAGACACATTTCAGTTAATTGAGACAGGTACTGGAGTTTAATTAGCTGCCAGCCATATGCTGTGATGGAGCCTTGTTTGGGGTAGGGTTGGATGGCTTATGAGCCCTCCTCCTGCCCCTGGGGGCAAGGCAATTTGCAATGCACACGGGGAGGGGGAATGCATCATTCCAGTCTGTAGAGGAATTTAATTTGCAAAGAGACAATTCACCCTGATCACCTCCCAAAACACAGCACACAATGCTGGCTCATTAACAGCACTCAAGGGTAGCTGAGGGGGCATTTTAAATAATAAAGAGCGAGCCAGACAAAGCAGTGTGGACCCATAATCCTACCAACAGCTCCATTGTCCCCTAACCCCTGTAAATCACTCAAATCTTGTATTGAGGAACAAGCTGAAATTTGAAGATGGACAAGTATTACCAAATCAGGGCAGAACCAAGTTTTTTTAATGACCAGCAGAAAAATGTAAATATCCTATTATTCAGTAAAGGTCATATAAGAAGCAATACAGTCAATCACTAGGTCACTAAAAAAGTAACATCCCCACCAAAGAAAACAAACAAAAATAAATAAAAAAAAAAAAAAAAACAACAACCACAACCAAATACAAAAGGTTTCATTTAAAGTGCATTGCCATTTTGGCCTGAGACCTGTACCCAATACTAGCCTGTATGCATTCAAACAATCTGCTGTAAAACCAACAGTAAATACGTTTAAGGGATACCGTGTTTTGCAAATATGAAAAGGTGCAATGCAATTAAAAAAAAAAAAAAAAACCCCCACACACACAAATTTTATATATATATATATATATATATATATATATATATATATATATATATATATATATATAGTTTTTATTTACTTTTTCTGTGTATTACACACACTAACCTGGTCTTCATATTTGCTATACTCCCATAACTCTATTAAGGCAAGAACACACAAATCCAAGAGTAAAAGTAACAAAGCCAAGTCTGTTTGGGGAGAGGAACAGCTCGTTCATACTGCTGGCCTTAAAGTGGGCACACAGCCTCCAATCAATGTATCTCAGTCAAAGCACACTTATGCAGGATGAAAGAAGCTGCAATGAATTTAAAGTGAAATTTTCATTCTGGAATGTCATGTGTAAAGTGTATTATACACACTGGAGGCTGCCATTTTTAAAGGCATTTTTTTTTTTTTTATTTAAAAAGAATGTTCACTTTTAGTCAATAGTTTTGCAGTGCTCAATTAAAAAAACATATTATAAGTCAATATTAAAGTAGTACACACAAAGTATAAAAGGATTTTCCCCCTTTAGCTCCCTCTTACTACTAATGATTGCTAGGCTATTTATTAGCATTTTGGCCCACCCACAATTTGTGGAGCCAGTCCTAATCTTGCAGCACATTCCCAACATCTGGATTGGGGAGCATCCACTGTTGTGTCACATGTTCTTCTGCTTCGTAATTACATGTCCCATGAATCGTTGCTCCCAGGCCATAATGTGCATGCGTTCCCAATAAATACTATCAGGTGGTCTCCTGTGTGCGCACACCCATCCCATAACATGCATGTGTGCCTGATCTAAGAGCTCCAGCTTGTCCCTCCCAAACATTTTTAGTTCCAGCTACATACATCAGGGTGGCTCCAGGGAGACCCTGCATGGAAGTGTAGCCACCCTATTAGGTGGAAATACCAGAGCAATAGATTTCAAATTGCATTGCAACACACAGGAGACAAAAACGGGACAGCAAGGATAGAAGTACATGATGAATGGGGCTATATATAAACACACTTTAACAAGGGTTTAATAACACTTCAATTTACACACAATTATTCAGAAATGCTGGCCACACTTACACACGCACAAAATTTACCAATCTGTTTTCCACCACCAGATTAGTAACTTGAAAAGTGCCATTATAACTCTTTAGAAAGGGACCACATTCTGTACCTTGTATGCAAACAAGGCACACAAAAGGTTTGACAGAACAAATATGAACACATTTGACACACTTGAGTAGTAAAATTGCATCACGGGATTTCAAATCAATATTCAGCAAACAATGCATTATAGTGAGTACATAAAATTATAGGAATGTGCTGCAGTGTATATTAAAAAAAAAAAAAAAAAAAAAAAAAAAGCATAAAGCAAATACTACACCGATACAAAACAGGAAAATCATGCTGGAGATCAGGGGTTCCAGTGCTACAAATCACACTTTCATTGTCACAATGGAAGACATACAGAATGTCCACAATAGTATACAGCCTGGCAACACACACAGGAAAAGATACTTACCTCTTCGGCAAGCGACTCAATTCTTCAATCGCTGCTATCAAATACTTCCAGGCATGTAGGCTAGCATTCCAATGGTGGGTGCTGCCAAGCCACTGCTGGCAACACGAACACAAGGGCTGGATAGCTGTGGTGCTCATAGCTTTTTAAGAGAGCAAAGACTTGATTCACTTGTTGGAAGATAAAACTTAGTAGGTTCTAAAGTAAATGTATGCCTGCAACCGAGTCATGAAAACCAAACCAAGTTTTAAATAAAATAAAAAAAATAAAAAAAAAACCCCACACAAAAACATGTTGCTCCCAATAACCAAAACCAGGTTTCACAGCAAATGTTAAAAGCAACTACTATAGACAAAAAAGACCCACATTGTTTGGCCAGCTTTGAAAAAAAAAGAAAACAAAAAAAAAAAAATCTAGCCTATTGTGTGTGATTATTGGGTGGAAAATGTATCTGACAAGTTTTATAAAAACAAAGATGTTAAAAGAACATGTCACAGTCAACATTCCCATCCAGCACTGGACGAGGACCTTGTCCAGCTTTAAAAGCAGTGATGCATATGAAGGAGGACACCCCTCTGCATAATAAAACTCAGTGGTGTAACCATCCATGAAAAAAAAAAAAAAAAAGCATCACTTCCCTGGTATACCTGCCTCTGAAAACAGACTACTTCCAGGATTTTGGCCTCCAGCACTGCATAAGAGCCTTGGATAAAAAGCAACATCCACCATGACCGGTCCAGTTTTTAAGAGATCAAGAGATAGTGTTGTCTATAGTGACCAAATGAAAGGTGTGATGATTAAATACAGCCAGAAGCTGCAGTCTTAATTTGTCTTAGGGGGAAAGACTAAGGAGCCCACAGACTAGGCATTTATGCTCATCCAGAGCAGCCTCTCAACATTTTCAACACAGAGGAACCCTTGAAATAACTTTCCCGGTTTCCGGGAAACCCTGCTAAAAAGTACATCTACAACTCATGAAACAATAGTGTGATAGTCAGCAGGAAGAATGTTCCTTACAGTTGTGGTCATTGGAAAAAGTTACCCCTTACAGATAGCTAAAAATTGCTCAAAAGAACCCCTAGCAAACCCAGGGTTCCATTGAACCCTGGTTGGGGAACCCTGATCCAGAGGGTTGAACAAAAAACACAACCACAGTCCAGGTGGATGAGGGAATCCTTCCGGCTCAGGTATTGTATTCTAAAAGCAGAAAGACTTCCCTGTCACCAGAACTCTTGTGCGCTGCCGGCTATAGCCAGCTGCACTGAATCAGCAGGGAAAATCTGAAAGGGTAGTTAAACAGAAGTACAACCTCCCTGCCCATACATGTAGCAAAATTCAGTCAGACCCTGCTGAACCAGCACAATCCCAATCTGTGTATGGCCAGCTTAAAGCTCTGGGCCTCAGGATCGACCCCAGTGGGCACTTTTGTGACAGAGCTTTTGCCATAAGGCGTTTTATTTTCTAACCTACACTAGAGAACAGATAGCTGAAGAGTAATCACTAATATGCCCCATGCCAGACTGTTTTCCTCCAGCTGTTATGATCCAGATCCAAATGTATTAAAGGAAAAGTCATACTGGTGTTGTATTTATCTATACAGATGCACACAGACTCCAAATGTCACAAGACTCAGACTCTGAAGTTCTTACCGTGCGGGCACTGGGCGAGAGGGCACCATTGGGCAAGTAGTGGCCTCCGAGGTCAGGGATCATCAAGAAGGGGTAGCCTGCATAGGGAGGGCTTTTGAAGAAAGATGCATCTTGCTGCCTTCTAAATGCTGCAGGAGGAAAAAACGCAAGTAAATATTTTCATCAACTGACAATATTACTGTTCTAATAATACAAGATGCAACTCTTGAGTCAGATACAGTGTACTGATTGTGATGTACAAATAAAATAAACGCAAACCATATATGTTACTACATGTGTAATGTTAAAAAATGAAGTCTTTTGTATGTGTTGCTTTTACTGAAATCATGCAAGCAAGGTTTATTAACAGGCACTTCCTTTCCTAGGGTGACAACGCTTACTCAGCACAGGCACCCCTTGCCTTCAGACTCCTGTGTTTGGACTAAAAGAGCTGCATCAAAGAATAGTGCGCTGGCATATTCTTCCATAGTCACAGTAAATGGACATGGAGCCCCTAATGGATTGCATCCATGTCCACATGAGGACCAGACAAATGGTGAATAAGAGGTGTATGACACGGAGAGAACATGGACGGGGAAAACTTATTTACCAAAAATATAATGCAATTCTGTCTTCCTTATAGTGCTATACAAACAAATAGAAAATATTTTGCAATAGTTTAACACTGCTTTAAAGTAGGAGGAAAGTCTAAACGATAAACCAACCTTAAAATGTTGCCTCCCCATTGCCCTGCATATATTTTATCAATGGAAACACCTTTAGTCAACATTTTTCTATATGGTCACCAGAGTTCAAAGCTCCAGCTCCTCGGTGTGAATGTGCAGCTGGTGGACATGTTCTGTCAATCTCCGACATCGCCTAGAGCTCGGGTGTCAAACTGTGGCCCTCCAGCTGTTGCCAAACTACAAGTCCCATGAGGCATTGCAAGGCTGACAGTTACAAGCATGACTCCCAAAGGCAGAGGCATGATGGGACTTGTTTTGCAACAACTGGAGGGCTGGCAGTTTGACACCCCTGGCCTAGAGCTATGGGCACCAGTGTGATGTAACCGATCTAAGTAATTCGGCCTTCCACATTTATACAGAGGAGCCCAAACTTTGTGGTCATATGAAAAAAAAATTAAAAAAATATGCAGAACAACGGAGGCGGCAAAATTTTAAAATTGGTGGATTTTTAAACCTTTTCTTCTACTTTAAGGAATAGACATTAAAGTCATGCCACAAACAAAAGCAACAAACTGCCTAAATAAGCCTAGAGACTACAAGCTGGAGCAATCAGCACTAGAGTCACCTTTAGGCACCATTGGCAATAGAGGCAATGAGGAGGCTTCCTGTAGCTCAGGGGGTGTCAAACTGGCAGCCCTCCAGCTGTTGAGAAACTACAAGTCCCATCATGCCTCTATCTTTGGGAGTCATGCTTGTAACTGTCAGTCTTGCAATGCCTTGTAGTTTGACACCTGTGCTGTAGAGGTACTGACCACCCATGAGGTGACCCATTTCAATTTCTGGCAGAATTTTTTTTTTTTTTTTTTTTTTTTTTTACACACTGTCATGATATTCCAAGTCCTGATTGGCCAGGATTTGATAAATCACAAAAACCAGATAGCCACAGCTCCTTAAAAACAAACGTGGTGCCAAAAAAAAAAAAAAAAAAAAAAAAAAAGACACCCTGCTGCCTCCTGAATTCTATATAAATTTGTTTACCCCTGCATTAGGGTCAGTACAACAAGAATATGTTCTTTACAGAGGATGTGAACCTAGCAAAGGGCCATCAAAGGTTGAGCACCTACAGGATCCAGGAGATGGAAATCCAGATACAGAATATTATTAGGTAGAGGCTGGAATAATGTAGTTGGTATTGGTTCAATGTGATGAGAAAATAAAGCAGATCTGATGATGGACAGGCACACTGGATGCAGTGGGCTCTAAGGAACTGGTTAAATAATTTAAAAGGCAAGGACCACTGCATAAAACATTTTCTTCTCTCCCGGAAAAACAGACTGTGTGCTCTTGGCCAGAAAGTGACCAGCCAGAGCTCAACGTACATAAAGAAAGTCAAACCTGCACGTGCCCATGTCGTACTATAACTGTCCAGCTGATTATCCTTTCCCACCAAGATAACTCATAAAGTCATTCATTCCAGTATGGCCTCATACCCAACGAAAACACAGCTCCCGGTTTAAAAGGCCCCACTAGCAGCAGACGCATGCCAAAGCCCTGACTCACCCTGCGCTGTGTTACACCCTCGTGAAACATGAAGGTTACATTAATCTTACCATAGAATGAGATACTGGAAACGGATGACTTGCATATATACTCACAGATTAAGTAGCATTATAGGTAAAAGTCGACAATTACACATTGTTTTGCTGAACAGTAAAAGCAAGACCTGGCCTTTTCTAAAGTGCACACACACACTATCCTCGTCCACTAAACTGTGCACAAGTGCCAGCAACATGGCAGCCCCCAGAAGAGCAAAACCTACAGGCCTCTACGAGCACTTTGGTTGGATTAAAAAAAAAAAAAACAAAAAAAGTGTAAAAAAAAAAAAAACAAAAACAAAAAAACACAACAAATGTCAATTTACACAGATTACCTTTCTGTTATATGACGAAGGTTTCTTCTCTCTCTTTTTTTTAATCGCTCTATAAAGCGTGCCTTGACAGAGCATTTTCTATACTGCGTTGTTTAAAATAGAACTATAGGCAAAACTTTTTTCCTCTTTCTTCATTTTGGATAAAGGCAGAGTGATAACCCCTGTCAGACTTTTCTTCACCATCTGTGTCCCATTGTGGAGATTTCACTTTACCTCCTGTCCCATAGCCAAAACAGGAAGTGAAAGGAAATTCTTAAAAATTAAGGGAACTCTAAGGGGAACCCCAGGTCACCAGAACTAGCACCCCCATTGCATTGGAAGATTTACTTTTCTGGGGACAACCCAACATTTGGGATTTTCTCTCACTTTCCCTGATAAAGCCAGACAGAGGAGAAGCTCGCTAACAAGCGCACAGACAATCCCTTTGCTCTCTATACTAACCTAAAAAAAGTTTTGCCTTTAGCTATACTTTAAAACCTCAATAAACACTTTGAAATATAAAAAGTAAAGTAATTTATAATACAGAACAGAAATAAAAATGTACAATTTTATCCAGTAAACAAAACAAAAAAAATTGCAAGTAAAAGATACAGAACTGCAACTTCATAAAACAGAGCTCAAAATTGAGGCTCCGACAACCAGAGGCGGTATGGAAATTCTGGAACATGTATCAAGGGCCAGTGCACACCAGAGGCTGCATTCTAGTACTGGGGTGCACATGCAACATAAATGACCAAACGCATTGTTCACTTTCATTTTTTTTTTCAACGTTATTGGAAATGGCATAAAGTGACATTTCATTCATCATTAGTCACCAAAGTGGGTTGTAATACAGTGCATTGCATTAGGAAAAAGAAAAAAAAAATTGCAAATCTTACTTTTTTTTTCTCAGTGCCCACTACTGCAGTGCAGTGATGTTAAACACACAGAAATGAAGGCAAATTGCCTTGTCTATACATTAGGAATACCAAACACATATGTTGTGAATGGGCCCTCAGATTTTTGGACAAAGTTACAGCATTAATGAAAATTATCGGTCACTTTTTGAAAAAGAAAACTATTTATAGAATTCCATTACATGCATTTATGTAAAGCCTAGTCTGACTTTAAAACATGAGATAGAGGAACTAAAAGACAAATGTCTGCATGTGCTAAAAAACAGTTCCAAAAAACCTAAAAAAGCAACTTCTGAAATCATATGCTCTACCCTGACAAATGGCATTCAAAATTCTCATACCCAAAACAAGTATTTTAAGGATGTGATGAGCTCAAGACGCAATTAACCCTTAATGTGTATGCAAACTAACAATAAGTGTCTCATATTTGCTCCCTTTTGGTCTGTTAAAACATACAATTGAAAACATTTGGTTATACCGGTTTGACATAAATTTAACCATTCATCCAGCAAATTTGTGAACTGATAATTTAGTGTTCCTCTGCAAACAGTTATCAGTTCGCATTGTTCCCAGCTTTCATTGATTATAAAACACCTCCCCAGTGTTATGAAAAGGGGAGGCATTATATAGTCCTAACACACTTCCTTCCGAGGATGACACCACGTCTCCCACTTGATACAGTATGGTTGTTACCATAGCACAGGAAGTGTGCTGCTTGAAGGATCACTGCAAAAAAAAAAAAAAAAAAAAAAAAAACCCACAATAAAAAAAACCCACACAAAAAAAACCCCAAAAAAACAAACCACAAAAATAAATAAATAAATAAAAAAACAAACACAAACTCAACTACCACCTCGGAGGACAGGAAAGCTGCAATATTTTCAATTTTCTTCTTGAGTTTGGATAAGGTTCAACTTTGGCAGCTTTAGAAGTGTATGTGACAAGTACAACAAAAAAGGACAGAGCCCAGTGTCAGATTCCCATTCTACCCATTTAGAGCAGCCCAAACAGTACAAGAGACATTCTAATTGGTTGATTTAGATTAGCGCACATTGCTCACTGCCTTATTAAAGATACTGGGTGAAAACGTTTACTAAATTCCAGTGGCTGAGTCAGAGGCATATTATCATTGTATAATTATATAATAATGATAAATGATATGTCTAGAATTGTATTGTACACTTTATATACAACACCGCTCTAGAATTAAGGTAAAGCAATCCAAGTAAAATGCATAAAAATGTTATTAAATCTAGACACTTATGAGACTAGCATTCCATTTTGGGATAGATGACACCATCAATGTAGCAGTTTTAGGTTTTTTGTTTTTTTTGTTTGTTTTTGTTTTAATTCCACAACCTCTACATCATGTTCTCTGGCTGCTCAAGAAAAATAAGATGCGAATGGATGAGGATGTGAAAAGTGGGTGATGGGTGACTCACCTTCTGACAGGTAATCCCGAGGCTTCTCAAAGCTTTCTCTGGGAGGGGGTCGTCTCTCCACCTGAAAAATCAAAGTTAGGTCAGTCAACAATGATTGTAGATCATTGCCCCACTTTATGGTTCAGAGAAGGGAGGCTTAGTGCCGAGTTATGTGTATAGGTCAAAAGTTGGATGAAGGGTGGCTAGCATGACTTAGTACTGGGCAGAAGAGTTCACTAGAGGAGCCTGAACCATGCCCCAGGCCCTCTGTGTACGGAGGACTGGGAACATATGGGGAGTGATGGCCAATCCAGGAATGCATGGTTAGGTCATTAAAAGGATGGAATTAGTCCATGGGGGGCAATATTGGGGGGTCTGCAAATCATATTTCAGATTTCAAGCTGCAGAACATTTGTGTGGGTGTGGGATCTGGAGAGCTGACATATTGGGGTTCATTACACATCTTATCGGTGGAAAGAACTGGTACTGATTGAAATCAAATATTGGACCTGCTGCAGCTTGTACATTGTGGTCATAAGGATGCAGTCACCATATATGTAGCTGAAGGAAGATATAGACCATACAATAAATCTAATGAGATTAGAGGAACTGCACAGCATATACAGGGGTGCATAGAACTGGGGCACCACACATCTCAATGGGCTAAGTAAAATTGGGGATCCACACGTTTCACAAAACTGGGGCTCTGCACATCACACAATATAGGGGCGGGTGCCATCAAAGCACACCAGGCTGCATTAAATTTGGGAGCTGTACATCACACATTGGGGTACACAGAACTGGAAAGCTTTACATCACACATTGGGGTACACAGATCAGTGGAGCTACACATCACACCAAGGTACATAGAGTCAGGTACATAGAATTGGGGTGCTTCATATCACACTGGGCCAGGGGGTACATAGAATCAGAAGAGCTATACATCACACTTGGGTACACAGATTCAGGTATGCAAAATTAGGGTGTCCTGCATATCACATTGGGGAACATGGATGATGCACACTACACTGGGTGCTGCACATCACATTGAGGTATATTGATTAGGTGCTCTGTACATTAAATTGGGCTACATAGAATGGAAGAGGTGCTCTTGACACATTGGGGTATATTGAATAGTTGAGTTGTGCATTATATGGGGGTACACAGAATTGGGGAGCTTTAAACAAAATCTTAGGGGGTGCTTTACATGACACATTACGTGGGGTGCTGGGATACATACAATGGGAGTGCTGTAGATCAGAGGGGCACATACAAATGGGGGTGCTGTATTTCACACAGAATGGGGAGTGCTGTAGTTCACACAGGGGATACATATATTGGGGTGCTGTAGATCATATACATTTAAGGGCTATACAATTATAAAATAGGTTCTCCACATGAAACATTGGGGTACATACAATAGGGGAGCTGTATAACAGCATATAGATATACAATACATATAAATGGAGATGCTGTAGATCACATAGGGTGACTAAGGGGGTGCTACATATGACATTGGGGTACATACAATTAGAGTGCTGTAAATAACACTGGGGGTACATAGAATAAGGGGTGCTAGAGATCACACTGGGGGACAAAGGGGTGCTACACATGAAACATTGGGGTACATACAATGGGGTACTGTAGATCACATAATGGGGTGTTATACACACAGGAGTACATATAATGGGGTGCTTTAGATCACTGGAGTGCTGTAAATCACCCATCATTTATAACAGGGATCCATAATTGAGCCGCTGGGGGAGGGAGGGGCTCTGCCCATGACACTTGGAGTGGGGGTTCGGCTCGCACCGCATAGTGGGGTGTGTTATAGATCACACGGGGGTACTGTAGATTACCCATTATATACATATAATGGGGATATATAATCCATACAATAGGGGTCCTGCACATCAAAACAGTGGAACATATAATAGGGGGTGCTCCACATAAAACATATGGGTACATACAATGGGGGCGCTATAGACTACACATAATGGGGTGCTCCACATCGCACAGGGGTACATATAACCAGGGGTGCACCACATAAAACATTGGGGTACATAGGATTGTAGTCCTGTAGATCACGCAGGGGAGATAATAGGGGTGCTACACAAAATATTGTGGTACATACAATGGGGGTGCTGTAGACCACACAATGAGGTGCTCCACATCACACAGGAGTACATAGAGGGTGCTCCACATCGCACAGGGGTACATACAATGGCAGTCCTGTAGATCATACAGGGGTACACATAATAGGGGGTGCTCCACACAACATTGGGGTACATACAATGGCAGTCCTGTAGAGTACACAGGGGACATATAGTAGGAGTGCTCCACGCAAAACATTGGGGGTACATCCAATGGGAGTGCTGTAAATCACAGGGGACATAGTAGGTGTGCTCCACAGAAAACATTGGGGTGCATCCAATAGGGGTGCTGTAAATCACAGAGGAACATAGTAAGGGTGCATCTAATGAGGGTGCTGTAAATCACAGGGGGACATACTAGGGGTGCTCCACACAAAACATTGGGGTGCATCCAATGGGGATGCTGTAAATCACACAGGGGAACATATAGTAGGGGTGCTCCACACAAAACATTAGGGTACATCCAATGGGGGTACTGTAAGTCACAGGGGGACATCTGTAAGTCACAGGGGGACATAGTAGGGGTGCTCCACACAAAACATTGGGATGCATCCAATGGGGGTGCTGTAAATCACAAGGGACATAGGGGTGCTCCACACAAAACATTGGGGTACATCCAATGGGGGTGTTGTAAATCACAGGGGACATATAGTAGGGGTGCTCCACACACATTTGGGTGCATCGAATGGGGGTGCTGCACAGGGCACTCAGGGTGGGGGTTCATCTCTCACCTCCGAGTCGGAGTCGCTGCTGTGATTCTCCGACTCATTGACCAGCGATGACTTGACGTCGGCCAGGTCCCCCTCGGCCGATCCCTCCCCGGGGCTCTTGTCCTCCTGCTCGCCCTCGTCCTTGAAGCGGATCAGCTCATCGTTGGCCCCCAGCTCGTCCCCCCCGCCGCTGTTCAGCTGAGGCATGGCGATCCCGAATGACGATCCCGGACAGAAGAGAACAGACGGTCCGATCTACAGCCGAGCCGATCCGATCTATAGCCGACTCCCCCGCACTAGGACAGACTCATAGCCCGCCGACAAGTTGGAGAAAAGTTGCGGCTCCCCCCGAAGTACAGAGTCCGGGTGTCAGCCCCCCCACCCCACTGCCTGTCCCCCCATCACACTGCCTCCCTCCCCCCCACTACACTGTACAGCCAGGTCCCCCTCCTTCTCCTCCCACTAAACTTCCTGCACAATCCTCAGGAATGAGATCCCGGATAAGAAAGTCTTTGTATGCTCCAATCCGATCAGGCCCGGTCCATGCAGGGACCCTCAGCCCGGGCTCAGTCCTGATCCATGGAGGGGGAGGGGAGGGGAGCACTGGGGGGGCTCTGAAGTTCCTGGAAAGTTGCAGCCAACACGCAGCTCCAGGTCGGCAGAGATTCCAGAGCCAGGCACTCCACACTGCTGATCAGGAATCCGCTCTCCTGGATTCTTTCTTTTCTTTTTTTTTTCCTGGAGGTGGGGGGGAGGGGAAGATGAGGCACCCCCAGACTGTAGGGACCGATCGTGCTCCCTTCCCTGGGCAGACTGTAATGTGGACCTGCAGGAGCCCGATCCCCAGCCAGGATCCAGGGGAGGAGTCTGCACTGCAAACTGACACTTCTTTAAAAAGAACTGCTCAATGGACAATTGAGGGAATGGGGCCAACATTAACCCTTGTGCTCCTGGAGGGGGAGGGCAGGGGGTGGGCTGCACCACTTAACTCTTCTGCAGCCAGAGCAGAGCAATGCGCACTCCTCAAGAAAACAACATTTGCTGCCTGGAAGTTTCGGCATGGAGGAGCTGAGATCTCTGATCAATCCTGGAGTTCCTCTATGTTGCCCTGCTGACATCTCCAGCAGATTGTGTCAAGAAATCATCCAAAGATAGTTTTAGCTGATTGGTCAGGACAATCTCTGTTGATGATCTGTCTAAATCTTAAAGTGTATGGAACAATAAATGTCCTAATTTCCTCCCCGGTCCATCTGTTACATATACCATTTTATTTATTTCAGGTACTTATATAGTGCCATCAATTTACACAGCGCTTTACATATATATTGTACATTCACATCAGTCCCTAACCCTCAAGGGGTGTACAATCTAAGGTCCCTAACTTACATTCATACACATACTAGGGCCAATTTAGACAGGATCCAATTAACCTACCAGCATGTCTTTGGAGTGTGGGAGGAAACAGGAGTAGCCGGAGGAAACCCACGCAGGCACAGGGAGAACATGTAAACTCCAGGCAAAAGGTGCCATGGTTGGGATTCAAACCGACGACTCTAGTACTGCCAGGCGGAAGTGCTAACCGTTTAGCCACTGTGCTGCCCGAACATTGAAAGACTTAATAAATCTGCACAAAAAAAATCCTTATCCAGCCAAAAAATCTTTTTTTAAAATTTAAATATTTATTAATTTTTCAGATAAATAAATTATACAAACATACTCATTAAAACCTTAACTTATTATCAAAACATTTATCATCGTCCCCCCACCCCCTACCTATTTGCCACCCATCCCCCCCCATCCAATCCCTGACCCCTTCTGCTCTGCATTTTCCTGTTCATTTCTGGATATTGTAATCCCTATAAAAGAAGAACAAAATATGTTTCCATATTATTCTATGTTAATCCCCCATAACCTCTTATGCAGGCCATAGACGGATCGAAGATCGGCCAATTTTTCGAACGATAAATGAAAAATCGGTCGTTTGTTCAGCTGACGTTACCACCAACAATTAAAAAAATTGGCCGACTAAATCATAAAGTTAACCCCATAACTTCTCTCCCTTGCAGGTCACGGCCCATGCGCAGATTTTTTATCGTTAAAACGATCAGCCGATTTGGCCATCATTGCTGGGAAAATCGCCCGATCGTCCAAATCGGCTGCGAATTTTCCAACATGACCGATAATCTCAAAGTGCAAAAAACACGAAAAACAGCCGACCAATTAACCCACTAACAGTGCGAAAATCGGCTGATTTTTGAACCGTCTATGGCCGGCATAAGGCTAGCCTTGACTTTTTGAATTCCTCCCATTTGTTCCATCTTGTATGGTGACTCTTCATCTTATCTTCATTCAGATGATAAAAGTTCGTCCAATTTACATACAGCCAAAAATCTTCTGAGCTGATAACATCCTGCGCTCCCCACCTCAGCACCGTTATCAGCTACCATTGCTGCCTGATATCTTTGTGAACTACAAAACACCTCCCAAGTTATGGAGAAGAGAAGGAAGCGTTATGTAGCCCTAACCAGGGCTGTCTTAATAGCATCATAGGCCCCTGGGCAAAGTGATGCACTGGGGCCCTTACCAGCCTGCCCCAATGTACGCACCTACTCGCAAATGTTAAAGTATAAATAGCTGATAGAATTATTATTATTATTATACAGGATTTATATAGCGCCAACAGTTTGCTCAGCACTTTACAATATAATGGGAGACAATACAGCAACAATACAGTTCAATACAAGAGGGTTAGGAGGGCCCTGCTCCTTGGAGCTTACAATCTAAGAGAATGAAACATATATTTATTACTACCTTTAATAAAATCAATTTTAAGCAATCCGAAAAAGCTCTATAAAATCAAAGACTAATGCCCCTTACACACTATACGAAAATCGTACGAGGACCGATCGTCTGATAATCGGATCGTTATTACACAGCTTTCGGGAGTTGATCACGACAATTCGTGCGACAATATCCAAAGGGACAAGAGCGAACATTTTTCTCATACGATACCAGATCGTACGATTTTCCTTTAATCAGTACAGTAGACGTCCGATAATACAATACAAATACAATACAATACATGACATCACTTTTGAAATTCTTTTCTTTCATAGGAGAATTTTCATATCTTTAGTAACCTTTTCACTGTCGATGTGAGACTAGCAGGCGAAAAAAAAACGGGCGATCTTTCGTCCAATATTGTCATCATGTGTACGGGGCTTAATACCGGCCATCCCGGGACAGCTTAGTAAAAAGGGTGGCTGTCCTGGCAAATCCTGGACAGTTGACAAAGCTATCATGGGGCCCCCATGAACCTGGGGCCCCTGGGCAGTGCCCATGCATTAAGACAGTCCTGGTCCTAACAGACCCCCTGTCCTAAGGTGACAACACTGCTCAGTACAGTTGTCACCTGAGGAAAAAGTGAGATAATGCATGGATCACAGGTTAAAAAAAAGGAAAAAAAGAAAACAAATACAGCCACCACATCTAAGGGGCAGCAAGCTGCAATACTTTACATTTTTGCTCTTGGGTTTGATACAATTTAAAGCATTCATATCCCTGGACTATTCATAAAGTGACACAAAACTCTTGTTTAAAAAAATATTCAAGCTTGTATTCCTAAAGGGTTAGAAAAAAATGAAAAAGTGAACTAACACCTTACAACGTCCCCACTGTACTTACCTTCATGGGTGCTGAGCTGTCAGTGCCCACATAGCCCGTGTAGTGGTCCGGGGATTGAAATCCCTGCTCTTCTCCCTGCAGTGCTTACAGAATGTATCAGAGTGATGCTCTGTTCTGGTGCTGGCCAATCAGAATCACTCGGATCTATCCTGGAAGTGCTGCACAAAGAAGAGAGAGAAGTGCAGAGATTTCAACTCCCCAAACTACTGCACAGGCTGCATAGGCATCACCCACAGAGGTAAGTACAATGGGCCCTAGGGGTAGGTGGTCAAGGTGTACAGTGTTTACCTCTTCATTTTCTTTTTGAAAAGGTGATTTAAAGCAGAGGTCTCCAAACTTCCTAGGACCAGTTTACTATCCTTCAGATTTTAGAGGGGCCAAATTGTGGCTAATGGGAGTAGAAAATGTCCTGGCATTGGTAACAATGCTTCATCATTGGTGTCCTTGAGAGGAATAGTGCCCCAGCATTGGTGTCAGTGGGAGGAATAGTACCCCATTACCATTTTCAGTGGGAAGAATAGTGCCCCACTGTTGGTGCTAGTGGCAGGAATTATGCCCCATTGTTGGTGTCAGTGGCAGGAATTATGCCCCACTGTTGGTGTCAGTAGTAGGAATTATGCCCCATTGTAGGAGCCAGTAGGAGGAATTGTTGGTGTCAGTGGTAGGAATTATGCCCCATTGTTAATGTCAGTGGGAGCAATAGTTTCCTAAGGGCCAGTAAGGAAAGGGCCTTATCCGGCCCTCGGGCCACAGTTTGGAGACCACTGCTTTGAGTTCATATCCCTGGACTATCAATAAATCCACTCTCCATAAAGTGACACTAAACTCTAATTTAAAAAAAATGTATGCATTCTTACAGTGGTTCTGAAAGCAGAAGGTTTTTTTTACCTTAGTAAACCTTCAGTATACAGCTCCCCCCGCCCCCTTTATACTTACTTGAACTTGATCTCGATCCAGCGATGTGCGTGAGAGCAGCAGTTCTCACAGCTCTCTCCCTCCTCATAGGCATAGAGGCAGCAGCTCCTGCTGCTTACAATCACAGACAGTGAGGGGAGCAGGGCCGGGGCCAAGCCACACTCTCTGTGTCAATAGATACACAGAGCCGCCTCATAATCAAGTGCCCCCATAACAATCAGATTTTTACGGGGGCACTCTGCAGGGGGGAGGAACCAGGAGTGCTGGCAGGGGACCCGAGGAGAGGAGGATTTGGCTGCTCTGTGCAAAACCATTACACAGAGCAGGTATGACGTGTCTGTTATTTAAACAAAAAATGATCCGTTACAATCACTTTAACTCAAAAAAGTCCCTTCTATTGCTCACAGTTTCCTCCAAATCCCTGAAATCCTTTTTTTTTATTTTGCTGATGTGATATGACTTTCTGTTAGAGGGTAGTTATGTTCATTCGCCATGTCCCCACTGTATGGAGGAACATAGCCACCCTCTCTTACCCACTCCTGAGATGGACTATGGGATTTGTGGCGTGCATAGAGCAGTGCACGTGGCCATAGCAATGTTTCATTACCATGTATGAATATATTTTGTATGGAGAGGATGGTTACAAATTCAAAGTTAGGAATTGCAAAAAAAAACATTATATTTAGCACTTCTGCCTAGCAGCACTAGAGCTGTTGGTTTGAATCCCAACCACGGTGCTACCTGCCTGGAGTTTACATGTTCTCCCCGTCTCTGCTTGGGTTTCCTCCGGGTACTCTGGTTTCCTCCCACACTCCAAAGACATGCTGGTAGATTAATTGTCTCCTGTCTAAATTGTCCCTAGTATGTGTATGTATGAACGTGAGTTAGGGACCTTAGATTGTACACCCCTTGAGGGTTAGAGACTGATGTGTATATATAAATGTGTACAGTGCTGTATACATTGACGGTGCTATATAATTACCTGTAATAAATAATATTCTGTGTGAAGGTCTAGTGTACATGGGGTTTGTGCTTTTCATCTGATGAAGCTATAATAGAGGGTCTGGAGAAGATGAATATTGAACTGGACAATATGGAGCTATTATTATAGGGGGGTCATTTGTGTTCATTATGTTTGACATGCATCGCCTTTATTCCTTTAAACAGGTCAGTGGGAATGCAGAATGAACGTATGCTAAGCACATCTCAAATGCACACCGTCATTCCTTGCCGAGTTTGACTTGCTTGCTTCTAAGGACTCCTGAATGCCGACATACAATTTGCATAGTACAGATCTGTCATTCTCCCGAATGCAGCAGAATTCTATGCTATGAGTCCATGCACACTGGTCTGTTTTGGGCTGAAGTGTTTAATTGCATAAACCAAAACTATAATAACCTGCATTCTCAGTCCTGCATATGGACTGTAATTAAGACGCATGTTAACATTCGTACTAACATTTACATACACTGGCCCAGTTGGTGGCCACTGCTACTGCTCAGGGCCAACATGTAAACATCAATAATATGTAAGCAGCAGCACCACCGCAGCTAATTACACACTATTGATGTTTACATCCCTCTCTGATGATCCATTCGTGTAGTGTCTTTGGTCATTTAGAATTGGCCTAGGCCAGGGGTCTCTAAACTTTCTAAGCAAAGGGCCAGTTCATTGTCTTTCAGGCTTTAGAGGGGCAGGATTATGGCCAGTGGGAGTAAAAAATGCCCGAGCATCAGTGCCCCATCACTGGTTTTAATGGGAGTAATAGTGCCCCGTTGTTGCTATCAATGTTAAGAATAGTGCCCCATTAATGGTATCAGTAGGGGGAATGCTGCCCCATCATTGGTGTAAATTGGTGGAATAGTGCCCCAAGTGCCAGATAAAGGCAAGCAGAGGGCCACATCCAGCCCCCAAGCTGTGGATCAGAGACCACTGGGCTAGGCCATTCTGAACATCTGAATGGAGGAGCTGCACAGTAAGTGACCTGCTGTGATTGCTGTGCTACAGCCTTGGCTGTCATTTGTTTAGCCAGAACATCCGTGATGACATTACCATCAGATGCTTTTTGTAAATTTTTCAAGAAAGAAGTAGCAACCACCAGTGGGGAATACCTCATTAGATGTACCTTATTGGTACCCATCTAATGCTCTGATAATGTTTTTTCCACATGCCATTCTCAACCAGGGTACTATGGAACCTTAGGGCTCCTCCATGAAGGGTTAGAGGTTACTTGAGCTGTAGCTAACTGATCTCCCATCTGATGGTGCCTGCATAGCTCCAGGTCCAACGCCAATTGGCATAACCAGCAGTATGCCTGAAAGGGTGTCATTCTGGACATCCCTGTATGGGAGCATTCTTACCACTTACCATCACCAGTTTTCCTAATAACCCCCAATGGACTAATCTAATATTAGAGGTTCCTGAGGACTGAAAAATCTTTTAAGTGTTCTCCTGGGGTAAAAAAAAGTTGGGAAAGGCTGCTTTAGGTGGTAGAGAAGTAAGGTGTAATATCTTAGGCAGGCCATAGATGGGCCGTTTATTGGCTGAACTTTCAGCCGATAAATTAAAAATTGAGCGGCCCTGTTGCCAATGCTGCCACCCATGTCTGCGAAAAACGTCCGTTTTTTCGCAGATTTTCCAGCATGACCGATAAAAATAAATGAGGAGATCCGTGAAAAATGGCCGACGGGCTGGCCCCACTAATGGCGTAATTATCAGCCGATTTTCCGTGCGGACAAAAATTTGGACGATAAACGACTTGCCTATGGCCTGTATTACTCATCACTCCCTCAGTGGTTGATCCCTCACTAACTCATGTACAATGCAGGGATATTGGTCCTGCATTGGGTTTGATAACATAATGGTGTGATTGCCACCTACAGCACCTTATAGAAGAGGCTTTGGGGGACCAGTCACAAAGATGGAGTCAGCCTGTTGGAGCAAGGAGTGTAGTAAGTATTACACCTTATTTCTCATCCCCTAATGAGCATTTGACCCTTGCAGTATGCGGGGGACCCATTGTATGTGTTGTTTTTTTGTTTTTTTCCCAGAGTTTGGCCTTAAGTTGACCATTACTGCCCTATACATGCACAGACTTATAAATTAAATAATGCAAGGAGGAACATGCAGTAGCCCATAGCAAACAATCAGGGGGTTACTGGGTTACCTACTGATTGTTCTTTGCTCCCTGCAATGTTACTAATAGGCAAAAGCTGATGGAGAATTTAGAGCAACTAAAGTGTGCCAGTAAGTGTCAACAGGCTGACCAGTTTTGTGGATTGCCTTCAATCCCAGATACACATGGAATCACAGGGTCAATAAAAACAACCAATGCAATAATTAATGGATACTCTGCATCAGAGAAATTCCAGACTGGCTAAGTTGGACATTTTTTCCCAGTCTACTTTGTCAATGCATTGTTAGCCAAGAGCGGTGATTAACCAGTAGTCTTGCACAGTGCACTTGTAGAATACATATGTACATGCCTGAGAACACATTGCAAAAAAATAGCAGCAGAAAATGTCAAAAATAAATAACTATGTGTGCTTAAAAGGGGACAAATATAGATATGGTCTAAACTGAAAACACTTGTTCCTACAGGGCAAAGATCATCCTAGTGAGGCCCAGCCACCATCATAAAACAAGACTTAGTATGTGTTAGTTTTAGGAGTGCTATTAACGTATACTAGGTAAAATATGTAGGCTGCAATCTGAACAGCATGAAAGCCTGGACACTGACATTTTCAGGAGAGGTCAGCAGCGATGGCCTAAATATTCCCCCAAGCACTGTTTTAAAGTGGACCTGAACACAAAAAGTGAGGGTTTGCTGTGTTATAGGTAATATTTAGAATTGGTAATTGTGCCTAAGCAGCACTCTGAAAATCTACTTTGTCTGGAATTCCTCCAGGGCCAGATCTAGATGGGTGCTGGTATGGGTTTTGCCCCCCCCCCCCCAAGATTTTAGTGGTGGCCCCCCAGGAACAAATTTCAATTTAAGGGATAATTTAAGCAGGTGAATTTTGTCCGCTGGCCAAATTTTTTTGTGGGCTGCTCTCCTGTTAAATGTCCTTCCTGGAAAATTGTCAGCCGATCCAATCATATTCAGCCATTGTTCGGGAATTCTGACAACCACCAGTGCCAGCTGTCAGAATAGAATAGTGCTGTGCTGTATAGCATGGACGGATAGCTTATGTACCCCTCTGTGAAGACGATGGCCTTCCATGGTGGTCTTTACATCCTCAGCTCTTCAATGGCCCTTATTGTCGGCTGTGTATTAATGCTATAGACTTGGATGGGGCCATACTCCTGCACTAGAGAAGATAGGAAGGCAACTCCATCCAAACCTACCAGGAGTTACTGAGTGAAGTTGTTCTTTAAAATAAACCTGCGCTATAAAATACATTTTAAAGACACTAGCTTTGGACAGTACCCACCTCCAGGTTACTACACATCACACTGGATTCCCTATAGAGGGAATAGTTATTAGAAATCAATTGTGGAAAAACACTATCCATGTGGTCACCAGTAGCTTACATAGACTTGACAGCACTTAGTATTACGCAGAACTATCAGTTATATCTGCCCTTGCCCATCATACCCATCGTATTCACAGATATCCTTTGCCTATTCCAACCTTGGCTCTTTATTTTCTTGGCTCTTTTTTTTCTTGGCCTGAGAGGACGAAGGGCGTACTGTGACGTCTAAGTAAGACTTTGTAGAGCAGACTGGACCACTTACAACGTACATGCTGCCATTGTTCAGTACTGCCAGTCACAAACCATTGCATATAGCTAGAGATCTTGCTTCTACAGATACTTATGACTGTGCCCAAAGTACACATTCTATTACACTGTAACATTAGATGTTATATTACAATGTAGCATTCAACTGGCTCTAACAAATTCTGTGGAAACTTTACTTTTATTAGTGAACTGCTATCCAAGAGCTTTTAAACATGTTGTTTAACACCTCTGTTTTCGTCACTGTCCTAATTTTACTTTTCACTTAGCTTTTCTTTTGTTATTATTAATAGCACAAACTGGGGCACTCTGCTGATTTAGACCTTCTGGTGCATACACAGGGAAGATTGCACTTCTGTGATGGAAAGATGGATAGACAGACGGACGGACGGACGGACGGACGGACAGACAGATAGATAGATAGATAGATACTAGATAGATAGATAGATAGATACTAGATAGATAGATAGATAGATAGATAGATAGATAGATAGATAGATAGATAGATAGATACTAGATAGATAACATAGGTTCCTTTGTGTACGTCTATCAGTTATTGCATTTGTCTAATATACCATATTACAGATATATCAATTTCTGTCGGGATCGAAATATAGGATTCAGGGTTGGCATCCTTAACCCTGTATCACTACTGACTGCTTGATTACACTAGCAATTGGAAGGTTGAGGGTGGTACAACCATAAGGCTGAGCTGCATTTTGCAGTCCCTCCAGTGCTTCCCCTGTGACCCATTCAAGTGAATGGGGCAGCACTGCAACAGCCCCACAACTGTGTAAAATGCACACAGTTGCACCAGGTTAATGCAGCATTTAGGGTTAGTAAAGCAGTATTAAATCAAAAGAAAAAATGTATTCAATTTGTTTCCTTTTTAGGATTTCATTCTTCTATTTTCATCTTATGATCCAGCCAACAAGTCTGCTGTTTTTCAAAAGCACAAGCTCTCTAGCAGAATGTACACTATATTGCCAAAAGTATTGGGACGCCTGTCTTTACACGCACATGAACTTTAACGCAATCCCAGTCTTAGTCCGTAGGGTTCGATATTGAGTTGGCCCACCCTTTGCAGCTATAACACCTTCAACTCTTCTGGGAAGGCTGTCCACAAGGTTCAGGAGTGTGTCTATGGGAATGTTTGATCATTCTTCCAGAAGCACGTTTTTGAGGTCAGGCACTGATGTCGGAGGAGAAGGTCTGGCTCGAAATCTCCACTCAATTCATCCCAGAGGTGTTGTATTGGGTTGAGGTCAGGACTCTGTGCAGGCCAGTCAAGTTTCTCCACCTGAGATTCGCTCATCCATGTCTTTATGGACCTTGCTTTGTGCACTGGTGTGCAGTCATGTTGGAACAGGAAGGAGCCATCCCCAAACTGTTCCCACAAAGTTGGGAGCATGAAATTGTCCAAAATGTCTTGCTATGCTGATGCCTTAAGAAACCTTCACTGGAACTAAGGGGCCAAGCCCAACCCTCGAAAAACAACCCCACACCATAATCCCCCCTCCACCAAACTTTACACTTGGCATAATGCAGTCAGGAAAATACCGTTCTCCTGGCAACCGCCAAACCAAGACACATCGATCAGATTGCCAGACAGAGAAGCATGATTCATCACTCCAGAGAACACGTCTCCGCTGCTCTAGAGTACAGTGGCAGCATGCTTTACACCACTGCATCCAATGCATTGCACTTGGTGACGTAAGGCTTGGATGCAGCTGCTTAGCCATGGAAACCCATTCCATGATGCTCTCTATGCACTGTTGTTGTGCTAATCTGAAGGCCACACAAAGGTTGGAGGTCTTTAGCTATTGACACTGCAGATAGTTGGCGAGTTCTGTGCACTTCAGCATGCACTTGCCCCGCTCTGTCATTTTATGTGGCCAACCACTTCATGGCTGCGTTGCTGCTGTTCCCACTTCCCAATAGCTTCCACTTTGTTATAATACCACTAACAGTTGACCGTGGAATATTTAGTAGCAAGGAAATTTCATGGATGGACTTATTGCACAAGTGGCAACCTATCATGGTACTAGGCTTGAATTCACTGAGCTCCAGAGAGCAACCCATTCTTTCACAAATGTTTGTAGGAGCAGTCTGCATGCCTAGATTTTATACACGTGTGGCCATTGAAGTGATTGGAACACCTGAATTCAATGATTTGGAGGGGTGTCTCAATACTTTTGGCAATATAGTGTATGTCCTAACATTTCCCTACCTGCATACTTCCTCCCAGCCAGAGCAGTAAAGCAATGACAGTCTGGGATCCGGCACCTTTCAAAACAAGTCAGCAATATTGTTGTCCATATCTCTATCCTCAATGTTCCCCTTGTTAGAATAGCCAGAAATCTATCCTGGAAACGTAGAAGCTTATCTACACATAACCTTAATTTTAGTAAGATAACTTTGGGAAGTTAGATTGCATTTTTATTGATTTGATAATCTTATGAAGAGAGTATATTATATGTTTTCTTATTTGTTTTTCTAGTTCGGTGCTCATCTCTTTGTTAGTATATATCCCTAGTACTCAATGCTGGTGATCCAAACCTATTAATACGTTGTGAGTTTGATATAAAATGTTCAGTTATCATGGTATTGCTGCTAAAACATCTATGCACATTCCGGATAGCAGAACATTTTTATTGCTCCATGTTATGCTTTTTGTCTAACAAGGCATTCTAAAGATATCATTCATCAAGGCATCCACCACTATCATTCGCAGGGCAGATGTTATTCATCTGGCAGTCCAGATTGGACATTATTAAATGATAATGTGTTCTTCTGCCCAGCACGTGTAGCTATGCATCTGATAATTTAATTAGCAGAACATTAAACTTCTACACTTGTCAGTCCACACACACAACAATCCTCAAATAATAAAGTCAGATTCAAAAAATGATCATTTAGGCAGCTTCACACATGCATTAAATAAAAGATGCAGGTCCATTTCTGCCAGCCCAGACATCTGGGTGGATCCTGACATTATAGTCGTAAGTCATAAAAACGTAAAGTGTAAGCCTTTAGAATCACTTTAAAGCTTCTTTTGCTATATTTTCATGATCCTGCCAGCAATTCACTTCTTGTCTTAGGGTGGCTATATCCCCCCTCCTCTGTATCTGTGGAGGATTTGGGGGCACCAGAGCATGCGCACTCCCCAGCTGCTGCTCCGGGTGATCATTCACGCACAGAGCCACGGCTTGGCCCCACCCCCTCTCTCTTCTCATTGACTCACTGGCTGTGACTGACAGCCAATGGCTCCCGTAGCTGTCTCAGCCAATGAGGAGAGGAAGTCCCAGGATAGCCAGGACTCCAGTGCACATCGGTGGATTGAAAGGGAGCTTAGGTGAGTATTGGGGGGGTGGGATGCTGCATAGAATACATAAAGGTAAAAAAACCTTGAGCCTTTACAACCACTTTAATAAAAAAGAAAACAAATACAGCCACCACATCTAAAGACTGGCAATCTGCAATATATTATAGGTTAAGGTACACTGTAAGGGTTCCTCCATGTTAAAATGGTGGGGAAAGGATGGTCTTCAACTTACTTTTACTTTCATGATGTTTCTCCCTATACGTGTGCTACAGGATGGATGCCTTTAACCCATGGAGAAGTGCAGAAGACATATGTGAAGCAGCAGCGCCAAGTCTTTTCTGTCCACACATGAGCAGATCTGTCACGGAGAACAACCGAAGGTAATAAATCTACCCATGCTCTTTCTAAACTCTACATCTCTACAACCTTCCTTTTTTATTCATTACAGGTATCTATATAGCGATGATCACTTGCATTGCACTTACATACTGTACATTCACATCAGTCGCTACCCTCATGGAGATTTTCAGAACTTGGTTAGATTTTCTAATAGTGTGGTCAAATTGATGAGTTTTTCTACCAAAGTGAAGATAACAGAAGTTTAGGATGGAAAGTTTTTCTCGAACAAACTAATTTCTAATCATGAACATGGATTTCGCTTGTGAAAAACTATACATACAGTTGCAAGAAAAAGTATGTGAACCCCTTGGGATTACGTGGAGTTTTGCATGAATTGGGCATAAAATGTGCTCTGAACATCATCTAAGTCACAACAATAGAAGAACACAGTCTGCTGAACATAATACTACACAAACATTAGATGTTGCCATGGTTTAATTGCACATAACATGTAAACATTCACAATGAAGGGAGGAAAAAGTATGTGAGGCCCTAGCTTAATGACTTCTCCCAGAGCTAATTGGAGCCAGGAGTGAGCCAACCTTGACTCCAATCAGTGTGATGATATTGGATGTGTTGCTGACAGCTGTCCTGCCCTTAAAAAACACACACCTGTTTTGGGTTTACTGGTTTCAAGAAGCACTGTCTGATGTGAACCATGCCTCGCAGAAAAGAGCTCTCAGAAGACCTACGATCAAGAATTGTTGACTTTCATGAAGCTGGAAAGGGCTACAAAAGTATCTCCAAAAGCCTTGATGTTCATGTGTCCACGGTAAGACAGACTGTCTACAAATGGAGAAAGTTTAGCACTGTTGCTACTCTCCCTAGGCGTGGTCGTCCTGTAAAAATGACTGCAAGAGCACAGCGCAGAATGCTGCATGAGGTAAAGAAGAATCCCAGAGTGTCAGCTAAAGACCTACAGACATCTCTGGCACATGCTAACATTTTTGTTGACACATCTACAATAAGGAAAACATTAAACAAGAATGGAGTACATGGGAGGACACCACGGAGGAAGCCATTGCTGTCCAAAAAGAATATTGCAGCACGTTTGAAGTTTGCAAAAGAGCACCTGGATGTTCCACAGCACTACTGGCAAAATATACTGCGGACAGATGAAACCAAGATTGAGCTGTTTGGGAAGAACACACAACACTATGTGTGGAGAAACAAAGGCACAGCACACCAACATCAAATCCTCATCCCCACTGTGAAACATGGCGGAGGGAGCATCATGGTTTGGGGCTGCTTTGCTGCCTCAGGGCCTGGACTGATTGTTGTCATTGATGGGAAAATGAATTCCAGAGTTTATCAAGACATTTTGCAGGAAAATGTACGACCATCTGTCCGCCAACTGAAGCTCCGCAGAGGATGGGTGATGCAACAGGACAATGACCCAAAGCATACAAGTAATTCAACAAAACAATGGCTGCAACAGCACAGAATACGCCTTCTGGAGTGGCCCAGTCAGAGTCCTGACCTCAACCCGATTGAAATGCTGTGGCATGACCTTAAGAGAGAGATTCACACCAGACATCCCAAGAATATTGCTACACTGAAACAGTTTTGTGAAGAGGAGTGGTCCAAAATGACTCCAGATCGTTGTGCAGGTCTGATCTGCGACTACAGGAAACACTTGGTTGAGGTTATTGCTGCCAAAGGAGGGTCAACCAGTTATTAAGTCCAAAGGTTCACATACTTTTTCCTCCCTGCACTGTGAATGTTTACATGTTATGTGCAATTAAACCATGGCAACATCTAATGTTTGTGTAGTATTATGTTCAGCAGACTGTGTTCTTCTATTGTTGTGACTTAGATGACGTTCAGAGCACATTTTATGCCCAATTCATGCAAAACTCCACGTAATCCCACGGGGTTCACATACTTTTTCTTGCAACTGTATTATATTGAAACCTGTTTAATAAGTCATAGATTCCATTCAAATAGCAGGTTTGGAGGAAACTGTAAAGGCTTTTGAATTAAATTAGTTGACTCAATGAAGGAAAGAAAGAATGTTCTGACAAACAATTTTTTTTGTGAACCTTCAAATGAAAAGCTAGGCCAGCATAAGGCTCCCACATCACATGCATACATACATACATATACTAGGGTCAATTTAGACAGAAACTAATTAACATACCAGCATGTCTTTGGAGTGTGGGAGAAAACAGGAATACCTGGAGGAAACCACACAAGGACAGGAAGTACATGCTAACTCCATGCAGGTAGTGTCCTGCTTGGGATTCGAATCAATGAACCAAGTGTTTGACTCGTTCAATACTACCCTCAGGCATGTGCAGGTTGTAAAAATGTGTATCCTTTTCTATGAGCAAAAATGTGTTATTACATTGCCAACTGTCACGGAATTGCCCAGGACAGTCCCAATTTTTTTCGAATGATGTCCTACCATTGCTCAGTACCAGCCAATGTTCTGAAAATCGAAGATCGGGGTGGGGCAGCGGCAGAAAGGGCTTCCTACTTCTGCAAGAGCTTAAAGCATTTAAAAAGATTCAAAACTTTCCTGGCCCCATTTGCTCAGTGGGAAGGGGGACCGCAGCAGACTTGGGACTATTCTTCCATTTTTGGGAGCAGCGGAGTAATTGCTCCAGCTGATTGATGTAGAAGAAGCCACGACATTAGTTTAATTCAAAGTAGTCTCTGCACTGCAGATTAGCACCCGAAAATGGAAAAGTAGTCCCCAGTCTGCCTGTACTGTTCTCCCATTGAGCGCCCCCAGGATCCGCACTTCTGGCGCCCATGAGGGAACTACTGAATAAGTGTGAATAGTAGAGGATCCTGCCTCGGTATGCGCTGTGCAGCCTTCTTGGGAAAGTTTGTGCCTGCATGAAGAAGGAGCAAGCCAGATTAGCTCTTCCCTGGGGGCACTGCTTGTCTTCTTCTAGGACCAGGTGTAGTAGAGGGGAGGCTGACTGATACTTCTCTGAGTTCTCACTACACAGAATTGATCTTTCAGCTGCAGCTGACAGGGACAAGAGCAGTTGCAGCTGCAGCTGCAAGATCTCTTCTGTATTCTTACTACCAAACTCTCTGATTAGGTCACTCTGATAAGGACACCTGATGGGTACACCTGCTCTATATGGTCACTGTAATGGGGACACCTGCTCTCTGATGGGGTCACTCTGATAAGGACACCTAATGGGTACACCTGCTCTATGGGGTCACTCTGATGGGTACACTTGCTCTATGAGGTCACTCTGATGGGGACACCTGCTATATGGGGTCACTCTGACGGGGACACCTGCTCTATGAGGTCACTCTGATGGGGGCACCTGCTCTCTGATGGGGTCACTTTGATAGGGACACCTGCTCTATGGGGTCACTCTGATGGGGACACACCTGCACCTGCAGTCTCTGACCAACTCCTTTACTACACCTGCAGTCTCTGACCCTCTCCTGTGGTACTCCTGCAGTCTCTGACACTCTTTTGTGGTATTACTGCAGTCTCTGACCCTCTCCTGTAGTACTCCTTCAGTCTCTGGCCTTCTCCTGTAGTACACCTACAGTCCCTGAACCTCTCCTCTAGTGCGCCTGCAGTCTCTGACCCTCTCCTATAGAACACCTGCAGTCTCTGACACTCTCCTGTAGCACTCCTGCAGTCTCTGACACTCTCCTGTAGTATGCCTACAGTCTCTGACCCAGTCTTGTAGTACACCTGCAGCCTCTGACCCAGTCTTGTAGTACGCCTGCAGTCTCTGACCCAGTCTTGTAGTACTCCTGCAGTCTCTTACCCAGTCTTGTAGTGTGCCTGAAGTCTCTGACCTAGTCTTGTAGTGCGCCTGCAATCTCTGACCCAGTCATGTAGTAAACCTGCAGTCTCTGACCCTTTCTTGTAGTACTCCTGCAGTCTCTGACCCTCTCCTGTACTATGCCTGCAATCTCTAACCAGCTCTTGTTATATGTCTACTGTGTTTCATCATCTCCTATACCACGCCTGCAGTCTCTGACCATTTCCTGTACTATGCCTGCAGTCTCTGACCATCTCCTTTACAATGATTGCAGTCTCTGACCAACTCCTTTACTACGCCTGCAGTGTCCTCTGTACTAACTGCAGTGAGAGGTAATAATGTGCAGTAATCTCTAGCAACCAATCAGTGAGCAGTAATGATTTGCTGTAACCTCTAGCAACTAATCAGTGAGCGTGGACCAGTTCTTTATGTTTACATTATTACATTTTTTGGGATAAGTCTATATGTGCGTGTTTGTTTTTTGGGATATTCAGGTGGAGAGTAAAATTACATGGAGAAGTACTTGTCATATATCAATGGCCCACCAATGGTCTGATTCTTGCAGTTGCACTACTTTGCAATTGTACTCTATAGCCCCTCTATCCCTGCTTCTTTCCTAAAGGGTATCTTCAGCCAAAACCTTTTGCTTTTAGTTTTGAAAAGTGTAGTGGAAAATTCGAACCTCTGTTTTTTGCTGTTTGTGTACCTGCAGAGGAGAGTTACCTGGTCACCATTATCACTGGGCCAGAAAAATTCACAGGAAATGCAATGTTTTTCAGTTGTCATTGGTACAGGAAGTCAGGGGAATTTTTCATTTCAGATACCTATTCTGGTGATAACCATCTTGAGGGGATTTCTCATCAATTTGGAGAGATTTTCCTCTTCCTTTTGTGTCTGTGTGACAAAAAGTGAAATGAAATCCCCCCAACGGTACACAGTCAGCAATAAAATCCTGACAGCGATTTTAACCTTTCTACCTTATATGAAATTTATAAAAACATATTTTTACTTTTGCAAAATATACAAGTTAAGCTGACTATAGACATCAGAGAAAGTTTCCCTCATGTGTTTCTTATAACTGGATAAGGGATGCTCCTATATCTGGAGGCCCTAGGTTAGGGGTCTCCAAACATTTCATTAAGAGGGGTACATTGTATATTACAAATATCTGTGGACCAAAAAAAACCCCATCAGTTTTATAAATCAACAAAGCAAATTTAAATGAATGAATACATTTTTACTTGTTTTTTTTTAATCAGCATAATATGATTTGGAACTGCAAAGAAAAAAACTTCAGTAAAACAAAGCAAAGAAATTCCAAATAAAACTGAGCCCACCAGAGTATTTCCTCACATCAGGGTCTGCATCAAAGTCTCCCCTTACATCAAAGTTTTCTTCATAGTCCCCTGTTATATCAGGGTCCTCCTTAAAACAAAGTCCGCATCAGAGCCCTCCTTACATCAAAATCCCCATTAGAGTTCCTCCTTACATTGGGGTTCCTATCAGAGTCCCCTGTTACATCGGGATCCCCATAACACCCCCCTGTTACATCAAAGTTCGCCTTACATCTGGGTCCCCATTAGAGTCCCCATCAAAGCTCCCTTACATCAGTGTCCACCTTACAATAGAGTTCCCTGTTACATCAAAGCCAGATAAATTATTGTAGAGGGCCTGATTTGGCCCGCAGGCCATAGTTTGGGGATCCCTGCTCTGGGGAACTAATGTAGGCATCCCCATTTAAGTTGGACTTCTGAGACAATTACTATTGTTTTTTTGCCTCCAGAAGTCCAAAGATGTCTGCTTAGTGCTGCATACCTCCATGGGCACAAGCGAGCACATGTGCCCAATGTGAGCCTGTCTATTTGTGTCACAATCATCTAAACTGGGAAATTGTTCAGTGGGCAGATTGTGGGTACACAGCTGGATGCCATCTAATGTTTGTAGGCTGCTTTAGATTCCCACATTTTTATCACCTCCTCCCAATCACAGCCCTCACTCCACCTCGCTAAAGCCAAGCTCCATAGGAGGGGCCTTGCAGATCTGTCAGCGTCTTATCCAAAGCTGGAAGGAAAGTGACAGAAAACAATGTTTCTTTCTTGAAAATCCCTGGAAAGGAAAAGAGAAAAAAAACAAGGCTTCGGAATCCAGACAATTAATCACTGGTTCTCCAGCCCCCCATCGGCCTATTCTCTGTGCATTGTGCTGGGACTCACATCTGTGCGATCTTTCATGGGTTAATATAATTGGGAAAAATGAGAGAGACCCTTCAGTAAGTTTTTCAGACACACACACACACACACACACATAAACCTCCCCTCAGGCATAGTTTATATACAAAGAAGAGGGCCCATTGTACAAAAATTCTGAGGAACCCTGTCTGGAAATTCATGTTATATCTAAATAATCACAAAATAACAAGTAGGTTATACTTTACTTTACACTTTGAGAAAACATTTTTGATCCTCTTTTCAAGCTAAATGGCTTTTCATTTTTTTAAAAATAAAAGGGAAAATATGGAGTGGTGAGCAGTCAGTCCCACCAAAGTAAAGGGACCCAGTCACTTCTAAAGCTTCCTGCAGTGATCAGAGGATATTCACCTGACCTGTCTGGTCATGATGCCACATCTTCAGGCGGTCCCCTACTGTGGAAAACATGGCCTGGGAAGAGTTAATTGGCTGGTCCTTATAGTTCTTCTAGTGTTAGGAATGTCTGCAGGGTGCACTCTCTACTACCATCATGGCAACAAACATGCCTGTGCACCCAATGTTGTACATTGTACACCCCATTGTTGTAGAATGATCTTTGAGTTCACGCTTGAGCTGGACATCTTTGGTCATTTTGCAAGGGGGGGGGGGGGGGGGTTTGTACATGTGTTTTTGCAGACGTCTGAGGCTTTAACATTTTATAATCCATTGTTAGCCCATGGAAAAATAAATTCGCAATATGTGTGTCTTTACAAGTGTTTTTCACATGTTTTTTATGCATTTATCCAGCACTCCCATTGAAGAGTCTATTGGGGTAAAAAATGCTTGAAGCTTGTTGATCAAAAGGAACTTGTAAGGGGGTTGCAATTGAGCTAGTTAGTTGCTGCCCTGGATGGGAGGGTAAGGGTTAACCTTAACCACTTCAAGTCAGGACACTTTCACCCCCTTCCTGTCCAGGCCAATTTTCAGCTTTCAGTGTTATCACACTTTGAATGACAATTGTGCGGTCATGCAACACTGTACCCTTATGAATTTTGTAGCATAAACAGATAAAACTTTATTTTGGTGGTATTTATTCACCACTGGGATTTTTATTTTTTGCTATATAATGAAAAAGTCCAAACATTTTGAAAAAAAAGTGTTTTTCTTATAATATTTTGAAAATAAATCTTTCTTCATAAATCTTGGCCAAAATGTATTCATATATATTTGTAGTTAAAAAAAAATAACTCAAATTAGTTTATGACCAAAAATTATAAGTTTTCAATTTTGTTTTACTATTGTAATTTTTTTTTATATTATTATTTATGTTTTTTTTTAACATACTGTCACCCTAGCAGTACAGTGTCACCATAGTGACACTGTGCTACTTGTGGGGGGGTGATAAAGATTTTTTTTTCTTTTTTTACACTGATTGCTTTTACACCCATAAAGGCTGTAAAACCAATAATTTCTCCTTTTCTCTGGCTGCATTCTTGCAGCCATTGAGAAATACTGTGAGAGCTGTGATTGGTCACAGCTTGTCACATGGTACAAGGCTGTTGTGAATAGCTTTGTACCATGTGACCTCTGTGATCATTCACAGATTTCACACATAGTAAGCAATGATGTCAAGAAGTGACATCTTGCTTACTACTGTTCCTGTGATCACTGATTGGCCAATCAGTGATCACATGAATCAGGACCTCACACAGAGTCCCATACAGCGATCGGTATCCCAGGGAGCGCGAGCAGTCAGTATATGCGGAGGCCGTTTATAAATGACCACCCGCTCCTGTACTGCTCCTGCCTGGCCATTTATGTACATGGACCGGATGGGAAGTGGTTAAATAAAGAGAAAGTGCTCCTGCACTTCTGGATATTTTTTCACTCAACAACACAAACTAGACATAATTGCAGCAGTCATCTAACTGTGTAAAATAATCACAAAAAAGTAAAATTAAAAAAGAGATGAACCGCGCATGGTCATAAACATGTGCATATTTTAGACATGTCGTAAACCAGTCCCATAATTTATGTAAAAAGTGTTTGTGCTTGTGTTCAACTTGTATTCAAAATCCTGATTGGTGCTCCATTGTGCTCAACAAAAGTGCCCCACATGAGCTGACACTCACCCTTATTCCATGACCATCTATCTCTAAAATGGTCATTAACACTTTGCGGGCCAATCCTAGTAAGCCAATGGTCCCCTCTAAGCTTGTGAACTTCTCAAGAGCCCATTTGACTGCATTACTTGCATGATGTTGCTGAAAGTTAGTAAAAAGTGACTCAACATCTACTGTGACTAAAAAACTAGAGTCTTCCACTCCAAGACCAGTGATTTTATTAATGACATCTTTACTATCCTGTAAATAAGAGGGGCTTTTCCTTACTAAGTGTCGAGGATAGAAATCTAGATATTCCCCCAACCTTGAAAAAGGGGAGTCTATCCAGCTAAGAATAGGTCTACCAGGCACGGGGGGGGGGGGGGCGCGTTTCATATAGTGAAAAATAGTGAAAAATCCTGGACAGCTGGATGTGGACAAGACTCAGCATGTCCCTCCTAATTGCAAGTCTACAGTGAGGGTGTACATTGAGACAGGGACCCGAGGGTTAACTGGAGAACAGTTATGGTGCTAGTGTACATGGTGTACATTAATCTCTGAGAGTGGAGGCCCACCTTAAGGTTGAGTATTCCTCCACAGTGGCCTTAGCCTTGTCCCAGGGCATTGATGAAAATGGCACGGAACAACGGTACCCCATGTGCTAGAAGAGTGATTCTGTTACAGGTGCCTAGCATAGCCCAGAAGAACCCACCAAGGGGGCAGTCCTCTAATGTGACCCAGACTTGGCACTCAATGAGTTAATGGGAAACATGGAGAAAAGGTTTATGATCACCTGCCACAAGCTGCTACAAGCTCTATTGGAACCATAGGGTATTGGATGTTCAGCATTTTGGAGCTCTGAGCTTCAAGCTACAGGTGTGAATGGAGCCTCATAGGAAAGATCATTCAGCAGTCAAATTGTACATGTATGATAGGCTAACATATGAAGTCATTAGTCAGCTTAAAGTGAATATAGTATCAGATTTATTTCTTTCATGACAAGTGTCAGGGAAGAAAGCGAAGAAATCCTGACAAATGCGCCAATGCCCAATATGGCTGCGCTACTTTGCGCAAAAATGGCGCAGTGGCGCATTGTGTACGCGACAGCTCACCGATACACACAAGGCGCGATAGTTGCTGGCGCCCAGTGGCCTTTATAAGAACTGCAACTCCTCACAATAATTGCTGGATTATAGTGAGCCTCCTGTTCCTGTGTTCCTGTGCAAGTTACCCTGCTGATTACCCATCTATCAAGATCCGCCAGTCTTCTATAGAGTCTGCTGCTGTACCCTCTCTACCCACGGGTGTCATCTCATCGGGTATCGCCAAGCAACTACATCATTGGCAACTCATGCTTCTCTGGGTACTGCGTCTTCTGTTACTACCATCAGGGGTGCTTTGCACTTAGCCGTAAGGGGAGCCCACTTGTCACCAAAGCCTTTAGTCAGGTATGTGACAATAAGTCTATGCATGACAATACCTTTAACCTGTGCAGAGAGCAGAGCTGTGGGAGGGGCCCAGAAAGTCCTCCCACTACTGGCTGCCTGCAGAAAACTACAGGAGGGGTGGAGACAAGACCAGTCACCCTGCACAAGGAGAGAGAGCAGCAGTGACTGGTCTTCATTGCAGGAAGTTCCTGCACGAAAGTAAAGTTTCACAATGGATTACTGCACTGATCTGGAAGAAATACACAAAGCACATCAGGATTCAAGGAAGAACACATGCATTTAGAACTTATTTATGCTGACTTTCAAAGTTACTGAGAGGTCCATTTTATGTAAATGGTAAATGTGGACAATGGCTGATAAGTTATCAGACCCTTGGTAACCTAATGTAATATGGAGTGTGCCTACATTCAAGGCTCTGAACCTGTGTTTTGGACAGGAGAGGTTCAAACTCTCAGGGCCTGTTAATGCACACTCTACATGGTTCTATCTGTGGTGCATTGGTATTCATTGTGAATGTAATCCCAACACATCATACAGTGAAGCATAGTCCACTGCAGTGCACCACAAGGCAGGTTTCATTCATCATTGTCAAATTTTCAAAATCAGCCTCAAATAGTGTGCAGGTAAAATGGGTCACCTTACAAGTTCAAACTGGGTTTAATTATGTGCCTTAAAATAAAAATTCAACATTGCTGCGTTTAGACAGCTTTGTTGAAAGTCCTTACCTGTTTTTGTTCTGTAGTTATTAACAGAGGTATCTTAGTGAGCGTTGATAGAGGTTTTCCCAGTGATTAGGCTCAGAATTGTAGTAAAATAGCAGCCTCTGAGGCTCATTTGCTGTACATTTACTAAAGATGAAACTCCCAGTGCAGTAAACTTTAATGGCTGGCTCACACCAGAACGTGGTGTGGGAAACCCGGGTTCTGTGCATGTTTCCAGCACTGCATTCCAAACACACTGCAGATTTGATCCACAGTGGGTGTCAATAGTAAGTTAAAGTAAAGCTAAACACATAAACAGAGCAGAGCTCAGGAGCGAGCACACATGAATGCCCCAGAGCAAGCAGCTTGCTGTGGGGCATTCAGCAGGGGGGATGGGCCAGGAGCGCTGGGGGGACCTGAAAAAAGGAGGATAGGGGCTGCTCTTTTCAGAACCACTGCACAGAGAAGGAAAGTATGACATTTTTGTTACGCCATTTACAAACGCTTGAAAGACAGTTTTTGTTTTTGTAAAGTATAAACTTCAGCTGTGCAAGTAATTCACTGAAGATAGAATTTCCAGTGCAGTAAACCTAAAGAAATTGCCAAGGATGCCATATGGAATCTGTTCAGAATCTGTTCAGGCTTCTTGGACGTTGTACACCAGTGGGTGTAACGACGTCACAGGTCGGCACTAGCGGTCTGTGATGTCATTACACCAATCAGCATACAACGGTAAGGTGCTATATGCTTTGTGTACCCTGTGATGCTTGTGAGTATAATTTATATATAATAAATTGGAAGTTTTCAGGGACATTACTCTATGGTCTCCTGTTGTTCTCTTTCAATTATATTGCCATTTGAAGCCTTAATTAGACACTGGGAGTGGAATTTGTATTTTTTATTATTATTTTTTATTATTTGTTGATTTTGTTTTTCAGTTTTTCCATTATGTGGATTTTTTTGCTGGCATTTGAGACTTCTAATTTTAAGTATGTTTTTTAGTGTTAGCATCTGTATAAGGTGCTAAATAATTTGTGTTTATTAATATAAGGGTTTGCACGCCTTTTATATAACAGTATTTGTAATTTCCTGTACCTGGAATATAGAGTGCTGCATCTGCCTACTGCCCTAAGTGCATAAAAATATTGGGTGGTAATAAATATAAGTACTGTTGTCGTAGAGAACTTTTATTCTTCTTGTCTTTCAGTCTGGTTGCAAACTGAAAATATATTGGAAATGAATGACAAATGTTTCTTTTTCAGTTATATATATCTGAGTTAATGAAATTGGAGTGCACAGTTAGTGAGACAAAAAAATACCAGTATGCACCTTTAACCTCCAGCCCTAATTTCCATGGGACATGAAACTTTAAACCAATCAATTTTGTGATTTCCTCTTTCAAATAGCTTTCCACTATGATCATGGCTAAGCTAAGCAGGAGAGGCCACCATGGAGTCCTATTATAGGGGATCGGAATTAGATCAACAGAATGCTGCAACAAAATCCCACCAAGATTAATTTATTATCTAATGCCACCTTCCATTCTGCAGTGTATTTGGACTAAAAACTGTAATGCTAGGTAATACAGAACAACAGTGAAATAAATAACCAATTCAATATACTGTACCCTGACTTTGTTTTCTGAGACCAGATACCTCTAAGTTCTCTTTTGTAATTAGTTTGTTTTTGTGTTGCTCATACTCCACCAGTGGCACACAAGTTGCATTGTGTCTATGCTACTGGGCGTTTTAACATCCAGTTGACCAAAAACCAATGGTTCTGGCTAATCACACTGCTCTGATCACATCTAAATGCTTAATTATTATTACAGCAGAGTACTAGACAAGTCCCAATGAAGGCTGAGCTCTTGTTTTTTTTAATCTTCCAGCATTCGAGGTGTGGGAGATGGACAGCTCAGTTAGCCTACACAATGGGCACTTTAGCAGAGGTGCTCCAGCCCAGCTTCAAACGGAAGATCAGTTTAAGAGAAATATAAACTAATTTCCTTCTAACATGACTGTACACATAACGTTAACGCTAGAGGATGAGATGGTGAGCACCGCTTTGTCACTCTTCTTCATGTGCTCAATGTACACTAAATGTTGCATATTGTACTCTGGGTAAACAGGACACTATCATTATCATAAAAAAGTAACAATGACAAGTCATTCCCAGGAAAGGTTACCTATAAAGCAAATTTAAAGCAATGTTGTTGTAATTAATATTTACCTTTTGCACTGCCTATGCCGCTGATCTTGATTCTCTTGATGAGATAAGCTTGCTAAAGAATCCTCAATATGACCAGCAGGGGGGATCCTATTTCCTGTGGTCAGTAAACTTACTGCTAGTGACTAAGAACTTCTGTGGGAGAAAATCTTATTGCCCCTTACAACCAGTAATTATTTTACTTCCACTAACCTTCAACGTAAGGGCACTATTTTACATACTCTTGACTGCTGCACTTTATACACTTGTTGTATGGTACACAGTTCTGACCTCTACACTATATATGCTATGTTGTACATTACATAGTCCTGGCTTTTGCACTATGTATGCTATGTTGTATGTTACATAGTCCTGACCTCTGCACTATGGATGCTGTGTTGTATGTTACATAGTCCTGACCTCTGCACTATACTTTATATGCTATAATGTACTGTACATTACAAAGTCCTGGTCTCTGAAGTATGGATGCTTTGCTGTATGTTAAATAGTGCTGACCTCTGCTCTGTATATGCTATGTTGTATGTTACATAGTCCTGACCTCTGCTCTGTATATGCTATGTTGTATGTTACATAGTCCTGAACGCTACACTCTGTATGGTATGTTGTGTGCTACCAGGGGCGGACTGACCATTTGGAAACTCGGGCACTGCCCGAGGGCCCGGGGTCAGTAGGGGGCCCCATGAGATGCCCCTGGTACCTTTTTCATAGGCTTTTTTGAGTTTGGGCAAGGACACAGGGGCCCCATGAGTTGTCAGTCTGCCCCTGTGTGCTACATAGTCCTGCACTGTACATGCTATGTTGTATGTTGCATAGTCCTGACCTCTGCATTGTATATGCTATGCTCTATGTTACATAATTCTGATCTCTGCAATGTATATGCTGTGTTGTATGTTACATAGTCCTCACCTCTGCACTATATATGCTGTATTGTATGTTTCCCTGAGCTGTGGACTGTATATGCTTTGTGGTAGGTCACGTAGTTTTGATCTTCGCATTGTATATGTTATGTTGTATGTTTCAAAGTCCTCACCTCTGCACTGTATGTTACAAAGTCTTGACTTCTGCACTTTATATGCTATGTTGTATGTTACATAGTGTTGACCCTGCTTTTGATATGCTATGTTGTATATTTGGCTGAGCAAAGTGTTTATTGCCTCAACAGTTGCTGTTTGCAAGTAGCTTCCATCGGATTTAATGAGGTTCTTCTTTAAAAGTAGGCTCATGGAAATATTTGTTCTCAGGTTTATGTTCATCTGTGAAACTGCTACTTGTGGCACAGAAATTAAGGGGTATTTTGTGGGCACAATGACTGAAGCATATGCAATGTACTGTATAGAAGTAGGCCCCAACTCTTTACCCTTTCCCCTTTAAGCCATGCACAGAATTCAGAAAATTGTATCCACAGTGACTACATTGAATGTCTCATATGTTGTGTATCTCCTTCTCTAAAGTTCTAAAGCTGGGAGGTACGTTTACTGCCTTAGTGATACCCTGAGGAAGACGTATCAAGCAAGTTACCATCATCAGGTGCAGTAATAGTGCAAATCAGACTACCTTTCATTTAGGAAAAGATTTGTGTTGTTTCTCTTCAACCCTTGAGCCTGAAATCATGGGCGGCCATCTGCTACAGCTATGTAAACATATGATACAGATTTGAATGTTCACACAATTAGGAAGTGGTAAGCGGAGTTTTTTTATATTAGCATAGTGCTGCTTTTGAGCAGCAGAGGAGGAAATGTAATTATTAGGCTGTGATCTCATAATAAATCAGTACCATAGTTTGTCTCGCTGCTCCTTTTTTTCCTGTGTCTTGCTGAGCTGCACTAGTAAGACATTTAGGGTGATTGTTTTTGGAGAAATCTCCCCAAATGGGGAACAGACAGCAATAAAAACGGATCCCTACAACATCAAAAACTGAAAAAACTGACAAAAACCCCAATAATATACAGTGTGTGTGTGTGTATATATATATATATATATTTATAAACTTCAGAGGTGCATGGTAAGCATGGATGTTGTATCCTGCTCAACAATCTTCTGAATTGGGCATGTATACATTGTCCTCCACCTTCCTGGTGGGCTTCTCCTCCCCCAAGCAAGGGTTTTAATCCACCTTTCCAGCCCTACCTCCCTGTATTCAAAGTCCTGAGCTTCTGCTGAGAAAAAAAATGTGTTTTGTTTAGTGTATAATTAACTATTCTCTGGCTAATGCTTTGTTTAACGAGGTGCAAGGATACTAATTGTTCCCATTGTGTGGGGCAGTTATGTAGCTACCAGTAACAGAGACAAGATGCCTTTACTTTTAACCCTTGTCCAACCACAGCTAGCTATAAGTGGCTACTTCTCATGCTTGTTACAAAAATAATAGAAATGCCCCATAATTCCCCAATAAACTTCAGTTGCCTCTACTAATTGTAATAGTAATTACTGTAACTGGGATAAGGAAACCTGAGAATCAGTAGGGTTTATTGGCCAGCTTTCAGACCACTGTCCCCATCATGGTAAATGATTAAACTAGTTTATATCAAGCCAGATTTACCATTCTAGATTCCTTCTACCATTGTGATGGTAATATACAGATTGATCTTTCACTTCTTATATTGGTAAATGTGAAAATACATATAAAAAGTTTCACCCATGGGATACTAATTAGGGAAGAGGTCTTGTAGGTTACAGATTGACATGGAGTGTACATATCAAATCCATTCAGAAATGTGGAAAACCAACACCTCTGTGTAGTACTTCTGCAGCCATGATGCCTAATTATGCTACTACTGAGGATGAAATGTCCAAAATACGTAATGATTTGTCATTTTAATATGGTTTAATAAAGAAGAGTGATTTTCATAGATGTACTTTACTGAGATATGATCACTAAGTGGTCACTAAATACCTGGCTGTGCGGGACACACACCAAGGCATCTCAAAACAAGAGCAACGAATCAGATTTATTTTAATATTGTACCTTTTTCTTATGAATTCCTCCCTCAACTACTCTACAGTAGCACTTCAACAGAATAAACCTGCGCCTGACCACACTAATTGTGCGCCATCTGTCTCATCTTGAAGAAAAATCTATTCTCCCCGCAAAATACCCCAAAATTTCAAGAAATTGGCAACCATAAGTGGTTGATCCCACTTCAGTGGAGAACAAATAAGGTTCCATCTCAGATGCACTAGAATGATGCAGAACCTAGTGGTCAGAATCTGAGATAGAATGCATAAGTTCCTGCAGGTATGAGCATTGTAGGACCACTATTGACCATATGAATTTCAAACCTCTTCTACCCCTCTTGATGTAAGCTAACTGTAGAATTGATATCAATCATACTCTGCTGACCAATAGTTTGGAATGTCTCATTTTGCTTTTTGAGCCTTCTCCCAACTGTTGCAAAATCAAGAACAAGGGGACATTACCTCAAACTAACAGAAGGGAAAGTTTAAAACGAATCTTAGAAATTATTATGTTACTGAATAGGTAGTTTATGCGTGGAATAGACTTTCTGCAGAGGTCTGTCAACAATAAGTGGCTTCAAACATGCTTAAAACAAACAGACAAACAAAAACACATAACTTAAACAAAAAAAACAAAAAACATGGGCAGACTCGATGGACCACTTGGTCTTTTTCTGCTTTTCTATGTTTCTGGGTTTTTTTTCTTTATTTTACTTAGTTATATGTGGTTTAATTGGGAAAACGATTTATGCACACACTATCTTTGGTAACAGATGTAGGAAAGATTTCATGGTTGATCTTTGGAAATCATTTGTTTGGACTCTCCATAGACCA
This sequence comes from Staurois parvus, assembly GCF_062004578.1. NCBI lineage: Eukaryota > Metazoa > Chordata > Amphibia > Anura > Ranidae > Staurois > Staurois parvus. The sequence goes on from NW_028318382.1 coordinate 3,058,966, forward strand.
GCCTTCTTCAACTTTTTACCACAGAGGAACCCTTGAAATAATCTTCAGGTATCAGAGATTAATCTATCCAGGGCCAGTGGGAAGAATGTCCACCTTATAGGGGTGGCCAGAATTACACCCTTGCAGTCATGCGGCTGACCTTGCAAAGTGGTGTTGAACCTGGAGCTATGCAGGTACCATCAGATGGGAGGTCAGTTATCCACAGCTCAATATACCCTTAGCTACCCCTAGAGAAACCCTGGTTGAGAACAGCCGCCATAGACAGTTACGATAAATATTCCTCTGTTGCCCTCTGACCATACAATGCTTATTATCTAACATATGTTTACCTTGGTTTACCGTAAATCTTAGAAAATGCAGAAATCTAATCTCCAGTAGTAGTTCTATCACAGACCTGTGTCCATTGTGCAGGGATACCACATACAAAAAAAAAATGCATGGAGTTTGTTAAATGAGGAGCAGCCTAATTTGGTTTAATTGTGTAGCTAATTTGCTTGATAAATGCTTTGACTTATCACAAAAACGTAAGCAATCGGTAGCGTTTGATTGCTCTCTGACACCTGAAGTCTGAAATTAATATTTAAAAGACACATAAAGGGTTTTTTTTTTCAGAAACCTGAGCATATACCCATTTACTTTTAACACATTTTGACTACAACCAAGATTTTTCTTCTACCTCCAGACAAGAGCAGCATGTTGGCGGGAGGGCAGCCATTTTCCATAAACTGAACCTGTCTTGATAATCTGTCTTTGGAAGAGGTGAAGTTGAATTCTTCCCAGACAAACACGTTAATGAGTGGCCTTTCAAGCCAATAATTTTCTGTTTGCTCACCAGGAGAATGAAGCAGTAACTGTTGGGGCGGGGATGTTTAGAATGTGAATTAGACTTGGAAAGAGCAAAATGTGAAAAAAAAACAGGGATCTTGCCTGAAGGCAATTAGATTTTGTTTTCTTTTTAAAGGCAAAATTTCAAGAGTTCAAATATCGTATGGTGACGCAGCATATTGTCCATGTAAATAGGGTTCACGGCAAACAGATGATAAAATCTACTCAATTTTATTCATCTGTAGTCATTTATTGCTGGTATGTGGGAGGCAGGGCACCCTGGGGCCCCAACTATTCAGTAAAACCACTGCAAGGATTACACTGCGGATTAGCACAGTGACACACACATACCCTTATTTGTTTTAGAAGCACACCACCCTAACGACTATTAATTTGTCATGGGATGGGGAAATGAAACAGATACAGCAAGTACTGAAGGCAATAAAACTTTCAGAATATACTATAGATGACTTGAGTCAGAGGAGACATCCTAGTTTTTTGGCCCAATGAGCCTCCAGATAATATATAAACATGAATACACTTACCATATCCAGTGAGTATATAACCTAAAGCTAGCTAAACACTCCTCCTTTATGATGGAGGATGGTCTCTCCTTTATGATGGCCATACATGTACTGTATCAATATGATTATCCAACTGATCATTTTATGCAACTAAAGTGATCTAACCGAATAAAAATCATAAACTCTTCTGATGAGCTCTTCCTCAATTTGGGCTTATTGGAAGGGCCATCGGCCACTGTCAATCAATACCAATCAATCAGACAAATATCTGTGTGTATGTTGGAGGGCCAATCACAATACAGATAGATTAAATTATCATTTTTAATGGAATGTTTAAACTTATGTCTGATACATTGTATTTTCAGTCAATATTCACCCAATTGCCCCAAGATTAACCACAAATTGATGTTTATGGCCACTAGCACTTTGTAATGTGAGGGCCTATCTATGCAATCCATTTAATTTGCATTCAGCCAGGCAGGCCCTTGTTTGGTAGATGCTAACAGGAGCAAACTGTGCAAGGCCTGAGGGGTAAATCATATCAGGAGAGAATGGAGGAACCTAATTTGTATGGCTTCAAGTAAACAAAGGTAAGGGGGGACATGATTAAAACCTGCAATTTTATTATTTGTGTGAATAAGGTTCAAGAGGACAGCATTTCATTATAAAACTGAGCAAAAAAAACAAAACAAAACAGGGGCATGGAGGAAAGTTGAAGAATGATGTTACAAGAAATTTTATTTTACCAAAAGAGTAGTAGATACTTGAAACAGGCTTCCAGCAAGGATAGTGGGTCAACCAATAGTAACTGGATTTAAACATGCTTGGGACAAAAAGAAAAGGTTAAAAACAAAAAGAACTTGCTCAATGGACCACTTTTTCTGCTATATAAAGACTGTATTGTGTATGACAATGTAAGTATGGCTATTTTATTAATAAGTGGCTGATACTGCTTAATGGGCATAAATAAATGGCATTCATCAAGCATATGAATTTTTGCAGGTTTTTTGATTGCTTCTTGAAACCAATGACACGAAAAGCAGATTGCCTGAGACATACGTTGATAAAACACAGGATTGGCATTCAAAGACTTGTTTAGCGCACTACAAGACTGAAATGTTTAGAAAGTGTTCCCAAAAAAGCTGACCACAGCAATGTCTAATTATATGTAACAGTGTTCAAAAACATGAATATAGCAATATTGCACCAGTTCTCAGATGTGGGGGCTGCATACCTTTTCTTCCAAAATTTTAAGCTGGTGATCCTGCCAGTAACACACTTCCTGTCCTAGGGAAACAACACTCACTTATTATACTGAATCTATGGAAAAGCTACCTTGTCACTCTAGGAAAGAAAAAGTGTTCAAAACCACAGAACACTCATTTATGCCATTACATGGGTGTGGGGGAAAGGGGGGTGGAGGGGCTGGGGTAAGGTATTCTGTAGTTTATAGCGGGGATAATAACACTGCAGATTTCAAGGAACTTACAGGCTTACTGGATTTCAAGTACAACCATAGGATACTAAGGGCTTGCTTATATTTGCAGTTGGGGATCAAAAAAAGTGGCTGAACTGCATTTTTACTGCCCACACAACCACTCCCAATTAGAGTAGAACTATGGGAACTTTTAATTTTTTTTCATTTTTGATAGAGTAAGGGAAGGTTATGATCTCTGTCATTTTATTTTTTGCCATCTGTGTCCCATTGGGGAGATTTCCCTTCACTTCCTGTCCCATAGCCAAACCAGGAAGTGAGAAGAAATCCCTGCAACTAAAAGGAGTTCCATGGGGACCTCCAGGTCACCAGAACTAGCGTCCCCATTGGAAGATTTCTTACTTTTCTGGGGACAACCAAAAATGTGGGATTTTCTTTTACTTTCAATGATAATGATAAACAGGATAAATAGAAAGGATGAATCTCCCTAATGGGAGCAAAGACAGCAATGAAAACCTAACAGGTGTTCTAATCCATCTCAACTCTTTGCTTTTAGCTGTACTTTTATCTGCAAATGCAGTGGCCACACATGCCACAACTACAATTCCCTGCTTTGCGGTCATGCCAGGATCAAAGTGAATGTGGCAACAAGTCATGCAGTGGTACTGCAGAATTTAAGGTGTTTAAAGCAGTGAGGAGGCGACATATTGCCTCTTCACTGACCGTCAAATGCCTCTGAAAAGTCATCCAAGCGTGAATCACTTTTCAAAGGAGCAGCAGCCCTAGCTGCTAGTGTAATGGAATGCTGGAAAATTTGCGAAAAACAGCCGATTTTTGCAATCATTGGTGGCAACAGAACGACCAATGTTTCGGCCGATAAACAAATCGTCTATGGCCTGCACTAGGCATGCAGACTGCTTCTACAAAGATTTGTGAAACAATGGGTCGCTTTCAGGAACTCACTGAATTCAAGCATGGTACCGTGATAGGTTGCCACCTGTACAATAAATCTATCCATGAAATTTCCTTACTACTAAATATTCCACAGTCAACTGTTAGTGGTATTATAACAAAGTTTTTGCAACTGGGAACAACAGCAACTCAGCCACCAAGTGGTAGGCCACGTAAAATGACAGAGCGGGGTCAGCACATGCTGAAGCACACAGTGCACAGACGTTGTCAACTGTCTGCAGAGTCAATAGCTAAAGACCTCCAAACTTCATGTGGCCTTCAGATTAGTACAACAACAGTGTGTAGAGATCTTCATGGAATGGGTTTCCATGGCCGAGCAGCTGTATCCAAGCCTTACATCACCAAGCGCAATGCAAAGTGTCAGATGCAGTGGTGTAAAGCACACCGCCACTAGACTCTAGAGTAGTGCAGATGTATTCTCTGGAGTGACCAATCATGCTTCTCTGTCTGGAAATCCGATGGACGTGTTTGGGTTTGGCATTTGCCAGGAGAACAGTACTTGCCTGACTGCATTGTGCCAAGTGTAAAGTTTGGTGGAGGGGGGATTATGGTGTGGGGTTGTTTTTCAGGGGTTGGGCTTGGCCCCTTAGTTCCAGTGAAGGGAACTCTTAAGGCATCAGCATTCCAAGACATTTTGGACAAAATCATGTTCCCAAGTTTGTGGGAACAGTTTGGGGATGGCCCCTTCCTGTTCCAACATGACTGCGCACCAGTGCACAAAGCAAGGTCCATAAAGACATGGATGAGCGACTTTGGGGTAGAGGAACTTGACTAGCCTGCACAGAGTCCTGACATCAACCAGACAAAACATATTTGGGATGAATTAGAGTGGAGACTGAGAGCCAGGCCTTCTCATTCGACATCAGTACCTGACCTCACAAATACGCTTCTGGAAGAATGGTCAAACATTCCCATAGACACATTCCTAAACCTTGTGGACAGCCATCCCAGAAGAGTTGAAGGTGTTATAGCTGCAAAAGGTGGACCGACTCAATATTGAACCCTACGGACTAAGACTGGGATGCCATTAAAGTTCATGTGCGTGTAGAGGCAGGCGTCCCAATACTTTGGCAATATAATGTATATGTGATCACTAACCATGCCTGAGCCTGAGCCTGGAACTCTCGTGGATCACTGAACATTCAGGGACCACAGAAGCAGGAATCACTGTGATCTGGTTAACAAAAGTGATGATGTACGTGTGCCCTGGCTTGGCCTACTATAATGTGAGCAAAGAATCACAAATGTGCAGAAAAGGATTGTTCATGCTGAATAAAATGACAAACAACTCCTCCAGTTCAAAGTGTTGATTATGACTGCATAGGCACCCCTGCTCAAATGGACTCACGCAAGCAAAGCTCATATCCATTACATTGCTAGTTAATATTGGCTCGTATATAGGAGCCAAAAGGAAAATGGCTGGAGGTGAGGCCTGCAGCATAAGGATGACATTATACACAGCTTGAGTTTGTGCTGAGTATTTTACAGAAATCCTGGCACTGACGAATGTGTAAACAATGAATCAGCCTCTGCTGGTTACTATCCTGTGACTTCATCTCCTCCAGCAAGTAGACAGTGGGACTACGCAGACCCGCAGACCTTCCTTCCAACCCCCCTCCCTTTCCCGGCTCATTGTTCATTTAGATTATTATACTTCTTCATCAATATGTGTATTTGACACAATCAAAGTGTGACCGCTCACAATGCTAATCCCATACTAATCCCATAGTGCGCACCGGTATTTTTAGGTTTGTTTCTCAGTATCCATTACCCTGTTCTGTAGCCATGCCAAGGTATGCATGTGCCTGTTTCCATTACGTTTTCCAGTCCCAAATCTGGCCATACACAAGGGAATCTGATTATTCATAACACATCACCAGACCTATAGACAAGCCTTCTGTTACCCAGCTTGCAATCTGCTATAAATTCACCAAAGAATAGCACAGTGCACTATTTGCACTACAACACTATGATTTTTGTTTTATAACAAAACTTTTTTTTCTAGTTTTTTTGGGTATGCATTTCTGAGTTTAATATGGGTTTTGTGGTATTCTATTTGTAAAAGCCAATTCACAAGAGGTTATTGTGTGGGACGGTATTCCTAAAAATAAAGGCAGTAGATTTCTATGGTGTGTCCATTAAAGGAGCCCTTCCAACTGGAAATAAAATAACGACTTAGGCCCCTTTCACACAGGGCAAACTCCGCCTGCAAACTGCTTGCTCAGTAAGGGATCTGTCTGCTGATCCCCGCTGAGCAGGCAGAAAACAAGTCCATGTCCACAGAGCCCGTTCTCCATAGAGGGGAACGGAGGTTCCGATCGGGTCCGCTTGAAGAAAATGGACAGGCGGACCCAATCAGAACCATTGCGTGAAAGAGGTCTTATAAATAGATTAAAGCATACCTAAACTGTACAAAATAAAAAAAAATTGCGAGCAGACATGCTATATCTCCTCCGCAATAAAACAAACTTGCCTGTTAACAAGCTGTTTTAGAATGTACAGTGGATTGTGCATTCATAGCTTAGTGTATATTTTCCAGCATACCTTGGTGCTGGAATGAATGGACATCCATGAGTATACACGGCAGTTACATATTTTTGGCCTGGACAATTAAGAACAATTAAGACAATTAAGAAGGCTGAAGAAAATCAAGTGAAGATGTTGGAGCCAACAAGACAGCCAGCTTTAATGATTTAGGCCTCACGTACACTAGGCTCTTCTGAACGCTTTTCTCCTGAATGGAGAAAAGTAGCATTAAAAACTGTGCCTAAAGCTCGTTTTTCAAGCACAGTTAGACACATCTAGATGTGTTCAGGCACATCAAGCGATTGGGCATTTATTAATTTCATTGGCCACTGAAATAAATAAATGCACCTAGCATTTAGATGTGTTTACATGCATTTAGGCATGTTTTTTTCTGCCCAAGCGTTCCCCTCCTGAATTCAATTTGGGTGCATTCAGATTTCTGCCTCTAAACCCCTCTAAAAGCCTAGGTGTACATGGACATAGGCCAACACAGAGGGACATTTAGGGGCAGAAAACAAAAGTCAAACGCCTGTAAAATGGGTGCTTGTCAGCTGCAGTGTGCATGAGGCCTTACAAGAAATGGTAGCCTTCAATAGTTAAAGTTAAAACTTTAAAGGTATAGTTAAATCCAAAAATCTGTTTTTTTATTATGTTTTGCATCATGCCTCATTGTACTCAGTATCTTAAGAAAGTAGTTTTTGTGAATCTGTAGCAAACTTTCCTGCCTGTAGATCCTGCCAGTGACAGCGCTTCCTGTTGCAGGCTGACAAAGCTAATCCACAGACTTGCAATTAGTAGTAACGTTGTCAGCCTGTAATGTATTTTAGTTTCCTGTTATGCTGCCTATCACATCTATTAGATAGGCAGCCCAATGGTCACCTGAAAAAGCATGCACAGCAGGCGGACAACGCTGCTGCTTATTGCAGTGCAGTGCCTTAGCTTTGTCAGCCTGCAACAGGAAATGCTCTTACCGACAGGATCTCCAGGTAAGTAATTAAGGCCCCACTCACACTTATGCAAAGTGGGAATATGTGTGCGATATTCCATGCTTTTTCACAGCACATGAAAACACGCTATGTTCTGGCAGGGGCACTGCATTCATTCTTAATGGCACCCTAAATGCACTAAACAATGCATATGTGCTAAATTGCACCACGATGCATTTGCATTTGCCTAGTGTGGATGTGTACCACTCACTTGTGCCCTAGAGGGGTTGTATTGTATGAGTCTATATAGACATCATTGGGGCTCTATTCCTCCTCATATATAATAATAATAATTTTTTACCCACATTGCCTCATATGGGCTAAGGGTTATGATCATATGGGCTTAGCCTCATATGGGCTTAGGTCTGAGAGTATTATCTCATACTGAGGTGATGGTGAACCGGGGTAATTACCCTATTGTCTACTATTAATGTTTAATAAAGCATCATTTTTGGAAATTATTCTGAGTATTGTATTCTGTCCAAAATGTAGCCACTTTCCTGTGAATCTCTTTTCACAACTTCTTTTTTTGTATGCATATCTTTTGGCTACTGGACGGAAGCCATTTATTGGGTGATACAGTAAATATCTATATGAACCTCTACCCCTTATTTTTCGTTATCCGTATTCCTTTTTTCATTCAACCCTTTGGGTGAACGAAAAAATATTACTAATGTCTGGGCTGCCTAAGCCTTCAGACATGCGGTCAACACTAAAGAGATCCCAGATCTGCCTTTTTACCAGAAAAACTCAAAATTGCAATCCAAAGTTAATTTTTACATATCTGTTTAGTGATGGCTATACACTATTAGATTTCTGAGTGAAAATGTGTACAAAAATTCATACAAAAATCTGTATAACAATTCTCAGTACATTCAACAGTTTGACAAATGTCATTTGAAAATAGCTAACATTCAATTTTTGGAATTAATGTATCTTAGCAATTTGTTCATTCATGAAAGATTTTCCATCCTACTCCTTTGAATAGTCTTGTCTCTGTTTGAAAACAAACATCAATTTTACCAAATGGATAGGAAATTGAATTAACGTCCTTAAAAAAATTCTACTAGTGTATAGTCAGCTTGAAGCGGTAGTAAACTTCACTATTGAAGTTGTACCTACAGGTAAATCTATAATAAGGCTTACCTGTAGGTACAGTGAATATCTCCCAAACTTGTGGTGATTAGGAGATATTCACACTGGATTCAGCAGGTGAAGTCACTTGCGCATGCGTTCTGAATGGTGGAATGGATGGCATACCTGTGCCATCCCTTCAGAGCTCCGTGCTGTAAACCGTGACTCCCATGCGCATGCGTGGGTGTGACATCATCACGGCTCAGCCATTCAAAGAACCAGAGCCAGCAAACCTGGGAGGAAGACATTGAAGATGGAAGCCCTGTCAGCAGTGACAGCGCACCACTAGAGGGCTTCGTTCTATGGTACGTTTTTCAAAATGTGCTAGTATGCGATACATACTAGCACATTATGCCATTGCCTGGGGATTTTTTTTTTTTGAAAGGCAGCAGTTTCTTCCTGCAATAACAAAAAGAGTTGACACTGAAGCACAGGACCCTCCATTATCTACTACAAACCCAAATATTCATTTTGAGTAGATTGCCCCTTTTACTGTAGTCCTGAGAGCAACAGGTCTATTTCCCTTTTCTCCATGTTTCATCAATCAGCCAATGAACACAGTAGAAAGTAGAGATGTTGTCTGCATTGGCCAATGGGGCAAACATCTGATTGGTTAATCAAAGTAACAGCCTTTTTTTTCTTTTCAGCAGTTTTATAAGCAAGCGCCATAATGTACTGTTATTTTAACTCATTTTTCTGTTAAGCATTTTGTATGAAGTGTTTTAAAAGCTTCCCAGCCAGGACAGGAAGGTGCCAAGTCCTCGGGCACATTACAGAGAGATGATACCCTGATGTCACGGCACATCCTGCCAGCTGTCTGCTAAATACCTGCCTCTGTGCCAGGCTCCCTCCTGTGAAATATGGGGTGCCTGTAAAAACCATCAAGCAAGGCCATAAATATTCCCTACCTGTGTCAAAAGAAAGTGAAGACATACTACGAGTATTTCCCTCAACAGGGAATACAATAGAAAGCATTCAGTGTCGGCTAGTATAAGAAACCAAAGATATGATAATATCTGATAGATGTTTATGCACTATAGGTCCATCAACATTTTGCTACGTGCTACTGTTCTGTATGTGTCTAAAGGATTTTCTTCAGTGTCTATGCAATATTGGCACATTTATTACAAGCGTTTAATGGCCTATATCTAGTTTAATACACATTTGCCTTCTACCTATTTTTCTTATGCACCAACCTCAAATAGGGGTGCAGAGTAGCCATAGGAACACTCTGCATTTTTTGACAGTGTATATTCCCTTGAATACCATTCCCACCGTAAGCAATAATCTCCAGACCTGCTCACTGACTTCCAACTCCGGCTCATATACTACCTAGGACCAGGGCTCCCCATAGCAGAACCAGTGAAATGGTAAAGTAAAAACTCTAATGATGCAGAACACTAACTGGTTTCCTAAAAATCAAATTTTCTCAGCCAAGGTTCTATGAAATTCTAGGGTTCCTCCTGACGTTGCTAGGGGTTCCTTCAGCAGTCATCAATGGTGGATTGCTCTCTCAGCTACACTGATCACCAATGCAAGGACACAATTTCCACTAAGCACCAATATACTGTACATGGTGGTCACTAGTCTGATCACTAGTGTAATTTCTTCTTTGCGGTTATTTTTATTTCAAGAATATTACTGAAAAAACTTTTGTAAGGGGTTGGTAAAACAATTATCTGCCTGGGAGTTAAATATGCAAGTCACTTTACTTTTAAACTTTCTCTTTCAATTATTGTTTTATTAAAGATTTTAAAGAATACAGAGCATAACCCCATACAGTTAAGCAAGATTGGTGTTTTGATGAATTACAAAAACAGTATTCCAAACTTTCTTCAAATCATTGATGATGCTAATGTTCTGTAAGCTGTAGGTACAACAATTTTTAGCAAGGGTTCCTCAAGAATCAGAAAATTATTTTAAGGGTTCCTTATAAATAAAAACATTGAGAAAGGCTGATATACAGTAGAGGTTCCCACTCTATGTATATTCATTGTATACAAATGTACTTGCCAGCTGTATAAATCATTGTGTAGTCAGCTTAAGCTGGTCCCCCGGTATTTTTAGACCCCTTAGCAGTTGCATGGCCTTCTATAGCCAAGGTTATGCCCTTGCCTGGGATGATACGAGCCCCATGACTCGAGTTATTGCCATCTTTGCACTATTTACTTCAGAAAAAAAGGAATGTTACAAAGCTTCCCTTAGCCACTTGAAAAATAACTGTGGGCTGATTATGCAGGCAATTTCTTATTCATACTACAATTAGGCCTACAATATTTACTACTGTTCCTACAATACTAGGCTGTGGAACAAGCACAAATCATCCTTTTGTCCTGTGGAGCAACTAACATTTATTTTCACATGCTGCAATGTCCATAAGATTTCATCTGTTGTAGGTCTGTAGTAGGCCCAACTCTAGACAATACCAAGACCACCAAGGAAGATGGCTACCATACAGTTAACCTAGGACCAAGTGCAGCTTTAAACATTTTCGTTACTATTTCAAAATAGTAAGATTAACAAATTAATATCCACATAGTCTTCACACATAAAAATTACAATGTTGTCACGAATTAGAATAGTATTGGTATCTCACTAAGGTTTTAACTCAAAAATGTGTTCTCGTCATTGTTTCTGTATTAGAATGTTTTCCATCACTTCCCATTCGCATGATACATTGTTTTAGGAACAGAACCTGGGGCAAATTTCATTAATGTAGCCAATAAAGCAATAAACAACATCAAAATATTCAAGCTGGCAATACACTTAACATTTTTTAATATTTTTTTTCCTTTAAGAACATTCCTTTGATTTTGTAATTGTTAGTGATGTGAAAATGATGTTCGTTTTTGACTGCAGTGATGAAAGAATTTGAAAGATAAGGATGGAAATTTGTTCTTGAATAAACCAATTTCTAAAAGTTTTTGTTTGGGAAAGTCTAATCATTCCAATATTGAATGTTAGAAGCAAAAAAAATGTTGAAGTACTTTTGACCAACATTTGTCAGGTCATCGAATGTACTGAGACTTTTTGTTTGAATGTTCATTCAGATTTTGATATGGAAATCTACTACTGCATGGCCCGCTTAACTGTACCAAAATGTCATCCTCATGATGAGGTCCCGAGGATAGTAGTGAAGAGGGTGGATTCAGGGGGGTATAATATTTTGTAACCCATGAATATATATAGCAGATATTAGATCCCAAAAAACATATATTCCTGGGCTTGCCCTATACAATTTATCAGCATTGCATTTTTTGACCTATGACTTTCACATGCAAAAGCATTATTGGACCCTAAAATCAAGGAAACAATATAGACAATACAGGAAGAACATGACACTCCGAGAGGGCAGGAAATGTTGATTGAGTACATGTCAGTGGTTGATTACCTGTGAACAATAAATGGGTTTTACGTTTTGTAAACATAAGAGGACTCTCATGCAAGGAGCAGTAATTATAAGTGCTAGATTCTAAATATGAAGAGAGCAGGAGATCTATTTACCTACAGGTGTTATTTGATATAGTAGATGTATTGGTATCTCCTAGGTGAAAACACCTTCTAACCACATTATAAAGTGGTAATGAGGCGAGGGGCCACTAATTGCCAGAAAAAGAGCCCCACAATGTAACCTCCCCATGATCACAGCGGGAAGTCTCTTCTAAACACACAGGGCTCATCGCAATCAATAATCTAATGATTTGCGGAGCTCAGCTGCCTGTTGTAAACCCTTTATCACCATGTACAGGTTGCATGCATTGTTTACCACCTGCCTATCACTACAGGACAACTGCTAATAAGGATGTCTCAATTACAATCAGCACATTCCAATGAACCATTTTCTAGAGAGAGGATGGAGGAAAGGACAGATGGATGGATAAACAGAGCCAGGTCACAGAACAAATTATAGTATTTAATATGTATAATACTTTACAAAATTAGGATTTTTTATCACATTGCACAACCTAAAAAAAACTGGGCCGACAGTTCTCACCCACCTCCATGCACATCTCGGTTGGCTTTCATTGTACCTCCACAGCTCCACTGTTGCAGATACACCCCTCTGCACCCCAATATCAATGTCTACCAGTTCAGTAACCTGTTGGTGCACCTACCAAGACCACGAGAGCTGCAACCATGGTCTTGGTATTGTTTTTTTTACAGCTGGAGATGGACTGTTGTGGCCCGCATTGGTTCCTGGAATCTCCCATTCCTTAAGGTAGCCCAGTACTGTGGTAATTGGCCAGGACAGCTTCCCTGATCTCCTCTGTGATGAATGATCCCAGAAGCAACAATGATTTTGTCACTTCTGGTTTCAGAGCTGCCATTTCCTGGCTGTTACAGCAGGGCCAGTGATGGAAATCATGGGGTCCTGTATAGCCTACATGACATCTCCCCCACCTGACAAGGCTGGGGACTAAGCCTGACTACCCCTCTCCCTAGCCTCTCCCTGGCAGCAAAAAGAGAAGAAAGAGGCAGCGTTGACTGTGTGCCGAGGAGAAATATGGGTGTGGCAAAACTGCACTAACAGTGGGAGGGTAGCTGCTGACATTTAAAAAACAGCCACTTACCTGTCCCTTGGTCCCGTGGCGTGTCCCCTGCAGCCCGTTTCACCGGCCGTCCTGTATTCCTGGAGGCCGGCATCTTCAGTGTGGGCACCCGGCTGTGACTGCTTGCGGTTTCACAGCTGGGTACCCACTGCGCATGCTCGAGTAGCGCTGCGCTTCATGAATGGTCCTGTAGTCTTCTGGGACCTATCACGTGCCCAAAAGACTACAGGAAGGGCGGCAGGGAGGACAACTTCCGTTTCCGATCGCCTAGGCGATCGGACCGGAAGTGGGAGCGGGTACTTGTCAAATTCAGGTACCCGCTCCCCCCACCACCCAAAGGTGCCAATCCTTAATGGGGAGCGGGGGAGCAGTCCTTAAAGCGGAACTTCCCCTTTTGGGTGGAGCTCCGCTTTAAGTTTCAGCTGGCCCCGGTGTAGTGATATAGAAGAGCCCGGTCTTCAATGTAATTGTTAGGAGCGCTGCTGCAGATTACTTCTCCTAACCCTGGTTAAATAGTCCACTTTCTGCCCCCAGGCCTAGGGTTTCCACCTAATCCCTTTAACTTCCCTAGCAGTCTGATTATGTCCATATATCTGTGCTCAAAGCGGTACATTTTTTTGCATGGAAATATGTAGTTTTTTATTGTAGGCCTGTAATTTTTTGGGAATAACTCACTGAAATCTGTCCGTACAAGAGTCTAGTAAACATTCTGGGTATGTTAAAATTTGAAACACGAAATCATAAATTATAGTTTAATAAATAATCATAAAAAATAATAATATAATAATAAATTTAATTCAATAATATAATTAAATTTAGGAGCGCTGCTGCAGATTACTTCTCCTAACCCTGGTTAAATAGTCCACTTTCTGCCCCCAGGCCTAGGGTTTCCACCTAATCCCTTTAACTTCCCTAGCAGTCTGATTATGTCCATATTTCTGTGCTCAAAGCGGTACATTTTTTTGCATGGAAATATGTACTGTATTTTCCGGCGTATAAGACGACTGGGCGTATAAGACGACCCCCTACTTTTCCTGTTTAAAATGTAGTGTTTGGGCTATACTCGCCGTATAAGACTACCCCTCTTCCAGTGCACACCAGTGGGAAGAATCGTGCCCCATCATTGGTGTCAGTGGGAGGAATAGTGCCCCATCATTGGTGTCAGTGGGAGGAATAGTGCCCCATCATTGGTGTCAGTGGGAGGAATAGTGCCCCATCATTGGTGTCAGTGGCAGGAATAGTGCCCCATCATTAGTATCAGTGGGAGGAATAGTGCCCCATCATTAGTGTCAGTGGGAGGAATAGTGCCCCATCATTAGTATCAGTGGCAGGAATAGTGCCCCATCATTAGTATCAGTGGCAGGAATAGTGCCCCATCATTGGTGTCAGTGGGAGGAATAGCACCCCATCATTAGTGTCAGTGGGAGGAATAGCACCCCATCATTGGTGTCAGTGGGAGGAATAGTGCCCCATCATTAGTATCAGTGGCAGGAATAGTGCCCCATCATTGGTGTCAGAGGAATAGTGCCCCATCATTGGTATCAGAGGAATAGTGCCCCATCATTGGTGTCAGTGGAATAGTGCCCCATCTTTGGTGTCAGTGGGAGGAATAGTATCCCATCATTGGTGTCAGTGGGGGGGGCAGGAATAGTATCCCATCATTGGTGTCAGTGGGGGGGGGAGGAATAGTATCCCATCATTGGTGTCAGTGGGGGGGGGAGGAATAGTATCCCATCATTGGTGTCAGTGGGGGGTGGAATAGTGCCCCATCGTTGGTGTCAGTGGGGGGGGGAATAGTGCCCAATCGTTGGTGTCAGTGGGCGGGGGAGGAATAGTGCCCATCGTTGGTGTCAGTGGGGGGGAGGAAAAGTGCCCCATCGTTGGTGTCAGTGGGAGGAATAATGCCCCATCATTGGTATCAGTGACACCAACAATGGGGCACTATTCCTCCCACTGACACTTGCTGACCCCTGTTCCAGTACGGTGCTGCTGCAGCCAGCATATGTGGTTGCAGCAGCACCTAAGCACGGCACACTTACCTGCATCTCCACTCGATTTTCGCGGGGCCGCTCAGCTCCGCCTCCTCGCTGGTGATTGGCCGCCTGTGTGCCTTTCCTGAGCTACAGTTCTGGCGGCCAATCACCGGTGAGGAGGCGGAGCCGAGCAGCCACGCGAACATCCAGTGGACGAACCGAAGGAAGGAGCAGCCGCGCATCCTGGACCGGATCGTCGTGGGGCCGGAGCCAGGTAAGAGACAGCAGCCCCTGCCCACCCCTGTACTTAGTTTCCCTTCTGTTGGAAGGGGGGGGCGGCGGCGGCACCGCGCCGCCCCCCTAAAAAGTGTCAGCATGCCGTTACCGGCGTATAAGACGACCCCCGACTTTTGAGAAGATTTTCAAGGGGTAAAAAGTCGTCTTATACGCCGGGAAATACGGTAGTTTTTTATTGTAGGCCTGTAATTTTTTGGGAATAACTCACTGAAATCTGTCCATACAAGAGTCTAGTAAACATTCTGGGTATGTTAAAATTTGAAACACGAAATCATAAATTATAGTTTAATAAATAATCATAAAAAATAATAATATAATAATAAATTTAATTCAATAATATAATCAAACCAAAAACACTGAAATTTGAAATATAGCGCCAAGTTCGCACATCACTGAGCAAAGTCGCAAAATCGTTTTCAGTGTCTGATGACAAATTTCCCCATGAATCATTATCACTCAATTCTGCAAGTGGTTCTAATTTACTATCGCTGTTCTCTAGCCGGTCTAAAACTGCTTTTGACCTAAAGGGATGCTTTTTGGACGCCATGGACTTTTCTCAGCTTCAAGGCAGAAAGAACAGTAAAAATGCAGGCAGGGCACAGGACAAAGCAGTAGGGACAAAATGTATGTGAAATGGTTTGATACAGTAATGTTTTACTATGTGATTTTAAAGAATTTAATGAATGTCACTTTTAAAATTTTACAATTTCCCACCAGTTCCGTCCCCGTACGTCCTGATTTTGCAGGGAACGGAACCTGGAAGACAGATGCCTGCATCGGCCAGAGGACATTGCCAGGGACACTGCAGGGGGGACATTGTGGGAACACAGGACAAGGTAAGTTCAGAAAAGATCCCGGAGCAATGCTGCAAGGTATTCCCGAGTGTAGCTCAGGGTTACCGCTTGTGGTGCTGAAACTTTACCCCGAGCTACACTCGGGAATACCTCCAGGGAGGTTAAACCCAAACACATATTAATTACACAGGTTCTGAAGCTAACTTAAGGCAGGCAAAGCACAAAGTGAGTTTAATTACCACCTTAATCAGCCCCAGAACCTGTGTAATTAATATGTGTTCGGTTTTAAAGGGATGAGGTGGCAACCCTACCCAGGCCCCCAGTGTTCAGTGTTTTTTTTCTATTTTTCCTTTTTTACAAATAGCTGCAGAATGGGGGATTAACACATTGGTGCACAGAATTTGGGAGTCCCTGCTCTACTTCCGGGCCACCCTCTGCTGAGTCGGCAGAGCCAGGCCCGGTACAGGAGGGCTGGTGGTACCCATTTATCAGTGTTCCTGCTTCCAGGTGACGGTCTTTGGCCATCTTGATTTACTGGTGCGGAATGATGTAACTCCTGCAGATGCGCAGGAGTTAATTATCCCGGAACACTGGCACTGTTCTGGAAATGCAGGGCCCTCGATCCCCTCATGTTTTGCATTGTATTGGTATTGTTCTGTCACATGTTCTGTCCCCCTTTGTAATGAGCGAACTATTGGCGCTTTATAAATACTGTATAATAATAATAATGTATGCGTAGCTCAGTGTATATTGTGAAGAGGACTGTGAGCAGGTAGGTAAGTTTTTTTACTAAGGCTAGGTTCACACCTATACAGTTTGCGTTTGATGCATTTCTGCAGTGCTTTTAGCGTACGCATCAAAAACACACTATATGCTTTTCTGCAGCATCTCCATTGAAGTCTATAGAACCAAAAACGCAATGTTTTGCATTTAAAAAAGTCACTGACCCTTTCCAAAAAACGCACCAGGTGAAAATGGGGAGATGTGAACCTGTCCCATAGGAAATCATGTTAAATGGACTGCTGTGCATCTCCGCAAAACACAAAACACAATGGAAAACACATAGATGTGAACCTAGACTAAATTAGAGACATAGTGGGGTTTATTAACTAAAGCTGGAGAGTGAAAAATCAGGCTCACGTCTGCATAGAAACCAACCAGCTTCCAAGTTTTATTGCCAAATCTTAATTGAACAAGCTGAGGTTAGAAGCTGATTGGTTTCTATGCAGAAGTGAGCCTGATTTTTGTACTCTCCAGCTTTATAAATAACCCCCAGTATGTCTCTTCTGCAGTAAATAGCCTGCCTGCTCATATGCTTTTTAAAATTTGACTTTATTTCTACTTTAACCCTGACAGGGGTGATTGTCAGCTTTTATTAACTTCTGTAAAATTTTTATCTCAAAAGAAAAAAAAAAGATGCTGTAATTGCTTAAAAAGTGTTAGTTGGAGTTTGACTTTAATTTATTTAAGTTAATCTAACTCTGCTAATGAATCTAAAGCTCACAACACAGGTTACAATCTGATTGTACAATCTCTTTTAGACCTACCAACCACTATGTAATGCAAAGGTCTGCCTGAATGGATACTAATTGAATGAATAGATTAGGTGTGTCTTCATATTTCAGTCCCTTAGTCCCATCCACTAGTACAGTATTAAACCCCTTACTCCCTAAGCACATGTATTGTATTTTAAGAAAATACTAATGTATACTGATGTATACTGAAGAAATGAAATGCATACATATGCGTGCGGTGCTCCCTCTCAGGTGTGCACTCTCCAAAAAGTGTTGCCTCCCACTCTCGTGGTTGGCACACTCAGCTTAAGTAGACAATTTCTCCAAAGACCAAATCAGGTCACTGTGATGTTTTATTCTTTATTCTTAAAACCTTGGAATCCCAGGATAAACGTTCCCAAAACAATAGAGTGCCACTTACAAGATGAGAATCAATAAAAAAGCCCAAAGATGTTGACTTTAGCAAGCTCTCAGTGTTCAGAAAGCCGCACCAGTGCTCTCACCACTGTTGGCCCTCGATCTCTGATGCTCATGTGTCACTTCCGGTTATGTCACTTCCGGTTGCCGCACAGCCACGCCCTGACGCATATCGTCACTTCCGACTTAGTCATAAGGGATTTTTATTGATTCTCATCTTGTAAGTGGCACTCTATTGTTGCAATAAAATCTTGTAGTTGGTACTGCACCATTTGTGGTTCTCTCATTTTTTCTTCTACATGGTTATTGGAGTGTGGAACTTGGTGAGCAGGAGTTTATGTGCCGGAGTTAGGGAGCGTTTATCCTGGGATTCCAAGGTTTTAAGAATAAAGAATAAAACATCACAGTGACCTGATTTAGTCCTTGGAGAAATTGTCTACTTAAGCTGAGTGTGCCAACCATGAGAGAGGGAGGCAACACTTTTTGGTGAGCGCACACCTGAGAGGGGAGCACTGCACGCATATGTACAATATGCATTTAATTTCTTCACAAGTTTTTTTCACGTGGTGATTGCTTTGTGGACTGATTCATTTGGACTCTTCTTTTGGATTATATTATTATTTTGTTTGCTATTTCATTAATTTGTATTTTTATAATACTTAGATATTTTATAAGAGTTTTTTTTTTGGCACTATTAATTAATTTATGCGCCACAAGAATACTTTTGAAGTGTATCTTTGCTAAGTAACTAATTTTGTTTAGTCATATTCATCATGTTAGAATGATTTGTTTTTGGAATTTGTTTTGTATATTTGGATTTGTTTCGTATATTCGTTGTTCCAAATTGATTCATATTTTCAGAAGATATTTCGGAAGATTGGCTATATTTGTTTTACCTTCAGAATTTGTTATTTTGGGAGATTATTTATGCACTCTGAGTCATCCCTACTAGTCCAACCCACAAAGAGAAATGGAATGAACTGATTGGACGATATCGACTATAGTCACTTACATGTAACAAACGGAAGGAAATCAATTTTGGATTCATTAGTTATGTTATGATTCAGAGATTCTGATAGAATCACCACCATCCAACCCAAACATAATCAGTAGGAATCATCTTACCTTACTGAATTTTTTTATTGCAATATGTTTCCATTTGATATGTTGTGCATTTTTTTATAAAAATGAACAATGTTAATGCAAAAAGAATCGGCTGATTATCTAGGAGTCAAAGACAAACGCACTGCTCTCATCCTGAATAAAGTGAAAGGATCTGAATCAATTTGGATCATTTGTTATGCCCTTACTTTATTTTGGATGCTTCTGTAGCACCCTCCTAGGTAGCTAGAGGGAGCTCTAGTTCAAATTGTTAGCGAGGAGGGTTGAGTAGCAGCCTGGGTGTGATAGCTAACAGGGTCATATTTGGGTCAGAAAGGCTCTGCAGACCAGCTCTCTGGGACCTTCTCTGTCTCTAGGACTTTGGAGAAAAACCTAGAAGCAGTGGGTGGAGGTGAGGAGCGGCTGGTCTGTACTCTTAGAGGATCCTGGCCAATCCCTAACAGAAGTCTTGGCAAGGGGCCAGAACAGCCTTTAAGAGCAACTGAGCCTGCTCAGCATCAGGAGAGTGAGTTCAGGTGGAAGGTGGAGAGGATGTGTGGCTGGAGAGAGGAGCCTGGGTGGGGGCCCAGATGGGAGAAGGGTTCGCCTCCAGGCAGGAAGCTTGGGAGGAGGAAAACTTGGGACTTCACTGGTCCCCAGAGAGAGGACTACCTGTGTGGCAGGGAAGGAGCAGCCCAGCTGGAAGTCCTGGTAGCAGCTACCGACCCACCAGCAATACAGGAGGACTAAGTGAGTAAACCTGCACTCCCTGGGCCAGATAGGGGAAGGAGCACTCTGGTGGGAAACCAGATTAGCTTCTACCTGGGACAGACAGGCACGGGATCTCCTGCTGAGGGATTCATCCAGATTGGCTGGATTGGGAGAATTTAGGGTCTGGGGTAGATCGACCGGAGATGCTGGCTAGCTGTCCAAGAAGAGGATTTTTGCTGCCTGAAGAGACTTCCATATAGTTCCAGGCAGGCTGACCTTAGTTGCCTTTCCCCTTGGGCATCCCATGCACCCCTTATCCCATCAAAATTCAATCCCCTAATAAAATGCTTCTTGCCTGGCTGTGCAGGACTACAGGGGGACCCAAACTTCAACGACTCCTAAGGGTCAAAATCAACAAAAGGCCCAAACTATCATGTCATCCAAATGAAAAGATGAATATAAATTAAGTCATTTTTTTTTTCATTATAATTTATTTCTGATTTGTTGAAATTTGTTACTATCATGATTTGGAGATTCGGATACATACGAATCTCCGAATAAGGATAATTTCATCTGTTTTTTGATTCTTAATTAAACCAGTCACACATGTGTGATTGTCTTAATTATGAATCGAAATACAGATGAAATTATTGTTATTCGGAGATTCGGATGTATCCGAATCTCCAAATCATGATAGTGATTAGAAAGTGTCATATGCATTGTGAGCAGGGGCGGACTGACAACTCATGGGACCCCCGGGCAATAGGGAATCATGGGGCCCCTGTGCCCTTGCCCAAACTCAAAAAAGCCTATGAAAAAGGTACCAGGGGCATCTCATGGGGCCCCCTACTGACCCTGGGCCCTCGGGTAGTGCCCGAGTTTCCAAATGGTCAGTCCGCCCCTGATTGTGAGAAACATCAAAGTATGTGCAGGATTTGTGTTTTCTTGAAATGGATGAAAAACTAGAATTAGATAATAGATTACTAAAAAATTTTTATCTAGGGCTGAATGATTTAATAAAACGCCCCAAACGAGAAATATATTGTCTCAACCCAAAAAATCAAATACGTATCTGTGTCCTAGGTTTATCGTCTATCTAAAAAGATTATACTTCTTTTCTTTCTCTACTTAAAAATCTCTGTAATATTCTAATGCATGGTACTTTAATATTCTGAGGAAGCCAGACCCCATCCAGACCTCCATCAGCGTAAGACCTGCACAAGATTTGACAGCTCACCTGATCACAGACGTCATATGTAAACACAGAAACTAGCAGAGGAAGTCTTCCACTACTCGCTTCCTTTCCAGCACTCTGCAACAGGTGTCATCTGACATAGTGCATTAGAGGAAGTGCATAGTGGAAGACGTTCTCTGCTGGCTTCTGTGTTTACAAATGACATTAGCAATCAGGTGAGCTGTTAAACCCTGTGCGGGTCCCTTGCTGATGGAAGACTGGATATCTGGAAGCCCAGTGTGAATGGCAGAACAGTAAATCTTCCGCTCCAACACTTCTCATCCCTAAAGTCCTGAACGGGCCAGCCCACTTGTTGATGGAAGTCTTGATGAGGTCAGCCTGTAAAGCATAAGTACCGGTAAGTCATTTTTAAGGTGTTTTACAATTTAGAGAATGTCATATCTCCCAACAGTTCTAGATTGTGTGGTGACTGTCGCACATTTTTACCCTACTCCTGCTGTCCTGTTGTGTCCCACAAAGGCACTGCCCCTGTACTGCCCCAAGCTCCTAGCGGATTCATATGCAAATGGTCAAAGAATTTGCTTATAAATGAGATAGTGGTTGAGTCTGAATATGAACAAGCAAATCCCCCTGTGGTTCATTCATATGCAAAGCCAATAAAAACTCCTCCTCAGCTCCAATCACATTGCACAGCCAAGGGGTGGACTTCCTGCTGCAGCACCTCTCCATTGATTCTGATGAGTGAGCTTAAATTGGAACTAAAGTCTAATATTAAGATAACTGTAAGCTGGCAGACTCATGCAATGTCTCTCCTGCAATAACATAAATATACCTGCCTGCTCACAGTCTTTATAGAATGTACACTGAGCTTAGCATGAGCATAGTTTACATACCTGCACAGTGCCTATGTACTGGGATAACTGCACTCCCACAATGGCCTACAGAATGGCACCCAGAAGAAGCCGGGGAGAAATTCTGGGCCGGCGAGGGAGCTTGTCTTCAAGCCATTCAAGCATAGTTAAGTCTTGTGGAGTTTAGTTCCGCTTTGAGGGGGAGAAGGGGTCTGTACTGGTATGGAGGGAGTAGGTCTGTATTAGGGGGTCTGCTCTGGTGGAGAGGGAGGAGTCTGTAATGAAGGTCTGAACTACAAGGGGTGGAGGGGAGATGGTATGTCTGTACTCGTGGGGAGGGAGTCTGTACTGGAGGGAGGGGGTCTGCAGTACGGGGGGGGCCTGTAGTGCTGGGGAGGGAGAGGGATTTTTACTGGAGGGAGCAGTATGTACTGGTGGGAAGGGAATTTGTACAGGAGGAAGGGGGTGTCTGGTGGGGAGGGGGTAAGGTCTGTTCTACAGGGAAGGGAGGGTCTTTACTGGTGGGGATGGAGGGGAATCTGTGCTGGAGGGGCAGTCTGTACTGGTGGGAAGAAAGGGGGATCTGTATTGGAGGTGGGAGTATGTAGTTGTGGGGAGGAAGGGGTTTTGTACTGCACGGGTCTGTACTGGTGAGGAGGAAGAGGGGTCTATATTCGGGGGGTCTGTATATGCTGTGGTTGTGGTCTTTGTAGCAATCATGCACACAGAGATGGAACCTCCATTTTGGCAAAGGCCTCCATCTTGTATCATTTCTACTCCAAATCAGCTTCCCTCCAAATCCCCCCTCCCTCTCTGTTGAGTGACATGTGGTCTGTATAATGCAGAGATCACAGGCAATCAGGCTCAGCGGGAGAGCTCCAGGGTTATAAATCCCACTAGCTGGTGCCCAGGTGTCGGTTAGCTTCTCAATCTGAGATATCGTAAAGCCATAAACCAAGTCCTTCACTGAGCTTCAAAGACATTCCAGATAAGCTGTAAAACAGACATCACATTCAAAATCCACTTTCCCCTATAATTTTATATCTGGAGATTTGGAAGACCTACATAAAAACCAGGCATATATTCAGATCGGTCACTTTAATACAAGTCGCCTGATATATTACACCCCCTAGCTGGAATCTACAAGAGAGCAGAAAATGATATCTCCTTAACCGTCCCAAGCAGGTATGTCATATATCATATCTAGACATTCAGCAGATGCTTCTGCATATTAATTTACTAGTGGCTAGGCTGCTAAATGCACCGAGGGTAAGTTATGGGTCATGATATAAGCTGGGAGGGATTTTGGTTCTAGCTGGGGTCTCCGCCTACAACTGCCTCCCCAAATGAGGCAATTGGTTCTCTGCTTCAAGGAGACACCCTGCTGAGTTCCTAGAAAAGCTGTTATGCTTGGAGCTAAGCTAAGCTGAGTTGAGCTAAATTGAAGAATACTCCCTTTTAACATCGGAACCATCTTTGGGAGATAAAGGCCCTTTTGCTCAGGAAACTTGATCTGCTAAACCAAGGCCGACGGCAAGTACTTTATCTCTCCAAACTTCTTTCTGTTATCTCTTTGGTATGTTATTGCTCTCTGTATTTTTATATATATATATATATATTGGCTACATCTTTTTCTGTAAATATTTTTATTGCACCCTTTTGACCTTTTAGTAATAAATCTTACTTTCTGAAAGTGTTGAACTGTTTCTAAAGCTCTTTAATGCAAACTAAGAATCCCTGCCTCCCGAGAGCGCTACTGTGTGTGTTTTAAACCTCTGTATATCTCTGCCTGCAGTGATAGCAGTATACAGACGCTTAGGCAAACATCATAGTGTTATCGCTGATATTGCCGAGTTTCCTCTTTCTCTGTATAAAAAGGAGGTGGTGGCAGTGTGAAGGGTTAATTGCGTAATTAACCTGACCCAGTAACAATCGCTCTCAGGCTGCAGGTACATCGATTGTGGTCCATTAGCTGGAAAATCTTTGTGTAGGGTGCAGCTGGGCGTGGCATTGTTACGCACGTGACAGCGTGGTTTTAGATTGGCTAGTCCTTCGGTCACGAGTTTGGTGAGAAGGGCTGGGGTCTGACGCTACGATTGCCACGGTCTGTACTGCTGTCCTGGGGGGGAGGGTCTGTAATAAGAAGAGTCTGGGGGTGCTAAGTGAAGTTTAAGGCTGCGTGGAGAAACCTGTACTGCATGGGGATTTGAGGGGACAGAGGGGTTTTGTACTAGGAGGAGGGGGTAATTTTTGGTAGTACAATTCGCACAGTGTATGGCCAGCTTTACTCAGACAAGGTAAGTAAAGAAAGACAGTAAATATAAATAATAAGTAATTAAATCAGCACAATTATAGTAAATATTGAGATTCCAGCATAAGGCTAGTTGAAAATCGTACTGGAAATTTCAATTTGTTCTTATGGTGGCTGTTTTGTTTTGATTTTGGTTGCCATTTTCCGGTTAACATGGTATTAAACTCAAAACCAAAAATTTATTGTATTGCAGCATACCAATCATTAGATGTGGTGGCTGTACCTCCTTTATTACTGAGACACAACTCTGGATGAATGAGCTCAGGGGGCACAGCAGATAGCGGCATTGTCAGTCTCCAGCTCACTCTTTACCATCAGTTACAGGGTTTTTTCTTTCTTTTTGGGATAAAGGTTTTACATGAATAAATAAAAGCTGATCATTGTAAGTACCTCTGTCAGTGTTAAATGGTTTCATTCATGTAAACTGATACATTCTGCTGGAGAGCTTGTGCTTTTGAAAACAGCAGACTTGCTGGCTGGATCACCAGAAAATAGAAAAAGGAAAGCTTAAAAAAGAAAATTAATACAGCCATCACATCTAAGTATTGGTAAGCTGCAATATAATAATTGTTTTCTTTTTGGTTTAAAACTGCTTTCAGTATGGACTTTTCTGCAATTATGTCATTGATTAAATAAACTCAAGCGGCACTTTATAAACACTTACATACCAGTCAGCAATTTATGGTTACAATTTGTGTCATTGTTGAACATTTCACTTGAATCGTATATGCAGCTAGCAACCGGTATATTTGTTATTCGTACGCAGTCACTATGACACCTCATGTCATTTGTGGCATTTGCTGTGTGCAGCTAGCATCATATTACTTATCCTTTGATAACACAGTGATACTATCTGTCCTTGTTTGCTCTGTAGAACATATGCATTGTGTGTGATTTGTACCATTCTTACAGCTTCAGAACAGATCATTGTAATCCAAAACTGATACCTGCTAACACAAAAGCTGTGATTATGTATATAAATATAAGTTTTAAACCTAATTTGGCCCTACATATATCCACATTTTAATACATGATGCAGAAAGCCATATGTATATGTTCACATCTACTGTATGTGCTGCGTTGCACTTTGTATAAAAAAATGAGGCATGCCTGTTTTTCTGGGCATTTTCAAACACATGAAAATGCATATATAATGTATTACTCAGGACCCAAAACTGCCCTCTGTTCTCTAATCATCATCACTGGATGAATAAATTGTCTGTGAATCTAAACCTGGCCATACACTGTTCAAATCCTGGCTGCTTTCTCATAAACAGGTTGAAATTCACTTAGTGGGTAGCCCTGTTGGCTCGATCCTGCCTGACATCCTTCAATTGAAAAATGGAATGAGCCAAGTGAAAACTATTGGCTGAACAGTGCCTCCATGCAGTCAGATGCAGCTGATGCTTGAGTATTCTGACAGCCACTGGTGGTGGCTATCAGAAACAATAGCCCAGCAGGGAGATTCATCCATCTCTGCTATGAATTGTGGATGGAAGAATTTGTTAGATTTTGTTTTTTAGTTAGGCTGAAAAAAAAAAAAAAATTTAATAGTGTATAGCCAATACTCTTCTTTTGATGTTCAAGCAACACTGTGGCAGCTGCAAAAAGCAATGTAAAAGCAGATATTGTTCCTATTCCTCACATTACACCACAAACAGAAATCCAAGAAGCTGACTCAACCAGCTGACAACTGATGATGTTAAAGCAAAAATAAATCCTCCTTGGCCGAAGATAAATGCATGGTGCATGGAAATGCATGTCAATGCACGAAAAGCACATGTGCACATTTAAAAACTCGTGCACACGCATAGATGTGCAACTGGCCAAAATGTTGAAACAGCACAGTTTTTTTATAGTAAGTGCTGACTAACCGAAGGATGTGCTGGGTAATTTTTGTGTAGCGCTACCCCCGTAGGAGCCACTGGATAGATGCGCAGGGTTCTTTTCCCAGTAGTTGCCCCACAGCCAGGCACACAATCACAGTCACTTTTTGGCTCAATGAACAGTCTAGGGGTATTTTCGTTTTGGGAATTGAGTGCGATACTGTAGAACTAGGAGGTAATGTACAAATAGGACACTTTCTCTTCTGCAGAACTATGAGCCAAGTCCTTACACAAGTAAAGGGATGGACTAAGTGTTGTAGTAGCAACTTGAGATTATTCTTCCTCTCTGGACAGTTTAAGCAAAGTCCTTTAACTAAGAAACAATCTGCCCTTAGCTCAGGCATGCAGGCAGAAGGATTTGCTTAGCTGAGAAAACCCCACCTCTTCTTCTAAAGACTCCTGGGATGTACTGTATGTCATAATTGTGGCCTAGGTCAGAAACCAGGAAGTTACTGAAGAAATGCAGAAAAAAAAATGAAAGCAAGTAAATATCATATACTTTCGTATCTATTTACTAATGCTAGCAGCATAAGGATCAAATACAGTCAATGTTGATTGAGAGATTAAATTTCTGCTTTAATCGCTTCCTGACTGCCCTATAGCAGATATGCTGCTACAGGGCGGCACGGGTGCGCAAAATCACATTTGCATTTCCGAGTAGGGGGCGCACGCGGGTCCCGGCCAGTGATTACTTACCGGCGCCCGGTGATTGCCAAGCATCTCCTCCGGGGAGCAGAACTGTTTGTAGATTGTAAGCTCCACGAGCAGGGCCCTCACATTCCTTCTGTACTGAAATGTATTGTAATTGTACTTTCTCCCTTATATTGTAAAGCGCTGCGCAAACTGTTGGCGCTATATAAATCCTGTATAATAATAATAATAAACAAAACAATTCTCCTCCCTGTCAGCTCGTGCACACAGTGTGATTACAGTGAAGCACACAGACATAGTTTATAGTGAAACAGCACACAGTTAACCCTTTGATCGCCCCTCATGTTAACCCCTTCCTGTCCAGTGCTATTACTACAATGTCAGTGCTTTTTTTTTTTAGCACTGATCACTGTATTGGTGTTACTGCGGATGTCAGTGACACCAAGCCAGTTCCCCCCAGTCGCTGATCGCCTCCATTACTAGTAAAAATAAAAATTAAAGAAAAAATTCCAGTATCTATACCGCCATTTGTAAACATTATAACTTTCACGTAAACCAATTAATTTACACGCATTAGGATTTTTTTTTAGCAAAGACATGTAGCAGAATACACTTTGGCCTAAACTTATGACGAAATTTGATTTTTTTTAAAAATTTGGACATGTTTAATAGCAAAAAGTCAAAAATATTGTTTTTTTTTCTAAAAATTGTCAGCCTTTTTTTATAGTGCAAAAAATAAAAAAATACACAGGCGATCAAATACCGCCGAAAGAAAGCTCAATTCATGGGAAAAAATGGACGTAATTTAATTTGGGTGCAGCATTGCATGACCACGCAGTTGTCAGTTAAAATAACGCAGTGTCGTAATGCAAAAAATGGCCTGGTCAAGAAGGGGGGTAGGTGGTTAAGGACACATAATTGAATACAATTAAAAAAGAACAACAGAATTTAGTGCCACTTTAATTGCTAATTATGTCCCATAGCTGTGAGCTCAGATAGTTTTGAGTAAGGACCAGACTTTTCAGAGGTGCCTTAACGTGAAAATGTATGCAACAAAACTATGATTTTTTTTTGCTGACTAGCTAGAGAACACGCTAGGAATTTTGTGTATTTTTTATATTTTGTTTACCGATGGACAAAAAAATACTTAACATTTCAAAAATCTTTTCCTTAACTGTTCAAAGGTTCACCAACAATCCATACTTGTGTGCAACCAGCTAATGATGGGAGAAGCAGAGATAAAAGAAGGTGCTTTATATTCTAGGTACAGGCATGATACAGGCTGCTTGGAAATGGGTAAATAATACTGGGGGCTTCAAAGCCCCCCCTCCCATCTCCTACACACATAGTGTCACAGTGGCTCACACGCTCATGAATTTATCATTAAAGCGGCGGGCAGATGGAAGGATTGGGGAACTGCGGCATCACAGGGTCCCATAGGCCACATGAAATATTCCGATTGAACTGGTCCAAGAGCCGTGGAATGTGCTCTGCCTTCTGATTCCTAAGCTTCCACCTCCTTTGCCCAGGAACACAGGATACAACATGCTTAAGTGGTGGCAGTGGACTGGTTAATGGAAATCAGCCCCTCATCAGCATTTCAGAACTTAACCCTTTAGTGCCTTCCCAGGTCACTAGTACTGACAAGCTCCGAAGGAGTTAAATGGTAATTGGCAGCAGACCAGGAGTTTTAGGGTTTGGTCTCCAGAGGAAACGTGCACCATTTGCATAGCACATAAATATACATTTATAAATTAAGGAGCCCATCCCCCAAGCGCAGGAGAGGTGAAGGGGACATGGAGGCACAGAAAATACACCCAGAGGGCAGGCTGTACTCTGTCACAGGCTAATCCTAACACCTCTAGACACATTTTGAACTCATTAGTGTGAACTGGTCCCTGTTGGGATGGGAGGTGGGAGTTTCATTCAAATCTAACATTACCTTATACCATGAAGGAGGAGAAGATTCTAACTGCGGAAACACGCTTGAAGGAGATAGGCCAGATATAACAATATATCTCCAGGCTATCCCCTCTTCTGTTCTATCTCTGGCGCATTTACTTTTGCTCCAAAAAATCCTGCATATCCCTGGTCCTTGGATATGACACACACCTTCTGTGTTCCATAAGACCAGATCACAGGCTTCTAACCTGTAGAGGTGGCAGAATATAATTAGGATGATCTGGCTTGGAGATAAGACCCTGTGCTTTAAGGGAAGGGGGGGGTGCAAAAGATTCTCATTCAAAATTAGTGGTACAAATGCAACAAAAAACATGATGCTGGAATGCTTTATGTAAGTGTATTGGGAATTATGACTGCTGAAGGGGGTGACTGGCACAAGCAGAGTGGCAGTCAAGACAAGAGGACACTTCTGTGTGCACATGCTGACTGCTGAACAACTGTTTCAAAAGTTAGTAGTATATCAGTATCTTCAGTGTGCAGTCGCCATCTACATGGGTTTTATCTCAAAAGTATAAAGGGGACTAACCCCCTTTTCCATTGAGTATGATCTCCAGTGGAAGTCTTATGCTATCCATGTTTGGCTGGAATTACAGCTGATTCCTGCTGAACTGGCCAAACATCAAGCCAAGGGTAGTCTTGTTGGCACGAGCCTAACTGACAAACTTCAATTATGAAACTGTAGGAGCCAAACAGAAGGTTGCCAGCTGAACAGTAACTGCATTCAATCAGGAGCAGTCATTATTGTTTGAGTATTCAGACAGCCATGCAATAATCAGCATTCTGTTTAGCAAGGATGAGGGAATCAAGTGTTTTTTTTCTTTGGTTTGGGGGGGGGCCAAACAAAAATAAATGTAGTTGTCTATGGCTAGATTCAAACAACTTTCACCCAAGAATCACACACATTTTTAAAAATGGTATAATAAACATGGAAACCTGGCTGAATGTCATATAGACAGGTATCATAGGACCTTGACAGTGTCAGAACAAAAAATCCTTTGTGTAGAACTAGTAACTATTTCCTGTGATTTTCACACGTAGATGCAGGTAAGTTTGAAATAACTGAAAATGTGTGTGCTGGGAAGACAAATTTTCCCCCAAAAAAGTTCTATAAGGGGTATAAATGCCCCTAAAAGAAAAACAAAAAATAAAAGGTAATAAAAGGTGGGTAATAAACAAGGGTAAAGAGGAAAAGAATCATCAGAACAAAAGGGGGTGGGGAAGGATAGGTAAGGGAGGAAAATGTAAAGAAAGCTGAAGGATGCCAAGTAGAACATCCATAGTAAGTAAAATTGGGAGCCATAGTAAGTAAAATAGGGAGTAAAATTATGCTGATTATGACCTGCTATGAGGAAGAGTTTTAAAGAAAATCACACATTTTTACCCAAAACCCAATTTGAAAACGTGTAAATTTTGGGTGGAAGTTGTGTGAATCTTGGGTGAAAATCTTGATAAATGGACCTTTTATATGTCTGGGCAAAAGAGAAGAACATGTAGAGATGCAGACAGTGCCAGTTTCAGCAGTAAAAAGGGTGCTTGAGCAGGTGTAAAACTGATTGGAGACAGGTAAGTGTTACCTACCAAAAATAATATTCATTAGTCAGTCTTGGCTCCTACTGTAAGTGTAAGAGGAACCTGACATGTGGGGAGTGCACCCATGCCTGTCTGGCC
This sequence comes from Staurois parvus, assembly GCF_062004578.1. NCBI lineage: Eukaryota > Metazoa > Chordata > Amphibia > Anura > Ranidae > Staurois > Staurois parvus. The sequence continues at coordinate 3,089,249 of NW_028318382.1, forward strand.
TACAAAACAGGCCGTCAAGCCAAACTGACATTTGAGCATCGGAGACTGTGAAAAGGCAGAGGTCGTTCCAGTCGGAACAGACCAGTATGCCTGATCTAAGCTAATGGTAGCCGGTATAAGAGCAGACAGTAGGTCCAGTCTGGTGACTGATGGAACCTGTTGAGTAGAGAGGCTGAGAATAGGGCAGGTCTGCCTTAGATATACAAAGCTGTGCAACAAAATAGCCAGGAGGCTGATAGGCTGATAGACTTGTGTTCCTTGTACACCCTAAAACTTGTTCTGCTGAGTAGACTGAGCCCATAGAAGAAGCTCCATTTGAACCTAAATCTCACCAATAGACAGTACATATCTTAAACAAATGCACGTTTCAAATATTTTATCCCTTTAAAATCACTCCAAATAGAGAAAAATCCTGTTGATCCTGGCAGAAATGTACTCCTCAGCTAACTTCATATTGTATACTAACAACAGTGTGCATTTGCTGGATGGAAAATTACATGGGATGCTGTCAGAGATGCCCAGTCGTCTTGTACTTAACTATACTGTAAAATACCTTTCCCTCTCCTCATCTCCACTTCATGGAGGGTATTGTAGTTCAAGGAAGTGAGTTAGGCAGAGTCGATAACACTGGATTGCTGGTACTATTAACACGTATTTTTGCAATAATCAAACAGATATGATAAAATGTTTCAAATGGTATACATAACAGACAAAAAGTAAGCAATTCGGAGAAGTTAATCTTTAGTTTATCTTTAGTGTTTATTGACTTACTGCATATTGCAGTCACAGTCAACGCTGCAGTCATTTTCAACAATCTTCTCATGTCTATGGGTATCTTAAGATGAGTAATGCCCAATTGTATATGAATACTATAGTTTAAAGGACCAGGATGACTAAAATTATATTGGCGTTACAATAGTGTCCCTGCCAGGGGCAGACTGACCATTTGGGCACTTGGCCACGACCCGAGGGCCCAGGGTCAGTAGGGGGCCCCATGAGATGCCCCTGGTACCTTTCATAGGCTTTTTTGGGTGTGGTTTGACTGTGGGTGAGGACACAGGGGCCCCATGATCCCGTATTACCTGGGGGCCCCATGAGTTGTCAGTCCGCCCCTGGTCCCTGCTGTCAAACAAGAAAAACAAGAGAATCCTTCACAACTGCAACAGGAAATAAGTAGATCCAGAAACCAAGATATCTTATCAAGGGTCACCAAAAGATATAAGAAATTTAAATCCATCATCTATCAAAAACTGAAATATAATTTTTGAATAGACTGATCCTTTGTATAATTATGCCTTAATTACTAATATACTGTGATACTGTAGATTGAATGTATGATTCAATCATTGACCGACACAGACCCAAGCTTTTGATTAACATGGTTTCCTGCCTGAAAAAAAAACAAAACATCAGGATACACCACACAAAATACATGCAGACAGCATCTTTGGTGGGAGTAGACCCAAGCCCAGGATGCTAAACATTATCAACGCTGTCCAATTATGATTTTTTTTAAGACTACATTATTCACAAGTATTCATAGTTGTTTTTAATTGCAGCTGTTTTCAGTGAAAAAAAATATAAGGAACTTCCAAGAAAAATGGAGTTTTGGCCCACTGTGTATCCCATAGCGTTTTTTAGGTCTCTACTGAACAATGGTCCCTTCCTGCTGTCCCTTAGGCTGACTGGTAGATTGCAGCACAGCTGGGGAATTGCAATGGAACATCCAATCACTGCTAAGCTTTATATTATATCTAAATTTGCATCATCCGCCCTCAAAAAAGCTGCATGAGAGAGGGAAAGATGACCCCTCTAGCACTACACAGAGAGGACCTGAAAAAAAAGAGAGATTTTAAGTTTCCTGGAATTCCCCTTCTAAACCACTCTGACAGATAAGGTCAGAGAAGAAAAACATTTAGTGGAAGATTGTCTCATTTATGGTAATAAAGCAGTCACTTTCTGCTTCCATATTTAAAGTTCTAAATTTAAATTCTGATCTTATGATAACAGTCGCTGTCTTTGTATGGACTATTATTATTATTATTATTATACAGTATTTATATAGCGCCAAAGGGTATGCTAATTTTACATCTTTTCTATGCACACCACAGTAGGTCAGCTCTGGTGACCTACTGTGGTGTAGGTCACCAGACATGGTCATACATATGTATGGTCAAATATGGTAACATCTGCAACATCTCCAAAATATGTACATTCCTCACCCCAGACACTACTAAACAACTCGTACACTCCCTCATCATCTCACGCCTGGACTATGCAACTCCCTTCTCACTGGCCTACCCAAACAAACACTATCCCCACTCCAGTCTATCCTGAACTCAGTGGCGAGACTTATCCACCTCACCAACCGCTCCACATCTGCCACCCCTCTCTGCCTATCCCTTCACTGGCTCCCGATTGCCCAGCGCATCAAATTCAAATTACTAACTCTGACCTACAAAGCCATTCACAATGCCGCCCCAAACTACCTAACTGACCTGATACCCAAATACCACCCTACCCGTGCCCTTCGCTCCTCACAGGACCTCCTACTCTCTAGCTCCCTGGTCTCCTCCTCCCACGCCGACTGCAGGACTTCTCCAGGACTTCCCACATCCTCTGGAACTCCCTACCCCAATCCATCAGACTGTCACCTACCCCCCTCACCTTCAGGTGCACCCTGAAAACCCATCTCTTCAGGGAAGCCTACCCCACCCTCACCTAACAACTGATCTCCTCCACTTCTCCCACCACTCCATCCCCCACAGTCACTTCCTCCTGTACCTCTACCCCCTCCCTCCTAGATTTTAAGCTCGAAAGAGCAGGGCCCTCGAACCCCTCATGTATTGTATTGTTACCGTTTTGTCTCATGTTCTGTCCCCCTTGCTATTGTACAGCGCTGAGCAAACCTTTTGGCGCTATATAAATACTGTATAATAATAATGTTAAACCTATCCCTGGCCCTAAAAGTTCCTTTCCTTAGTCCTCTTTCCATTCCTGCTTCATTTAATTTAAAAAAAAAATTACCATTTGAAAAGGTTTTACTCAAATTAGGTCTTATGTGTGTGTCCCTCGGCATTGCCACTTCCAGGTGTGCTGACCGGTGATCCAGTGGTGCAGTCTGTGGATATGCCAAATCGTCACCTCTCTCATCACTCTGCTGAAGTCTTCTAGAGCCTGAGAGGATTCTGTGGCTGAACAGCAAATACAAAGTCTCTGCATTACCCAAGCAGCCACATAAAATCCAAAGAAGAACCTTACTTCTTTCCAGTAAAGACGACAGAAGACTTGGGAAACGGTATGTCACATGATCATGGAGCTGGGTAAGTAAAGAGAGTTTTAGGTCACTTTTTTCTGAACTAAAGCTGGCTATAGATTACATGTTTTTTTTTTTTGATCAGCCAGCAGGCACACAAGCAAGGTGCATAGAGGAATCCTCCCCACTTGGACATTATATTCTGATAGCGGGACTCTTGAGAAAAAAGTTCCAACAAGCCCGTTCAACAAAAGTCAATCTATCAACTTCTATAGGTCAGGCATGGACACACATGAATCGAAAATCTGCTGATCCCTGTTTAACCTGACGAATTTCGATCCATCTGGCCAGCTTAACTCAGCACTTTGGGGAAGGTGGAGGAGTTCAAAGGGTGTGTGTGTGTGTTGTGGGGGGGAGAGATTAGTCTCTTCATTTTCATCTGCATATAACAAAACCACAATGGCTTTGGATTAAAGGATAAGTTTGCCTTTCCAAAAAAATGCACATCTTTTTTCTGAAAAAAATGTACATTTATAATTTTTTTTTTTAATAGTAGCCCGCAAAGCATTGCACCCACAATCAGTGGAACAGAGGTGCAATGTCAGGCTCCTGTACATGCTACCTAGAACTTTCTGGTGGTATCACTGTATAGGCAGACAGTTCCCGAGCAGTTTATTGATACTACAAGTTCATATGCTGCTGTAGAAGACAGGATTTGTAGTTTATTCAGTCACAGATTCCTGTGAATGAATGATGCAGCCCCACATAGTCATTTTCAAAATGTGACAATGGGTGCTGGGAGAGGAACTCCCGCCTGCTGTCAGTGACAGTGGGGGATCAGGGGTAAGCAGGGGTACTGCATTTGTTACATGTTACAACTTAAAAAGGGGTGTAGCATGTGAATTCTACTTTAATTTGACTTTGTTATATTTTAAATCGTGTTTTATATTTGTATTTACTCACTTTGTCTGATTAAAGCCTTCCGTGAAGCTATCCAATTGGGGGGGTGGGGGGAGCGTCAAGTTACTATAATTTTTCCAGTTGTGTGTGTAATTTCAGCTTGTGCAATTCAGTTCTGTAAACAATAGATTTTTTTTACAAGTGGTAAGAAGACAGAGCAAAATATATGAAAAGAAGACAATAGCTCCACCTGCTGCTTCAAAAGGAGAATACAAAATAGCCTCAACAGTGTATCTATACCCAGAAATGAAAGTTATGTATATAACGCTGCCTTTTCCTTGTAAATGTAGTTTTGCAGGTTTAATTTTACATTGGTGTGAGTAAATACTTAATAAATACAGTACCTATTGATATAGACAGTTTCTGCTTGCTCTGAGGCATTTTGTATCAGTGTGACCCCCATCTCCCAGTGTGCAGCCTGGCTGTCTTCCTGCAAGCAGCTGTGCTTCCATCCAATCCACTTGATTTGATGCCCCTTGCTAGTTGAATGACAGTTGCTCTGACCATTTAGAAGCTAAGACCGGGACTTCCAGTAACTGCAACTTTTAGACATTTTGGCCAGTAAATAACGAGTCTACTGAAAAGATCAACAAGTAATAAAACCAAGTTATGACTCAGAAAAAACAAACACTACTGTGTAAATGCCACTGACAGACCAAATAAATGTTGTTGTTTTTTTTAATTTTGCAGATAGTTCTACTTTAAAATGTAACATTTAGATCAGGGTTTCTCAACCAAAGTTCTGTGGAACTCTGGGTTCCTCCAGAGGTTGCTAGGGGTGTCTTGAGCAATGAACAATCTCTGCCTCTCAGATAAGTTCTCACTGACACCATTGATCTTTTTAGCTATCCGTAAGAGGGTAATTCTTCCCAGTAACCACAAGAATTAGGAGCATTCTTCCCACTGATCATCACATCGATGTATCATGGTAAATATAGTTATTTTTAGCATGGGTTCCCCGGACTTGAAAGTTATCTTAGGGGTTCCTCTGTCTTGATAAGGTTGAGAAAGACTGATTTAGATATTACCCAACAAATAAGAAAACCTCCAAAAACTACATTTTTAGATTTTTAGGTGCCATTGACACCTGCTACTCCCGATCACAGCCAGTGAGTAGAAAGTGGGGAATGGGACAGAGCCACACTGTGTGTGTCTATGGACAGAGCCACACTCTGTGTGTCTAGGAACACACAGAGGCCAGCTCAAGATTGAGCCCCTCACAAGTGCACCCATAGCAAGCGGCTTGCTACGGGGGCACTTGGCAGTGCTAAAGGGGACCTGAGAAAAGAAAGACCGGCTGCTCTGTGTAAAACCATTGCACAGAGCAGGTGATTATAACATGTTTGTTATTAAAAAAAATAAAGTTTTTAGGTTTACAGTCACTTTAACAGCTTGCAGACCACCTGGCCTCAATGTACTGCAGATGGGCGGCCCATACAGGCACACAGCGCAAGTTATGCAGGCCATAGACGGGTCGAAAATCAGCTGATTTGTCGGCCGAAAAAAAAAATTGGCCAATTTTCGCACCGTTAGTGGGTTAATTGGTCGGTCGTTTTTCGGGGTTTTAGCACATTTTTTTTATTGGTAAAGTTGGAAAAAAATTGGCCGATTATGCCAATCGGCCGACTTTCCCGGCAATGATGGGCAAATCGGCCGATCGTTTTATCGATAAAATATCTGCGCATGAGCAGTGACCTGCAAGAAGAAGAAGAAGAAGAAAAAAAGAAGAAGAAGAAAAAGAAGAGGAAAAAGAATAAGAATTCCAGTCCGCTATTATATTTGACATGAAAAAGTCTTGCGGTTGCAACAATGTATCTATTTGTATCCGAATAAAACCATCTGTATCCGAAATGGATACAAATGGATACATTGTTGCAACTGCAATACTTTTTCATGTCAAATATAATAGCGGAGCTCTCTGCAAGGGACAGAAGTTATTAAATGCCGGCTATAGACGGACAAAAATCGGCCGATTTTTTTTACCGTTGGTGGTAACGTCGGCCCATTGAACGACCGATTTTTCATTTTTTTTTTTATAAAAATGGCTGGTTTTCGACCCATCTATGGCCTGCATTAGTCTGTGGGCCCCGTTCAATGATCATTGCCGGGACCTGCTGATCGGCTGGTACAATCACAAGCTCAGAGCCCTGTGTCAATCAACCAATCAATATACTGTGCACTTATTGGGATTTTTTTGTTACCAAAGTAGCTGAATACATTTTGGCCTAAATTTATGAAGAAATTAGATTTTTTTTAGATGTTTTATAGCAGAAAGTAAAAACTTTTTTTTTTTCAAAAAATGTTATTCATTTTTCATTTACATATTAAAAATAAAACCCCCCAAAAAAACTCTAATTGTGTAAAAAAATGATATAAATTTTGTTTGGGTACAGCGTCGTATTACTGCGCGATTACCAGTTAAAATAGCACCGTGCCAAATAGCAAAAAATGGCCTGTTGTGAAGAGGGTAAAACCTTCCGGAACTGAAGTTGTTAAACTACTTAGCCGAATATAGCTTATGTTGAGTTAGGTAGCCTGATCTTTTTATCTATAGCTGCCTTTAGATTTCAATTTTCTATTATTCAGACAAATGTCAAGAGTTCATTATATAATCTAAAGAAATCTATTTTATGTATGCATTTATTTATTTTAGCCCACTAAGTGTAATTATTGTTTGGCTAAGAGCCCGTGGAACACAAGCTTAGGGTTGGTGAAAAACAATGCAAAAGACCACCCTGCTGTTTAATTATTGGATCAGATTACATCAGTTAATCGGGTACAAAAAAAAAGCCAGCTGAAGCATAAAGCATAAAAAAGAGATGCAATGAACATATATATACAACTCTCTGATACACAACCTAATTAGTTATAGGTGCTCTGTAGACAACAAGACCTTAAAGAAGATCTAAACCAAATCACTAAAATCTCATATGGGCTTTAACGTACAGTGGGTATAGAAAAGAATCAGTTCCCTTTAAAATAATCCCATTTTGTTGCTTTGCAGCCTGAAATGAAGAGTTTTGGTCTTATCCAGCTGTATTTACTCCAACATGTCAGAAATTAAAAAACAAATTCATAAACAGAATCACTGAGTTGGGAAAAATATCATCCCTTCCTAAAAATGACTTGTAAACTCAATCAGGTGTAGCTAATCACCTTCTCGATGGCACACAAAGCCATCTGACTTTAAATTGTGAACAGCTGTGCTCATTTTGATTAGCTCAGCATAAAAAGAGCTTTCCTGGAGCATTTCAGTCCCTGATAGTGCAACTGAAGCAAACAATCAACTATGGGTGGCAAGGCACTGTCAAAAGATCTCGGGGATAAAGTTGTGGACAGGCACAAGTAAGGAGATGGATACTAAAAAACATTTCAAAGGCTTTATCAATGCCTAGAAGCACAGTGAAGTATATTATTAGGAAGTGTAAGGTATTTGGTGCAACACAGACCCTCCATGGATCAGGATGTCTCTCCAAACTGGATAAAAGAGCCAGGAGGAAACTGGTCAGAGAGGCTACCAAGAGGCCTACAGCAACTCTGAAGCAGTTGCAGGAATTTTGACAAAGAGTGGTCACTCTGTGTGCATGTGACAATATAACAAATTCTCCACAAATGTGGCCTGTATAGGAAGGTTGCAAGAAAAAAGCCGCTCCTCAAGAAAAGTCTTATGTAGCTTTTCCAAAACACACCTTGAAGATTCTGAGGCCACATGGAGAAAGATGTTATGGTCAGATGAGACTAAAATTGAATTATTTGGCCTCAGCACTAAACGATATGTCTGGCAGAAATCCAATACAGCTCATCATCCAAATAACACCATTCCTACAGTGAGGCTTGGTTCACATATATGCATTTTGTGTTTGATGCTTTCTTCAGTGCTTTTGCAGGTTGTTTTGCATTTTTCTCCACGCATTTTTGATGAGTTTTTACAGCTTTTTGTTGAGCTCTTTTTTTTTGTTAAAGTGGAATTTTTTGTTGCTGGGCAGAATAAAAATGCAAAATGTGGCAAAAACGCACTACCGTGCATTTAAGCAGCTTCTCCATTGAACTCTATTGTAGCAAAAATGCTGCTTTTTAAAAAGCCCCTGGCCCTTTCCGGAAATGCAGCAGCTCAAAAAAGCATAGATGTGAACATGTTCCATAGGAAACCATGTTAGATGGACTGTAGTGCGTTTCTGCAAAAAGCACTAAAAACCGCATTGGTGTGAACAGGGCCTAAAGCATGGAGAATGGTTGGATGGATGGATGGTAATATCCTGTTATGGGGGTGTTTCTTTGTAGCAGGGACTGGAGCACTTGTCAGGATAGAAGGAAAAATGGATGGGGCTTTGATGGTATTGTCAAATTCTTGAGGTAAATCTGCTACCCTCTGCCAGAAAGTTGTCCATGGGGCGAAGGTTTACCTTCCAGCATGACAATGACCCAAAGCACACAGTACAAATGACCACACAGGTGTTAGTGTTATTTCCATTTCCTTCATTTGGATGTTATAAGTTACACTGAGTAAACACAGGCTGCAAAGCAACAAAATGTAATTATTTTATCATAGATGGATCACAATTCAGCAGATTCTTGCTTAACTGGCCGAGTTTCGATCTATGGCCAATTTTAGTTATTATTGGTTACTGGAATTACTCTTTAGTATGCATTAAATGATCCCAAGTAATCAAATCTGGCTTGTACAGTGTGGTGGGTCCTCTAGTTGCGCAGATGCTGACTTTGCATGTTGGAACTTAATGTGTGCCTAAAGTTTTCATCTTCTCTACTGGCTTGTTCACACCATATCCATTTTGAGCTGCATTTTTCTGCACACCACAACACATCTATAATGTAAAAAGGGCACATGGAAAACAGATGTTTCAGAAAAATGCAGGTCAACGGACATGGTGTTAAAAACCCTAATCCTCCAGATATCCAGGACTGAAAGTGATGAGAACTCCAACATTTTAAATTGTTAACAGAACAGGAATAAAGGAGAAGATTTTCACTGGGGACACTTGTTTCAGTGATAATTGTCTAAGAGGGCATTTTCTTCATTTTGGAGAGATTTACTCACTTCTAAGTTGTGTCTACAGGACAGAAAGTGAAGGGAAATCTACGCAAGATAGACACAGATAGAAACAAAAATACAGATGGGAGATCCTCTACTCTACCAAAAAAAAAAGTTAAAAGGTATGGCTTTAGACATATTTTATTATTATTATAGGTACTTAGCACTGTCAATTTACATGCATGTGCACATTACATATAAATTAATCACTCACATTAGTCCCTGCCCTCAAGTTGCTTACAATCTAAGGTCCCTAAGTAACATTCATACATACACATACTAAGGCCAATTTAGACAGAAGCCAGTGAACCTACCAGCATGTCTTTGGTTTGTGGGAGGAAATCCCACCCAGGCACAGGGATAACATGCAAACTCCAGGCAGGTAGTGCTGTGGTTGGGATTCAAACCAACCACCCTAGTGCTGCTATGTGGAAGTGCTGTCCATTTTTCCACTATTTAAGGTACCAACACACATAAAATGAAACTGTCACATTATCTGGACCATTCCAGTTGTGAAACAACTTGACCATGCAATATATGCTGTAGAGGAAAATCAATCAGATGAGCTAAAATGTTCCAACTTGAGTGTGACATTTGCAGACTAGCCATGGATAAGACCGCACAATGCACACCCTCTAGTTTGTATCTCAGTTGACCGTCCAAGAGATATAAATGTTGAGAGAAAAACAACCATTCAAGCATGAAAGGACCTTGTATATAGCCACTTTTACAGACCCACCTGTAGAAGATCCTCTAAGGTACCCTCGTGGTTTTGGTCATAAATTAGTAATTGCTATGTAGTCGTTGATGTTGGTACCTCCGGAGCAGGGGCGGACTGACCATTTGGAAACTCGGGCACTGCCCGAGGGCTCGGGGTCAGTAGGGGGCTCCATGAGATGCCCCTGGTACCTTTTTCATAGGCTTTTTTGAGTTTGGGCAAGGACACAGGGGCCCCATGATCCCCTATTGCCCAGGGGCCCCATGAGTTGTCAGTCCGCCCCTGCTCCGGAGCATAGCAGCATCCTTGTCCACAGAGCCACACTGAGTGGTATCTAGCCTCCATGTACGGGTATACAGATATGCATCTAAATCCTTGGCTTTATTTACAATTTTAAAAGCAGATTTTAAATGAGGCCCCCTTTTGCTATCTGACAATAATGCATATAATTTTGTTAATAATAATTTGGTTTGTGAACATTTTTTTTCTCTTTGCAATATGTAATCTCATGCTGGATAATATCTTCCTGTGTGATTCTGGATCTGTAAACCTCTATTCTCTTAGTCCCCGCCATATCCCTGTACTTCCCTTTTCCTCTTGTCTTTCTCTATGACCTAACCAATCTCTCTCATCCCCTCTAAGTGTGCTGTCAGACTATGTTTCATGCCAGTCTTGCTGTCAGGAATTGGCTCTGATTGACAGAGCTGCTTTCCCGGTGGATCTCATTAGTGTGATCCAGTGCCCCCCGCCCTGCGTTCCGGCTCCTCCCCAGCCCCTGGCACAAGGTCATTAGAATAATATTTTGGCCCTACCACAAAGACTGGAATTAATTCACACTGCAGCTACAGATGTTACATGCGCTAATGATGTGTCACTGTGGGGGGTCAGCGCCTTCAGGTGACCGGTCACAATGCACAGTCCCTGCAGCCCCCTGGTCTTCATACACTGATCACACGGTTTAACCCTTCATCCCCCAACTAACACAAGTTCCACTGCAGCGATTACACGGTTTCTGTAAATGGAACATGATGATATCTGGAGGAATCTGAAATACGGAAGAGACACAGAGGGGCACGCAGTCCTGTACGATGTGTGACAATACATTTTAAAAGAACTGCAAAGCTGAGATAGGGTGAGGGAGTGAGAGAGAGAGAATGTGTCTAATAATTAAAAACAAAAATTACTGGTGAATATTTTCAAAAGCAGTTTACACCGGTGTGGACCAGAAACAATGAAATGTGTAATTCTAGTTTGTAAGACCCTTAAGGCAACTTGACACTCCTAGGGAATGTGGGGTAATTTATAAAAACTTTTGTGTAAAATAAATGTCAGTGTTAACAGATACACAGATGTCCTTTTTTAATTGTCTAACCCACTTTAAGGGTTCATTCACACTGTTCACATTTCCATGCCTTTTGTAAAACGGACAGTCAGAAATACATTGTTTTCAGTTGGCTACATCTTGGGTCACCAATATGCCGTGTTGCAGTGGACTGTCAGAAAATGCAGCATGCTGTAGGTTACAAGCTATTTGAGCATCCACAGGAATTGATTAAAATACAAGCAAAATACATAGAAACACATGCTAATAAATGAATGTGCATTTTCATGTTTCAAGACTAGAAAAGTGACAGATCAGTAAATGACAAATACATAGGGAGCAAAACTGCATTCTAAAGCATGCCTTTTGGACAGTACCTAAAAAACAGCTCTTTTATAAAAGAATGAAAATAATAAAATATTGTAATTATTACACTAAGTGTATGTAAACACAAAACAGTTTTTTTTCTTGATAGGATGGGAAGGTGTTAGAATCTTTGTCAGGTTTTTACTACATTCTGTGACCCTGTTGGGGAATCCTTGGCTGACAGCAGGGATAAGTCATTGGTTGTTAGGACCCTGGCGGGTGCCCACTGCTTACTACCCAGAATTCAGTTTCCTTCTCCTACCAAAAAAACCCCGCAGTATTATCAAAAACATGTCAAGAATCCATCAAAATGCAACCAAGTTTCACAACATAATCGCATTGAAAATTGGATCAAATTGTCGCTGCACTAGTGTGAATCTATACTATTACTATGGTCACACAGGATGCGAATTGGCATGTGATTTTCATGCCATGCAACTTTCAAATCGCATGCCAAATCACAGTCTATTGTCTGCAGTTAGAGCAGTCATATCGGTGCAGTTCTGACTTGATCGGAGCCGCACCAATTTCTAAAGTAGTACATGTACTACTTTTGGTGCAATTTGCATAGACATCTGTATCAGATGTCTTGCACATTGCACCTGAAATCGGCATGTCATCCGACTTTGAAATCATGCAACTTCACTGTAAATCACATGATTTCAAAGTAGGGTTTGATGTGACCGAGGTGTAAGGCCCCTTTCAGACATGCATTCTGATCAGGTCCACCTGTCAGTTTTTCATTCATTCCTATGGACAGGTGGGTGTAAACAGATCAGCTGGGTCCGATCAAGCCCGTTATTAAAAATGGGAGAGGGCTCCGTCCCCTTCCGTCTAGGCAGATCGGAAGTAGGTGGGTGTAAATGGGCAGCAGAGTCCGTTTACTCCTGGGTGCCCATAGAGCAAAACAGGCTGTGGCTGTGTCTGCTCTGCAGATACTGAGCAGACACGAATGTGTTACCCATCCGCTCTGCTCCGATCAGCTCACAAATCCACTGCTGATTGCAATGGAATCCGCCCGTGTGAAAGGGTCTGATCAGCTGAGAAGACTGTCTGTCAGTGTTTTGCAGCAGGGTCTCCTTATGTTGATGGTCAATAGTTAAGTGCTCTTTATCTTGGTGGTCAGTGGTAAGTGCCACAGTTCTATTGATGGTCCATGGAGAACACCCCTGTTGGTGTTCTGAAACCTTGCTTTACTGGTGGCCAGGAGTGAGTGCTGCTGTTTACTGGTGGTCAGTAGTGAGTGCTCCAGTTTCACTAGTGGTCAATGGCGAGTGCCCCTGTTCATTGTCGGTCAGTGCCCCTTTATGCTGATGATCAGTGCTGAGCAACTCCTAGTAAAGTAAAGCTGGTCATACACTAGTTGAATTTTGTTTAAAAAAAATTCATTCTAAGAATGTTCATTTAGTTTTTTAATTGGGGTCAAACTGACGTTCATTTCTGACCACAGTGATGAGAACATTCGAAGGACCAGGATGGAAAATATTTCTTGAAAGAACGAATGAACCCAAGAACAAATGTCCAAATGTGAATATGGTTTTGGTTTGGCAAAGTCCATTCACTCCAAAATCAAATGTTAAAAACAAATGTTTTCTGAAATACTCTCTAAAGACATCTATCAAATCACCAAATGTGCTGATAAGAATTTTCATACAAATGTTCATACAAATATTTCATACGAGTGTTCATTTGGAAATCTGCTGGTAATAGTCCACATTTCAGAGGTGGTCAGTGGTGCATGTCCCTGTTTGTTAGTAGTCAGTAGTGAATGTTCCTCAGAAGGGTGGGGATAGGCTAACAACAGCAAAATGTGGGCATAGTAGTGTTGAACACAGAGCTCCACAGTGCACTGAGGGGTTTAATAGTGGGGTATCTAGTGTTCCAAGGTGAAACATGGGGATAATAGTGGTGTGGGTTGATAGTGACAGACCCAGAAAGGATTAAATTATAATAGTACATAGATATAGCACACCCTGAAGGAGCCACTGAATGAATAAGCCCTCTGGGTCTAGTACTCGGACTATTTGTTTGCCACTTTAACCACTCTAAGGCTCCATGCACACTGGCTTCTAAAAGGAGTTTTGTGTTTTGCCTGAAAAGCAGCTCAGTGTTATTCTATGTGTCCATGTACATTAGAACGATTAGATGCATATTTTAAGCTCAAAAGGCAGGAAGAGGCAGGAAAAAAACCCTTCTAGTTTGTGTTTTTGGTTGGAGCTTTCTGGCAGGAAAAATGCTAAACTCTCTTAAATTCACCTAAACTGTGTACAAAAACGCTCTATATATGTTTTTTTCTGCCAAGGGAACTAGTGTTTTTTTTTTTAAGCCCAGTGTGCATTGAGCCTTACACACCCCTTTTCAATAAGATAAGCAACACAAAGTGGAGTAGAAACTGAAGATCTACTAATATCAAACAGACCAAGCAAAAGTAAAGTAGCACAACTAATGAGTAAGGGAATATAACGACCCCTAACACTATGCAGAGACCTTCTATGTATTGGACAATTATGCAAACAATAACTGGGCCTGTGTTTCACCAAACACTGATATCAGCTTGAGAAGAGAGAAAGCAGCGCCACTCTAAGTGTAGACGATTAAAATCAGGCAGATTTAATGGTAAAATTGCACTCACATAGGTAGGTACCAGGTAGGCATGTCAAGTGATGGATGTCCAGTGGGAACATCAGGGCCTTTTGGTCGCACTCTGGGTGTTTTCCCGCCGCTCCGGTGGTGTCCAGAGCTTGGGGAGTAGCAGAGGGGCGCAGGGAGGCTTGCAGGGATGATGTCACTATATTACCATATATTTATTTTATTTCTCATTTATTATTTTTTACTTTTTATATTTTTTATTAATCATTTTTTCCCCCTATTTTTCTATATTTTGTATATATTTGTTTCCCCATCCCCCAGTTTTATACCACTGCCCACCATATCCATATAGTCTCATTATGTTTTTTTTTGTTTTTTCTCCAAGGTTTTTATTTTCCAAGGTTTCCTTTATCTCCCCCTCACTTTTTCCTACCAGCCACCAACTTCTGCTGTGAGTATTACTGGCATGTCCTTTTTAGTTTCATGTGTATATATCCTTGTCTTTTATGCATATCGTTTAAGCTTTGTAATCCCCTGATCCAGAACTCTTAGTGTGAATCACGGCACCCCTGCTCACCTTGTGACTTAAATGACTGATCAGCCCTGCCTACCGGCTTCTCCCATATAAGCCCACACTAAGATTTGCTGGATTGGCCTGACAAAGAAGTGAGCATGCTCCGAACGCACGCCATCTTGGTTACCCGGTCCATGTGGTGACATCATCCCTGCGAGCCTCCCTGCACCCCTTTGCTATTCCCTGAACCCTGGACACCACCGGAGCGGCAGGAAAACAACCAGATCGCAGCCAAAGGACCTGATGCTCCCACTGTACCTCCATCACTTGCATGCCTACCTGTTGCCTACCTATGTGAGTGAAATTTTACCATTAAATCTGCCTGATTTTAACCATCTAAACTTAGAGTGGTGCTTCTGCCTTTCTTCTCTACCTTCATTAGGAGCATCTACAAGCTCTTACAGCCAGCTGCCTTCTCTGACAAGTCTACACTACTACAAGCCCCTCACTACAGATGGACCTGGACACCACCTCCACATGGACCTTCTACTAACCCCCATTGCTGATGGTCCATCGCCAAACGCAAACGTGGGTAGATGTGTTTTAGCGATCCCTCCCCCCACTCACCACTGATATCAGCTTAACCACTTGCCCTCTGGAAGATTTAACTCCTTTCCTGACCACGCCATTTTTTGCTATTCAGCACTGCACTATTTCAAGTAGTAACTGCGCGGTCATGCAATGCTATACCCTAACAAATGTTATGTACTTTTTGCACACAAATAGAGTTTTCTTTTGGTGGTATTTGATCACCACTGGGTTTTTTATTTTTTGTGATATAAACAAAAAAATACTGAAGGAAAAAAAAAAAAAAAAAAAGATAATTTCTACTTTTGGTTATAACAAATATCCAAACTCAAAGTTAGTCATAAATTTAGGGCAAAATATATTCTGCTATATGTCTTTGGTATAAAAAAATCCCAATACGTGTTTATTAATTAGTCTGTGTGAAAGTTATAGCATCTACAAATGGTGGTATATGTATACCAGAATTTACACAGCTTTTACTTTCTGACAGCCTATCACATTTCTTAAGGAGCTAAAATGCCAGGGCAGTACAAAAACTCCCCAAATGACCACTTTTTGGAAAGTAGACACCCCAAGGAATTTGCTGAGAGGCATGTTGAGTCCATTTGTGCCACAAATTTTTGGAAAATGACAACATTTTTTTTGTCACTTTAAGTTGTCATATAAATTATATATTGCTCACGTATGCCATGGCTATATGTGGAATAACACATTCTACTACTTCTCCCGATTATGGGGATACCACATGTAAGATAATTTTTGGCAGCCTATCCACATACAGGTCCCCAAAATCTAATGACCACCTTCAGGCTTTCAACGGGGATATTTTCTCATGTAACTTCCTCACTACCTATCACAGTTTCAGAGGCCCTAAAATGCCAAGATATTATAAACACCCCCCCCCCAAATTACCCCTTTTTGGAAAGTGGACACCCCAAGGAATTTGATAAGAGGCATGTTGAGTATTTTTTAAATAAAATTTTGGGTTTTGAAAAAGAAAAATACATTTTTGTTTTCTTTTTTCATTTTCCAAAAACTTGTGGCAACAATTGAGATCTGCAAAATACTCACCATGCCCAGGTTATTTGGGGGGAGGGGTTCTTTTAACCTGACATTTCAGGGCCAACATTAGAAGCTTATGCCACACATCACCCATTCTTCTAACCTCTTGAAGACAAAGCTTTTTCTGACACTTTTTGTTTACATGCAAAAACATTTTTTTTGCTGGAAAATTACTTTCAACCCCCAAACCTTATATATTTTTTAAAGCAAGGGCCTTAGAGAATAAAATGGTGGGTGTTGCAATTTTGTGTGTCACACAGTATTTGCTCAGTGATTTTTCAAATAATTTTTGGGAAAAAATACCTTTTTTTTTATTCCTAATGCACAAAAACACAATATATTGCCCAACTGTTTGATAAAATATGAAAGATGTTACACCGAGTAAATAGATACCAAACATGACATGCTTCAAAATTCCTCATGCCTGTGCAACAGTGACAAACTACGTAGCTTTTTAATATCGATAGGGGACGCTTTCACTCTCTTTCAGTCCAGGCCAATTTTCAGCACTGTCACACTTTGAGTGACAATTGCGTGGCCATGCAACACTGTATGCAACACTGTACCCAAATTAAATTGTTAGCTTTTTTTGAGTCAGATAAAACTTTCTTTTGATGGTATTTATTCCCCACTGGGATTTTTATTTTTTTGCTATATAAATTAAAAAAGACCAAAAATTTTAGAAAAAAAGTGTTTTTCTTATAAAACCTTGCAAATTAATAATCATTCTTCATAAATCTTGGCCCAAATGTATTCAGCTATCTTTTTTGGTAGAAAAAAATAACCCAAATCAGTTTATAAAAAAATAATTGTAATTTTTCAAAACAAATTATATCATCATAGTGACACTGTAATACTTGTGGGGGGTGATAAAGATTTGTATTTAATAATTTTTTTTACACTGATTGCTTTTACACCCATAAAGGCTGTAAAACCAATAATTTCTCATTCTCTCTGGCTGCATTCCTGAAGCCATTGTAAAGTATTGTGAGAGCTATAATTGGTCACAGCCTATCACATGATACAAGGCTGTTGTGAATGGCCATGTACCATGTGACCTCTGTGATCATTCACAGAATTCACAAGTAGTAGACAATGTTGTCAGGAAGTGACATCTTGTTTACTACTGTTCATGTGATTACTGATTGGCCAATCACTGATCACATGAATCGGTACCTCACACAGCGGTTCCATACAGTGATCTATGTTTCGTACAGCGATCCACCGGGAACAGTTTGCACAGATCACGATGCTGTACACACAGACAATCGATGCGGGGGGACGTTTAGAAACATCCTCCTGCATTGGCAATGCTCCAGTCCAGCCATTTATGAAGAGGTTAAAAGCCTTTACAGGTCACCACTTTATATTTATACAGGAGGTCTAGTGCTAGAATTACTGCTCTTGATCTGACGTTTGTGGTGATAATTCATGCACAAGCATGGTGCAATCTCTGTTTACATACTGATATGGGACCATTGCTTGCGGTCGCCTTTGCGCACGGGTGATTTTTTTTTTAATTTTTATTTAAAATTTTTTATAATTTTACACTGTCTTTTTCTTTTTTTTTTTATTATCACTTTTATTGTTATCACAGGGAATGTAAATATCTCCTGTGATAGCAATAGGCAATGACTGGTACTCTTTTCTGAGAAATCTGGGATCTATTAGACTCTAGATCTCTCTTCTGCCCTTAAAGTATCTGATCACACCAAGATCAGTGTGATCAGATGCTTTCTCAATTTAAAAATGGCGCTGTTAACCTCCCTAGCGGTATGATTCCTTCCGATTTTTTGTGCTGAAAGCGGTACCATTTTTTCGCATGGAAATAGTTTTTTATTGTAGGCTGTAATTTTTAGGAAAATTTCCCCACAAATCATTATCACTCAATTCTGTAAGTGGTTCTGATTTACTATCGCTGTTCTCTAGCCGGTCTAAAACCGCTTTTGACGTAAAGGGACGCTTTTTGGACGCCATGGACTTTTCTAAGTTTCCAGGCAGAAAGAACAGACAAAATGCCGGCAGGGCACAGGAAAAGGACTAGGGACAATATGTATGTGAAATGGGATGAAACAGCAATGTTTTACTATTTAAAATTGAAAAAAAAAACAAAACATTTTTTAAATTTTTTAAATTTCCCGCCGCCGGCGGCGCCCGTACGTCCCGACGTCACGGGGACCGGTACACAGAAGCCGGATGCCGGCATCGGCCGGAGGAGATGGTCGGGGACGCTGCAGGGGACACATCGTGGGAACGAAGGACAAGGTAAGTGCTGCAGGGACCCCCAGAGCAGCGCCGCATGGTAAGCCCGAGTGTAGCTCGGGGTTACCGCTTGTGGTATAGAAATTTTACCCCGAGCTACACTCGGGAAAACCGCCAGGGAGGTTAATATCCAGCGAAACAATATGATTACGGCAAAATGGAGAAATGATGAAATGCTCGTAGCTTCCGGTTACTTAGACCATAGAGATGATTGGCGCCGTTCTGGTCTCCAATCAGCTCTATGGTCAGCTGGCGGAACTCCCGGCTGCATTCTCGGATTCCCCTGTGGGACAGGAGAGCCCAAGAAAACTGAAAAGGCAGCAGGGGACATCCCTTCCCACTGCTTCTAAAAATGATATAGCATCTAATTAGCTGCCAAGATTGCTTTAAATGAACGCTGACCACCAGCTGAAAAAACAATACCAGGATGATTCCTGTCGCTGCAGGCATCATCCCGCTATAACCACTCAAAGTCTAGCAATGTATCAGAATGTTGCTGGTCCTTGTTGGGCATACTGTCTATGTAACAGCAGAGAAAATGGTCATATGATGAGTCAGCTCTGTGGACCAATATGACTGCAGTTTTCTTTTTTTTTTTTTTATAATACCCATGTTGAGGGTTAGGCCTCAAAAAGTTTTAAATTCAGAAACCATGATAGATTTCCATGCAAATTGTCTGGCAAGAGCTGAGTTTGGGTGGGTGTCAATGAATTGTGCATATAAATTGCTTTGGCCCACAATCAATTGATACAAATCTTCCATGAAAAACAGCGGAGGGGCTAAACGCTAGTGCTGGCAGCGAACAGGGCTGATCCTGCTAACACTGTGTTTTTGGGGACACTATACAAAGCAGGCACTAGTATGGTTCTTTTCATGATCAATATATTGATCTGTACAAACACTGTACTAGTAATGGCGGTGTTCAGCAACCTATAGCGTGAGCGCTAGCTATAGCTGACCCAAGCTGGGAGGGGAGCTTACATACCCTGATGTTATCTGATGTCGCTAGTGGCAGTAATACAGCGATCAGTGAAAAATTCTATATACTAGCACTATGCTACTTACACAGGCTGGGTGACAGGGGTGATCAAAGGGTTAATAGGAGTGATCAAAGGGTTAAACGTGCTAATCTAACATATGCGTGTAAAATGTAGTGCTTTTACTCACAGTGCGGTGCTCTCTCTTCTCTCCGTGGACCTATGGGGGGGCAGAGGGGGGGGGGGCACAGGCGCATTCACAACCCAAAACAGAAAGCAGTGTAAGGTTACACCGCTTGCCCAGAGCCACTGCTCACCCACACAATGCGGGCAGACAGTTGGCAAGTAGTTAAAAAAATGAAAAAAGAAACCCTTAAAAAATTCTTAATACAGTAATTTTATTTTATTTGTTAATTTTTTTTTAAATTATTTAAAAAAAAAATACTTTTATCAGAGTAGTACAATGTTACCATAGTGACACAGTACTACTCTGGGGGGGGGGATCAGGGATTTTTTTTTACACTTTGCTTTGCAGAAGCAATAAAGAATATTCCTCCTGCAAGGCAAAGGTTGCTTTGAACTGTCATGAATGAGTTAAGTTCATGACGGTTTAAAATAATAGTGATCTGTGATTGGCTAGAGCTGGTTACATGGTACACGTTGCTGTCATTTTCCCCATGTATCACGTGAGAGCTGTGGGCAAATCACAGCTCACCAAAAAGGGAAGCAGAGCTGTTATGAATCAGATTGATTCATAACAGCTTTGCTAACATTGTGATCATATGATCACTATCCCTCGGTTCCATTCACCGGGATGTTCATTCTGTTGTGTTCGGTGGACACAACGGTCACCGGCGGCTGTGTCAGCACAGCCAGAGCGATGTACCTGTATGTATGGGCGGTTGGCAAGCGATTAAAGCTCTTTTGTCTGTACTTCTCCTGTGGATCACAGGAGTGCAGGAGAGCCTGAGCCAGCTGCTCCTTCCCCTCCAGTGAGCGCGTGGGGGGGGGGGGGGGCAGAGTAGACAGTGGTGACTGACAGTCATCGCTCTCTGTTCAGAGTGGCTGTGAGAAATCAGTGATTACAGAGTTCTCACCTTTGCAGCTAGCAGGGGACTGGGGACTACCACTTACATAGGCAAGTGTGATTTTAAAAAAATAATAATTCCCACACTTCTCTTTTAAACAGAGCTTTTTTTTCAGTGGGAACGTGGGGGAACGCAGTTCCGGCACCTCCAGCACTGAATGTATGTAATGGCAAAGTGTGCTGGGGTGTGCTGATGGATTTATTGATGCTGGCTGCTGGGGGATATTTTGTTGCTGGGGGGGGGGGGTTTGTTGCCGAGGGGTCATTTGTTGCTGGGAGGGATCTACTGTTGAGGGAGGAGTCTATTGTTGCTGGCTGCTGGGACATCTATTGTTGCTGGGGTGGAGCTATTGTTGCTCGGGGGTATCTTTGCTGGGGGATCTATTGTTTCTGTGAGATAGGGGGTATTTTGTTGCTAGGCCTATTGTTCCTGGGGGATCTATTGTTGCTGGCTGCTGGGGATCTAATTCATGACTTTATTGTTATCATTTACACATTTCCTACAAATTTCTTAGCACCTCAAAATGATACTTGGTTCTGTATTCTTTAAACAGTACTGGGAGGTGGGTAGAGTGAGAAACCAAGGGATGGTGCTCAGAGGTGGGGAGGGGGGGGGGGCAAGGGGTGACTTGGAAGGGGGAATACCTGCACCTATTCTCTAAGAATATGTAAACCCAACATTTCATATCCCTGATATGTGTCTGCTTTATCATGTACTTGTATGAAAAAGTATCCTGTTCTTTGTATTGTTTCCTTTGTGTGAAATCCTGGTGTTCCTGCCAGCCCCCCTGCTTTCCTATTAAAATCTGACCACACTAGGCACAAGAACACATTGTAGTCAGTTCTCTAGCTGTACTGGGAATTCAGTCTGCGCTCCTCCAATGATAAGACACACCCTCCCCCCCTGCATAGCCATTCACTGGGAAGACCACTGTACTGCTGTTTCTCCATCCTCACCTCTGTATGCAGCTGAGAATAGAGGGTATGTGATCACTTATAAAAAAGGGGGGGAAAGGTATTTATAATTTTTTTAATATGTATACAAAATTGTTCTGCCTTTCATTTCTTTTTTAAACTGAATTGGTTGTTTTACAAGGTGAGGGTTTACATATACTTTAAACTGTAATGAGATCACAAGGAGTACAATAGCAGCTAAATAAATTTAGTACAAATCCCTCTGGAAACTATGCCACCATCAGACCCCTGGAGTGACCCGGCTAAGTTCAAGTATGCCCGTCTGTGGAGATGAATGTAGAGTGGTGAGTAGTCTCATAGAAGAAGAGAAAGAAACAAAAAAGAAACATTAGTTTTACTGGCTTTGTTGGGGTCCTTATTGTGGCGCACAACTGGTGGAGCTCAGTAGTTCTTGCCTTCTTAAAGTCAGAAAGACAACTTTAGCAAAGGTAATTGGAGAGGTTTAACTCACAGAAGAACTCAAACGGGTAGAAGGCTACAAGGAGTTCAGGAAGGTGAAGGGTGTTGTCAAAAGGTGATCCTGAGTCAATAGTGTAGTTCTGGATAATTAAGGCAGAACCAGGGGCGGACTGACCATTTGGAAACTCGGGCACTGCCCGAGGTCAGTAGGGGGCCCCATGAGATGCCCCTGATACCTTTTTCATAGGCTTTTTTGAGTTTGGGCAAGGACACAGGGGCCCCATGATCCCCTATTGCCCGGGGGGCCCCATGAGTTGTCAGTCCGCCCCTGGGCAGAACCCTTAAGGATGGACTGAATGGGCTGGATGACTCCTAGTAGTAGGATAAGGCAGTAATGGACTTAGATTTCATTGTCTGCTGTACAGTAGTGCATAGAATGGGTTGACAACCCTCTCACAAACTCCTGAGCATCGCCTAGGAGATTGATGTGTTAACTTCGGCAAACCCGCTCTGTGTGTCTGGAAAAATTGAGAGTGGACTGGTGAACTCACTCTCTATATCTTGAAAGGCTGAATGTGGACTGGGAACCTGCTCTTTGTCTCTGGAAAGACAGAGTGTATACTGGCAAACCTGCTAGGTGCTGCTGAGATGCTGGATATAGGCCACGCTGGCAGACAGGTGCTAGTGGATCCAGTACGTCACCCCATACACCTGATTCCTTCGCCGGTCTGGCTCCAAGTATCTTACCTCCCCTGGGCAGTTTGCAAGGGCTCTCCCTTCTCCTCCTACCCATCCACTCAGACCCTTGGGAACTGTAATTGCTTCTCAATGGAAAGAGATTCCACCTATGTATGATGGAACAACACATCCCATCTGCCTCTTTCCAACAGTATCTACCCTTGGTACCCAGTACCGGCCAGTCAAAGGAGAACATTAAAAGTCAATGGGTGCGCAGTAGGCTGATATGCTGAACTTGTTGTCCCTCAACAGTTTGGTGCAGTTCATTTAAAGGTTCTTTACAGAGCAAGCACCTGGCTACACAGGCAAAAAAAAGGGCAACCTTGACTATACATGGGCTACAGACAGGCAATCTTGACATTACATGGGATTCAATAGGCAACTGTTACAATACAAGGGCAAACAAAAGCTATTGTTACAATATGCTGGCAATAGGCAATTGTGACAATATATGGGCAACATTTGGGTGAATAGAACAATACATAGACAACAAAGAGGTCATCTGTGCGGTGCAACAAATTGGAAATAGTAACAATAAGTGGGTAACAAAAAGACAATCATGACAATTTAAAATAAAAAATGTTTTAAAGTAAAGAATGATTCATGTAATTTTCTGCATGAAAATCATTATCTCTAAGTGTACATCTCTTCATGCACAGTACATGCAGTGGAGTATTTAGGTTTTATGCTGGCCTAGGCAACAGAAAAATCTGCTGCCCCCCCCCCGCAGAGAGTGCCTAACACCAACCAACACCCCCACCCCTCTCCACCCACCCAAAAGAGAGCCTTCAACTACCACCACCTACCATACACCAGCCATCCCATCCCATCCCCAGAGAGAGAGAGAAAGACACTCACCTTCACAGCTCCAGACATCCCCTAGAATGAGAGTCAGGCTCTGCATACATCGTGAAGCAGCCCGCAGCCTATCTCGGATCCCACCTAGTTCCCATGCCGCGTGTGTCCCTTCTTCCGTCTTTTTCCAGGGGGTGGTGCTGCCCCCCTGAAAAATTACGCCCCTAGGCAAATGCCTTGTTTGCCTTGTGGTAAATACACCTCTGTGTACATGGGGCAGCTGTTTTGATCATATAATATGATTAAAAATAACAGGGCAAAGCAACATGTTCACTTTATTGCTGGCCCCAATCTGTCTATACTTACCCTCTTTCCTGTAATGCTCAGGGTAAGCTCCAAGTTGAAATAATCATAATATACTCCTGTGTCCATGTGGCAGCCAAATCACCAGTGTCCCCATGTGGGAGAAAGATGTAAATCACATACACTCCCAAACCTTGAACTATCAGGTATGTTCCCTGGGTAAAGGGTGTGTTAGGGTATGAAGAAAAGACAAATATAAGCATCTGTAGGGGCTAGCGATAGTAAATCTGTTGCTTTGCCCGGATTGTGTAGAGCATAAGTGGGCTTTAATTTGTGGCTTTTAATTTTTTCTCAAAATAATGTTATCTGGTATACTGACTGCCCTATTGATTCAGGCAAAGTATACATTTTAAAGATAGGTCAACTTTATTTGATCCTGTCCCAAGTACATAGTATTCTGCCAGGGACATGCTGTATATGAGGAGTTCTCTGGGACATGGTGTATACATGGAACACTCTGACATAGTGACACATGATGTGTTTGGATATACTTGAAATAACACTTGTCACAAACCTGGTCAATTCAAACTCAGTATCCAGAATCTAGACAGATCCTCTAGATCTGGCTGTGTTGACTCTCGTAGTTTGCTCTTTTTAGAGTTTTTTTTTTCTTTGTTAGGCTTTTTGTAGTGCTCCCTGCTCTTTTCTGTAACATGTTCTAGTCTATATATATCTGCCTTCTTCACCCCTAGGACATATATAAAGTTTACCTGTGCCTATTTAAGTACACTGTACCCAACGATCATCATTGGTGCATCTTCTGAGTTTAGTCTGTGTCAGGTTGCCCAACAAAACATTGAAAGGTAGGTTGCTCTGCATTCACAATCCCCAATAGGACTGTGAACAACAGGATTGTTTTTTAATGTCTGTAGGCATCTTTTAATCTGTGTTTGTGCTTTACCCTTATGATCTTCACAATTGGTACTCCTCCTGACCTTGTCACAAGCAATATAGTTCTGAGGAGATGTCCAACAGCCAAATTGATCTGCACCACCAGTGGTTCTAGTAAAGACCTGGTACATCCAGAGCCCTCACCTTGGTGAAAGTTTTACACCATCTGTTGGTGGCACAGAATATGTCTGCTTGTCTGATCTTATACATGCCCTCCAGTCTTAGCTTGTGTACACCACTCTATAATCTATATACTAAGAATGAAAAAATATGAGTTTTCATTTACCCCAAATTTCCCTGAAAATTGGGAGATAGTGACAACATTTCACCATTTTGGAACAATGTATCTGAGTCAATAGGTAAAAAAAAATTAATGCAGCGTTTGGA
Organism: Staurois parvus; assembly: GCF_062004578.1. Lineage (NCBI taxonomy): Eukaryota > Metazoa > Chordata > Amphibia > Anura > Ranidae > Staurois > Staurois parvus. The sequence goes on from NW_028318382.1 coordinate 3,114,547, forward strand.
GGCTTTTCATGGTGCAATGGACTTTAAATAGCCCAAAAAAGATTTCTCCTGCGCTCCGGGAACCAGGCCGGTGGTGAGTAGATGGAATTAAAACCTCCAGAGAAGCAACCACCGGAGTATCCAAGGTCGTGCAGCTCCAAACCAAGGCTGGGGAAGCCCGAACAAACTGCGAAGTGAAACAACAAGAAGCGCACCAACCTTGTGCATTACCTCAGTAACAAAAATTTATTAAATGAAGGAAAGGTACTCACAAACAGCGAATAAAAACAGGCATGTAAGTCCACCAAGGGACTTCAAAGGTAAGAGGCCAGCGCGAATCCCATCATGGGTATAGGTACTCAGTCCAGCTGACGCGTTTCGAAGGTCATGCCTTCTTCCTCAGAGCTGACTGGACTGAGAGTGTATGCTCCCATTTATGCCCACAGACTAAAATAGGACCCTCCCAAATGGGTTGGGCTGTCCGGGGCCAGGGGGAGGGGCCCGGGTGTCAACAAAGTACAATAAATAATCAATGGTCATGCAGATGAATATAAGTCATAAAATTAAAATAAATAAATATAAAATGTATATAGATGGTAAATGATACATTATACCTTAGAAAGTGCAGCTTATAAATACAATAGTAGGAAAAATTTAAAATTGGTGTGTTATTAACATTAAACTGATCGTCGGATGCATACAATGTATATAAACTATATATACACATGCATAAAAGCTGTATACTATGTATATGGAAAATATATAAAATAATAAAATATATTAAATATACACACATCCATAGACACAGAGGAACCCGCACCATTGCATGAACCATACATTGTCTGTTAGTTCATACACGATGAGCAATTCAGCTAGAGAGTCTATTAGAAGTAGCAGAATTCATAAAACTAATAACATTAATAGAATTGAATTAATAGTAGTAATAGCATTCATTAGTGTAATGTTGTATATGAACACGTGTGTAGAAGGAAAAGTATAACATCCATTCGTATTACCAAGCCAGGGGATGTCTCATTGGAGGATTGGAGGGAGAGGATGGTATATTCCAAGTGTAGTTATTAGTCGGCAGCAGAGTGAGAGCTTGTGACCATAATGCAGAGGCAGACAGAATCCGCCTGTGGATCTCTGTATTTTTGACTATTCGGCAGCAGAGGGAGACTTTGTAAGCCTAATATGGCTGTAAACAGGAACAGGAACAACCTGTGGAACGCACGCCGCTGTGGAACGCACGCCGCTGTGGCGTGGTACCAGGTGCGCATGCGCGAACAAATCTGCGCCTGCGCACAACGAGCGGCATTCTCACGATCACAGCGGATGATGCGCGCGCATAAATGAGGCGGCGCTGCTCGATCTCCACAGGGTCCTAGATTCTCTGTCTCCCCACTGATTGGCTCCCCACTGAGATGTATGTTAAGGGGTTGTGGATGCATATCGAGAGTTGATGGTATTGATGCCAGGTCGTTAAGGCAATTGTTGATGTAATACCCAAACCCTATAGCTGAAGCCCATCGTCAGAACTCACCATATGAACCAATTATAAAAAACAATTATAAAAAACATCATTTTTTTAAAAGGAAATATGCGATATCGTAAATTAAATGGATGGTTGAGTAAAATTGATATGAATTATGAAATAATAATAAATATGACATAATAATAAATATGAAATAATAAATAAGAAATATGAAATAATAAATATACAATATGATATATGAATGTACACAGACGCACACACATATGCACGCCCATAGACAATCAACACCTACACACGAATGGATGTTATACGAATACGAATGGATTTTATACTTTTCCTTCTACACACGTGTTCATATACAACATTACACTAATGAATGCTATTACTACTATTAATTCAATTCTATTAATGTTATTAGTTTTATGAATTCTGCTACTTCTAATAGACTCTCTAGCTGAATTGCTCATCGTGTATGAACTAACAGACAATGTATGGTTCATGCAATGGTGCGGGTTCCTCTGTGTCTATGGATGTGTGTATATTTAATATACCGTATTTGCCGGCGTATAAGACGACTGGGCGTATAAGACGACCCCCCTACTTTTCCTGCTAAAATAAAGTGTTTGGGCTATACTCGCCGTATAAGACTACCCCTCTTCCAATGCACACCAGTGGGAGGAATAGTGCCCCATCATTGATGTCAGTGGGAGGAATAGTGCCCCATCATTGGTATCAGTGGAAGGAATAGTGTCCCATCATTGGTGTCAGTGGGAGGAATAGTGCCCCATCATTGGTATCAGTGGGAGGAATAGTGCCCCATCATTGGTATCAGTGGGAGGAATAGTGCCCCATCATTGATGTCAGTGGGAGGAATAGTGCCCCATCATTGGTATTAGTGGCAGGAATAGTGCCCCATCATTGGCATTAGTGGCAGGAATAGTGCCCCATCATTGGTATCAGTGGGAGGAATAGTGCCCCATCATTGGTATCAGTGGGAGGAATAGTGCCCCATCATTGGTATCAGTGGGGGGAATAGGTGCCCCATCATTGGTATCAGTGGCAGGAATGGTGCCCCATCATTGGTATCAGTGGCAGGAATAGTGCCCCATCATTGGTGTCAGTGGGAGGAATAGTGCCCCATCATTGATGTCAGTGGGAGGAATGGTGTCCCATCATTGGTGTCAGTGAGGGGTGGAATAGTGCCCCATCATTGGTGTCAGTGGGGGGTGGAATAGTGCCCCATCGTTGGTGTCAGTGGGGGGGGAATAGTGCCCCATTGTTGGTGTCAGTGGGGGGGAGGAATAGTGCCCCATCGTTGGTGTCAGTGGGAGGAATAGTGCCCCATCGTTGGTGTCAGTGGGAGGAATAGTGCCCCATCGTTGGTATCAGTGGGAGGAATAGTGCCCCATCATTGGTATCAGTGACACCAATGATGGGGCACTATTCCTCCCACTGAGACTTGCTGACCCTGTTCTCGTATGGTGCTGCTGCAGCCAGCATATGTGGTTGCAGCAGCACCTCTACACAGAACACTTACCTGCTGCTCCGGCACTCAATTTTCGCGGGGCCGCTCGGCTCCGCCCCCTCGCCGGTGATTGGCCGCCTGTGTGCCTTTCCTGAGCTACAGTTCTGGCGGCCAATCACCGGTGAGGAGGCGGAGCCGAGCAGCCGCACGAACATCCAGTGGCCGAACTGAAGGAGACGCCGCGCTTCCTGGACCGGATCGTCGTGGGACTGGATCCAGGTAAGAGACATCAGCCCCTGCAAACCCCTGTACTTAATGCCGCAGCCCCCCTAACATGTGTACCGGCGTATAAGACGACCCCCGACTTTTGAGAAGATTTTCAAGGGTCAAAAAGTCGTCTTATACGCCGGCAAATACGGTATTTTATTATTTTAATTATTTTATATATTTTCCATATACATAGTATACAGCTTTTATGCATGTGTATATATAGTTTATATACATTGTATGCATCCGACGATCAGTTTAATGTTAATAACACACCAATTTTAAATTTTTCCTACTATTGTATTTATAAGCTGCACTTTCTAAGGTATAATGTATCATTTACCATCTATATACATTTTATATTTATTTATTTTAATTTTATGACTTATATTCATCTGCATGACCATTGATTATTTATTGTACTTTGTTGACACCCGGGCCCCTCCCCCTGGCCCCGGACAGCCCAACCCATTTGGGAGGGTCCTATTTTAGTCTGTGGGCATAAATGGGAGCATACACTCTCAGTCCAGTCAGCTCTGAGGAAGAAGGCATGACCTTCGAAACGCGTCAGCTGGACTGAGTACCTATACCCATGATGGGATTCGCGCTGGCCTCTTACCTTTGAAGTCCCTTGGTGGACTTACATGCCTGTTTTTATTCGCTGTTTGTGAGTACCTTTCCTTCCTTTAATAAATTTTTGTTACTGAGGTAATGCACAAGGTTGGTGCGCTTCTTGTTGTTTCACTTCGCAGTTTGTTCGGGCTTCCCCAGCCTTGGTTTGGAGCTGCAAGACCTTGGATACTCCGGTGGTTGCTTCTCTGGAGGTTTTAATTCCATCTACTCACCACCGGCCTGGGTCCCGGAGCGCAGGAGAAATCTTTTTTGGTTTATTGTCTTGATTTTTGGGGCTTTTGCAGCCTGGACACAGTATTGCTACTCCTCATTTATGACAATTTCTTACATCACAAAAACCTTGAACAGTTGTTGGACTCACTAGACTATAATGGTTTTATCTATTGATGAAAGGGAAGTTCGAAGAACTTCTCTAGCGAGAGGCTTTACATGTATCAATGCATTTGAACAACAATCAAACGGATGTAATATGGAAGAGACTACTACGAATAACACCTCTGACTTTGCCATGAGGGAAGACAAAATGGTGTCACTTTTTTATAAACTAAAACATTTTTTGGAGAAAGAGATTGTCCAATGGTGGGACATATTACTATTGCAAAAATATCTAGAAACCAACAGGATCCCTAGAGGTCTTAGAATAACTAAATTGTGCAGCTTCTTAGACGAGGATCTAGACATTAGTTGGAAGGAGGAACTCCGCAAATGTAATAGAATTTGGGTGAATATAATCATCCAACAGAGAGAAAGGAACCTTACAAACATAAAATCAGATATCGTCAGTTTACAAAATGAACTGGCTTCGTACACAGATATCCCGACTTTTAATGAATGGGACGGCAGAGTGAATGACCAGATTATGCATTTTGAAACTAATATTATAAGCAACAAGTCTGATAAATTTGAAAGAGATAGACAGGATTATTCACATGGGCGTGAATTTAATTGGAAACAAAAATCCTTTAGTACACCTACTGCACAGCCCATAAATTCCTGGAATAGTTTAAACTCACCTAAACCACACACGCTGAATAAGAATCCAGCTCATAACCCTAATGATTTTTCTAACACACACCATCAAAAGGGTTTTAAACCTCTTTATCACCAAGCTAAAACTAAACACCATAATACCCACTCTGATAATAGGAATTATCATTCTAACAACAATAGGAATTATCATTCCAACAATAATAAGAATCATTATTCTTACAAAGGGTCTGTCACTAATCCTGGTTCTAGACCCACTCATCATAAAACCCCTTTGCCACATAATAATTTCCCTAGGGGTCCAACTGGGACATCTACAGGGTATCATACAGGCTCCAACAATAGAGGGCCATTGCCGCACAAAAATACACCATCAAGACCCCTATCTCCCTATAACTATAGGATTGATCATGACCTTTCAAGCTTACATCAAGATAACAGTATTAACAATTCCACCGGTCCTACTCACCATCCTAGTCAAAAAGGGCATATGGCTGTGGACGGGCAAGGCAATACACACTCAGACCGTAATCAACTGAATTTTTTAAGGGAGGGGGCTGCGAATCGTATAACTTCCGCAGCCCTACCAGATCAGACAATCACATCAATCCCAGAAAGGAAAAAGAGGGGAAGCGCACGAGACGAGGAAAAAGAGGAGGAAAGAGATACAAAAAGAGGCAGGAGACAACTATAGAAGCCTCCTTCTCCACTATAAAAATTTATAATTTATCACAATCAACCTTCTCAGATTCGGAACTTGAACTCCTAAAGAAAGGTCTCAATTTTGCCCTTCCTAATCCTCCAAATCTGTTTGAACTTTTTGTAGATTTGAACAAATTTATCCGAAACTTGACGGTTAGGCGGTTCTTTCTACTAAAAGACAATACACCCAGTGTCAAGGAGGACCATATAGATTTTTCCTCTAATCCCTCCACGACGGAGATTTCACTAGAAACATCTATGCTAGATATTCTAGAAAACCTTTATACAGAGGGTGCATCTATGGATGACACATCTGAGTATTCAAATTTCACTGAGATGGCGCTAGCATCCCAGGGAGAAATCATGCACACCAGTTTTAAACCAAAATCCACTTTTTATCCCCATTGGGTTAAAGGTCATCATATACCTACTTTTTATGAATCTGTGCTTACAGAATTCAAGAAAATCTGTAACACCAATGCATTCACACATAGACAGTATCTACAACAGGACCCACTGAAGGCCTCCCTGAAAATCATCAAAGAAAATAAAGATGTAATCATCAGGCAAGCTGATAAAGGAGGTGGTCTGGTCATTCAGGATCGAACTGCCTACATTAGTGAGGCTCTAAGACTTCTGAATGACCATCAGACCTATGAAGTCCTCTCCATTGATCCCACAGTCCAGTACCAAGCGAAATATAAAAAACTACTGGATATGGCATTATCAGATGGCATACTCACCAAAGAGGAATTCTTTTTTCTATACATCAAACATCCTGCCACTCCGTTCTTTTATCACATCCCGAAAATACACAAAAACAAAGATAATCCTCCTGGTAGACCCATAATCTCCGGTATAGGCAGCCTGAGTAGCAATTTAGGCAGCTATATTGATCATTTTTTAAAAGATATAGTCACTAACCTCTCATCATTTGTTAAAGATTCCAGCCACATATTGGAGATACTAGCAGGATACAAATGGGAACAGGGGTATAGATGGCTATCTTTAGACGTGGTGTCACTATACACATCTATTCAACATGAGTTCGGCCTTCAAGCCATTCAACATTTTTTGGCAAAAGATTCACCACTCCACCATACTCAGATTCAATTTTTGTTCAATTGCATCAAATTTGCACTGGACCACAATTACTTTTCGTTCCTAGAAAACACTACCGCCAGATTCAGGGCACAGCTATGGGAGCTCGTTTTGCTCCCAGCTATGCAAACATTTTCATGGGTTTTTGGGAAAACAAATACATTTGGAGTAATAATCCCTTTAGCGCAAATCTAGTCTTATACGGAAAATATATAGACAACATTATTATTATCTGGAACGGTACTGATCGAGAACTAGATGGCTTCCTAGATCATTGTAGAAATAACCCATACAATATTTCATTTACTCATGTGATTGATAACGATACGCTAGTATTCCTAGATCTAGAACTCAGACATGAGAGTAATGGTGTGATATGCTCTAAAACACATTTTAAGCCGACAGCAGGCAACTCTTACTTACACGCCAAGAGCAACCACCACCCCCAATGGATCCAGAATGTCCCCTTTGGACAGTTTTGCAGGCTAAAACGCACATGCACGCTCAAACAAGACTATATTGAACAGAGTAATATTCTTAAACAGAAATTTAAAGAAAAAGGTTACAAGGAAAGTCATATAAAGACGACCTTTCAAAAATACTTAGGGATGTTTGATCCCACCGTCTCCACAGAAATCGAACATAACTCTAAAAAACCTACGGTTACTTTTAACAACAAGGAAGTTCACTTCTGTACCAGATTCAGTAGTAAGTCCTGGGACATCAAACAAATACTGTCCAAAAATTGGACTATTCTTAAGAATGACCCCACGCTTGGTAAGGCACTTCCGGAGAAGCCTACACTTATCTTCAGAAAACCGAGAGATCTGAGGAGTCAAATAGCGCCAAGTAGAGTGCGTAAAGCCACGACAGCCAACCCGGGCCCATGGTCAATTTTATTCGATCAAAAGGGTAGTTATAGATGTGGCATCTCGAACTGTGGCACCTGTGGGATCATATGCCATCGAAAACGAGAGTTCACAAGTACGGACGGGAAAAGGTATCCTATTAAACAATTTATAAATTGCGGCTCCTCCTTTGTCATTTATGGCATAATTTGTCCATGTGGCTTACTATATGTAGGCCGTACCTCACGTTGCCTTAGGATCAGGATCAGTGAGCACAAGAGCAGTATCAAACTAGGGAGAGATAAATACTCAGTTCCCCGCCATTTTAAAGAAAAGCATTCGAGAAACTATCTTGGTATGAGAGTTTTTGGGATTGAGGCCATCACTAGGGACTTGGATAGTGGGAGGAGACACCAGGAACTGTCCAAAAGGGAGAGTTTTTGGATTTTTACATTGGGTACTTTGTCCCCTAGAGGACTAAACGATGACCTTGAAATTCATACACTCATCTAATCTACCGCTAGCGACAGACATATTTAGTGTATCTTATTGGGTTTATGTCCCACTCAAGTACCTATGACCTTGCCACTGTGGTGTGTACATATATATGTATAGGTAGGTGTAGTACGTTTGTATATGTGTGCATGTGTGTATGTGCATGTATGCGCACGTATGTGTGGTTATTTATATGCATGTATGTGTATGTATATATATATATATATATATGCGTATAGGTCTATTGGATATTCATCAGCCTTGGATATGTTTCATGATTGTGGCGCAGGTGGTGTGCATGCGTGTATGCATATGCACACATATATATATAAGAGTGTATGTATTTATAAACAGGTGTGTGTAGGTGTTGATTGTCTATGGGCGTGCATATGTGTGTGCGTCTGTGTACATTCATATATCATATTGTATATTTATTATTTCATATTTCTTATTTCTTATTTTATATTTATTATTATGTCATATTTATTATTATTTCATAATTCATATCAATTTTACTCAACCATCCATTTAACTTACGATATCGCATATTTCCTTTTAAAAAAATGATGTTTTTTATAATTGTTTTTTATAATTGGTTCATATGGTGAGTTCTGACGATGGGCTTCAGCTATAGGGTTTGGGTATTACATCAACAATTGCCTTAACGACCTGGCATCAATACCATCAACTCTCGATATGCATCCACAACCCCTTAACATACATCTCAGTGGGGAGCCAGTCAGTGGGGAGACAGAGAATCTAGGACCCTGTGGAGATCGAGCAGCGCCGCCTCATTTATGCGCGCGCATCATCCGCTGTGATCGTGAGAATGCCGCTCGTTGTGCGCAGGCGCGGATTTGTTCGCGCATGCGCACCTGGTACCACGCCACAGCGGCGTGCGTTCCACAGGTTGTTCCTGTTCCTGTTTACAGCCATATTAGGCTTACAAAGTCTCCCTCTGCTGCCGAATAGACAAAAATACAGAGATCCACAGGCGGATCCTGTCTGCCTCTGCATTATGGTCACAAGCTCTCACTCTGCTGCCGACTAATAACTACACTTGGAATATACCATCCTCTCCCTCCAATCCTCCAATGAGACATCCCCTGGTAATACGAATGGATGTTATACTTTTCCTTCTACACACGTGTTCATATACAACATTACACTAATGAATGCTATTACTACTATTAATTCAATTCTATTAATGTTATTAGTTTTATGAATTCTGCTACTTCTAATAGACTCTCTAGCTGAATTGCTCATCATGTATGAACTAACAGACAATGTATGGTTCATGCAATGGTGCGGGTTCCTCTGTGTCTATGGATGTGTGTATATTTAATATATTTTATTATTTTAATTATTTTATATATTTTCCATATACATAGTATACAGCTTTTATGCATGTGTATATATAGTTTATATACATTGTATGCATCCGACGATCAGTTTAATGTTAATAACACACCAATTTTAAATTTTTCCTACTATTGTATTTATAAGCTGCACTTTCTAAGGTATAATGTATCATTTACCATCTATATACATTTTATATTTATTTATTTTAATTTTATTAATTTTATGACTTATATTCATCTGGATGACCATTGATTATTTATTGTACTTTGTTGACACCCGGGCCCCTCCCCCCAGCCCTGGACAGCCCAACCCATTTGGGAGGGTCCTATTTTAGTCTGTGGGCATAAATGGGAGCATACACTCTCAGTCCAGTCAGCTCTGAGGAAGAAGGCATGACCTTCGAAACGCGTCAACTGGGCTGAGTACCTATACCCATGATGGGATTCGCGCTGGCCTCTTACCTTTGAAGTCCCTTGGTGGACTTACATGCCTGTTTTTATTCGCTGTTTGTGAGTACCTTTCCTTCATTTAATAAATTTTTGTTACTGAGGTAATGCACAAGGTTGGTGCGCTTCTTGTTGTTTCACTTCGGACTTTAAATAGCTCCAGAGAGTCATGGAAGCTTCTTTTAACTTTCTTGGAGCTGTTCATATACCAAACAAAGTCCCTTCATTAATCTCATTATTTTACTTATTCTCTACAAAAGGAAAAAACAAGCAGCTGAAAAAAAATAAAATAAAAAATAAAAACAAATAAATAAGAATTGTTTCCTTTCCTGCAGTACTTCTTTTCTACCACAATATTCCAGGCTGCTGTTGACCCACCCCTTTAGGTGGCCTCATCACACAACCTGAGCCCAGAGTAGTCATTTTATTACAGGTACTTATATAGCACTTTCAATTTATGTAGTGCTTTAGATAGATAGATATATATATATAGATATATATATAGATATATATAGCACATTCACATCCATCTCTAACCCTTATGGAACATACAATTTAAAGTGTTACTAAACCCAGGACCCTGCATTCACTATATCTGGTCTCCCACAGTACACACAATACACATTGCCATATACATTTTCTTATCAGCAGTTAGAGTAGTCTTGTGACTTCAGCAGAGCACTGGTTAAAGCTTGTAGGAGGAGTTTTCTTTCTGCTCTAGGAGGATGCAAAACCCCTGACCCTCTGTCTGGACAGTGCTGATTGGCCCTGTGCTGATCACATGCACTCTCCAAAGACAGAAAAAAACCTCTCTAGCAATACCCACTAAACTGAGCATGTGCATGTGACTACGGGTTCAGTCTGTCTTATCAGGTGGACATTTGAACAAGAGGAGGGGCAGGGAAAACAGGACCAAATGGCCTTTTTACATAATGCAGAGGACTAACCCCTTAGGTTCCACACTGAGCATAATAAGCATGCTTTACTACATATACAGACTGATTTTACTATTGTGGGTTTAATAACACTCTAAGGTCCCTAACTCACATTCATACATACTAGGGCCAATTTACCTTCCATCATGTTTTTGGAATGTGGGAGGAGACTGGAGTACCCACAGGAAACCCACGCAGACACAGGGAGGACATGTAAATTCCAGGTAGGTAATGTCATGGTTGGGATTGGAACTGACAACCCTAGTGCTGCCAGACAGAAGTGCTAACCACTTAACCAGTGTTCTAAGTATCCATGATGTCATCCAACTGGCCAGAAGACAGTTGGTTCATATATTTTATATATATATATATACACATACAGTATGTTATTATTATACAGGATTTATATAGCGCCAACAGTGTGCACAGCGCTTTACAATATGAGGGCAGACAGAACAGTTACAATACAATTAATACAGGAGGAATCATGATGTCTCTATCCGCTGAAGATACTGTTTACAGTAAAAGTGTTAGGGCGAGGCTGAACACGCAATGTTATCATGCACGCTGGCTGGAATCTGCCAGTGCTCATCTTTTGTTATGCCTGTGATTGTTTTTTTATTGTAAGTGCATAACCATATTAAATGCCCATGGTTTTAACATACCGCGCTATGGTGGGCCCTTATTGCTTTTAACTCCTCTGTGCTGAGAACACTTTTACAGGATTGTACCTAGATAGAGTGGCGTGTCTGAATATTTTGTGCTGCGGGACAGCAAGGCGCTTTATTTTAATTTATTTTAATTTAAACTTTTATTTGATTTTCCAGTACAAAACGAACAACACATTTGCAAAAATATTTCACATATACATATTTCCATTTACCCCAATATTACCCCCGCCCCCACCCACCCTTCCACCCTCCCCCAAACCCATTTTCCCCATCCGCCTCCTCTTTCCTAAACTATATCTTCTCTCATATTTATCTATCTCTGATGCTGCTGTCTCTCGGATTCTCCATTAACCTCCTTGGCGGTATTCCCGAGTGTAGCTCGGGGTAAAGTTTCAGTACCAAAAGCGGTAACCCCGAGCTACACTCAGGATTACCCTGCAGCTTTGCTCCAGGATCTCTTCTTCACTTACCTTGTCCTGCGCTCCCACAATGTGTTCCCTGCAGCGTCCCCGGCCGTCTTCCATGTTTCGGTCCCTGTGAGCATTGGGACGTACGGGACGTATGGGGGCTGGAACCGGCAGAAGATTTGAAAATTTTAAAAACTGACATTCACAAAATACACTAAAATAACATAGTAAAACATTACTGTATCAAAGCATTTCACATACATTTTGTCCCTACTGCTTTGTCCTGTGCCCTGCCTGCATTTTTACTGTTCTTTCTGCCTGGAAACTTAGAAATGTCCATGGCATCCAAAAAGTGTCCCTTTAGGTCAAAAGCGGTTTTATACCAGCTATAGAACAGCTATATTAAATCAGAACCACTTGCAGAATTGAGTGATAATGATTTGTGGGGAAACTCAACAGACACCAAAAATGATTCTGCGACTTTGCTCAGTGATGTGTGAACTTGGCGCTATATTTCAAATTTCAGTGTTTTTGGTTTGATTATATTATTGAATTAAATTTATTATTATATTATATTTTTATGATTATTTTTTATATTATATTTTATGATTTTGTGTTTCAAGTTTTATTATACCCGGGATGTTTACTAGACTCTTGTTCGGACAGATTTCAGTGAGTTATTCCTAAAAATTACAGGCCTACAATAAAAAAACGACATATTTCCATGCAAAAAATGTATTGTTTTCAGCACAGAAATATGGACATAATCATACCGCTAGGGAGGTTAAGGCTCTCTCCTGACTTCTAAGCTTCCCCCTCAATTCTGACAAGTGCCATATATCTTTCATTGGTTTTAAATTTCAACCAACTACACCACATTTTCCTGGATTTTTCCATTTTATCCTCCTCCATGTGACATAACTCCTCCATCCTATATTTTCAACTCTATTTATCCATTTGTTAATTCTTGGTGCTTCAGGAACCTGCCAGAACTTGGGAATCAAACCCTTAGCCGCACTAATTAAGTGGTAAAGTACCCTAATTTTATATAGTTTCGCTGAGGGCTCAAAGTTCTAAAACAAACACCTCCACGGACCTCTCTGTACAGTTATCCCACATATTTCCTGAATATATTGGATTATTTCCCCCCAGTAATCCTGTATTTTCGGGCAATCCCACCATACAGTATATGTGCCATTGTACCCCTTTCTCCACATCCTCTCCAGCACAGAGGTGAAGTATCTACTTGTTGCCTGTAAGCTACATTTGGTGTACACCATCTGGTTAAACATTTATAGTTCATCTCCACTGTGCTCATATTTGTCACCTCATGTGCTAATTTGAAAACTTTATTCCATTGCTGTGCATTCAATTCTGTTCCAAGCTCCTTTTCCCATTTTTCCAAGAACCCTGGAGGATCAGTTCCTTCCATGCCATAAGGATCTTATAAATCCTAGAACTGACACGTTTTGGGGTTATTTTTTAATTTAAAATTTTTTAAAATGGATACATGTCCTCCGATGTGCTCAGTGGTTGTGGGAGACTTGAAACAAAATGGTTTAGTTGATAGTACCGCCACTCATCAAATGTGATAAATAAATCTCTTTTTTCTTCTTTTAAATTTTGAAAAGTGTACAATTTCCCTTCATTCAATATATCCTTCAAACGTGCATTCTTATCCTTTATCCATTTCCCAAAAATATTATCCTCCCCCAGGGGAAAATACTCTGTTCCCACCAAAGGAGTCAATATTGAATTATATTTCCATCCTTTTTGACTATACATTTTATCCCATATACTCAAAACTTTTCTTGTCAGTGAACTAATGTTAACATCCAACGTGCAATAATTATGTGGTATCCATACGATCTTCTCTGACTGTGCCTTGCTTAAAATTCCTCCCATATTTACCCATCCTTTCCCTTGTGAATTAAATGTCCAATATACTATTCTTGATAAAATCACTGCTAGATAGTAATTCCTTATGTTGGATAAACCCAAATCCCCATTCCCTGAATCTGTCATGGGACCTTCACACTGGCGATTCCTATATTGGGGTGGGACTCTAAACACGCACACCCACTCCGTTCCCCATCTCGCAACATAGGGGATCTAGAGTTTGGCAGCGCATTCAGCCTCCAGGTGGCCCGCCCTCACCTTCTCATCATCTACCTGATTCCTACTGCCCTCCCAACTGCCCCTGATTTCTCCATATATGGACCTGCAACCCTGGCGTGGGATAAGAGAGCTGGGGGAGGGGCTGAAAAAAAAAACAAAACAAAACACGTGAGGGTCACCTCCCTCATCCCCCCCCTCACCCCTCACCTTCTCCTTTTATTTACCATCTGCCACGTTTCTTTTCCTGGCCATGAACACTCAGTAGACCCCCCTGACCACCCAGCAATGTCCATTTCCTGTAAATCTAATTTTCTAAAAGTCACTCAATTCTTCTGGGAATCTCAATCTTGCCGATATCCTGTCTTTCCACCCAATCAGGCAGGCCGGGAACCCCCATTTATATCAAATTTTTTTATCCCTCATCTGCTCCAACAATGTTTCAGGGATTTTCTCCTAGCTAGCATCTCAGGTGCAATGTCAGCAAATATTTGTAGCTTTATCTGTTAATATTTTATTTCAGGGATCTCTCTAAGCTTTTTCCATATTTTTTCTCTGTCCTCATAGTGATGGAATCACAATCACTCTTTGCAGTCTTATCCTATGTACTCTCTCCATTTTTAAATGCTCTATTGTGGGTCTACCTATCAATGGGTTAAGCACTTTCTTTATTTTATCTCCCAAATCTTCCTCATGGGACTCTTCTGGCAAACCGCAGATCCTTAAATTATTTCTTCTTTCTCTATTCTCTTGATCTTCTAATTTAAATGCAAGCTTTCTCTATTCTCTTTGCATCTCTTCAACCTGCTTATCAAGTTTAGTGATCCAAAGCTCCTGTGTCTCCATTTTCCCCTCTACCCCTTCCATTTGTATCAGTATTTGGCCCAGATCATTACGTATTGCCGCCATTTTATTTTTCATAGACATCTCCAATTTTGCAAACATATCCGCCATATCAGCGGATATATTTGTATTTAATATTTGTAATGTAGCTCCCTGTTGTTCCAAAACACTTTGATCTGTTATACTGTCAGCATTTATTGGGTCATTGGACTGTTTCGCTTCTTGTGTCCCTAGTGATATTCTTGAGTGATCTCCCACCCCTTTTCTAGTTCTCTCCAGCTGTTTCTCAGGGGTTAATTTCTCTGGACTTTTCTCCTGCAGAGGTAGGTATTTCCTTATTGTGCTATTATTTGCACTTGCTTGGGGGTTTTTTACTCCCCCCCCCCTTTGGCTGATCTGCTCTTCATCCCTTTAAGCTTTACCACTGAGTTTGCTATTAATGCACTTAATAAAGAGTATGGATAGCGCCACTAAAAAAACACCTAAATTAACAAAAAAAAGTATACAAAAATTTAATACAAAAAGCAGCTAAAACCTCACCCTCAAACAAGGTAAAAAGTGACATAAAATAGAAAAAAAGGTAGCGCTCTAGGCAAATAATCAACATTCCTAAAAAATCATCAACAAAATAAAAAATTATAGATATATACCCAAATAATCTATATAAATATATATATATATAAAATAAATGTGAAAAAAATCTTTTTGTAAATCAAGCAAATTCCAATGTGCGATATAATAAAGAAAAAGATGGTATAAAATTTAAATTCAGTGCTCCAAACTGTTAATACTTGAAACAAATATGAAAAATCCACCACCAGATGAATTAAATAAACTCACCAGAGCAACATGCTGGTCAAATTATAAACCAGCACACGCGCTTTCGCTCTGCGAGCAATGATCTGCAGATTGATAGCCGGCAATAGGAAGGCGATTCAATGAACATAAGTATCTTCTTGGCATAAAAATCATAAAAGAAAAGAGAGGAAAGCTAATAGTGTAAAATCGTACAGTAACTTTATTCATAAAGTCCATGTATTACACTCACATTCCGTAGTGTCAAAGCCAACACTAGCTTAGACAAAGCAAACAAAAGCACACTTTGGTGTCAGCTGAGGCCGACAGCTCACTGGGTGCGGTGACATCACTCCAAGGCTCCAACCTACGCGTTTCATCACTTAACATCCTCACGGAGCGGAAGGACATGAGTCACCAAGCACCGGCAATTTATACCCCACATGATATAAAGTGTGGAGGCAAAATAGCCCAGAAAAATATACTATATTCTTCGCAACCTAACAGCTACATTCTAATTCACTAATATGCCTCAACAACCATACAAAAATAAAAAAATTACTATTAATACATAGTCAAATATTTAAAGGGCCAATGCATGTTAAAGAAGGACTCCGATCTCACAACAAACGCTAAAAACGAACAGCGCATGTTAAAGCCGGACTCCAACTATCATGTCACAAATTAAACAATATCCAAATTAAATTCCAACAATCGTAAAGCAATATATAAACATAAGCAATAAAATTAGCATATGAATATGCATATTAAACGAACACATCGCAATGGTTTTAGGTACGTTGGTTCACTCCATCAATACACTAAAGAGGAACTCTGCAAATACAAAAGTTCTGACAGAGGAAATGAACCTAACAGGTCAGGAAAGGGGGGGATGAGCGAGCACCCGCCCCTCCTGAACCATACAAGGCTACATGCCCTCAACATGTGGCGGTGTTCTGGGGCAGGGGCCCCCTCCCAAAGCACCCTGTCCCCATGTTGATGCAGACAAGAGCCTCTTCCCCACAACCCTAGGCTGTGTTGTAGGGGGTCTGCGGGGGGGGGGTGACCGGAATCTGGAAGCCCCCTTTATCAATGGGGCCCCCAGATCCTACCCCCCATGTGAATGAGTATGGGGTACATAGTACCCCTACTCATTCACCAAAAAGTGTAAAAAGTTAATATTTTTATTATAATACAGGATTTGTATAGCGCTAACAGTTTATGCAGCACTTTACAACAAAAGGGCAGATAGTACAATTACAATACAAATTAATACAGGAGGATTCAGACATCACCGGCTGACTCCACCCCTCATGATGTCATTAACCCAGCATCGGGAGCGGATCTTTTTTTTATTTCCTTCAGGTCAGCGGCAGTGTTCATTGTGATTGACAGTGTAACTACTTCAAGGGACAATTTTTTTTTCAACAAAGGACTTGTGGACATGTGGCCTCGTGTGGTTCAGAAGGGGGGGGGGGGCTTGCACATCCCCCCTCTTTCCTGACCTGCCAAGCTGAATGCTGTTTAGATAGGATTTTGGGGGGACCCTTCTTATTTTTAAACTTTGGCATGGGGTTCCCCTTAAAATTCATACCAGACCCGGAGGGCCTGGTAGGGATTGGGGGGGATTCCATGCTGTTTTTTCCCCGTTTTTTATTTTTTTTTATTTTATTTGCCAGCAATAGGTTTGTTTATATTAAGCTGTCAGCAGGGAAGCCCCCTAACAGCTGATGACCCACAGACAGCTGATGACTCATCCATTGTCAACACTCCTTAACCATGTTGTTTACTGGTTGTTAAGGATGCCTGCGGCCACCTGCTCCTTGACAACCAGGTAAAATCACACAAAGCAAAAAAATGCATAAAAAATGCACAAAAATGCATCATAAACAGGTGTAAAAAAACACAAAATGCACCTGGAAGATGCATCAACCGCAATCTGCATAGATATGAACCTAGCCTTAGACTAAGACACACTTTTATTTTTAACATAATTTCTACATTTCTCCTGTTTAATAACAGATACACTCTGCTAGCAAAGCCCCTATAGAAAAATCCAGGTCACCCCTGACCTGTTAATGTACAGTGTTTCCACACTGTGGTCATTGAAAATTGTGGCAACTTGACCATATCAGAAACTTATAGTTACATAGTAACATCACTAACACTGCCTCTTCTAGAGTGACATCACTAATGCTGCCTCTTCTATGTTTCATGTTCATTATGCGTTGGGCACTTTTAAATCTACTGTTAAAAAAATTTAAAATTCTTCAGGACCCTAAAGAGAAGCTCTCCCCCTTGGATTCCCAACCCCTACCATCCATCTCACGACTGCTATGGCCGATGTATACCTCGATAGATCTTATTTTCAGCTGTTATCATACCTATTCCCTTCTGAGTTCTCTTTGAGAATACATGTTCTGTATAGTGCAAGCTGGGTGATATGACTTCATAAAACAGGTCAGCAGCATGGCATGTCATGTATAAAAAAATGTTCTTTATTTCAATCCAGAAAGCAGGGGAACAATGCAAGGAGGTTAACACGTTTCAGCCCTCCTGGGCCTTAGTCATAACTAGGAGGGCTGAAAAGCGTCAACTTTTTTGCATTGTTCCCCTGTTTTATGTATTAAAATAAAGAAGATTTTTTTTATTTGATATACTGTGCTACTGACCTGTTTTATGAAGATGTTGGACAGTGGTTGTGGCTGTGGTCTGGCACAGGTATTGTTTATATATGTGATTTTAGTCTGATAGGGTAGTAGCACCACACAATCTTATATACTACTTTTTTGGCGGTGATAGTACTGCATGATGTAATTCCAAATCAGGGCTTATGTGGCATTGGTGAATCTAGGATCCAGGGCAACAGTTCTCTCACCTTGATCTTTTAAAGATACCAGCTGTTCACCTAACCTACCAAAATCAACTCATGATTGAGTAACAATTTGGGAAGGACATACATTTAATTGCATTCTGTGATCCTGCCAGGCCCAGATATGTATGTTACTTCCCTGCCATACAACCAATATGTCTTATGTAGCTTTAACAAGATAGAAGTAAGGAGACTCTGACACCCAACTTAGTAATAAAGAGCCTTGGAGTCTGGGTCTGAAAGAATCTGATTTACAATGCCCCCAGAAGGTGAAGTAAGGTTAGCAGCCTCTGGCATTGAACAGGTTAATTTTATTTTACAGCTCTTTGTGAAAACAGAGGATAATGCCTTTCTGAAAGCTTTGAGGTCACTGTGACCTAGGGACATGTACCAGGCTTATCTGACACATACAAGGATTCTGTGCCAATCTCTGTCCTTAGATGCATTTCAGCCTCCTTCTATCCGTTGTGCTCACGTTACTAGGGCTGGACAGATCCCAAGGACAGGGCCCATATCACCACAGTAAACCTTGAGAGGAGAGAAAGCAGCAGAGCAACGACTAGTGGGCAAGATTGATTGACTACAGGAACAGGAGATACAAACCACATTCAAACAGGGTAGATAAAATGCAGAAGACAAAGAGCAAAACAGGACAGGGTGTACAAGATCATCAGTAATGCTTGGTATGATCCACCGAGTGAACATGAGCTGGTCTGGAGTATTGCACACCTCACAAACACTTTCTTCACTGATTATTTTCTGTATGGGCTGCCACCTGAGGAGTAACATAGAAATTGTTGACAGTGTCAGCTATAACAGCTATAACCATCAGGTTGATTTTCCCTTATTTCTTGTGTTGCCAAAGAGACAGGAAGTAGGTATAATCTCTTCAATTATACACAGACCCCAGTAAAAGTTTCTGAAGTTGAGTGGGGAATGCTGAAAACATCTGACAGATTTTCATTGCTGTCTTTTCTTACTTTCTGCTTTTTCACCAACACAGGCTTTCACGGTGGTGAAAGCTCCCCAATGGGGACACAAACAGCTAAACACCTGACAGAGGTTATAATCTTTTCCCACACTAAGCAAAACAAAAACAATGGACTACAGTTGGGTTTTAATTATTGTACTATAAGAGATTTTGTACTTAAGGGTCCTTCACATGGGCACTCTGTTTTTTTCATCAGTTCAGTCGCATTTTTTTTGTTCAAAATCAGAGCTAAATGGACCAAGACTTCACTTTTTACCTCTGTTTTTATAGTTTACATCCATTTTTTCATCAGTTTCTCGTCAGTTTTTACATCAGTTTTTTACATCCTTAACCAATGCAAAAATGGACCGTATGTCTGTTTACATCCATTTTTTGTCCATTATGTTTTTTTTACAGAAGAACAACAGGGTTTTCTTCCGTTCAAAAAATGGATGTTAACGGATGCAGACATTAATGGATGTAAACGGATCATCATCCCTTTACATTCATTAGTCCATAGAAATACATGGGTGTTCATTTTTCATCAATAAACGGACAGATGTAAAATGGACATACAGAACGCCAGTGTGAAAGAGCTCTAATCCCTTTCCTAAGGACAACTTTTTTACATGAAACAAAGTTAAGGAATCTCTCCAGTGGAGCCAACATTGGATTTAAAACCTAATATGAGTTCTAATCACTCCACAATCTATCCAATCCTTAAAAAAAAGATCTTGGATACAGATATACTTTAAAAAACAGCAGTCATATATAGTTTACTCTATGTGAACCCTTACCTTGTAAAATCACCAATTCAGTTTAAAATAGAACTATATATACAGATACTACAGTTGTTTGAATGGAAATCCTGTTTTTACTTACGTTATGGGGTACTAAGTGTAGATAAATGAGAAAAAAATGAATTTAAACAACTGTACAGTGGCTGAATGGTTAGCACTTCCGCCTGGCAGTACTAGGGTTGTTGGCTTGAATCCTAAACATGGCAACACCTGCCTGGAGTTTGCATGTTCTCCCTGTGCCTGCGTGGGTTTACTCCAGGTACTCCGGTTTCCTCCCACACCTCAAAGACACGCTAGTCAGTTAATTAGATCCTGTCTAAATTGGCCCTAGTATGTGTATGTATGAATATAAGTTAGGGTCCTTAGATTGTACACTCCTTGAGGGTTAGGGACTGATGTGAATATACAATATATATGTAAAGCGCTGCATACATTTTCAGCGCTATAAAAGTACCTGAAATAAATAAAATAAAAAACTGTAGTCTCAGCAACATAACAAAAAGTGAAGGGGGTCTGAATACTTTATTAATGCACTGTAAATATTTCTGCACACATCCACACCAATCAGCCATAACTTTAAGATCACTGGCAGGTAAAGTGAATACCATTGATTATTCATTACAATGGCATCCTGAAGTGGGACGGACACATTAGGCAGCAAGTGGTGGGTTTAAAGTAGAAAAGAAAAGGCATTTCAGTTTGTTGTGTATGGGGCTGCATAGCCACAGACTGGTCAGGGTGCTCATGCTTACTGTTGTCCACAGCAAAAGCAGCTAAAACAGGCATGTGTGTATCAAAACTGGACCATAGAGCAATGGAAGAATGTGGCCTGGTGTGATGAATCTCTTTTTCTTATACATCATGTCAATATTTGTGTGCTTTCGGGTGCGTGTGCATTACTTACCTGGGGAAGAGATGGCACCAGGATGCAGAGTGGGAAGAAGGCAAGCTTTGGGAAATGTTCTGCTGGGAAACCTTGGTCCATGTACCTAGTGCACCCCTTTATGCAAAAAGTATTCCCTGATGGCAATGTCCTCTTTAAGCAGGATAATGTGCCCTGCCACTCTGCAAAAATGGTTCAAGAATGGTTTGAAGAACACAACAAGTTTGAGGTGTTGACTTGGCCTCCAAATTCTCCAGATCTCAATCCATCAAGCACCTGTGGGATGTGCTGGAAAAACAAGTCCAACCCATGGACAACTTGGTGCCAGATATCATAGCACACCTTCAGAGGTCTAATGGTGTCCATCCCTCAATGGGCCAGGATAGTTTTGGCACCAAACAAGGCTGTTTTGACAGAAAAATATTAGTTGAGTCATCACGGGGCTCTCACTGATCTCAATATTAGGTGAGTCATCACGGGGCTCTCACTGATCTGTGTATCTATACCGTATATATACACTCACCGGCCACTTTATGAGGTACATCTGTACATATGCTTGGTAACACAAATTGCTAATCAGCCAATCACACGGCAAAAAACTAAATGCATGTAGGCATGTAGACATGGTGAAGACAAGTTGCTGAAGTTGAAACCGAGTATCAGAATGGGGAAGAAAGGGGAATTAAGTGACTTTGAATGTGGCATGGTTGTTGGTGCCAGGTGGGCTGGTCTGAGTATTTTAAAAACTGCTTATCTACTGGGATTTTCATGCACAACCATCTCTAGGGAAATCATGACTCATCAGACCAGGCAACATTTTTCCAATCTTCTCTTGTCCAATTTCGGTGAGCCTGTGTGAATTGTAGCCTCTGTTTCCTGTTCTTAGCTGACAGGAGTGAAACCAGGTGTGGTCTTCTGCTGCTGTAGCCCATCTGCTTCAAGGTTTGACGTGTTGTACGTTCAGAGATGGTATTCTGCATACCTTGGTTGTAACAAGTGGTTATTTGAGTTACTGCTGCCTTTCTATAATTTCCAACCAGTCTGCCCACTCTGACCTTTGACATCAACCAAGCATTTTTGTCCACACAACTGCCACTCACTGGATATTGTCTCTTTTTCGGACCATTCTCTGCAAACCCTAGAGAATTTGCTTGTCTCAACCCTTTGACTACAAGGCATTATCTGATTGGCCTAGATGGAGCTCAAGTAGACATCTGACCCACCTCTCCATCTCAGCTGATCAAAGAAAGCCTTGCTTTAATTGAAAAAAATACAAGGCTTCTCGAGTACAGAAGCAAGTGATGCTCCATGTTTAGAACACAGAAGAGATGGCACTTGAGCACCCACCGTAAAAGAATGCTGCTTACTGTATGTAGTATAGGCTACAACAGTGAATTACAGCTTTACCATTGGTCACCAAGAGATGGCATCTGGAAAATTAATTTGAGCCAAGCTGGCCCAAAGTATGAGTTTACACTAATCTAATTCCTGGAGCTTCTCTTTAAGGTAGACCTTAGAGTAGGGATGGATTACAACTCATTGCTGTCTTTGTCAATGAAAGGAAGTATTTACCTCCCTTCATGTCTTGGTAACATATGCCAGCAGGATAGAAAGTAAGAAGAAATATTTCCAATGGGGACAAGGACAACAAAAGAAAGTATAAAAATAAATAAGGCTCGATGGTCTATTACGTTTTTGTTGCTGTCTGTGTTTTTATTGGGGAAACTTCCCTTTACTTCCTGTCCCAGGGAGTCTGCCAAGTTAGAGATTGGGGGGAATTTGCTCAATGGGGACACAGTCAGCTTGATCACCATCTATCTAACCATGGATCTAACCATTCACCAATCTATTATAAACCATTTGGCTGGAGGTCTACAGAAAGATATATATGCAGACTTATTCTTGTCAAACAATATAATGCATTGGGGTTGATTTACAAAAACTGGGGAGTGCAAAATCTGGTGCAGCTCTGAACAAAACCAATCAGCTTCCAGTTTTTTTTTTGTCAAAGCTTAATTGAACAAGCAGATAGGCTGCCATGCACAGCTGCACCAGATCTTGCATTCTCCAATTTTAGTAAATCAACCCCATTGTCTTGAATTACTTCTATGTCAAGCTATAGCATTCTTAGTTCTCTGCTCAAAGCTGCTGTAGGGCATCACAGTTGTAGATATTATCATGGCACACTGTCATGGAAGGAACATTATTTGTAATGAAATAGCAGAGATCGCAGGCACTTATTTTTCAGTTTTTATATGAAGAAAACAGAAGGCAGTGTTAACAGTGTATGTCCCATGCTGCATAATCTCAGCCAAGTCACATGATAGTTAGTGGTGGAATCTGGCAGGTTTGAGGATGGACAGATGTATCACCCACCGATTATTCTCAGTGATCTACCTGTTTGTGACCAACCCAAATATAAGCCACAGGGTGACTTCATATAAGGTCATTGTTTCAGCTGACTGAGGTGCCTTTGACAAACTACGACCACACAAAATGACTTCCAGTTTCAAATTATTTGAGAGCCTTGGGCAAAGAGTGACCCTGAAGAGCTTGATTGACATTTTAGCACACTCAACAGCCTTTAAAAAGCTAGCGATGTATAGTGACACAGAATATATGTATAATATATAGACTTGGGTCTACAGAAGAAATACTGCCATTGCTATGGAAATAGACATGTAGACTTATTCAGAAGTGAAGAGCAAAGAGTAATAACAGTGTGCAAATTGTTGTAATCTAATCTCAATTTAGTTTACAGCAAAAAATTTGTAAATGATGAGTTCTGATTGCATGCTGTGAATTACTACTTTATGCAAATATGCTATTTTGCTCCTGAAGCAACTGCTCTCACTTTCTGCGACTTAAACTGGCTATACACATTTACATTTTAGGTCAAATGTTTGTATGGAAATTATAAAAAAAATAATCGTCAGACCTGCTTTTTGAAAGGAATTCCAGACATATTAAATACATTTCATTACAATATGTATGATTTTTCATATAGGGGAGCGAGCCCGCAGGAGTGCCCCCATAGCAAGCAGCTTGCTCGGGGGGCAATTGGCAGGGATGAAGGTCCAGGAGCGCCAGTGAGGGACCTGAGAAGTAAATTATTGGTGCTGCTCTGTGCAAAACCACTGCACAGGGCAGGTAAGGATTACATTGTGTGTCATTTTAAAAAGAAAACACACAAATGTTTTGAATTATTGAGACAATTCGTTGATCTGACATCACTAACCATTACAAAATTGAATGAATGTTCCAAAAACAAAACTGTCTGAACTAAATTCTACTGGTGTATGGCCAGCTGTAGACTAGACAAGCATATATCCCCTTAAGAAAGAGGCAGGGAGACATATGCTCATTGTCTGTATTAGTAGTACCCCATTTTCTCATACACTCACCCATTGGGGCACACATGCATGGTTAATACCTAACTTTTTGTTTATATGGGAAGACCTGGCCAGGTAAGGACAAGTTGAAAAATCTACAATTACAACAAAGTATGCTCCCATCTCTCATTATTGCCTACCTCAGTCCGAACGTTGCCATTGCTTCAGCATCTGAAATCAGATTGGGTTGTCATTGGGCTACCTATGACTAGCTTTAGTCATGAGCAACAATCACATAATAAAAAGTCAAAAACATTAAGTAGATTTTTTTTTTAGGGAAATGCTAGCTGTTTTCCTGGAATTCCAGAGGGGTTGTGTTATGTTTCCAGTTTAGATGGAAGTAGTGCTTAATGGAATATTTCTCTAAACACTACAGGAGTGGGGCCACAAATGGCGAGACAGTAAAGAAAAAAACTCACAAGCTTTGTTTAATAAGACACACTACAGACATAGGCTGAACGGCAAGCAGAAGTGCTATGAATACATTGAACAGGATGAATCTGCCATACATTAAAAGCCTCTAATCTCCTGTCATAATGGGACAGCTGGAGGATATGGGTACAGTGTCTGTACATACAGAAAGCAGAACATGGCTGACCTCATAATCTGTGCCCCATGTCGATGTATGAGGATTACTGCTCACCCCAACTGCACTTTCTCCAGCTGTCCCCCACACAATAGAGGGAGGAGGTAGTAGTGTAGCCTGATGGATCTGGGTAAGATACTAACTTCGCATGGGCACATCTGGAGATGCTAACTGATAACATTCTTGGTTATACTGTCTGCCCACACTCAAGCTGAATGTTCTCCTCATATGACATAAAGGCAACTGCAGAAATACTCAGATATAAATTTTGCATCATTTAATGTGCTGGAAACGTTATGGTCTTGAAAGCTTGTCATAGAAAATCCAAAAACTTGTGGGCATAGAAATGTAGTTGGGAGAAGCAAACTGGAAACCCAGCCATGGCGAACATCTGATCACTCCATGATGCAACCAATGTCAGCCAGACTGGGTGACAATTGTTAAAGGGGAATTCTTAACCATGCAAATGAAGATTCTGGTGTTACTTTGTATTTCTGATTCAGTTCGTAAGTGTTCTTAGTTATGTTTTCTGTCTGTGTGCCAGTATCTATGTGTGTGTGAAGAACTGTAGAGGACAATCAGCTATGCAGGGCTTTTGTGTCCACAGATGCTGATTGGCCGGAAGTATCTCCTTTGTATGTGCAGATGTTAGATTGTATCCATCATTCCCGTTCTCTATCAAGCAGATAATGGGCTCAGTTAATCGAACGTCACCAGCACGCAGGAAACTTCCACCACAACCAAATTATCACACCCCCCCTCTACTGACATCGTCACCGCTGTCATTAGCATTAAACTACTTTCATCTGTTTAAAGGGAAAAACTATTTTATGCTAGGGGTAGGCAGCCAATACTTGTCCTATATCTTTGTACAATCAGCAATACAAATGTCCTAATGGTACCTGAAATTGGCATAGACAAGAAATACTCAAGAGCTCTATATAACATCTGCAGGAGATCCCTGGCCGGCAAATCAGGGAAAGAATTAATTTTCTAAAATAGAATGTCTGCTTAGTGCACTCATTTGATCGCTTTCTCATGTTCTCAGTAGTCTCACAAATGTATAAGGTACCAGACAGACATAAGTCAACAGTTATTTAATACTTCTGTTTCAAAAGGTGTCACCCTTAAGCCAACACCAATGGATGCCTACTAGTGTGTGGAATAAGCAACTGCATAAATCAGAAACCTTGCTCTCATCACCATTGCTCCATCTAAGAAGCCACTGGGAGTTGCTCCCTCCTTGTACTCCCTACCTACCCTCTTGACTTAAATTTGCATGCTCTGTTTTATAGAATACATTGCAATACTTTAATGATTTTTCAGTCTAAAGTTGATCAGATCATGCTTTCAAGTCTGATCGTCCTCTAAATCCTATAGCAAGCCTAAGTTGGCCATAGATTATTTATTATTAAGCTGGTGATAAATTATTGTTTTTTTCTTTTATTGACCAGCCAATGACCAAAAAAACTTAACAGGCTCCTCCATCCACACAAGTGAGGTTAATAGAGGAATCCTCCCAGCCGAGCCAAT
This sequence comes from Staurois parvus, assembly GCF_062004578.1. Lineage (NCBI taxonomy): Eukaryota > Metazoa > Chordata > Amphibia > Anura > Ranidae > Staurois > Staurois parvus. The sequence goes on from NW_028318382.1 coordinate 3,141,129, forward strand.
GTATTCTGACAATGGGACTCTCTGCTGTCAAAATTCACTGATCAGCAACTGCAGTAGTGGATCAAGAAACAATTTGCAACAAGCTTGTTTGACAGAAACTGATCTTCAGATTGACTTCTGTCAATCGGGAGCGTCTACACATAGATCGAAACTCAGCCACTCTGTGCTGAACCAGACGCATTTTGATCAATTTATGGCAAGCATTAAGCTGGCCATAGATTACTCATTTTTTGCTGGTTGATAGAAAAAAAAAGAGATGGATTCCTCCTTCTACACAAGTGAAGTTGATGAAGGAATCCTCCCCACTGGGACATTGTATTCTCTCAGCAGGACTCCTTTGCTGTCAAAATACACTGATCAGCAGCTGCAGCTGACTGGCTGCAGCCACTAATCAATAGAAGTTTTCCAACATACCCATTAGACAGAAGTCAATCAAACAATTGACTTCTGCCGAACAGGGGGTGGCCATATATGGATCAAAATTCAGACAGACCCTGCTGAACTGGATTCATTTTGATCCATCTATGGCCAGCTAAAGTCTATATTGAGTTGTGAGTACCTATCATAATGGACCAGAATATTTTTTAATAGACAGTCTTTGTTAAGACAATGAGTCGTAGGTGAGGGAAGCCTCATCTTTATTCTCTGTCATACCTGGGAATTTTCAAGGTCTGCCCATGAGACCCAGGGTATTCAGCTTTAAGCTTTGAGTTGATTTTTAAAAATCGACCTTTCTTTTATCCCGTGTATTGAGAATTTGTATATTTCATAAATGTGTTATGTCATATATCTTCATTTATTTTTAATACATACATTTTGAATTTCATGTTTTAAACAAGTTTAATTTGCTCCAAACTGAAATAATGAAAATTTTGAACTAAATTGTTCATTTTAGCTTTAATAAAGTACAGTTGTCTTGTAACACTTTATTCTGAATTACTGAGCAGGTAGACTGTGCTCATTGTATGCATCTCAAGGCTGTATTTCAAATAATGACTGCCATGAACCCTTAAATGATATAAAATTTGAAACACACGTTTCTGAACACAGTTCTAGATTAAGCTGAAAACCCCCAGTCAGGGGCGGACTGACAACTCATGGGGCCCCCGGGCAATAGGGGATCATGGGGCCCCTGTGTCCTTGCCCAAACTCAAAAAAGCCTATGAAAAAGGTACCAGGGGCATCCCATGGGACCCCATACTGACCCCGGGCCTTCGGGCAGTGCCCGAGTTTCCAAATGGTCAGTCCGCCCCTGCCCCCAGTATATGTTTGTAATACTAGCAAAGCAAAAGTTTTGATCACAACTTTGGCAGCTTACAAAGAATATAATTATGAGATATGTTTAACAGAGACCTTTTATCCAACAAGTTCCGTGAGTCAATAAAAAAAATTTAATATGCAAAGCCAAAGTAATAAACTATTTCATTCTTTAGCCACTCTGAGGGTCACAGTCTGTATAGACACTGAAGGTGATATTATATTTTAATGGGACTTTAAATAATTTGTTTGGATCAGCTTGGTCCAAACAAACTAAAGTCACAAAAACCCAGAGATCAGCTTTAAAGATAGAAATATAGGATCTTGACTTGTACATGAAGCCATAAGCTTCTGGGCTATCATTCTTATTCTTGCTTCACTGCTTAGTGCATATTTTAGACATTAAACCAGTTGGTTGAATGAAAAAATAGGTCTAGATTCCCCGATCCACACATTCAGTGTGGATGGGACAATCCTCCCCCATTTTTGTATTCTGACAGTGGGTAGACTTCAGAATACACAGTCAGAATATACTGATCAGCATTGCAGGCTATAGCTGATCAAGCGGGGAAAATCCAACAGAGCCGTTGTACAGAAGTCAAATGGAGAATTCACTTCTGTACAACCTCCCTGCCCAAACATGGATCAAAATTTGGCTGGTCCCTGCTGAACTGGATGAATTTTGATCAATGTATGGCTGGTTAAAGCTTCACCCTGTAAAAAAAATTTAAAAGTCAACAGCTACAAATACTGTGGCTGCTGGCTTTTAAAACACACACACTTACCTGTCCCAGGATCCAGCAATGTCCTCACTCGGCCCGGATTTTTGTCCTGTCTTTGGGTCCAGGTGCCAGAATCTTAACTGTGGGCAGCTGACTGTGACTTCTTGCAGCTTCACAGACTGCTGCTTACTGCGCATGCATGAGCCATGCTGCACCCCATGATTGGTCTCACAGTCCCCTGGGATCTCTGGGGATCACTTGGAGAAGGAGGGGGGAAGGAACTTCTGTGTCATTTAAATAGGCGGCCATAGTGGAAGTGGGTATCTTATTTTGACAGATACCCGCTCCCCTACCTCCAAAAAACACTCCAAATATGGGAGAGGAGGGTGGAAGGAGGAAAAAAAGCAGAACTTCCCCTTTTTGGGTGAAGTTCCGCTTTAAGTAACCTATCCCAAACCTCAACCAAACCTCTAAACCTAACCACTTAAACTAATCTTAACCTCAATTCAATTTCCCTAACTCTATGCCTCCAGGTGAAATTTATACTATCACAGTGACAAATATCACATTAGCATTGTGATTAATACTATAAAAATAATATTACAATGGCAGTGCCAACTTACCTTTAATGCACTTAAACAAACTATGCAGTAATAAGCCGATTCTGTAAATTTTGGTACAAATAAATGATCTGCAACAAAAAATTCCTGTGTTAATGTGAGCACACTCAAATCAATTGAACCCATACAGAATGGCTTGTGTATACATCTAATGGCCACTGAGCACTTCCTGGTGGCCAAAATTCAACGAACGTCTAAATAGGCACCAGCACTCAGTAAAGGGTTCAATTTGGAGCGCTGCATTAAAATGTACATGGCTTACAATGTCTGCTTTCGTTCTTTGTAATTGTTCCGTCAGCATGCTCCCCCATCCAGAAGAGTGACAAAGCTGTTGCTGAAAATGTAAAAAGCTAATCTTGGGTAGGCTGCATCAGTGACAAGGCACCTGAACTCTGTTGACTTCTTAGCACTGCTTAAAGCAGAAATACATTACAAACCTAACCCCCCAAAAATATAGGATAACATAAAATAAAAGTCTTCTGGCTTTAATCATAGCCAGCATCATTTCACACACTTCCTCTGAGCCCAGGCTAGCTTCAATCCCAGCCTGTGACTGGACAGTGAAGAAGAATCAGGACAGTAATTAGCTGATCCCTTTGTCACTCTGCTTTCTCCTCCTTTCAGTGTGCTCCTTGTCAGTGTATGAATAGATTGACCCCTTGTGCTATTTCTTCATCTGACACTCAGTACAAAAGGCAGCTGTTCAAGGCAGTATCTGGTGGCTATAAAGATGGCACTTTAGGGAAACCAATGTGTATGTTGCTACATCCCCCCCCCCCCCAATAATGATGTAATAATGAAAAACTAGACACAAACTACTGTAAATGGTCTACCTGTAATGTACATATATGTTTAGCTTAAAAGTCAAACATAACAAAAAAGGAAGAGGAGATTAGGACATCTCCCGTAAAGGTTATATGTAGTGTTTTGTTTCTATTCTGTTTTCTATTATTTTAATTTATTACAATAATAAAAAATAACAAAATATGGCATATGAATTATGTTGTATATTGCCCAGCCAGCAGGTGGACCACTTGGCTCCCTTTCATGTTTCCTCTATCTAACCTGCTCCTTTGCAGTGACTCATTCTACTGTATACAGCGGGTAAAAAAAGTATTGAACACGTCACCATTTTGCTGAGTAAATATATTTCTAAAAGTGCTATTGACATGAAATTTTCACCATGTCGGTAACAACCCAATTCATACATACAAAGAAACCAAAACAAATATGTTCAGAAATTGAGTTATGTGTAATAAAATGGAATGAAAATGTATTTAATACTTTGTACAAAATCCTTTGTTGGTGATGACAGCTTCAAGACGCCTCCTGTATGGAGAAACTAGTTGCATGTGTTGCTTAGGTGTGATTTTGGCCCATTCTTCCACAGACTTCAAATTTGCTATTGTATTCAAGTCAGGTGATTGGCTAGGCCATTCTAACAGCTTTATTTTTTTTCTTTGAAACCGATTGAGAATTTCCTTGGCTTTGTGTTTGGGATCATTGTCTTGGTGAAATGTCCACCCTCGTTTCATCTTTAACATCCTGATAGATGGCAGCAGATTTTTATCAAGAATGTCTTGGTACATTTTTCCTTTCGTCCTTCCTTTAATGACATGAAGTTTGCCAGTACCGTATGCTGAAAAACCATGATGTTCCCACTTCCAAACTTCACTGTTGGTATGGTGTTTTTGGGGTGATGTGCAGTGCCATTTGACCTCCAAACATGGTGTGTATTATGGCATCCAAAGAGTTCAATTTTGGTCTCATCTGACCAGACTATATTCTCACAGTATTTCACAGGCTTGTCTACATGTTGTGCAGCAAACTTTAAACGAGTTTCAAAATGCTTTTTGTTCAGCACTGGAGTCTTGCGTGGTCAGTGTGCATACAGAACATGGCGGTTATTGTTTTCTTTGAAACAATTGTACCTGCTAATTCCAGGTCTTTCTGAAACTCTTCACAAGTGGTCCTTGGCTCTTGGAAAACTCTTCTGATAATTCTTTTTACTCCTCTGTCAGAAACCTTGCGAGGAGCACCTGGTCATGTACGGTTTATGGTGAAATGATGGCCCCAACAGTGCTCAGTGGAACAATTAGAAGTTTAGAAATCCTTCTATAACCAATGCCATCAGTATGTTTTGCAACAATAAGGTTGCAAAGGTCTTGAGAGAGCTCTTTGCTTTTGCCCATCATGAGTTGTTTCTTGTGTGACACCTTGGTAACGAGACACCTTTTTATAGGCCATCAGTTGAGACTGAACCAGCTGATATTAATTTGCACTGACAAGGGACAGGATTGCTTTCTAATTACTGATAGATTTAAGCTGGTGTCTTGGCTTTTCATGCCTTTTTTGCGCCTCCCTTCTTCATGTGTTCAATACTTTTCCCTGTGTCATTCCATTTTATTACACATAACTTAATTTCTAAACTTATTTATTTTGCTTTCTTTGTATGTATGGATTGCATGGGTTGTTACCGACGTGGTGAAAATTTCATGTCAATAGCACCTTTAGAAAAATATTTACTGAGAAAAACTGTGACGTGTTCAATACTTATTGAACCACTATATCAGATGGCTCTGTCCAAGGTTTTGGTAAGAACCAATCAAAAAGACTTCAGCTTCTGCTCTGCTCCTTTATATGGAAGTCTATAGTGCTCTGGGAATACTTTGTTGTGTTTTAAATGTGTGTTTGTATATATATTAAAACAAACAAAAATTCAAAAAGAAGAAAATAAAGGTTAGTACACCTTGTTTGTCTGCCATTGTTCCCTCCAAGGAAGTCAGCACTTGGACTATCTGCAGCATATGTGCAGTGCCTCCCTTCACTCTCCAACATATGTCTAAATAAGAAGTGTGCTACCATTGGTTTGAGCATTCCTGTTTATGGCTAAAGCTGAGATAAGCAGCATCTGCATTTAGTATTATTTAAAGGGACTGTCACAGCGTGAGGAAAGTACTGGCTATAACCGGCAATTGTCAGAAAACAGATCGGCACTGATCATCAGTGCCCTGAAGATCAGTGCCCAGCAGTGCCACCCACAAGTGCCAAGCAGTGCCACCCACCTGTGCCCATCAGTGCCCAGCAATGCCACCCATCTGTGCCCAGCAGTGCCACCTAGCACTGCCACCCATCAGTGCTCCCCATTTCACCCATCAGTGCCGCCAGTCAGTGCTGCCCATCAGTGCCTCCTATCAGTGCCCATCATTGCTGCCTATCAGTGCCACCTCATCAGTGCTGCCTCATCAATGCACATCAGTGAAGGAGAAAGATTACCTGTTTGCAAAATTTTATAATAGAAACAAAGAAAAACTTTTTTTTTCACATTTTTTGCTCTCTTTTTGCTTATAGCACAAAAAATAAAACACCCAGTGGCGATTAAATACCACCAAAAGTAAGCTCTATTGGTGTTAAAAAAATTATAAAAATGTAATATGAGTACAGTGTTGCATGACCACGCAATTGTCATACAAAGTGCGACAGTGCTGAAAGCTGAAAATTGGCCTGGGCAGGAAGGGGGTATAAGTAGGCAAGTGGTTAAATGTGACAGCAGCTGTGGAGGAGAGGAACTCCTGCCCACTATCATAGAGGGATACTCAGGAAGTGAAGGGGGTGCTTAAATATGTTATTATGGTTGTTATTATTGTAACATGTTCTTAAAAGTGAACTTATCCTTTAACCTCCCTTACTAAAGCTGGGTATACATGATTCATTTTTATTTTTTTGTTCAGCGAAAAAAAAAGAAATGATTCTCTCATCCACGCAAGCAAGGCAGATGAAGGATTTCTCCCTGTTGTGCTGTTGTATTTTGACAGCAGGAATTCCTCTGCTGTCAGAATACACTGATCAGCACAGCAGCTGATCAGCTGCTGCAGCTGATCAAATGAAAGTTTTCCAACAGTCCTGTTTGACAGAAGTTCAACTTCGTTCGAACAGGGGGGCACACACAAATCAAAATTCATCCATGTCTGCTGAACTGGCTTAATTTCAACCCATTTGTACCCAGTGTAACACACTGCACTGTTACTGTTTGCAGGATATTGATTGACCACAATATGACATTGTTTTGCAGTTTGGCTATTACAGACTTGAGTATAGCAAAGCATTGTTGAACTTGTATGCTGAAGGCAGGACTGCTGTGCCCAGACAGGCTGAAAGTAGACTACTTTTCCAAGAGGAGCTGGACAAGGGGCGGGAGCCTATATAATCTAAAGTCCAGGAACTTCCTGGAGGGAGGAGAGAGACAGTGTGAGAGTGAGGACGTGTTCTGGACGCTGACATGGAACTCCATTCTCAGAGAGATCAAGAGGACAAGGGGGCCTCTCCCCAAACAAGAGACCATTCTTCACTCTGCTAAGAGTACAGACTTGGTGACAGGGTTCCACAATCCAAATTGTCTTCAGTTACCAGATAACCTGCTGTTTTTCTCAGTTATTTCAGTGCAGTACACTTTGCATCATAGCCTACCACTTGAAACACAGACTTCTTAGACCAATTCACGACTGCAGCCTATAGCTTTAGTGTTCTCTCCCCCCTCTATTGCTCTGAATGCAGAACTCCTTCTGCAGCACGTGTCTTTGTGGACAATGACAGTGTTAAAACCTCTTCTCCAATATATTATAGCTATAAAGCAACTTGCTTCATCAAGCCAATTCCCTACCTACAGGAATACAATTTCTACTAGAGTCTACTCCCGCCCCTTCCTTATTTATATGAATCTTTGCCTTTACTTACTTCCACAAAGGGATCCTTTCTAGTTCCACTACCATCAGTCAGCGAACGTTTTTCTACTACTGTGCCTTTTCTCCTTCAGGAACTCTTGCTTTCAAATAAAAAAGGACCTCAACCTTATTGTGCACCAACCTGGGCCCCAACAAGCACGCAGAAAGTTGTGTTTTTTTTTAATAAATATATATATATATATATCCTGAAGTGATACTGAAGGGGACATTATTATTTGCATATCCATCTTTGGAGTTAAGCCCTGTTAGCAGTTAGCACAAATTCTTGATAGCTTATTTCAGCTCATTTTTGGGAAACATATCTCAGTGCTGGAATTTAATGCCCGGCAGTGCATTTTGGATTTGTTTTAAAGATGTACTGTGTTTGATCATTTGGCTGAGCCTTTCAGTGTGTCTAACTTTTGTACACGCTTACTGTTATCTCTTTTGTGCTTGTGCTATTTTTTCTTACTCTGATCGCAATACAATCAAAATATTGGCTCACCTTAAACTGTGTGATTACTTTGTGTTTCAGGGCTAGGGGATTCTCCTGGTCAAAAGTCTTACAAATCAGGCTCATAACAGACAGGGAACCCAAAATACCCAGCGGCTCTTAAAGGGGTAGCTCTACACCAGCTTTAAATGTACTCACTCCATACAAACCTTACCCAAACTAAGTTAAACTAGACCCCGATGCATAAAGGTCTGCATCGACCCCTGGCGCCCAACCTGTGGCCCAAGGGCTGCATGAGGCCCTTTAGTATATGATGTGTGGCCCTTAGACCTCCCTGTAGTGCAGCGGTTCTCAACCTGGGGGTCGCGACCCCTTTGGGGGTCGAACGACCATTTCCCAGGGGTCGCCTAAGACCATCGGAAAACATATTTCCGATGGTCTTAGGAACCGAGACACCGCTGCTCTGTCTCGCGATCTGTGGGCGGGATGATATGCTGCCCCTGTAACCTGGCCACACCTCCGGGATCACTCAACAGCTCCGCCTCCTCGCCGCTGATTAGCCACCGGAACTGTAGCTCAGGAGAGGCACACAGGCGGCCAATCACCGGCGAGGAGGTGGAGCTTGGAGAGGAGGAGCCGAGCGGCAGAGCGCGCAGATCGAAGAAGATCGAGGGAGCTGCAGGACCGAGTGAAGAGGAGAGAGGCCAGAGAAGGAAGACAGCTGACAGGTAAGTGGAAATTTTGCTTCTGCAGGCTGTAGATGGGAGAGGGAGAGAGCAAGCCCAGGCTGGAGCAGGGGTCAGCAAGGTAAGTATCATTGGTGTCAGTGGGAGGAATAGTGCCCCATCATTTGTGTCACTAATACCAACGATGGGGCACTATTCCTCCCCCCACTGACACCAATGATAGGCACTATTCCTCCCCCCACTGACACCAATGATAAGCACTATTCCTCCCCCCACTGACACCAACGATGGGGCACTATTCCTCCCCCCACTGACACCAACGATGGGGCACTATTCCTCCCCCCACTGACACCAACGATGGGGCACTATTCCTCCCCCCACTGACACCAACGATGGGGCACTATTCCTCCCCCCACTGACACCAACGATGGGGCACTATTCCTCCCCCCACTGACACCAACCATGGGGCACTATTCCTCCCCCCACTGACACCAACCATGGGGCACTATTCCTCCCCCCACTGACACCAACCATGGGGCACTATTCCTCCCCCCACTGACACCAACGATGGGGCACTATTCCTCCCCCCACTGACACCAACGATGGGGCACTATTCCTCCCCCCACTGACACCAACGATGGGGCACTATTCCTCCCCCCACTGACACCAACGATGGGGCACTATTCCTCCCCCCACTGACACCAACGATGGGGCACTATTCCTCCCCCCACTGACACCAATGATGGGGCACTATTCCTCCCCCCACTGACACCAACGATGCGGCACTATTCCTCCCCCCACTGACACCAACGATGCGGCACTATTCCTCCCACTGACACCAACGATGGGGCACTATTCCTCCCACTGGCACCAATGATAGACACTATTCCTCCCCCCACTGACACCAATGATAGGCACTATTCCTCCCCCCACTGACACCAACGATAGGCACTATTCCTCCCCCCACTGACACCAATGATGGGGCACTATTCCTCCCCCCACTGACACCAACGATGGGGCACTATTCCTCCCCCCACTGACACCAACGATGGGGCACTATTCCTCCCCCCACTGACACCAACGATGGGGCACTATTCCTCCCCCCACTGACACCAACGATGGGGCACTATTCCTCCCCCCACTGACACCAACGATGGGGCACTATTCCTCCCCCCACTGACACCAATGATGGGGCACTATTCCTCCCCCCACTGACACCAACGATGGGGCACTATTCCTCCCCCCACTGGCACCAACGATGGGGCACTATTCCTCCCCCACTGACACCAACAATGGGGCACTATTCCTCCCCCCACTGACACCAACGATGGGGCACTATTCCTCCCCCCACTGACACCAACGATGGGGCACTATTCCTCCCCCCACTGACACCAATGATAGGCACTATTCCTCCCACTGACACCAATGATGGGGCACTATTCCTCCCACTGATACCAATGATGAGGCACTATTCCTCCCACTGATACCAATGATGGGGCACTATTCCTCCCACTGACACCAATGATGGGGCACTATTCCTCCCACTGATACCAATGATGGGGCACTATTCCTCCCACTGACACCAATGATGGGGCACTATTCCTCCCACTGACACCAATGATGGGGCACTATTCCTCCCACTGACACCAATGATGGGACACTATTCCTCCCACTGACACCAATGATGGGACACTATTCCTCCCACTGATACCAATGATGGGGCACTATTCCTCCCACTGACACCAATGATGGGACACTATTCCTCCCACTGACACCAATGATGGAGCACTATTCCCCCCACTGACACCAATGATGGGGCACTATTCCTCCCACTGACACCAATGATGGGGCACTATTCCTCCCACTGATACCAACGATGGGACACTATTCCTCCCACTGACATCAGTGATGGGGCGCTAGTCCTCCCACTGATACCAATGATGGGGCACTATTCCTCCCACTGATACCAACGATGGGACACTATTCCTCCCACTGATACCAATGATGGGGCACTATTCCTCCCACTGATACCAATGATGGGGCGCTAGTCCTCCCACTGATACCAATGATGGGGCACTATTCCTCCCACTGATACCAATGATGGGGCGCTAGTCCTCCCACTGATACCAATGATGGGGCACTATTCCTCCCACTGATACCAACGATGGGACACTATTCCTCCCACTGATACCAATGATGGGGCGCTAGTCCTCCCACTGATACCAATGATGGGGCACTATTCCTCCCACTGCAAAATTACAGTTCTGAAGTAGCAACGAAAATAATTTTATGGTTGGGGGTCACCACAACATGAGGAACTGTATTAAGGGGTCGCGGCGTTAGAAAGGTTGAGAACCACTGCTGTAGTGGGAACACTGATTAGGGTTATAGCATTGATCTCTACATGTCTCATGTAACATGTGCCCCTGTTCGTAATGTCTTTTACAGCATATTTCCAGCTAAAAATGTAGCATGCCCACACTCTCTTACCCTCATTTCCTCTATTAGGTCTGCAGTTTCTGACTGTCCTCTCAAGCAAAGCATATATTGAACTTTATGTGGGACCCTTTGGTGATGTCGGGGCCGCAGTTGAGGCACATGGCACGACAAAATTGATTTATAAATTGACTGAGCCAGGCAAAAAATTATCGGCAGAGCAGTGACTGCATCCTATTTGATGCAGTCACATTTCAAGTATAGCTGTCTGTGAATATTGATTGATTCTCCTTTTGTTCAGTCCGTCAGCTGGATCAGTGAACCCGTGTATGATTACCTTAACTCTAATACCAACATAAGCTTCAAAAACATCTTTCATTCACTCAGCTCTCCCAGTGCTGAAAGGTATGGTTTAAAAATGTTCTATGGCGTATTTACACATTTCACTATACCATTTTACTGGAGTTTGCATGTTCTCCCTGTGCCTGTTTCCTCCAGTTACTCTGGTTTCCTCCCACCTCCAAGGACATACTGAAAGGTTAATTGGCTCCTGTCTAAATTAGTCCTAGTATGTGGATATATGAATGTGAGTTAAGAACCTTATGCAGGTCATAGACGGGGAGAAAACTGGACGTTTTTTTTTTTCAGAAAAATGAAAAATCGGTCGTTCAATCAGCCGACGTTAGCACCATTGGTAAAAAAAAAGTCGGCTGATTTGCGTCCCGTCTACGGCCGGAAATTATATAGAATATGCAGAAGAAGAAGAAATAGAATATGAATAATAAGAAGAAAAGTTGCAACATTGTATCTATTTGTATCCATTTCGGATACAGATGTTTCTATTCGGATACAAATAGATACAATGTTGCTATACTTTTAAATGTCAAATATAATATCGGACTGAATTTCTTTTTTTTTTCTTTTTCTTCTTCTTCTTCTTCTTCATATTCTATTTCTTCTATTTCTTCTTCTTCTTTATATTCTATTTCTTCTTTTTATTCATATTCTATTTCTTCTTTTCATTCATATTCTATTTTTTTGCCTTTTTGCTTCTTTTCCTTCTTTCATGTCACTGCTCATGCGCATATTTTAAAATCAGAAAAAGATCGGCAGATTTGTCCATCATTGCCGCAAAAATCGGCAGAACGACAAATTTGGCCGATTGTTTTCCTGCAGGACCGATAATCGAAAAGGGCAAAAATCACTAAAAATGGCCGACCGATTACCACACTAACGACCCGAAAATTGGGCGATTTTTATTTATTTATTTTTTTTATTCGGACGATTTTCGGCTGTCTTACATCTCATCTATGGCCCGCATTAGCCTGTAAGCTCCTTCAGGGCAGGGACTGATGTGAATGTGCAATATAAATGTAAAGTGCTGCTTGGCGCTATATAAGTACCTGTAATAAATAAAATAAGTACCGTACATTTCACATATATACTCCATCTTATAATTATCCAGCTGATTTTACAGTCTGTCAAATGATTTTTTGATATTTTATCCTGACAAGGTGTACATTTGCTTCCTCTGTGTCTAACACAATAGTAAATAAAGGAAAGAAAAAATAATCATACAGAGGAAGACTGAATATTTCCCTCGTACCGCAGCACACATAGTGGCGCACACACAAACATCCCAGCACAGAGCTAACTGCTTCCTAGAACAATGTGGGTTGTGCAAGTAGGAAAGTTTGGTGGAGGGGTGGAATGCTAAAATGAAAAATCTGAGAGGGAAGAGGAATTCTAAGAGACACAGTGATGGGAGGGAGAGGAAGCAGAGAGAATGAGGACAGGGGTAATCATTCTGTGCCCCCAGGCACACAGATATAACGGCTGGTGACAGTGACCAGTTACTGTGCTCATCCCGTCAGTGCGCATCGCCCTCCGGCAGAAACCTGTCACTTCTCCCCTCAGGGCAGATCAGCACCAGACCTATTAGGAAAAACAGCATCTCTCAGTGACAAAATCAGAAAGCGCTCAACCATATGACAACCCTAACAAGCTGTATCTTCTTCTATCATACTATGCAATTTAAAAACCAGTTCTTGAGCCTCCTGCCCAAAAGAGCTGACAATCTAGTTGCAATTCACAAATGATGGCACAAGAGCTTAAAACTCTCCCATCAGAATCAGATAAACATGTACTGAAAGAAGAATAAAAATAGAAGAGAATAAACTGCTATCATTTTGGATATGTAACTGCCCTTGCCTACCAGTATATGCCCAAGAAAACGTAGACGTCTGACCAGCAAACCTCCATGAACTTGCAACCCATTACATTTCAAAACCGTGGGCATTAACCACTTGTTGACCTTGCTATAGCTAAAAGATGTCAACAGCATGGCTCTCCAATTTTGGGAGGATGTCCATGAACCCTGGGGTGCACATCGGGTGCTCTCTGTGACCGCTGTCTCCTTTGGACACAGCTGATCACAGATTGCGGTAAAGGGCCAATCACAGCAGGCCATCTGTGTCCAACCACAGCTGGTCAAATGTAAACAGACCTGCTGGTTATCTGCATTTCTTTTCGTCACACACTGTCTCTGTGTGAGGAAAGGAGAGATGATAAATGGCCAGTCTGGCAGGGAACAGTGAGTACATTGTTTACACTGATAAATAGGGCACTGATCATCAGTGCTCTGATAATCATTGCAGCCCCGTCAGTGCCAATCAGTGCCCATCAGTGTAGGTTCAGTGCCACCTATCAGTGCCGCCTCATCAGTGCAGCTTATCAGTGTCGCCTCATCAGTGTAGCCTCATCAGTGCACAGCAGTGCAGCCACATCAGTGCCCATCAGTTCACATCAGTGCTTCCTCATCAGCACACATCAGTGAAGAAGAAAAATTACTTATTTGCAAAATTTTATAACAGAAACTAAGAAAATCATTTTTTTCAAAATTTTTGTCTTTTTTCATTTCTTTAGCCAAAAAAACCAAGTGGTGATTAAATACCACAAAAAGAAACCTCCGTCTCATAAAAATTATAAAAATTTAATTTAGATACAGCATTGCATGACGAGCAATTGTCATTCAAAGTGTGACAGAGCTGAAATCTGAAAATTGTCCTGGGCAGGAAGGGGGTAAAAGTGTCCAGTACTGAAGTGGTTAAGGTGGTGTTGCCCTCCCACCTATTAGCGACCACAACTCCAAATTCACAAGATCGTGGAGTGTATGTGGGAATTTTAGTCCATTCAGCCAAAAGAATACATCTGAGATCAGGTACTGATGTTGGATGAGAAGATCTGACTCACAAATGGTATTCAAAATCATTCTACTGGTGTTCAGTCGGGTGTTGAAGTCAGGGTGCTGTGCAGTCCACTTGAGTTGCTTCACACCAAACATATCAAACAATCCAGGAGGAGATTTAATAAAACTGGAGCACTCAGAATCTGGTGCATCTGTTTATGTTAGCCAATCAGCTTCTAACTTGAGCTTGTTCAGTTAAGTTTTGACAATAAAACCTGGAAGCTGAATGGCTTCTATGCAGAGCTGCACCAGATTTTGCACTGTCTAGTTTTAGGAAATCCCTCTCAATGTTTTTACGGAGTTGGCTCTTTGTACAGTACTGTCATCCTAGAACAGAAAAGGGTCTTTTCCAATCTGTTGCCACAAAGCTAGAAGCACACAGTTGTGATTCTTAAAAAATATCCTACACCCAACCTAATAGATCCACCTAGAATCAGACACACTAAATTTAAAGTGGAGTTCCACCCAAAAGGGTAAGTTCTGCTTTAAAGATTGGTCCCCCACTCCCCATTAAGGATTGGTACCTTTGGGGAGCGGGGGGGGGGGGGGGGGGTTACAAGACGGGTACCCGGATTTGACAGGTACCCACTCCCACTTCCGCTGAGACGGGGGCAACGTGGGATTGTGATACAGGTGAGTGGCTGTTATTTAAAATTCAGCAGCTACAGTTTTTGTAGCTGCTGACTTTTATTTTTTTACAGAGTGAGTGGAACTCCACTTTAATGTGCAGACTAAAGACTCCTATTCTCTGATCAAGAAGTTATTTCTCTGGGAATCTCAACTTTGCATGTAAGCTGTGGTCTAACCTCTACCCCAACTTTTGCATACTTGCCAACATCTTCATACAGTCTCCGAACCATATTCACCCCATGGCCCATAAATGTTACGCCCACCTTTTGGGTGATCCCGTCCAGATCACACTCACTGTCTGTGAGGACCTGCCCTAATTATGTGGGAACCACTCATGGTTGCAATGCCCTAGTAATACCATTTTTTTGTATAACTGTGCATGTTCCTTAATTCAAAGATGAGTGACTTGTGATCTCAATATGCAGCCTGTGACACAGCATCCTCAGGACTGAGCACGTAGATCCAGGACAGCTGGCATGTAAGCTTTTGTATGTGTTTTTACTGTCTGCTAACTGGGCTATGTATACGCTTGGTCTATGACATGTTAAGAGGAAGGACTGGTTATCGCACACACCTGAGCATTCTTTGATCATTATTAGCCACTACATGCAACTAGCGTTCTTCCAAAGGAAGCCAATTGGCCAGTTTATATGCTCCCCTTTACCATCCATAGGGTGACACCTACAAGCTTCACAAATGAGGAATACCGATGGGACTGTAAATTGCTTACCTTAACTCTTGTATTGTGCCTCTATGGGTCCTCTTATTAGGAGGTCTTATTTACTTTTGTATTCACATTTCTCTTTGACATGGTTAATGGGAGCTTTGCTCCACATTCCACCTCATTGTCGTTTCAATTGTTCAATATGTGTAGCGATAAATCGCTGCCGCTTGTTTTATTTATTTATTTATTTCTGGTACTTATATAGCGCCGTCAATTTACACATTGCTTTACATATATATTGTACATTCACATCAGTCCCTAACCCTCAAGGGGCGTACAATCCAAGGTCCCTAGCTTACATTCATACATACACATACTAGGGCCAATTTGACAGGATCAAATTCACCTACCAGCATATCTTTGGAGTGTGGGAGGAAACCAGAGTACCCGGAGGAAACCCACGCAGGCACAGGGAGAACATGCAAACTCCAGGCTTTCAAGCCCAACTCATGTTCTCCCTGTGTCTGTGTGGGTTTCCTCCAGTTTCCTCCCACTTTCCAAAGACATGCTTGTAGGTTAATTACCTATAATAAATAAATAAAATAAACTCTGTGCGTTTTTATCAAACTACTAATTACCTGTATACTCCAAACCTTAGATGTACAACCCACATCCAAAATTCTTTATCTTGCTGAAAACACACTCTAGTTCCCTTTTTAAGCAGTATGTACTCTGTGTGACCACATGGTGCACACAAATGAACTGGTCATGTCTGACCCTAGAGCAGAGTACACTGAAGAGCTATTGTGCTGAGACAGCTCAGCTGCAGAATCCTAATTTATAGACGCATATGTTTCTTCAACTGTACTCAGATGAGCTATGTTTGCACGTTTATATGTGTGTGTTCACAGGCAATCTAGCATCACCTAATATGGCTGAAGTACAAATACATTTTATTGCAGTCGGCCTACTTTTCTGTTTTATGATTTTTGTTTAATTCCCTGCTCACATTTGTTATTGTAGACTCTTAACCTTTTTTCTATCTTGGGACCAAGGGGGTGTTTGTGACTCACTTTTGTGAGCAACTCTTCTGTTTTTAATTATCTAATGTTTTTGTCTTTTTAATTGCTTTACTGTTGTTAATAAAAATGTGCTGTCTTTATAAACCATTACCCACATAAAAAACCATACCATCATGTTCACATTCCACTAGATGTATTCGGTACATAGAGTATATAAAATGTAATGTCAGCTGTATAGAGCAGTGTTTCTCAACCTTTTTCAGTCAAGGCACCCTTTAAAATAATGGACAGTCCCGAGGCACCCTTTAAAATGATGGACAGTCTTGAGGCACCCAATTCTAAAATGGGGTGCCCAGGGGCGGACTGACCATTTGGAAACTCGGGCACTGCCTGAGGGCCCGGGGTCAGTAGGGGGCCCCATGAGATGCCCCTGGTACCTTTTTCATAGTCTTTTTTGAGTTTTGGCAAGGACACAGGGGCCCCATCATCCCTTATTGCCTGAGGGCCCCATGAGTTGTCAGTCCGCCCCTGGGGGTGCCTCAAGACTATCCATAATTTTAAAAGGGCACCCAATTCTAAAACGTGAAAAACTATTCTAATAATTTTATATAACGCAGCACCATCCACATACAGTCAGGTCCATAAATATTGGGACATCGACACAATTGTAACATTTTTGGCTCTATACACCACCACAATGGATTTGAAATGAAACAAACAAGATGTGCTTTAACTGCAGACTGTCAGCTTTAATTTGAGGGTATTTACATCCAAATCAGGTGAATGGTGTAGGAATTACAACAGTTTGCATATGTTCCTCCCACTTGGTAAGGGACCAAAAGTAATGGGACAATTGGCTTCTCAGCCGTTCCATGGCCAGGTGTGTGTTATTCCCTCATTATCCCAATTACAATGAGCAGATAAAAGGTCCAGAGTTCATTTCAAGTGTGCTATTTGCATTTGGAATCTGTTGCTGTCAACTCTCAAGATGAGATCCAAAGAGCTGTCACTATCAGTGAAGCAAGCCATCATTAGGCTGAAAAAACAAAACAAACCCATCAGAGAGATAGCAAAAACATTAGGCGTGGTCAAAACAACTGTTTGGAACATTCTTAAAAAGAAGGAACACACCGGTGAGCTCAGCAACACCAAAAGACCCGGAAGACCACGGAAAACAACTGTGGTGGATGACCGAAGAATTCTTTCCCTGGTGAAGTAAACACCCTTCACAACAGTTGGCCAGATCAAGAACACTCTCCAGGAAGTAGGTGTATGTGTGTCAAAGTCAACAATCAAGAGAAGACTTCACCAGAGTAAATACAGAGGGTTCACCACAAGATGTAAACCACTGGTGAGCCTCAAAAACAGGAAGGCCAGATTAGAGTTTGCCAAACGACATCTAAAAAAGCCTTCACAGTTCTGGAACAACATCCTATGGACAGATGAGACCAAGATCAACTTGTACCAGAGTGATGGGAAGAGAAGAGTATGGAGAAGGAACTGCTCATGATCCTAAGCATACCACCTCATCAGTGAAGCATGGTGGTGGCAGTGTCATGGCGTGGGCATGTATGGCTGCCAATGGAACTGGTTCTCTTGTATTTATTGATGATGTGACTGCTGACAAAAGCAGCAGGATGAATTCTGAAGTGTTTCGGGCAATATTATCTGCTCATATTCAGCCAAATGCTTCAGAACTCATTGGACGCCGCTTCACAGTGCAGATGGACAATGACCCAAAGAATACTGCAAAAGCAACCAAAGAGTTTTTTAAGGGAAAGAAGTGGAATGTTATGCAATGGCCAAATCAATCACCTGACCTGAATCCGACTGAGCATGCATTTCACTTGCTGAAGACAAAACTGAAGGGAAAATGCCCCAAGAACAAGCAGGAACTGAAGACAGTTACAGTAGAGGCCTGGCAGAGCATCACCAGGGATGAAACCCAGCGTCTGGTGATGTCTATGCGTTCCAGACTTCAGGTTGTAATTGACTGCAAAGGATTTGCAACCAAGTATTAAAAAGTGAAAGTTTGATTTATGATTATTATTCTGTCCCATTACTTTTGGTCCCTTAACAAGTGGGAGGCACATATGCAAACTGTTGTAAATCCTACACCGTTCACCTGATTTGGATATAAATACCCTCAAATTAAAGCTGACAGTCTGCAGTTAAAGCACATCTTGTTCGTTCCATTTCAAATCCATTGTGGTGGTGTATAGAGTCAGAAATGTTAGAATTGTGTCAATGTCCCAATATTTATGGACCTGACTGTATGTAGGACACCCAACATTAGAGGTAATTTTTGTTTCCAAAGCAAATACACTTTTGCACACTGGTACTGACTAGTATTCCATTGTTTCTCTTCTCCCTCAGTTTTTCTCCATCACTGAGCTAATGTGACCCCAGCACTGATGGAAATGGGCAGGGGAGGGTCAAACTAGGATGCTGTGCATGCAGCTGACATCCTTCTTCTCAACTGATTATGTCCTTGGTTGTCAGGATGCCTACAGATAGAAGGTCGCAATGGTGCACAATGAAAACCTGCGACTTTGTGTAAGACATTTTTAGACATTTTGCCAAGGCACCCCTGAAGAAACCTCAAGGCATCCTGGTTGAGAGAGTGGTATAGAGCACTCCAGGGTTGTTGAAAAGGGGACAACATGTAAATAAAATAAATGTATTGCTTATTTATGAACATTATGAAAGGGGATAGATAAAGCAGACTCCCCAAAACATATTAAAGTTCATATTCAAATTACTGTCCACTGTGGTAATTTAAAATGGTGGAATCTCAGTTATATGGTCAACACGTATGGCCTACTTCAAGTGAAACTCCAATTTTACTTTTGTCATATTATTGCTCAGCAGTAGTTGAAATAAATAGAGAGCTTTTCTGCAATACTCACCTTCTCTTTGGTGCTCTTTTAACCCTTGTAGCAGCACTTAGCAGTGTAAAAAAGTAAACGAGCCCCATCTTTATTTTTGTATATGCAGCCTGGTTCACATGAGCTTTAATACTGTAAATGTATTGTGCAACGATAGTATTAAAAATGTGATTCATTATAAATGTAAAAATAAAAAGTATACAGTATATTAATTCATATCATTACAAAAATGATTTAGGTGGCCAAGTTAGTTGTAGAGTTACAGTTAAGTTAACCACCACATGCTGAAGCCATGGGCGGACTGACCATTTGGAAACTCGGGCACTGCCCGAGGGCCAGGGGTCAGTAGGGGGCCCCATGAGATGGTACCTTTATCATAGGCTTTTTTGAGTTTGGGCAAGGATACAGGGGCCCCATGCGCCCCCATGCCTATTGCCTGGGGGCCCCATGAGTTGTCAGTCCGCCCCTGACTGAAGCTACTAAATTTGGCCTGAGCATCTAGCCTGCTATGAGCTCTGTGCATGAAAGAGTTAAAGCAGTATTAATCTCAAAAGCATTTATTATATTAACTATTAGAGATGTGCCGATATATCGGCAGTCGATGCCTCGGCCAAAAATAGTGTTATCGGCATTTTGCCGATACGAAAAAAGGTGCTGATAACGCTCGGGAAAAACGCGCAATTGTGCCGCAATTTTACCTCGTTTAGGGTGTGTTTTTCATAGGTCATGTGACAAAAAACACATCAAAACTAAACACGTGTACGTTTTTGATGGGTTTTCAATGCATTTTGATAGCCTGGTTCATACCAATGCAGTTTGTGTTTTGTCCATTTTGCAGTGCGTTTTTGTATGTGCGTATTTCAATGCTTTTTTTATGCGTTTTGCATTTTTTGAAGGTTTTTTTTTAGCCAACTTGTTGCTGGGCAGATTAAAAACGTATAAAAATGCAACACATGCTTTTTTATGTGTTTTTGATACATTTTCAATGCATTTCAGGCCTGGTTCACACCAATGCACTTTCATTTTGTCTCTTTTGCAGTGCGTTTTGGATGCATTTTTCGTTTTTTTTATGTTTTTGTTTCTGGCCAACTTGTTGCTGGGCAGATTAAAAATGCAAAACCCATCAAAAACACGTAAAAAATGCACTACATGAGTTTTCTTCAGCGTCTCCTTTGAAGTCTATTGAACCAAAAACCCAGCGTTTTGCGTTAAAAAAAGTCCCTGACCCTTTCCAAAAATGCAGCAGCTCAAAAAAGCATAGATGTGAATGTGTCCCATAGGAAACCCTGTTAAATGGAATGTAGTGTGTTTCTGCAAAAAGCCCTTAAAAACGCATTGGTGTGAACCAGGCCTCAATGTGGAGGTGTGTTTTTGGTGCGTTTTTTTTTTTTTTAAACTCACCAAATATGCACCAAAAATGCGGCAAGCAGGCTTTTTAACACTGCAAGGGAAGCGCAATGGCCCAGTGTGAAGACATACATTACATTTAAAGGGATGCATTTTTGAGCTTTTCTTGTGCCTTTTTTGTTTAATGCAAAAGAGCTGCAAAAACTGCTTAGTTTGAAAGCAGCCTATTGGACGAAAGGTGCTGAAAATAAATTTATATTAATTTAAATTCATGATATTATTCAAAAAGTTGAATATAATACAATTATATATATATATGTGTGTATATATATATATATATATTTAAAAGATTTTTTTTAACCTGTCCATTTTGGTTTCGGTTTTTGGCCACATGCATCCTGAATTTTCAGTTTCCGTTTCGGTCCAAGAATATTCATTTCGGTGCACCACTATAAATTATACTATATATAATTTTTTCTTTTTTAGGCTTTCTTACCTTTATTTTCATCTGGTGATCCAGCCCGTAAATCTGTTTTTCAAAAGAACAAACTCTCTTGCAGATACATCTGTTTAAAGGGATGAGACAAATCATTTACCACTGACAGGGTTGCTTACAATGATCAGCTTTTATTTATTCATGTAAAACCTTTATCCAAAAAGAAAAAAAACTACTGCTGTAACTGTTTATAACGTGTGAGCTGGCTTCAGTTTGTTAGTGTGTATCTAAATCTGCTAGTGCATTTAACACTCCCCTACCCCCAGACTGACAATGCTTCTGTCTGCTGTGCCCCCGTGCTCATTCTTCAGAGTGGGGGCTCTTTAATACAGATGGTGTGTTACCGGCCAAATCACCAGGGAAAAAAGCCTAAAAAAGGAAAACTAATGCAGTCACCACAGCTAATGACAGGTAAGCTGCAATACATTACATTTTTGGTTTTAGTTTTAATTCCACTTTAAATAGGTTTACTTGCAGCTGAAAGTGACACATACATTCCAATTACTTCCTACTTTGAGCAGGAAATTACATTTCTGGGGCAGTTTTGTACACAAACATAGCACAGAATTCCCCCAGTGTGGGTGTAGATGCCATGGTTACAAGGAAGTGCCAACAGAATTTTCTGGCATAACATATATATATAGCTGGTTGAACATTGAATTGGAAATTATTAATACTGTTAAATTCCAGAATGGCTTGTATAGGAATTATATATGTAAAAACTATTTTTAACCAAAGTAGGTTTTTTTTTTAACTAACACAATTGACAATAGGCCGTATTATGGTGTTTGTACATTACCGTCCCATCCTCAAGTCACGCAGGAGCAAACAACAACAATGCTACAGAACTAGTTTGCAAATGAAAACCAGGTGAATGTATTGTGTTGTAGCAGAGGGAATCTGGCTGCTGAGTCAGCCCTGGCTGGGCTCAGAAGGTGTGAAATACCAACGCTAAGAGGAATTCTCTCCAAGTGCAGAATGGACTTTTCTAAGGGAACAGTTTGTGGTTCAGATTTCTAGACATAATATTTGTGGGAGATATGAACACAGTTTTAATTTACTCTTCAGTAGAAGATAACGTTCGTTCCATACCACAAACCTTCACAGAACCACTTAGAGGATGTCAGGACAATTATCCTGAACTCAACAAATTCTGCATTCACCTTTCTATAAAATGGAGTAAATATAGACTTCAAGGGTTATGGTAAAGTGAACCTGTCTAGCTGGCTCCTGTATTAGTATATATCCTAAAGCAGCCTTTCCAACACAGAGGGACCCTTGTATCAACTTTCCAGGCTCTGCTAAAAATGACTATATCTACAACTCATGATACATTAGTGTGATGGTAGGTGGGAATAATGCTCTTACACTTGTGGTCATTAAAGCGGAGCTCCACCCAAAAAGGGGAAGTTCCTCTTTAAGTCTTTGTCTCCTGTTCCCCATTAACGATTGGCACCTTTGGGGAGCGGGTACCCGAATTTGACAGGTACTCACTCTAACGTCCGCTGCAATCGCCTAAGGCGATCGGAAACGGAAGTTGTCCTCCCCCCTCCTTCCCCGTAGTCTTCTGGGACACATGACAGGTCCCAGAAGACTAGGGGGTCATTCACAAAGTGTAGTACTTCTCGCGCATGCGCAGAGGGCACCCGGCTGTAAAGCTGCAAGCTGTCACAGCTGGGTTCCAACACAGACGGCCGGTGAAACCAACGGTGGTGAGGACACCGCTGAACTAAGGGACAGGTAAGTGGCTGTATTTTAAAAGTCAGCAGCTACAGGTTTTGTTGCTGCTGACTTGTATTTATTTTTTTTTTTCAGCTGGAACTCCTCTTTAAGAATTACCCCCTTAAAGATGGCTAAAAAGATTACAGTATATTTAAACCTTTACCTTGTAAAACAACCCATTCAGCTAAAATAGAAATGAAAGGCAAAACATTTGTGCATAGATATAAAAACCATTACAAACAATGTTTCCCCCCCTTTTTTATAAGTGATTACATTTTCTATATTCTCGGCTGTATAAGAGCTGGGGGAAAAGAAACAGCAGAACACCAATCTTCTCAGTGAATGGCTGTGCAGAGGGGGCATGTCAAGACAAGTCTGATCATTGGAGGAGAGCAGGCAGAGTTCCCAACACAGCTAGGGAACCGACCACGCTGTGCTCTCCTCCTTATTGTGGTCAGTTCTTAATAAGTACATGGTACAGCAGGTATATATCAGGAATATGAAACATTGAGTTTACATAATCTTCAATGGTGTCAGTGGGAACTAATCTAAAAGTTAAAAATATTGGGGAAAAAATGCCTAAAAAAACTAATGCAGCATATCAAATGACTTGTGAGGTGCAATATTTTACAGTTTTGCTCTTGGGCCATGTTTTCTATATACTATTCTGATGATGACCAAAAAGCCTGAAATATCTGTATACAGTTTGGCTCTATAAAATCAGGCTATATTTGTACTATATACTAGCAGTTCTTGATGTGCATCTGGTTGTTTGGGATGGAAAGGAATGACTTGCATGGCTCTGCCAACTGTCCTCAAAAGAGGAATAATCCTCTTATTGTAAGATATGTGATGGAATGAGACATGGGAATGCCTTCAGTTCTAAGAAGGCTTCACTTTGCTACACACTGATTTGGTTGGAGGACTTTTGATTCCTTTAGACCCTTTTCACCATGTCTAATAATATACTGACCAAAGTTGACCATACACCAATCGAAATTCAGCTGGCTTAACAGGGACTGAATTAGGACCAGCATGTGGCCATTTCCACTCAGGAGAAATCAATCCTTTCATCAACTTCTGTCGAACGAAAAAGCTGGAAAACTTTTCTCGATCAGCAGCTGCAAACAATCAACACACATAATGTGGGGTTTCAGGAAATCGGTTGCAGCTGCTGATCGGCTGCATGTACAACTGTCAGAATACAATGATTCATGGGGGGGATTACTCCATTCACCTTGTGTGTGTGGATGGAAGAATCTGTTTGTTTTCTACGTTCAGCCTGCTGACAGTATATGGCTAGCTTAGGTTGACAGATCTCCTGCTACCTGTTCTACTTTTAGACTCTGGTAAAAGTGGTTGTAAACTCTTATATATGTCTAGTGAAGTGACTGGCCTCAGGTGATACAGAGATAAAACAAAGCCTCCTAGATAAGTTGTACTTGTCTATCTGCAGCCCTCTCTTCTTTAGATCCTTTAGGCCCCATTCACACAACAAGTAGCAGATACTTGTTTTTCCTCCCACAATTTTGTTCTCCTGAGGAAATGTGTGTTGTGCATAAGGCAGCCCATTCTCTTGAATGGTCTGCCCTTTGAACAATCATTGCTCCAAAGATGCTTAGGGACCAAAATTGTGGTGCTGAGCCAGGAGAAATTTTACACTCATGTTTTGCTGCGATTTTTGTGTGTTTTGTCATGCAACAATGGCCTTAAAGTCGTGGAACGTTTGGGGTACCATTCAAGATGAATGGCACCCAAATGTGAATTGCACGTTTTGCCACAATATGAACTCCCCCATATGTGAATGGGGCCTAAAAGTCCAAAAATGACACAGCTTTTCTGAGTTTCCAGAAGCAGGGATTCGGGATCTGTAAGACACACTACACAGCTCAAAAATGAAAGCTGAGTGTAATCTGAGACCTGCTCAGAGGGAAGGGACACACGCCCTTCTACTCAATCTCATAGGGAAACATGCACGGCTCAGGCTGTCAATCACTAGCTATGTGCTGGAACTCCCCTCTCCATGCCCAATGATCCCTTGGAGTTGGCGCAGCCAGTCATAAATGACTGACATAACACAAATACTCCTGCGCTTGGGGGTGAACTTGATACGGTTATGGATCCATTTCTGAAGATCCTGGATGGTGCACGCCTTGCTGCCTTCAAAGGACTGGGGGAGTCCAAACACTGGATACAAAGAAAACAAACAGAGTGCGCACCGGCCTAGTGCATTACCTTAACCACTAGCCTACAGGGCACTTATACCCCCTTCCTGCCCAGGCCAATTTCCAGCTTTCAGCGCTGTCGCACTTTGAATGACAATTGCGCGGTCATGCAACACTATACCCATATGAAATTTTTATCATTTTTTGTGACAGAGCTTTATTTTGGTGGTATTTAATCACCTCTGTGATTTTTATTTTTTCTTAAACAAACCAAAAACCACTGAAAATTTTGAAAAAAAAAGTTTTTTCTTAGTTTTTGTAAATAAGTGATTTTTCTCCTTCGCTGATATGCGCTAATGAGGCTGCAGTTATGGGCACTGATAGGCTGCACTGATAGGTGGCACTGATGGGCACTGATGAGAAGGCACTAATAGGTGGCACTGATGGGCATTGCCAGGCATCACTGATGGGCACTGAAAGGCAGCACTGATATATGGCACTGATAGGCGGCACTGACTGGCACTGTTAGGCGGCACTGATGCGCACTGATAGGCGGCACTGATTGGCAGCACTGATTGGCATTGATAGGTGGCACTGACTGGCACTGATGGGTGACACTGAAAGGCAGCTCAGATGGGCACTAATATGTGGCATTGATGTGCACTGGCAGGCACTGATATGTGGCACTGATGTGGCACTGATGGGCACTGGCACGAGGCACTGATGAGCACTGACACAAGGCACTGATGGACACCGACAGGTGGCACTGCTGGGACTACACTGATCATCAGAGCACACTGATCATCAGTGCTCTGATGATCAGTGTACATATCCCCTCTGCGGAAAGCCAATTACCAGCTCTCCTCTCCACTCAAGCTGTCAGCGTGACAGCTCGAAAGGAGAGAAATGCCGATAACCGGCATTTCCCTGTTTACATGTGATCAGCTGTGATTGGACACAGCTGATCACATGACCGAGCCGACATCTTCGGCTCTTTCCATGATCGGTGATCCGCTCTGTCCGGGGAACACAGCGCACTGGCGATCGCCGAGCTGCGCGCTCCCTGAGCCGCGCATGCGCGGTGAGAATGGGAGGAGGTCATATGACGTCCTCCCAGAACGAGAGAACCACCTTGCATCTGTCATATTACTATATGGCGAGCAGGAGGTGGTTAAATAACATTTATTGATAAAAAATAATAGGTAATATACTCACAAAGAACAAATGTATAAAAGCTCATCATAAAGAACAGCACTGTCCAGTGCGCATGGTATGGCTATCCATATAGGAACATATATGCTTTGAGGCAAATGCATACTATAGAAGGATGTGCTTTGTTCACTTTCATGTGTGAGGTTTACAACCACTTTAAGATAAGACACCAACATGCTTGGAAACATTGGCAGGGTGAATCAAATGTTAAAGGGAACCAGGAGTGTCATTTGTGAACCAGTTGCCCATCACAATATAGTGACAGCAAGATCGGCTGTGGCAGCTGCAAAATAAACATAATATACAGGCTAAGGTCTCATGCACACCGGGCGCTTTTAATGCTGCTGTTAGGGATGTCTAGCATTTTTTCTTCTGCATCTTTGAAGCAATCATTGTTCAAAGAGCAGACCATTAAAGAGAATGGGCTGCCCTATGCACAACACGCATTTCCTCATGAGAACAAAATTGTGGGAGGGAAAACAAGTATCTGCTACTTGTAGTGTGAATGGGGCCTAAAGGATCCAAAGAAGAGAGCGCTGCAGATAGACAGGTACAACTTATCTAGGAGGCTTTGTTTTATCTCTGTATCACCTGAGGCCAGTCACTTCACTAGATATATGTAAGACTTTTCAACCACTTTTACCAGAGTCTAAAAGTAGAACAGGTAGCAGGAGATCTGTCAACCTAAGCTAAATGTTCCTGCATGCTAGCCTATGTGTTCATGTGTCTATGTGTCCATGCACACCTAAGCATTTAGAGGCAGAAAAAAAAAAACCCCACTGTCAGGGTGTTCAGAAGCAGTAGCGTTTTGGCAGAAAAACTTTTGATGTGTGTAAATGCGTCTAAACATGTATTAACGCTTGGCCAGAATAAATTATTATTCTCATAGATTGTAAACTCCAAGGAGCAGGGCTCTCCTAACCCTCTTGTATTGAACTGTATTGTTGCTGTATTGTCTCCCGTTATATTGTAAAGCGCTGAGCAAACTGTTGGCGCTATATAAATCCTGTATAATAATAATAATATTCTAAAGAAATTAATTAATACCTAAGCGCTTGACGTGCCTAAACATGTTACACACGTTTGCATGCGTCAAATGTTTTTTCTGCCAAAACGCTGCTGTCTGGAGGAAAGGCATCTAGGAGAGATGACCAAACGTCCAGTGTGCATGAAGTCTAATAGTACAGGCAGTACTTATATACTACAAAGGTGTTATAATGGAATACAACAAATAACAGTATCATCTGCTTTATACGAACCGCTATAAATCAATCAGACCTGTTCTAATGTTGTTTACGGGGAGGGGCTGTGAGAGGTAAGGACACCTAAATGTTATAACACAGAGGGGCCCCAATCAAATCTCAGTTCTGTAGCCATACACATTTAGTGAAAACAGACCACAAATAACAGCTTACCTAAAGCAGTATAATACATCACACTTACTTAAGTCATACACTGGAAGCACAGTCCAATGCCTGCTGCACAGTTAACAGCTGCAGGCACATAACCTGCTCCTAAATTAATTGCTATGTAAATAGGTAACATATGCATTATATATGTGTCTGCTTTTGCACAGTACAGCTAACAGCATTATTTACAAGCCTAAGGGCAAGGGAGGCTCTCACATCTGGAAACTGACTGAACAAAACTTCGCTGGAGATTATCTGCTTATTCGGTGAAAAAAAAAAAAGCAAGAAGCGAACTGCTAAATGCAACCATAGCAACCAATCATATTTCCTTTTAAGGATCTCAGATTAGTAGAAGATGGATTGTGATTGGGTGTTATGATGCAGCACTTAGTGCTTTATTCCTTGCATTGTTGTTTTCAATAAGTCTGTATGTGTGGTCATGGCGCAGAGATTCCTACAATCAGACCACGGATGTGCTAAAGTAGGACTTTCTCCGACATCAAAACATATGTAAAACGTTTATAATTTTTTTATTTTGGATAGAATAAGGAAGAGGTAACACCAGGGGCAGACTGACCATTTAGGAACTCGGCCACTGCCTGAGGGCCCAGGAAACATTCTCTTTCACTGCCAGCAACAGCAAAGGTGTCAGCTGTAATTTTGTAGCAGCCTTGGTACCTTGCTCCTGGGATTCATCCAGCCCCGGTATAAAGATACCCATTGATGTTAGCTGTTTGTTGCCCAGCTCTTGCCATTTCAACAGGTATGAATGACTGGTCAGCAGCACACTACTGTGCCTGGACTGGCATGTAAACTGAATGGATAATTATGCAGTACCCTCTAGTGGAGAGATATAGATATGACCAATGTAAAAAGGATTTTAAAGCCCAACATGGACTGATTTCTAACATAAATTGTAATTCAGGGCAAATAAAATAAACCAGATTTAATACATCTCTGAAATACATCCATATTTTTCATATAGTTTTAGCCCTTTTAGCAGGGGTCTCCAAGATTTCTAAGCAAGGGGCCAGTTAACTGTCATTCAGGCTTTTGGGAGGCCAGACTGTGTCTAGTAGTATTAGAAAATTCCCTGGCGTCAGCGGGAGTAAACAATGCCCCATCATTGGTTTTTGTGAGAGAAATAGTGCCTCATTGTTTGTATCAGTGAGAGGAATGGTGCCCCATTGTTGGTGTTTAGAGGAGGAATAGTTCCCCATCGTTGGTATCAGTTGGAGGAATGGTGCCCCAACACTGGTGTCAGTGGAAGGAAGTGTGCCCTATCATTGGCGTCAGTGGATGGAATGATGCCTCAAGGGCCAGATAAAGGCAAGCAAAGGGCCACATCCAGCCCGTGGGACACAGTTTGGAGACCACTGCATGCAAGCACTGAAAAAATAAAACTGTTGATGTGCCAGAAAAAGTATGCCCCCATTGTCACCTTGACATGACAACATGGCTCTTCAGGGATAAGCCCAGTCTACTACAGTGAAGGAAATAAGTTTTTGATCCCCTGCTGATTTTGAATGCTTGCCCAATCACAAAGAAATGATCAGTGTAAAAATGGAATGGTAGGTGTGTTGTACCACTGAAAGACAGAATAGCAAAAAAAAAAAATTCAAAAGAAATGCATATCTAACAAATTATGCACTGATTTGCATGTTCATGAGGGAAATAAGTATTTGATCCCCTATCATTCAGCAGGATTTCTGGCCACCAGGTGTCTTTCATACAGGTAACAAGCTGAGATTAGAAGCAGTCTCTTAAATGGAGTGCTGCTAATCTCATTTTGTTACCTGTATAAAAGACACCTGTCCACAGGAGCAATCAAACAATCAGATTCAAAACTCTCCACCATGGCAAAGACCAAAGAGCTGTCCAAGGATGTCAGGGACAAGATTGTAGACCTTCAAAAGGCTGGACTGGGCTACCAAACTATTACCAAGCAGCTTGCTGATGCAAGATCTCACCTCATGGAGTGTCAATGTTCATGAGAACAGGGAGGAATCATCTCAGAACTACACATGAGGATTTTGTCAATGATCTCCAGGCAGCTGGGACCACAGTCACCAAGAAAACAATTGGTAACACACTACGCCGACAAGGATTGAAATCCTGCAGTGCCCGCAAGGTGCCTCTGCTCAAGGAAGCACATGTCAAGGCCCATCTGAAGTTTGCGAATGAACATCTGAATGATGCAGAGGACTGGTTGAAAGTGTTGTGGTCAGATGAAACCAAAATTGAGCTCTTTGGCATCAACTGAACTCGCCGTGTTTGGAGGAGAAATGCTGCCTATGACCCCAAGAACACCATCCCAACTGTCAAACGTGGTGGAAACGTTCTGCTTTGGGGGTGTTTTTCTGCTAAGGGGACAGGACAACTGCACCGCATCAAAGGGGTGATGGACGGGGCAATGTACCGTCAAATCTTGGGTGAGAACTTTCTTCCCTCAGCCGGGGCATTGAAAATGGGTCGTAGATGGGTGTTCCAGCATGACAATGACCAAAAACACACAGCCAAGGCAACAAAGGAGTGGCTCAAGAAGAAGCACATTAAGGTCCTGAAGTGGCCTAGCCAGTCTCCAGACCTTAATTCGATTGAAAATCTGTGGTGGGAGCTGAAAGTTCGAGTTGCCAAACGTCAGCCACCAAACCTTAATGACTTGGAGAGGATCTGCCAAGAGGAATGGGCCAAAATCCCTCCTGAGATGTGTGCAAACCTGGTGGCCAGCAACAGGAAACTGACCTCTGTGATTGCCAACAAGGGATTTCCACCAAGTTCTAAGTCATGTTTTGTGAAGGGGATCAAATACTTATTTCCCTCGTGAACATGCAAATCAGTGCATAATTTCTTAGACATGCATTTCTTTTGAATTTTTTGTTGGTATTCTGTCTCTCAGTGTTACAATACACCTACCATTCAATTTTTAGACTGATCATTTCTTTGTGAGTGGGCAAACATTCAAAATCATCAGGGGATCAAATACTTATTTCCTTCACTGTATAATTCTGATGAATTATAAAAACCTCTCCTCATCTCCTCCTCCCTCTTTAACTCCATAACCCCTCCTTGTACGTCTCTCCAATATAAGCAATATTTAATTGCTTCAAAAACAGAAAAACACCTGTTGATCCTGCCAGAAATTCAGTGCCCTCCTAACTTCCTTTATTGATCTGATAACACAGAGCTTCTCCTGAACTAAAATCACAGTGTTTTCAGCCCTGCCTGAGTTCCCCTCTCTTGACAGAATACCTCCCGCATATATTATGGAGATGAGGAGGCAGGGGGGTTGGGGTATTCTGTAGTTCAAAATGGGAGAACTGGGCAGGGATGGCTGATAACATTGTTTGGGATTTCAGTGCAGAGGAGCAATGTTGTCTACCCATCAAGAAGGTTATGAGCTAATGCATTTCCGGCAGGATAAACAGATATTTTTCTGTACCTACAGTTTTTGAAGTGGACCTTCACCCTAAAGGGCATGTCATGTTGCCCTGCTTTTTCCAGCTTCCCCCTCTCTCGCAACTGGACATTTTTTAAAATTTAATGTCACTTATTTTTGCTGTCCTGTCGCACTTTGAATGACAATTGCGCGGTCATGCAGCACTGTACCCATATTAGTAATACCTGAAGGGTGTTTAACCACTTGCCTGACAGGCACTTTTACTGCCTTCCTGCCCAGGCCAATTTTCAGCATTCAGTCCTGTCGCACTTTGAATGACAATAGCGCGGTCATGCAACCCATATGACATTTTTATCATTTTTTTCACACAAATAGAGCTTACTTTTGGTGGTATTTAACCCCTTTCCGCCGACATCACACAAATATGCTGCCTCGCAGAACTAGGCTTTTTTCTGTGGAACTGCATATTTGCGTACCTCTCTTTGTGCTGGGAGCGCGCCGCACAGCGCAATCCCAGCACAAAGACTAGGGTGTCACTGAGAGCCCCGGGTCCCGTTCTAACAATCAGGACCCGGGACTCCCAATTCCGGGTCACATGATTGCTGTGATAGCCTTTGATTGGCTATCACAGTCACCAGTCACTGTGAAGCCTTCCCCCTTGGTTTTTTTTCTCTCTGAATGAAAGAGATACATTGCAGAGGGGAAAAAAACTGAGAAAGAAAGAAAGAAAGAAAGAAAGAAAGAAAGAAAGAAAGAAAGAAAGAGAAAGAAAGAAAGAAAGAAAGAAAAAATACCTAGATCAAGGTTTGATCTAGTTCAGTGCCAAGGTTAGTGTTTGGGTCAAGGTCAGGGTAAAAGGTCAAGGTCTTGGCTGTAGTACAGGTACAAAAAACAAATACCATACACATATGTTATTGCTGCAATCGTCAAGAGCTGGAAATTTTATTTTGGGTTGTTCTTTGGTGGTAGGTTATGGCAGTAACTAAAAACACACAGCTAAATTTGAAAAAAAATATATTTTTTTACTATTTTTGGCCAAAAAAAAAATCAGGAGATATCCATTACCATTTACCACCAAATGAAAGCCCAATTTGTCCTGAAAAAAAACAAGGTATAATTCACCTGGATGTACAAAGTAGTAGTGATGATATGTATGGTTTTACAAACACATGTCAAAATTGTAAAATTTTACTTAGGCTTTAAGATTTGTTTTACCTTAGGTGTGAACAGGTTAGTCACAACTGGGTGTTTACAATTTTCCTAGATAAACGAAAAAAAGAAACGTAAAATTTTGAAAAAAAAAACGTTTATCTTTGTTTCTATTATCACATTTTGCAAACAGGCAATCTTTCTCCTTCACTGATGCACTGTCAGTGTAGATGTCTCCTTTCACACTTGCTGGTTATCAGTAGTACTGTGTGAGGAAAGTACTGCCGATAACTGGCAAGTGTGCTTACATGGTGATCAGCTGTGATTGGACACAGCTGATCACGTGGTAAAAGGCCACTGTGATTATCTCTTTACCATGTCATGTGATCAGCTGTGTCCCAAGGACACAGCGATCACAGAGCGCTAGGTGCACGCCATTGGGGGTGCACGGGGGAACATATGACACCCTCCCAGAACTGGAGGATTGAGCTGCCGTCATTCGGCTATAGTGTGGTCAACAAGTGGCTAAGGAGTGTGATTGATGGGACTGAGGTAAGAGGTTTTCCCAGTAGAAAAAAGTACAAAGATTTCAGACCAAAACTTATTGATCACAGGACATGCCCACCAAATGTATAGATACATTCATGGCCAAAAATATTGACAACCCTGCACTTCTGTCAGATAATGCACCACTTCACCCAGAAAATTGTTGCAATTACAAATGTTTAGGCATTCTCATGTTTATTTCTTTTGTTTGTATTGGTATGACACAAAAAAAAGTGAAGAAACAAAAAGCCAAATCTGACACATTCCACACAAAGCCCCAAAAATGGACTGGACAAAATTATTGGCACCTCAGTTTAATATTTGGTAGTACACCCCTTGAAAAAAAATTACTGAAATCGTTTCCTGTAACCATCGATGAGTTTCTTACACCTCTCTACTGGAATTTTGAACCAGTCTTCTTTCACCAACTGCTCCAGCTCTCTCAGATTGGAAGGATTCCTTTTCCCAACTGATGTTTTGAGATCTCTCCACAGGTGCTCTGTGATTGACATCTGGACTCTCAAGCACTTTCTCTGAAACCATTTCTGGGTGCTTTTAGACATGTGCTTTGGGTAATTGTCCTTCTGTAAGACCCATTGCTATTGATGGAGAACCAAATTTTTGACACTGGGCCCTACATTGCACCCCAGAATTCTTTGGTAGTCTTCCGATTTCATAATGCCATGCACATGGTCAACACATCCAGTGCCTGAAACAGCAAAACAACACCAGTGAACCTTCACCATGTTTGACTGTAGGAACTGTATTCTTTTATTTAACCACCTTCTGCCCGCCATATAGTACAATGACGGGCGCAAGGTGGTTCTCTCGTTCTGATAGGACGTCATATGACGTCCTTCCATTCTCACCACGCATGCGCGGCTCAGGAAGCGCGCAGTGCGGCTATCACCAGTGCACTATGTTCCTCGGACACAGCGGATCACGGATCACGGAAAGAGCTGAAGATGTCGGCTCGGTCATGTGATCAGCTGTGTCCAATCGCAGCTGATCACATGCAAACACGGAAATGCCGGTTATCGGCATTTCTCTCCCTCACTAGATCTCCCCCACTAGATCTCCCTCACTAGATCTTCTTTGATCTTCGCGCTGCAGCTCAACTCCTCCTCTTAAAGCTCCGCCTCCTCGCCAGTGATTGGCCGCTGGAACTGTAGCTCAGGAAAGGCACACAGGTGGCCAATCACCGGCGAGGAGACGGAGCTTGAAGAGAAGGAGTCGAGCGGCAGGGCGAAGATCAAAGAACATCTAGTGAGGGAGCGGCCGGAGCGAGTGAAGAGGAGAGCGGCCGGAGCGAGTGAAAAGGAGAGCAGCCGGAGAAGGAAGACAGCTGACCGGTAAGTGCCTGTGCCGTGCAGATGGTGCTGCTGCAGCCAGGTATGCTGGCTGTGGATAGGAGAGGGAGAGAGTGAGCCCAGGCTGGAGCAGGGGTCAGCAAGGTAAGTATCATTGGTGTCAGCAGGAGGAATAGTGCCCCATCATTGGTGTCACTGATACCAATAATGGGGCACTATTCCTCCTACTGACACCAATGATGGGGTGCTATCCCCCCCCCCCACTGACACCAACGATGGGTTACTATTCCTCCCCCCACTGACACCAATGATGGGTCACTATTCCTCCCCCCACTGACACCAACGATGGGTCACTATTCCTCCCACCACTGACACCAACGATGGGGCACTATTACCCCCCCTGACACCAACAATGGGGCACTATTCCCCCCCACTGACACCAACATAGGGGCACTATTCCTCCCCTCCACTGACACCAACAATGGGGCACTATTCCCCCCCACACACTGACATCAATGATGGGGCACTATTCCTCCCACACTGACACCAATGACGGGGCACTATTCCTCCCACACTGACACCAATGACAGGGCACTATTCCTCCCACTGACACTGGCACTATTCCTCCAAATGATGGGGCACTATTCCTCCCACTGATACCAATGATGGGGCACTAGTCCTCCCACTGACACCAATGATGTGGCACTATTCCTCCCAATGACACTAATGATGGGGCACTATTCCTCCCACTGATACCAACTATGGGACACTATTCCTCCCACTGACACCAATGATGGGGCGCCGTCCTATGTGTCAGTGGGAAGAATAGTGCCCCATCACTGGTGTCAGTGTGGAAGTAATAGTACCCCATCATTGTTGTCAGTGGGAGGAATAGTGCCCCATTGTTGGTGGCAGTGGGAGGTATAGTGCCCCATCATTGATGTCAGTGGGAGGAATAGCGCCCCATCGTTGTCAGTGGGTGGAGCTCTAATAGGAAGAGGTGGAGCCTAAATAGGAAGGGGTAGGGTTTAAAGATGAAGGGGTGGATCTTAAACAGGAAGGGGTGGGGCAAATTTAGATGCAGGGGGGTGCCAGATTTTAGTCTTGCCTAGGGCAGCACAAAACCAAAATACCCAACTGTTTGTGAGCAAGATCTAGTTGCAGCGGCGGACTGACCATTTGGAAACTCGGGCACTGCCCGAGGGCCTGGGGTCAGAAGGGGGCCCCATGAGATGCCCCTGGTACCTTTCATAGGCTTTTTTGAGTTTGGGCAAGGACACAGGGGCCCCATGATCCCCTATTGCCCGGGGGCCCCATGAGTTGTCAGTCCACCCCTCTCTGGTTGCTAACCATATTATTGAACCGGTCCTCAGGTACCACTGTGAAGCTGAGGTCAGCCGTAGATTTATCCATGCATGAAGAGGGGAAAGAGGAGGGTTTAGAGACAGGTCATGTGTTGGCAAAGTTTGGAAATAAGGCCTGCAGAGTGATCATTTTTTGTGCACATATGCTCAAAAGGAGAGCTGATCTAAAGAATGAAAATGCACGGTGGAGGTATAGAAGTGTTTGATCTAAAGCAGGGTTTCTCAACCAGGGTTCCTCTAGAGGTTTCTAGGGGTTCCTTGAACATTGAGCAATATTTAGCAGATAAGATCTCACTGACACCATTGATCTTTTTAGCTGTCTGTAAGAGGTAATTCATCCAAATGACCACAAGTATTCTTCCCACTAACCATCACACTAATGTATCATGAGCAGTAGCTATTTATTACAGGTATTTATATAGCACCATCAGATTATGCAGCGCTTCACATATATATATTACATTCACACCAGTCTCTGCCCTCATGGAGCTTACAATCTAAGGTCCTTAACTCACACTCATACATATACTAGGGACAATTTGGAGGGAGCATGGGAGGAAACCGGAGTACCCGGAGGAAACCCATACATAATAATTTTTAGCAGGGTTCCCTGAGACCTGAATCTTATTTCAAAGTTTTCTCTGTGTTGGAAAGGTTGAAAAAGTCTGATCTAAAGATGCCAGATTTCTGAACTGAGCAATTTATGTGTCATGTAGAGCATTTACTTCATTTCTAAATAACTTTGTAACGCTTTGTACTAAAATCGGAATTTTTTTGTCAGTGTAAATGGGACAGATTATACAATAAAACGGATACATTTTATCTATTTTAACCATATTGTTGATTTATTTTTTTTTAACAACCACTTTTAGAAAAAAGCATATATGTATATTGTCTATAGATTGCATAGAAAATAAAGTCATTTTTTAAGAAGCCAAAGAAATAAAGACTTGCTTGTTCAAAAAAATAAAAAGATATTTTGTATGATGTATTTATTTTGTGCTCTTAGGTAGTAACAAAGTTATCACCAAATAAACAGACCCATAGCAGAAATGTACAAATTGCTCTGGTCCATAAGGGATATACAGATGTGAGAGCTCAACTAATTAAAGTGGTGGTAAACGGAATTAAAAAAAAAAAAAAAACACCTGCAAGGTGCTAGTATGCATTGCATACTAGCACATTATGAAGGACTTACCTTGAAAAGAAGCTCTCCAGCGGAGCGCTGTCACAGCTCCCCGGGGCTTCCATCTTCACCCGGTCTTCCTTCCGGGTTTGGGAGCTCTGGCAGGCTGACTGGCCAAGTCATGATGACATCACTCCCACGCGGGAGTCCCGGGCCACGGCACAGTGCTCTGAAGGAACGGCACGGCATGCCGTTCCTTGAGAGCGTATACTCCGAATATCTAAAAGAGCTAATATCTCCTAAACGGTTCAGGTTTAGGAGATATTAATTTTACCTACAGGTTATTATAAGCTTATTTGTAGATAAAATTATTAACCTCTTCCCGTCCAGCCCATGTCGATAAACAGCCGGACGGGACAACTGCGTTGCAGGTGGACATTTCTAAACGTCTCCCTGCATCCATTGCCTGTGCGTGCTCCCTGGGACACAGATTGCTGTACAGGACCTCTGTATGAGGTCCCGATTCATGTGATCACTAATTGGCCAATCAGTGATCACATGAATAGTAGTAAACAAGATGTCACGTCCTCACATCATTGCTTACTACTTGTGAAATCTGTGAATGATCACAGAGATCACATGGTACAAGGCTATTCACAACAGCCTTGTACCATGTGACCAATCACAGCTCTCACAGTAGTTCTCAATGGCTGCAGGATTGCTTGAAATGATTGTTTTTACAGCCTTTATGGGTGTAAAAGCAATCAGTGTAAAAAAAGAAAAAAAAAATCTTCATCACCCCCCACAAGTAGTACAGTGTCACTATGGTGACACTGTATTGCTAGGGTGACAGTATGAAAAAAAAACAAAAAACATAACTAATAATATAAAAAAATTAAATAAAAATGTAAATTTTTTTTTTTTAAAAAAATTATAATTTTTGGTTTTAAACTAATTTGGATTATTTTTTTTTTCACTAAAAAGATAGCTGAATACATTTTGGCCAAGATTTATGAAGAAAGATTATTTATTTGCAAAATTTTATAAGAAAAACCTTTTTTTATAAATGTTTGGACTTTTTCATTTCTATAGAAAAAATCCCAGTGGTGAGTAAATACTACCAAAATAAAGTTTTATCTGTCTCAAAAAAATGCTAAAAAATTCATATGGGTACAGTTTTGCATGACCGCGCAATTGTCATTCAAAGTTTGATAGCACTGAAAGCTGAAAATTGGCCTGGACTGGAAGGGGGTGAAAGTGTCCGGACTTGAAGTGGTTAAACTCCCTGGAGGTATTCCAGAGTGTACCTCGGGGTAAAGTTTCTGCACCACAAACGGTAACCCCGAGCTACACTCGGGAATACCTTGCAGCGCTGCTTCGGGATCTCTTCTTCACTTACCTTGTCCTGCGCTCCCGCGATGTCCCCCCTGCAGCGTCTCCGGCAATGTCCTCAGGCCGATGCCAGCATCTGTCTTCCGGGTTCTGTTCCCTGCGAGCCTTGGGACGTACGGGGGATGGAACTGGCGGGAAATTTTAAAAGTGACATTCACTAAATTCACTAAAATCACATAGTATAACATTACTGTATCAAACCATTTCACATACATTTTGTCCCTAGTGCTTTGTCCACATTTTTACTGTTCTTTGTGCCTTGAAACTGAGAAAAGTCCATGGCGTCCAAAAAGCGTCCCTTTAGGTCAAAAGTGGGTTTTAGACCAGCTAGAGCAGGGCTTGAAATTTGCACTCGCCAGCTCACCAATGGCGAGTGGAAATTATGGTGGGGGCGAGTGTGTCCCCCAGGGCCATCTTGCTGAGCAGGCTCTGAGCTCAGGCCGGATCTGTCATTGGCACTGGGAGCTGTCAGACTGCTCAATAGCTGAGCGCAGTGAAAGCAAAGGAAGGAGTGTGTGCTGTGCTCTCTGCCTCCCCCTAGAGTGCAGTACCCGGATCTGTGAGTGACCTACGAAGTACTGCAACTTTTTATGGGGGGGTGTTTGTGTGTGTGTATGCATGTACAATTGTACATGTGTCTGTGTGTATGTACATGTGTGTATCTGTACATGTGTCTGCGTGTATGTACATGTATGTGTGTGTGTACATGTCTGTGTGTGTGTATACATGTGTCTGTGTGTGTGTACATGTACGTACATGTGTCTGTGCATGTGTATTTCTGTGTATGTACATGTATCTGTGTGTATGTATGTCTGTACGTGCCTGTGTGTATACATGTTTGTGTCTGTGTGTGTACATGTGTCTTTGTGCGTGTGTGTACATATTTATGTGTGTATGTACATATCTGTGTGTATGTACATGTGTCTGTGCGTGTGTATTTCTGTGTATGTAC
Source organism: Staurois parvus (assembly GCF_062004578.1). Taxonomy (NCBI): domain Eukaryota; kingdom Metazoa; phylum Chordata; class Amphibia; order Anura; family Ranidae; genus Staurois; species Staurois parvus. Next base: position 3,180,066 of record NW_028318382.1, read on the forward strand.
ATGTATCTGTGTGTATGCGTGTCTGTACGTGCCTGTGTGTATATACATGTGTCTGTGTGTGTGTGTGTGTGTGTGTGTGTGTGTACATGTGTCTCTGTGCGTGTGTGTACATGTTTCTGTGTGTGTGTGTACAGGTGTCTCTGTTTGTGTGTGTTTGTTGGTGGCGAGTAACTCTAAGGCCTGGCTAGTAGCTCAGGACTTGAAATTTTAAGCCCTGAGCTAGAGAACAGCGATAGTAAATGAGAGCCACTTGCAGAATTGAGTGATGATTCGTGGGGAAATTCGTCATCAGATACTGAAAACGATTTTGCGACTTTGCTCAGTGATGTGCGAACTTGGCGCTATATTTCAAATTTCAGTGTTTTTTGTTAGATTATATTATTGAATTAAATTTATTATTTTTTATGATTATTTATTAAATTACAATTTCTGATTTCGTGTTTCAAATTTTGACATACCCGGGATGTTTACTAGACTCTTGTTCGACAGATTTCAGTGAGTTATTCTTAAAAATTACAGGCCTACAATAAAAAAACGACATATTACCATGCAAAAAAATGTACCGCTTTGAGCACAGAAATATGGTCATAATCAGACCACTAGGGAGGTTAAATAAGAGTTTGCTTCCACTTTAAATCTACAATCTGGAGATCCTGCCATGAAGGTCCTTGCTCAGGCACTTCCTGTTATTGAGTGACAAAATGTCCGTCTTCCAGATTCTCTCCTGTATTTTCACCATGTCACATGTGCTTCTCATTGTGTAGACATGTCCTGCCCTCTAGTTGCCATTATCAGGAAGCCTAATATAGTCCACACAGGCAGACAGGAACTGGTTATAAAGAGGCTGCAGGAGAACAGCAGCACTGAGATGTATAAAAGGATGAAATGACAATGAATTCTGTTTATGATCTACAATGCTTTAGCGAACTAAATGTCATCCAATTAGGTTCTACATCTACTTTAAACAGAGTTCCTCCGAGAGCATTGTGTAAAGCCAGGGCGCTGAACATCTTACAGCAACATCACAGACAATTACTCCAGGAACGATCTCTTGCAGAAATGTTGGCTTAAGCACATAGTAGCAGAAATGACATGGCTCACCGATTAGCCTTTATGACATGCCGAGCTAACTTTAATCTGTTTTACAAGGTATAAAATAAACATGCTTCAGTGGGGAATTGAGCAAATAAAAGCTTTGTTAGCAAATTTAATTTCTGTGAATAATTGCATATTTCCAAAGGTTTTAACTCACCTGCTACTCAGAGCATTAGTAATATGGCTGTGCATTGAGACGTGATTCCTCACACACTGGCCCCCAAATGTTTATATGAAGAAGATTAGTGACATGTCAGTGTATTAGTTAATAACGCTCTCCAAAACACACAGGTTAGAAATGTATGGCTCAGCAGTCTTTGCTAGTTCCCATCCAGGACTTTCCAATCTATTTGTGGCTGAGCCTGCAGAGAGGACACCTCACATACCAAGATTTATAAAGAGTCCATGAAACCCCTTCACCTGCATTGTAAAGTGGTTGAGGGGTATGCGTAAATCCTGGAGTTCCTCTTTTAGGGGTCTTTCACATGGGTGGCTGGAAAGGGGGGGGGCAGTAAAAACAGGCAACTGAGCATAAGTTTTACTACCCTCTGGTTGCCTGCCTGCCTTATACCTAACAATACCATCGGACAGGGCTGTACACATGCTGCAGCCATGATGCTTTGCTTCCCTGCCCCGACATTTTCAACTTGAATTGCAGAGTTTGATAGGCGGCACCACCTGTCAAATTTGCCCATTAATTTCAATGGGACTGCTCCGCAACTGAGAGCTAAACACTTGGCTCACAATTGCAATGCAGTCCTATTCATCAATTAAAAAAAAAACCAAAAAAACAGGCATAAGGAAGCGGCAATAGTGCATCCAGAATGCCTGTCAGCTGCTGCTATACTGCCCTTTATAATGTGATCCAGCTTGCTTTTCAGAGGGCAGTAAGCTTACTGCAAATGTGAAAAAGCCTTAAGCTGGCTATAGATGGATCGAAATTTGGCCAGTTCAGCAAACACCATCCAAATTTCATTCCATCTGCAGCCATTCACACTTGACAGAAGTCAATCTAATGATCGAATTCTCTCAAACAGGACTGTTGGAAAAAAGAAAAATAAGAAAGTGAGCGCTCTCTCAGCAGCAGCCAATGCACTCAGGGTAATCACAGCAAAACCCTCAAAATACACAAAGATAAAAGAAGTGCGGCGCTAATGAATATATGTCTCAGATGATCCAAAACACAATATGATGTATAAGCAGAGATCAATGCATCAGATAAATAATAATGTCCAAATAAATAAACGCAGGATCTTGCATGGAAGATAAAAGAACCAGGATCCAACGGTAAAATTGCGCACTCACCGGACGCGCTATAAGAAAGCGCATATGTAGTATGACCACTGGAAATCCCTCATCATGCGGGGACGGTAGATAGCCTTCCAGGAACAGGTGATCTCAGTGTAATGGACAACCTCCAGATCCAGAAATCCCCTTTAGACTGGGTGAATAATAAGTGAGGAACTCCCTCCGGTGGTGAAGATGAGCAATAGAATAACCTGAAATATGTTAGCTCCAAAAAGGAGCCAAAGAACACCTCATAGTGTAGTAGGTGTAGTAGGGAGGCCTCCCCTCTGATGATGTGCTGGAGCACGAAAGGCCTTTGGAGGAGCCAGCAGAGCGTGACATTTAGCCGCCTGGAGCCACGAGGAGGCCCAGCGGCCATTTTACTTTAGGGTCAGTTGCACTTCATTCATTTTTCATTGTCACAGTGTCTCTGCCCTGTTTTAAGTGCTTAACTTTTGGAATAAACATTTTTGTTTTATTACCTACTACACTATGAGGTGTTCTTTGGCTCCTTTTTGGAGCTAACATATTTCAGGTTATTCTATTGCTCATCTTCACCACCGGAGGGAGTTCCTCACTTATTATTCACCCAGTCTAAAGGTGATTTCTGGATCTGGAGGTTGTCCATTACACTGAGATCACCTGTTCCTGGAAGGCTATCTACCGTCCCCGCATGATGAGGGATTTCCAGTGGTCATACTACATATGCGCTTTCTTATAGCGCGTCCGGTGAGTGTGCAATTTTACCGTTGGATCCTGGTTCTTTTATCTTCCATGCAAGATCCTGCGTTTATTTATTTGGACATTATTATTTATCTGATGCATTGATCTCTGCTTATACATCATATTGTGTTTTGGATCATCTGAGACATATATTCATTAGGACTGTTGGAAAACTTTCATTTGATCAGCACCTGCAGCCAAATGGCTGCAGTGCTGATCAGTGTATTCTGACAGAGACAGCCTGTCTGATCAAGGTTTGTTAAGTGGAACTTAAAGTGATTGTAAACCCTCACCTTGTAAAACAACCCATTCAGTTTAAAATAAAAATTTAATTCAAAACGTGTGTATAGATATAAAAAACATTATATCCACTTTTTCCCCTTGATCACATACCCTCTGTTCTCAGCTGCATTGGACCTGGAGGAGGAGAAACAGCAGTGCACTGCTGAGAACTTACCCTACATACCAGAGAAAGTAAACAGATGTGTCATGCATGTGTAGACAGAGATCTAGCGTCATGTCTATTTACATATTATTCTATGATTCCTGGGATATGTGATGTCGGTATCCTAGGACGCATTACACTCCTCTAGTCATAGAACAGTAAGTAAAGGACACAGCACAAAATCTTTGTCTGCACATAAGCAAGATCTGGCACTGTGCCACTGGAGGGCCGGCTGCAGGAAGAGACCAGAAAGACTGGAGGAAGCAAAAAGGCTCCCTGTAATGTAAAAAGGAAGAAAGTGGCATGGGACAGAACATGGAGTAATAGAGTGTTGCAAGAGATGAGGACAGTGCTGGATCAGCTAGGCTTTTAAGTATATTAATCTAGCAAAGCACCAAAGGCAAGTGAGGAAAAAGACTAAAATTTGCATTGGGAGGGTGGAGTTCCTCTTTAACCACTTGCACACCTGAGGATTTACCCCCCTTAATGACCAGGCCTCTTTTTGCTACTCAGTGCTGCACTAATTCAACTGATAATTGCGTGGTCATGCAATGCTGCACCCAAACGAAATTTACGTAATTTTGTTCACACAAATAGAGCTTTCTTTCCGTGGTATTTGATCACCTGTGCGCTTTTTATTTTTCACAAAAAAACAAAAAGAGACTGAAAATTTTGAAGAAAAACAATATTTTTTACTATCAGCTGTAAAAAATATATAGTAAACTCAAAGTTAGTATAAATTTAGGCCAAAATGTAGTCTGCTACATGTTTTTGGTAAAAAAATCCCAATAAGTGCATATTGATTGCTTTGTGTGAAAGTTATAGCGGCTACAAACTATGGTATAGATACTGCAATTTACACCATTTTTTTGCTATACAGCGCTGCGCTAGTTTAATGGACAATTGCGCGGTCATGTTGCAATATGGTACATAAATGAAAATTATTCCCTTTTTTTCACACAAATAGAGCTTTCTTTTGGTGGTATTTGATCACCTGTGCACTTTTTATTTTTGGCGCTATAAACAAAAAAATTTTGAATAAAAAATTTTAAAAAAAACCAATATATTCTCATTTCGGTCATAAAAAATATCCAAAAAAACTAACATTTCATTATAAATTTAGGCCAAAATGTATTCTGCTACATGTTTTTGGTTAAAAAAAATCCCAGTAAGTGTATATTTATTGCTTTGTGTGAAAGTTATAGCGTCTACAAAGTATGGTATAGATAATGGAATTTACACAGCTTTTACTTTCTGATTGCTCATCACATTTCTTGAGGTGCTAAAATACCAGGATAGTACAAACACCCTCAAATGACCCCCTTTTTGGAAAGTAGCCACTCTAAGCTATCTGCTGAGAGGCATATTGAGTCCATGTAAGATTTATTTTTTTTCCACAAGTTTCTGGAAAATGACAAAAACATTTTTTTTTACACAAAGTTGTCATTTAAATGATTTATTTCTCGCACAAGCCATGGGCATATGTGCAATTACACCCCAAAATACATTCTTCTACTTCTACCGAGTATGGGCATACCACATGTGGGAGACATTTTGGGAGCCTAGCCACATACAGGAGCCTGAAATCCAATGAGCACTTTGAAAGCCTGAAGGTGCGTAACTTCCTCATTTCACTTCCTCAATACATATCACAGTTTTGAAGGCCTTGACATGCCAGGATAGCACCAAACCCCCCAAATGACCCCTTTCTGGAAAGTAGACACCCCAAGGAATTTAAAAAGAGGCATGGTGAGTATTTTGCAGATCTCATTATTTTCTCACAAGGTTTTCAAATATAAAAAAAGAATAGAAAAAATATGTTTTTGTTTTTTTTCTTCCTTTTCCAAAAACTTGTGGCAACAAATGAGATCTGCAAAATACGTACCATGCTTCTTATCAAATTTCTTGGGGTGTCTTTCCAAAAAGGGGTCATTTGGGGGGGCTAGGTGCTATCCTGGCATTTCAGGGCCTCCGAAACTGTGATAGGTAGTCTGGAAGTGTAATGAGGAAATAAAGTCCTTTAAAAGCCTGAAGGTGCTTATTGGATTTTGGGGTCCTGTACTTGGCTAGACTGTCAAAACGTTTCTCACATGTGGTACCCCCATACTCGGGAGGAGTAGCTGAATGTATTTTGGGGAGTAATTCCACATATACCCATGGCATGTTTGAGCAGTAAATCATTTAAGTGACAATTTTGTGTAAAAAAAATAAAAAAATGTTTTGTCATTTTCCAAAAACTTGTGGTAAAAAAATAAATTCTTCTATTGATTCAACATGCCTCTCAGCAAATAGTTTGGGGTATCTACTTTCCAAAAAGGAGGTGTTTTGGGAGATGGGGCGTTTTATGCCCAGCATTAGAAGTTTATGCCACACATCACTCACTTTTCTAACCACCTGAAGATCAAGCCTTTTCTGACACTTTTTGTTCACATGAAAAAAAATCTGTATTTTTTTCTAGGAAATTAATTTATTTCAAATGTTTTTATTGAAAGATTTTGATACAATACAAAATAATATATGTCAGTGCGGTTCACAATTGGGTACATACATACTTATATGAAAAAGAAAATCCCCCACCAATTGGCTGGGGGTATATGAACATATATCGAGTGTTTCAAAAGGTATTGTTTGTTTAGTGTGAACCTGTTAGGTGTGAAACGTTGTATAAGGTGGAACAGGATAGGGGAGGGAGGGGGGGGGAAGGGGGACACCAGTCTAGGACATAGGGTTGCAGTATTGTTCATTTATGAATATATTATCATTTTATAGAGCAGTTGGGGTTTTGTAGCCATAGAGACCATTGGTTATTGAATTTGTAATGGGAAGAATTATTAAGGGCTGACCTTCTTTCCATGTCGCATTGGAAGTTCAGGTCCGCTATAAGGGCAGAGAGAGAAGGGGTTTTGGAAGAATTCCATAGTTTAGTGATGTTAAGCTTTGCAGCTGCTAACGTGGATAATGATGGTACGGGATATGTTACTGAATTTGTCGATTCCTATATGGAGGAGAGCGAGAGCTGGATTTGGAGCCACTTGGGCTCCAACAACTGTTGAGATCAATTGGAAGATACTATTCCAGTACGATCTTAGAGATTTGCAGGTCCAAAGTATGTGTAGGGTTGATCCTGTTTCTCCACATTGTCTCTAGCAAGCGGATGAGGGTGAGGGTAAAATAAAGAGAGTTTGACAGGTGTAAAGTACCACTGGTGTAAAATTTTCATGTACGATTCCCAGTGGGAGCTACATCTAGATGCTCTGTGTGTGATGTTAAAGGTTCTTTCCCATGTGTGGGGTTGTATTGGTTGTGAGAGAAGTTTCTGCCAGTTAGATAAGGAGGTGGATTGTAGGGTAAACAGTGATCTGGTTATAAGCGTGTAAAAGGTCGATATCCCTTTCTTAGGATATTGCGGTTTATTAAGAAAGAGGTATGCGGTTGTAGGAACCTTCAAAAGATGTGGAATATTCATCTCTTGTAAGGAGTGAGCTATCCTCAAGTATGTGAAGATTTCACTATCAGGAAGGTGAAACTTCTGTTGGATGGTCGGGAAGGAGTCTAGTTTGTGGTTTGTATAGAGGTCTTGTATACAGGCTATATCTTGATTTTCCCAATGTAGGAGGTTCAAAGAAGGGGTAAGAAAGTGCAGTACGGTGATTGGGGTAGGAATTGCTTTTGACTCTGAAGAGTTAGATAGTAAGAGGTCATACCAAGCTTGTGTGGAGGCCCGGAATTAAGGGTGTTTGGGTAGATTTCTGGATTGAGAAGTTTGTGGTAGGAATAGAATGTCACAAAGTGTTGGCGGAAGGTGAGGGAGAGTTTCCATAGTGGTCCACGTTTTTTCGATAGTTGGGTGCCACCAAAAGTAGAGTTGGTCTATAAGTACAGCATTATAGCATGATTTTAAGTGCGGAAGACCTGCCCCTCCTCTACAGGTTGGGTGTATAAGAAGGTTTGTCGTACATCTGGGTTTCTTTGAGTTCCAGAGGAATTTGGCAAGTAATGCTTGTAGTTTGGAGAAGAAAGCATTGGGGACGGGTATGGGGAGTATGCGAAAAATGTAAAGGATTTTAGGCAGTATGCACATTTTTAGAGCAGCTACTCTTCCCAGTTTTGATAATGTGGATGTGCGTAGGTTTTTAAGTTCTTGAGGGATGGATTTGAGTATTCGCTTATGATTTGAGGTGTAAAGTTGGTCTGTCGAGGTGGTAAGTTTAATTCGCAGGTAAGGGATGCTGTGGTGCTCCCAGGAGAAGGGAAAGCGTTTGAGGAGTATTTTCTGGAGCTTAGTAGGTATATTAAGGTTTAAGATAGAGGATTTGGGCGCATTGAGTTTGTAGTATGATACCTCTGAGTATTTGTGAAGATGTGTCTGGATCGTTTGGAGTGATTTACGTGGATTGGTAATCATTAGTATGATGTCATCTGCAAATAGGCTAATTTTGTGTTCTCTTTTGAGATGGGTGATTCCTGTGAATGTTGGGTCCTCTCTGAGTTTTGAGGCTAGTGGTTCAATGAGTAGGGTGAAGATTATGGGGGATAGGGGAAAACCTTGTCTGGTACCGTTGGAGATGTTGAAAATCTGTGATAGCGTACCGTTGGTTAGCACTCTCGCTGAAGGGTTGGAATAGAGGGCAAGAATTGCCAATAGCATCCAGTCTGTGATTCCAAACTTATGAAGCGTGAGTGTCATAAAGTGCCAATGTATTCAGTCAAATGCTTTCTCAGCGTCAAGGGATAAAAGTAAGGAGGGTCGTTTAGTGGTTTCTAATGTGTGTAAGAGAGAGATGAGTCTTCTTGTTGCATCTGGTGCTTGGCGACCAGGAACAAATCCTACTTGGTCTGGGTGGATTAGTGTAGGTAGGTGGGGAAGCAATCTTCGGGCAACTAATTTAGCGTATAGTTTTATATCTGTATTTAGTAGTGAAATCGGTCTGTAATTCTGGACAAGTTGGGGGTCTTTGCCGGGTTTTGGGATAGTTGTGATTATGGATTGCAGCATTTCATTACGGAATGTACCTGTAGAAGCGGCATGGTTAAAGAAAGCGGTTAGGTATGGCGTAAGGTTAGGGGCAAATGTTTTATAAAATTTGTTGGTAAAGCCATCATTCCCTGGAGATTTTTTCAGGGGTAAGGTTTTTATAGTGTTCTCTACTTCTATGGGAGAGAATGGGATAGATATAGAGGTGAGTTGTGATGGCGTAAGATGGGGTAGACTAGTGATAGTTAAGAAGTTTTGTATGGACAATGTCGTTGGTTGGTGTGTATCTGGATCATCTTTGATATTGTACAGGGTTTGGTAGTAAGTTGCAAAGGTGTCAGCTATGTCTTTAGGGTTTGTAAGCGAAGTACGGGTAGTTGGGTGTAAAATTCAGGAAATTTTAGATTTGAGGGGTCTTTGTTTGATTATTTTTGTTAGAAGTGAGTTTGCTTTATTACCTAGGGAGTAAAATTGTGATTTAGTTTTTTGAAGGTTGAGGTCATATTTATATAGTAAAAGGGTTCAGAGCTGGTGTCTGTCTGAGGTGAGGGATGCAGATGTGGAGGCGTTGGGGGTTTGTTTGGTAATTTCTTCGTTTAGTTTTATGGAAGCTAGAAGTTGATCGATTTGTTGAGATCTGTGTTTATTGATTCGGGAGTTGAGTTGTATGAGAATACCTCGCATATAAGCTTTGTAAGCGGGCCAAAGTGTGGTTATAGAGATATCAGGTGTAGTATTCAGGTCAAAAAATAAGTTATGAGCTTCTAATAAATGTTTTTTATTCTCTGGATTCTTTAATATGGTAGAATTCAGTCTCCATATGGGGGATAGTGCTGAGCGTTGAGAGTCGTCCAGGATTATGTTGATTGGAGCGTGGTCTGACCATGTGATGGAGCCAATGTTGGATGACGTTACGTGTTGTAGAGTCCATTTATCTGTAATAAAGAAATCGATTCTGGAGTAGGACAGGTGGGAAGGGGAGTAGTAGGTGTAGTCTTTTTCGGTGCTGTGTTGACATCTCCAGATATCATAAAGGTCGTGATCATGCAGGAAACGATTGAAATTCTGTTTGGGGGATCTTTTGTTGGAAGACGAGTCTAGGAGTGGGTTGCCGATAACATTGAAGTCTCCGCCGATGATAAGTCTGCCTTGCTTTTGGGAAGAGATAATGGTGTGAAGTTTACGATGGAAATGGGCCTGATTGTTGTTTGAACCGTAAACATTCACTAGAGTGTAGAGGGTATCGTTAAGTTTTCAGATCAGGATATGATAGCGACCTTGAGGGTCAGCTATTTCTGAAACATGACTGAATTGTATAGTGTCCTTTATAGCTGTAAGAACGCTATTACGTTTCTTAGGATTGGTGGCCATATAAATGTGGGAGAATCGATGTAGTTGTAGTCTGGGAGTCTTGGATGTTGCAAAATGTGTTTCCTGTATGAAAAGAATGTCCGCATGAGATGCCCGAATTTCCTTTTGGAGCATCAATCTTTTAAAAGGGGAGTTTAGGCCACGAACATTTAGAGATGTTATGTTAATCATAATGTAGATCCTTGGTACGGTTTATGGGGTAGTCGGGTTGGTGTTTAAGGCCTTGATCCAGGCTGGACGGATACAGTTGCGAGGAAGATTTTTTGGTCTGGGCAGTGCGGAAATGGCTCGGTCGGAGTTTCAGAAGCTTTGTTCCATGTTCACTTGGAAGACTTAGTTGAGCTGGTGAGGTGTTTGGTTGACTGGTGATGCAGGAAGGGAGGGATGCGGACAGGGATAAAAAAAGGCTTGCAAAAAATGCAAGAAACTTGAGTAGATTGGTACGCTACTTCAAAACTGGGGGGTGTGAACAAGCATTGACCATAGATAAGGTCATGCCAAACAATGTTCTGTAACAAGAGAATTTTCTAATCGGGCCGATCGCCAGATCTCAATAGGATGGGATATAGTGGAGTAGAGCGTCAGAGGTGCGGAATTTAAAGTGGATTAAAAGTATACTATGTCAGAGTCATTCTGCTTCCATCTGATGCGTATTTGCAGAGGTGGATTGTTGGGGATCCGCGGGTATTATGTTCCATGTCTTCAATAAGTCTATGCCCGCTTCTAGGTTTCTAATTGTATAGATTCTTCCCTGGTGTCTGACAGTTATTTTTGTGGGGAAGCTCCATTGGTAAGCAATGCCATGGTTCCGTAAGGCTTTGGTGATGGTAACCAATTTTTGTACGATTAAGGAGCGTAGCTTTTGATAGGTCTGCGTATAATTTGATGTTTGCATGTGATGCCGGGAGTGGAGGGGGGGTTCTGGCTGCTGCCATTATCTTCTCCTTTATGTGGTAAAAATGAATACGTGCCAAGACATCTCTAGGGATTGATGCTGACAGGAAAGACGGTTTGGGTATTCTATGAGCGCGGTCTATGGCGAGCTCTACATCTGAGAGAGACGGAATAAGGTGTTTCATATATTGTTGGATGTAGGGTAGCAGTGCCTCGTTGGTGATATTTTCAGGAATACCCCTAAATTTGATGTTGTTGCGTCTGGAATGATCCTCCAGGTCCGATAGTTTCAAATTAATTTGTTCGATGTCAGACGTGTGGTCAGCATGTGCGTCAATCAAGTCGTTGTGGGCTGTTATTTCCCCCATCTTTGTCTCAATATGGCATAATCTGTGGTCCTGTTTTTGAATCACGGTAGTGATTTGGGCAAGTGATGATGTTAGGTCTCTGTGTAGCGTCTGCCTGAGTGAGAGGAGCATGTTTTTCATGCAGATTTCAGAGATAGGTTGGTCAGACACAGGGAACGATTCTATCACTGGAACATCATTGGCATGTTGAAGGGATGGATGGATGAGGGTTTGGTAGGTGGCTGCAGTGTCTGTGTCCAGGCATGGTCTGGATTTAGCTGGGCTACTTGTTGTGGGGGACAGGGGAGGAGATGACTCACCAGGGTCCTCTGGGTAGAGCGGGTACTGCAGCCTGGGATCTGTCTGCTGGATCCTGTCATCCTCCTCATGTCTGCCTGCTCCGTTCAGACATCTTGGATCCCTTCCTGAACAGCAGGGAAGAAATGTGTAAGTTTTCCCGGCTGTCCCGGGATTTTTCGATGGCGGGGCATTGCTGGGGAGGGTTGTACACCTCTTCCCTTGTCCACTGTGTGGTTTAAATCCCCTGGGGCCGGTGTGTGCCATGTCGGGTCTGGCGGATGGACGGAGAGGTATTCACTGCACGTCCATTCAGGAGTCGGCTGCGCATGCGCCCCCCAGGAAATTAATTTAAACACCCAAACATTATATTTTTTTTTAAAGCAGACACCCTAGTTAATAAAATGGTGGGTACTACAATTTTTTATGGGACATAGTACGCACGCAGCGATTTTTCAAATGCAATTTTTTTTTTTTTTTGTAAAGATACCAAACATGACATGCTTTAAAACTGCGCATGCACCGTGCAATGGCGACAAACTGCATACATTTTTAATATCCATAGGCAACGTTTTAAAAGCCTTTAAAAGGTACCATATTAGATTTACAGAGGAGGTCTAGTGTTAGAATTACTGTCATTACAGGTGTGCGCGCATGGGAGGGGCAAGGTTTTTTTTTATGTTATTTTGATTTTTAAATTATTTTTACACTGTACCTTTAATTTTTTTAGCACTTTTAATGCTATCACAGGGAATGCAAATATCCCCTATAACTTCAATGGGGAATTGTCATATATTCCTTTTTGAGAAATCTGGGGTCTATCAGACTCTAGATATCTCCTCTGCCCTTACATTATCTAATCAAACCAAGATCGGTGTGATCAGATGCTTTCCCAATTTACAAATGGCGCTGTTTATATGCTGCGAAACTGAAGTGATGAAATGCTCGTAGCTTCTGATTTCTTAGGCTATAGAGATGATTGGCACCATTCTGGTCTCCAATCAGCTCAATGGTCAGCTGGCAGAAACACCGGCTGCATTCTCAGGTTCCCCCGATGGCACGGAACTGCCCGAGAAGGCCGTGGAAGGCAGCGGGGGAGGGTGGGCATCATCCCCCGCTGCTTGTAAAAGCAATCCTGCAGCTAATTAGCCACTAGGACTGCTTTTACATGAAAGCCGATCGACAGCTGAAAAAAACGATACCAGGATGATGCCTGCAGCTGTAGGCATCATCCTGGTATTACCATTCAAAGTCCAGTGAGGTACCAGTACGTCGCTGGTCCTTGTTTGGTATATATGCTATGTTCTTTTTTTTGTATGCAACCTGTGGACTGAATGAAAAAAAGAGAAGAAATCTCTGCCAGAAAAAGTGTGTGGTATGCCTACCATTAGAATATACCGCCCTGCATCCACCCACTTCTAATGGTGGGCACACATTAGGTCACACTTTGCCACAAGCGCCAATTCCAAGATTAACAATCAATACAAGAGGGTTAGGAGGGCCTGATCCTGGGAACTTACAATCTAAGAGATATGTGAAAGACCAAGATGTACTAGACTGCTGGTATCGCCAGTTCACCAAAAGGTAGCGCTGCACTAGTACTGGCACTCTGCTGCATATGAGAGTCATCAAAATTTACTGGCAAGTGCTAACAGAGATCAGTCCTGATTCTGCGAACACTGCGCTTTTGTGTGCAATGTATCAAGTGACAGTGACCTACTTGCTGGGGAGAAGGGGGGGGGGGTAAGCATAGGGGCTAAATGCAGGTGTAGGCAGGTGCCGGGGCTGATCCTGCTAACGCTGCGTTTTTGGGTGACGCTATACTAATGTGAACACTGGTATAGTGCTTATCTGATCAAAGACATTGATCTGTTCAGACACTATACTAGCAATGGAGGTTTATTGTGAATGAGCGTCTTCCTGGCAGTCAAGGGGTTAAATGTGATGACTGGTGTACTTACGGGCAATCTGATGCTATCTGGGAGGGGCGTGAAAACCACGGGAACGCAAATCATGTGTATATATATATATATATATATATATTTGTGATTTTGCGCACCCATGTCGCCCTGTAGCAGTATTTCTGCTATAGGGTGATCAGGAAGCGGTTACAGAAGCGGTTTGTGTTACGTCGCTGCGTTACTTTAACTGACAAACGCACCGTCATGCAACACTGCACCCAAATTAAATTTACTTCCTTTTTTTCCCACGAATTGAGCTTTTTTTCCGTGGTATTTGATCGCCTGTGAATTTTTATTTTTTGCGCTATAAAAAAAAAAGGCTGACAATTTTGAGAAAAAAAACAATATTTTGGACTTTTTGCTATAAAACATGTCCAGTAAAAAATTAAAAAATCAATTTTCGGCATAAATTTCAGCCAAAATGTATTCTGCGACATGTCTTTGCTAAAAAAAATCCCAATACGTGTAAATGAATTGGTTTACGTGAAAGTTATAGCATCTACAAATAGTGGGAAAGATACTGGGATTTTTTTTTTATACTAATAATGGCGGCAATCAGCGACTTATGGCGGTGATCAGCGATTTATGACAGTGATCAGCGACTTATGGCGGGACTGGGGGGAACTGACTTGGGATCACTGACATCCCCAGTGACACCAATACAGTGATCAGTGCAAAAAAAAACACTGACACTGTACTAATGGCACTGGGGAGGAAGGGGTTAACTTTTTTTAGGCAATCAAAGGGTTAACTGTGTGAGGGGAGTGTTTTACTAGTGGGCGGGGGGTGTGGACTTCACAGGAACACACTGATCCCCAGAGCTAAACTCCGCTCTCAGGAACAGTGTGTTGGGAACTGACAGGGAGCAGAGCTGCATTGTAAACAATGCAGCTGTGCTCTGTGTCACTGTTTGCCGGCAATCGCCGGGACCCGGCGGGTAATGACCAGCCGGGACCTGGTGATTGACACCCGCAGCCGCGATCGGTAATAACAATAGTTATTATTGACTTGGAAAATCTCCTTCCTGGATTCCCAGCATGTTTTGCAGATTCTCCTCTGCTGTTTACTTCCCATTTCTAAAGACTACATATCCCATGATACCTTGCTGCCTGCAAGCCGAGATTCTTGTACTGTCACCGCCTCCTGAAACTCTTCCTCTCAGCTCCTCTGTAGTTCAGAAGGCAGGCTTTATCAAATGTGTGACACGGCATTGCCTACTCACGTGGTATAGTGAATACATGTCACAGAATTCAAGGAGGTAAATGTGTGGGGATCTTCACAAGGCAACTTTACAAATTTCAAAAGCATTCAGAGTAATAGAAGTAGGCTAGAAATAACTGGAATACAATGTGGAAATTAATATAAAGATTTTAGGCCTCATTCACACTATGCCTAGCAGAAATTTGCATTCTCACTCTCGATTTTGTGTGATTCTCATACAGAGACATGTGTTGCACATAGGGCAACCCATTCACTTGAATGGGCTTCCCTATGAGTGACTGTGGCTCCAAAGAAGCTTAAGGAGCAAATTTTGGCCCTGAGCCAGACTTTACATTTTGACCATAGATGCGCTTTAACATATCCAATCTAGGTATGAAGTTTTGGTCCACCATCCAAAAATCAGAACCCAAAGCAGAATTATTATGAAACAAATCTTGTTTTACTGACTGAATTCTATTACAAGGCTGTGATAACCCTACAATGAATTAACTGAATTGTCAACAACTGCATTAAACTCAGAGAAATTACTTCAATTAGCTATTTAGGCCAGTAACATCTCGTATATATTCATTTCCTTTCATTTCCTAGATTGTAAGCTCGAAAGAGCAGGGCCCTCAAACCCCTCGTATACTGTTTTGTTACTGTATTGTCTCATGTACTGTCCCCCACTACTCTGTTCAACGCTGAGCAAACTTTTTGGCGCTATATAAATACTGTATAATAATAATAATAATTAACTAGGAATGCAAAGCCATTGTGGACGCAAGTCCAGCCAGGGCTTAAAGTAAACCTGACATTTGAGAAATACAGGGACTGCCTCAGTCCACCCTAGTTGTCGGGCTGTTATGCTGACCCTCTGGCTTCAATACTTTCTAAACCATGGAAGAAGCATGCCTCAGGGGCTTTCTCCACTTTGTTGTATCTTAATTTGCACAATTCAAGGTTAAAAACAATTAAAACATTGGCCATCAAATTTCTTTGACAAAGCATGCGGTTAGCATATGAAGTGGCCATTATTGGCCGATGTTTTAATAGTTTTAAACCTTGGGTTGTGCAACTAATGCTGAGACTGTGCTCAAAGTGGATCTTTTAGGGCCCATTCACAACATAAACTGTACGTAACTGTGCGTTCTTTTCTTGTTCCTATGCATGGATTTGATGCACGTTCTACATGCAGTTGACACGTGTTTTACATGTAGTTGATGTGCCTTTACATGCAGTTGAAATGCGCTTTTCTATCTGCATTTGACCTTTGAGGTCTCTCTTTTCTTGGGCTTTTATGTGCACTGTGATGCGTTGCAGTGCAATTGCATGTGTCTATGCAGTTGGAGTGCAGTTTAAAATGCATACACTTGCATCCCACTGCGTTAGGTGTAAAAGGGCCCTTATTGAGCATTACTGCAAAGTTAGTGGTTATGAATGCGTAATGAGACTCAGACCTGGAACACAGAACTTAATCAAGAAGGTTGGAGAAAAGTCAGAAGTCTTTATTTGATTCCTGTTCCTGGTCAGTGACTCAAAGGGGTGTATTTAAAAAAACATTTGTTGGGCGAATGTCACAAGCATTTGTACAGGCTGCACAAATTTATCTCTTATTTTCTCTAATACTACTCCTTCCCATGATTGTCAGATTAATCTAGTTGCCGAAAAGCGGTATATTTTTATTCCCATTCAGAATATATACTGCATTTTTGGCCACTAGATTGAGCTGGTTAAATGTCAGTACCATCCCTTGTTCTGATTAAAAAATAAATTACCCGCTGCTACCAATCTGACATCCATGTGGGTGCGGTTGTGTGCAGGTTCCTGAACCCACACTGTGCATATGGGGCAGCGCATCCGCACTTGCACGGCTGTCAAGGGAGCAGCAGCTGTGTCCTTGCAGTCGCTGTGTCCTGATTGACATGAATGTAATTGCTTGCACAGGGATGCATGGAACACCTGTGCACGTCGTGCAGGCAAAAATAGCTCTTGCAAAGGCGTACACTTGAACAAACCTGCAAGGGGCCCATTACCAAAAAAAAAAAAGAATGTTTAAGTTTACTACCACTTTAAGTGGCTTCATAGTTTGGCGGCCATCACGGTAAATTGAAGGGCTCACTTTTTTGCCTATTTCTATATTCTTTTAGTAGTGCTGGAGTAATCATGCTTTCAAAACAAGTCTGAAAACAAATTATTAAAGGGAATCTGGGGAAACATATGGTACCGTATGGCTATGTACTTATAGGTGCAGGTTTAAGGGATGTTGTCCCAACTTGGCTTCAATGTCCAGCAACAAGATTGGAGTCAGTCTGACCATCCTTCATACTACAATGTTAGTAACTTGCTGGGTAGTGTCATACTTGTAACCAGGAAGACAACACTGTAACAAGCAACTAAGTAGTTAGCAACAACAGCTACCATACTGGTGTTCTTACATATTCCCTTCATCATGGAACTTTTAAAACACAAATATAGAACTGAGAAATTGCATGATTACAGTTCTGACAGATTGCTGACACCTGAGTCCGTTCTCTGTATTGGCATTTATTATTTATTTATTATTTTTATTGAAATACTGCCAAATAGCCATTGGCTACTTCAGACTGAATGATACCCAGCCTCAATCAGCCCAGACGTCTGTACAGGTGGACATGGCTCCACCACTGTTCTCTGGGCTACAAGAAGTATAGCCATTGGCCAGTCTGTCAGTGCACGTCACTGCTGGGAGGAAAGGCAACTGCCCCATGTGCAGTGTTTTCACATGGGGTGCCACTTGGACTGCTGTACCTCATCATGTGTGCCCTGCAGTGGTGTACCTGGGGAAAGTTGGTCTTCACCAAATACCACTTAGAAGGTGCAGCTGCCAGTGGCAGCAGTGTGACACTTAATAGAACGTTCTGTTCTCCAGCACCCAGCACTAAAAAAAAAGAAAACTGTCAAACTGAGTAACAGAACTATAGTGGTGGCTCAACTGGGAGAAAGAAAATATAAAGGACTGCACCATAAACAATATAAAAAAATATGAGCACCCAAGTGCACACAAACTGACCTAATCTCACACGGAAGCTGCTTTTCAATTATAAAGTAATCACCATATATGAATTAATGTGTAAATAGAACAATGATAACCTTCTGCTCCTGGAGGACGTTGAGTGATGAAACTTGTAGGGCGGGGCTTGGATGTGACATCACCACGCGCGGCTGTGGTTGGACTCGTAGTTTGGTTTTCGCGGCCAGAGATAACCCAGTTTATTACAAATGTGCCGAATTACTTGTGTCAGTGGCCACACTCGCTAATGTGAGTGGACTGATGTTTTTACACAATAAATAAGTTTAAATGGTTTTATGCTATGGGAGCTCCGCTTTTTTCTTATTGATGCGATTGATTGAACCATGAGTGTGCTGGTCTGAGAAGTCCTATGAAGGAGGACCATGAGGCTGCAGATTGTTACTCCCAGAGCAACACGCAGTTTAGCTGGTTTACGATTTGACCAACATAGGGCTCTTGTGAGTTTATTTAGTTTGTCTGTAAGGCCACTCAAGCTCTAGGAATGCAGAGCGTGCCATGAAATGTTTATTCCACAATTTAACAATCCATACACAATTCCTAAAATCCAACAGGAACAGGACACATTAATATTAGGTATATACACTGCTCAAAAAAATGAAAGGAACACTTTTTAATCAGAGTATAGCATCAAGTCAATTAAACTCCTGAAATATTGATCTGGTTAAAGAGTTAAAGAGGAGTTCCACTCACACTGTAAAAAATGTCAGACAAAAACTGTAGCTGCTGACTTTAAAAAAACATCCACTTACCTGTCCCACGATCCCGCGGTGTCCTCCCCATAGCCTGTTTCACCAGCCATCTGGTATTCCAGGTGTCGGCATCTTCAGTGTGGGCACCCGGCTGTGGCAGCCTGCGACTTCACAGCAAGGTGCCCACTGTGCATGCGCAAGTTGCACTGCGCTTCCTGAATTGCCCCATAGTCTTCTGGGACCTGTCACTTGTCCCAGAAGACTACGGGGAGGGAGGGTAGGAGGACAACTTTCGCTTCTGATGGCCTAGGTCAGGGGTCTGCAACCTTTAAGACATAAAGAGCCACTTGGACCCGTTTCCGAGAGGGAAAAAAAGACTGGGAGCCGCAAAACCATTGCAACATTTAAAACAAATCCGACACTGCATATATTGCAAAAAGCGCTCTGGTCATGAAGGGGGTTTAAGGGCCCAGTAAGCAAAGGGTTAATCAGGGCCACAGTGTATCGTCATAATCACAATCATAGCCTTAGGTCAGTGGTGGGCAACCTTTTCAACTGAGCCAAATCTCGCCAAAACCACGATTAAAATTTATTTTGAGAGCCACATTTTTAAAACTGAAAATACATCCCCCATATAGTAATTCATCCCCCATAGTAATTCATCCCCCCTATAGTAATTCATCCCCCCTATAGTAATTCATCCCCCCTATAGTAATTCATCCCCCATAGTAATTCATCCCCCCTATAGTAATTCATCCCCCCTATAGTAATTCATCCCCCATATAGTAATTCATCCCCCCTATAGTAATTCATCCCCCATATAGTAATTCATCCCCCCTATAGTAATTCATCCCCCCTATAGTAATTCATCCCCCCTATAGTAATTCATTCCCATATTGTGTCAATTCACTTACCTGTACTCCGCGCGTTCCTCTCGCCGTGTTCCCGCGCAGTTCTGGTCTTCAGGGCGGACTGTGAGAGGAGAGGAGTTCGTCACGCTGCCCCGCCTACATCCTGACAGCCAATGTTTGCCACGCTCCGCGGGCCGGATTATAAGGTCCGCCGGGCCGTAGTTTGCCCATTGCTAGGCTAGCTGCAGAGTCCTGACTTTTGGGGCGGCCGCCCGAGAGGAGGGAGGGGAGCGGGCGCCCGGCACACAGAAGAGCTGCATTAACCTCCCTGGCGGTATGATTCCTTCCGATTTTTTGTGCTGAAAGTGGTACCATTTTTTCGCATGGAAATAGTTTTTTATTGTAGGCTGTAATTTTTAGGAAAATTTCCCCACAAATCATTATCACTCAATTCTGCAAGTGGTTCTGATTTACTATCGCTGTTCTCTAGCCGGTCTAAAACCGCTTTTGACGTAAAGGGACGCTTTTTGGACACCATGGACGTTTCTCAGTTTCCAGGCAGAAAGAACAGACAAAATGCAGGCAGGGCACAGGACAAAGCACTAGGGACAATATGTATGTGAAATGGGATGAAACAGCAATGTTTTACTATTGAAAATTGAAAAAAAAAAAATACATTTTTTAAATTTTTTAAATTTCCCGCCGCCGGCGGCGCCCGTACGTCCCGACGTCACGGGGACCGGAACACAGAAGCCGGATGCCGGCATCGGCCGGAGGAGATGGCCGGGGACGCTGCAGGGGACACATCGCGGGAACGAATGATAAGGTAAGTGCTGCAGGGACCCCCAGAGCAGCGCCGCATGGTAAGCCTGAGTGTAGCTCGTGGTATAGAAATTCTACCACGAGCTACACTCGGGAAAACCGCCAGGGAGGTTAAAAGAGCCGCGGCTTGCCGACCACTGAGCTACGGCAACCCTATTGCCTGTCACCTGGTGGGCAGTGTGCTCCGGAGCCGCAGCAAAGGTGAAAAAGAGCCGCATGCGGCTCTGGAGCCGCGGGTTGCCGACACCCGACCTAGGTGATCGCAGCGGAAGTGGGAGCGGGTACTTGTCAATTTCGGGTACCTGCTCCCCCTCCGCTCCCCAAAGGTTCCAATCCTTAATGGGGAGCAGGGGACCAGTCTTTGAAGCGGAACTTCCCCTTTTGGGTGGAGCTCCGCTTTAAGTAGCAGAAGGAGTTGTTAATCAGTTTCAGCTACTTTGGTGTTAATATAATTAACAAGTTCACTAGATGGGCAACAATGAGACAACCCCCAAAACAGGAGTGGTTTTACAGGTAGAGGCCACTGACATTTTTTTCCTATGCATCTTTTCTGATTGTTTTTCACTAGTTTTGCATTTGGCTAGAGTTAGTGTCACTACTGGTAGCATGAGGCGATACCTGGACCCTACAGAGGTTGCACAGGCAGTCCAACTCCTCCAGGATGGCACATCAATATGTGCCATTGCCTGGAGGTTTGCTGTGTCTCCCAGCACAGTTTCAAGAGCATGGAGGAGATTCCAGGAGACAGGCAGTTACTCTAGGAGAGCTGGATAGGGCCTTAGAAGGTCCTTAACCCATCAGCAGGACCGGTATCTGCTCCTTTGTGCAAGGAGGAACAGGATGAGCACTGCCAGAGCCCTACAAAATGACCTCCAGCAGGCCACTGGTGTGAATGTCTCTGACCAAACAATCAGAAACAGACTTCATGAGGGTGGCCTGAGGGCCCAACATCCTCTAGTGGGCCCTGTGCTCACTGCCCCGCACCATAGAGCTCAATTGGCATTTGCCATTGAACACCAGAATTGGCAAGTCCGCCACTTGGGCCCTGTGCTTTTCCGGATGAGAGCAGGTTCACACTGAGCACATATGACAGATGTAAAAGGGTCTGGAGAATCCGTGTAGGACGTTATGCTGCCTGTACCATCGTTCAGCATCACCGTTCTGGTGGTGGGTCAGTGATGGTCTGGGGAGGCATATCCATGGAGGGACGCACAGACCTCTACACGCTAGACAATGGCACCCTGACTGCCATTAGGTATCGGAATGAAATCTTTGGACCCATTGTTAAACCCTACTCTGGTGCAGTGGGTCCTAGGTTCCTCCTGGCACACGACAATGCCCTGCCTCATGTGGTGAGAGTATGTAGGCAGTTTCCAGAGGATGAAGGAATTTATACCATTAAATGGCCCCCACGCTCGCTTCACCTAAATCCAATAGAACACCTCTGGAATATCATGTTTCGGTCCATCTGACGCCACCAGGTTGCATCTCAGACTGTCCAGGAGCTCAGTGATGCCCTGGTCCAGATTTGGGAGGAAACACCGCAGGACACCATCTGTCATCTCAGTAGGAACATGCCCCAACGTTGTCAGGCATGCATACAAGCACGTGGGGGCCATACAAACTACTGAGTATCGTTTTGAGTTGCTGCAATTAAATTTCAGCAAAATGGACTAGCCTGCTGCATCAATTTTTCACTTTGATTTTCGGGGTGTCTTTCAATTCAGTCCTCTGTAGGTTGGTAATTTTCATTTCCATCAAACGATGGAACATCCTTGCGTTCCTAACACATTACCCAGTCCATATCCGGTATAGATATCCAGCATATTTTTCTCCATTGAGATCTGATGTGTTTTCAAAGTGTTCCTTTAATTTTTTTGATCAGTGTATTTTGCACTTTATCATTACATTATTGTTGCATGGTATTTTTACATTGCACTTTAACCCTTTTATGTGTTCTCATATGAGAGAAATAGTTTTTTCCTTTTAGTGTGGTTAGCGCTGTTCTATGTACACATTAATTTAACTTGGAGAGAGCCTAGCAGAAGCATGTGTTAAATAAACACCATCTCTGGAGGTGTTATTACAGCCAGCCACTGACTACCTATGCTGGGGGAGAAGGGTTAATATAACTACCACTGACCTCCAATGAAGGGGGTGATTGTTGCAGCCACTAATTCTAGGTTTTAATGTTAGTGCCATGGACCCACATTACAAGACATACACCATGAAGTAACACATATTTTGTTGGCCACACTTGCAGGTGTTCAATACACAGTGATGAATGGTGACATGCACCATTTTCTTAATATCTTTAAGATGTTTCTCCTAACCATTTTCAAATTTTGGTGACTAATCATCAGGGAAGGCTTGCCCATAGCTCAGGTGAAGTTTTGCAGCACATACGTACATATGTGCATGCGCAGACTGGCAACCGGCTGGGCAGATGTGCACAAATACGTGCATAGACGCGCGTGCACTCGCACAAACGGGCACGCACCTGTCACCAAGGCTGGCGCCAAACTACCTATTTAAACTGAGCTACTGTACTGGCTAACTGCTGTTTGGTCTGCACCTTCTGTGCTTGTATATCCTGACTCCTGTGTTTGACCTCTGATCTGGACCTGGCTTGCTTCTGACTCAGCTTGTTTACTACCTGCCCTGACCTTGGCTTGTTTTCCGGATTCTGCCTCTGCCTACTGCCTTTGCCTGAGCTGCCTCTGCTGTTGCTGACACTGGCCCGTGACCCGACTTCTCTCTTGTCTGTCGTTTATGCCTGATCTGCCTGTCTGTTGCCAACTCGGCTCATCTGACCCTGCATGCTGCTCATCCAGCCTGTTACAGCGACGTAGTCCAGCACTTCTGCATCTGGTGCATCTGCTTGCTGCCAGCTCGTCAGCTACCAGCCTGCTCTGCTGTGACATCTGCCTGTTGTCAGCTCATCTTCTAGCAGCCTGCTCTGCTGTGACATCTACCTGCCGCCAGCATGTCCGCTACCAGCCTGCTATGCTGTGCTGACTGCCTGCTGCCAGTGTGCTCTGCTGAGACATCTGCCTACCGCCATCTGTCCTAGGCATCTTTCCAGCAAGACCTTGGCTATTACCCACGCAGACCACCGGACTGATCACGGCACTCGCCGTACTCTCGTGGTTGCTGTTCCACTTCCAGTGACCCCTGAGCCAGAATCTGTAAGAGAGGCCTTCCTCTCCAAGTCAGGCTCACTACCAGGTACGTGACACTAATGCAGGAGATGAGGTCTTCTGCAAGATGGGCAAATTGGTGTCACGTTCATTATCTCTGCATAAAGTGGCATCGGTTCTTAGAGCTGCTGCCATCTATCCTCCAAAAGCTAATGCTACTTCACTTACAGCATGCATGACATTCAATCTAATAATTGCTGAAAATTTTAAATGTATGGGGGGAGGGGGATGATCTGCCCTAGGAGCCACTGCTTCCTTTTTGTCCCATCATAATCAGTGCAAGGAACTCGGCAGGGGCAGGGAACGCACAGCAGGAAGACTCCACAATGTCTTTGTACATTTTGGGTCCACAAAGAGCTGAACTGGTGGACCCGGAGTTGTGCAGTGATGCTGAGTGGAATTCTAGTTGCAACATGGGGATGGATCCACAGTGTGGTATATTCATCCTTGGCACTGGATGACATTTTTCTGGCACCGTGTGACATGTGTATGCTGCTCTAGTTCACCAACAGAATGCCACCAGATCAAAAACTAGGAAGAGGTCACGTGCCTGGGAGAACTTTTATTAGGAAAGAGAAGCATTATGTGCAGGAAGGGGCTTTAAAGCACCTTCAACTCCTTCAGGCCCCATCCTTTCTATAAGGCACTTGTGGCTGTAACCCAAGTGTGGTCCTGTATGCGCCTCTTGTGACTTCATGTGGCCAAACCTTCAGCTAGTGCCCTGCTGTAATAAATTGAGCTGAGCTGAGCTGAGCTGTTCTGCTTCCACGCCAATCCTCTTCCCACCTGGAGCACTCTCTTGTAGGGCCTTGCATATACCATAGTTCAAGCTAGGGATGTGAAGCAGGTCTGAATGCCTGAGGACCATGTGACACGGACCCATGCCAGCTGCCAAGAGGGTAAACCTCATTCTAGCTAGTCCCTACCAGTTCCTAGGTCAGGTTTACACTCAACGTCCTACTTCAGAATACTTTCCCCTGATATACACAGCCGCCCCCCCGTGCCCCTGCCACCGCACAGCCCAAAGCCCCGTCCAATCTGGCAGAGGTGAGCCTACCACGCGGCCTACAGCACCCACAGACGCTGGGCCCTACAACACCTACAGACGCTGGGCCCTACCGCTCCCACAGATGCCGGGCCCTAGAGCACCCGCAAGTGCTGACCCACAGCACATACAAGCGCCGGCCCACAGCACCTACAAGCGCCGGCCCACAACACCCACAGACGCCAGGCCCTACAGCACCTACTGACGCCTAGCCTACAGCACCTCCAGACGCCGTGCCCTACAACACCTCCAGACGCCGTGCCCTACAACACCTCCAGACGCCGTGCCCTACAGCACCTCCGGACGCCGTGCCCTACAGCACCTCCGGACGCCGTGCCCTACAGCACCTCCGGACGCCGTGCCCTACAGCACCTCCGGACGCCGTGCCCTACAGCACCTCCGGACGCTGGCCCACAGCACCTCCAGACGCCGGCCCACAGCACCTACAGGCGCCGGCCTACAGCACCCAGAGACTGCCGCGACTAGCCAGCAGTAGACCCAGCTGCCCACCACTCTCCCTCTCCTCCCACAGATGAACCTGGCCTACGAGACCCGACTCAGCCTCTGCCACTGCGCGACAGACTCTCCGCATCAATACGCCCTGATGTGAAACCTTTCACCTCCCTCAATTGACCAGCACTCCGCTCACCCTCCTAATATGCCACCTGTACTCCTCCTCCTCATACTCCTCTCCTCCTTTCCCAAAATCTCCTCCCTCTACCCCCCTACTCCCCCAAAACAACTATACATAGGACCCTCACTACTTCCATCTCCCCATTACGGCTCTCACCACCTCCTCCTGATACTCCACTCTCCCACCGACCCACACGCCACCACTAACAGACCCACACGCTCTTGCACATCCGGCTCCCATGCCACTTTTCCCACCCTTCTTCTTCTCCTAACCGCTGGGGATACCTCCCCGAACCCTGGCCCCTCACCACCTCACTCACCCACTAGGCACCCTCCTACTCCCACAAACCGCCGCAACCCCCTCAACCTTGTCCCCCTCCTCCCCGAAACCACCCCTCCACTCTCGGTTGCACTCCTGAACGCCCGATCGGTTTGCAACAAGCTCACCGCCATCCATGACCTCTTTATCTCCCACTCCCTCAACCTCCTAGCGGTCACCGAAACTTGGATCCAAGCCACTGACTCCACCTTCCCTGCGGCACTCTCCTATGGAGGTCTCGTCTGGTCCCATTCGCCCAGACCGAGCAGTCGCGGAGGTGGTGGGGTCGGCATGCTCTTGTCACCGCTGAGCACCTTCCAGGTCCTCCCAAACCCCCCCCCTCTCTATCCTTCTCCTCCTTCGAGGCCCACTGCATCCGGCTCTTCTCTCCCACCCCTCTGAGGATTGCAGTAATCTATCGGTCTCCTGAACCCGTATCCTGCTTCCTCGACGACTTTTCCACCTGGCTACCCTTCTTCCTCTCCTCTGAGCTACCCACCATCATCCTTGGAAACTTCAATATCCCTATCAACGTCAACAACATGGCTACATCCCAACTCCTCCACTTAACATCCTTTGCACTCACACAGTCCTTCACACACACCGACGGGAACACTCTGGACCTCGTTTTCTCTCATCTCTGCACCCTCCACAACCTCACAAACACCCCTTTCCCTCTCTCTGACCACAACCTCATTACATTCTCCATCTCCCCGTCCTCTAACACCTCCCCCCCAAACGTCAAACCATCACCAGCCGTAACCTGAACCCGGCCCCTCTCCACTCTGCAGCTGACCGTCTGTATGACAGTATCCTTCCACTGTCATGCCCTGACCTGGCCACTACTGCGTATAACGACTCGCTGTCAGCTGCCTTAGACTCCTTAGCACCCCTAACCACACGTAGCATTAGATCCTGACAGCTTCAACCCTGGCAGAACGACCACACTAAAAATCTTAAACAACTCAGTCGCGCGCTGGAGCGATTATGGCGCAAAACCAGATCCCCTCGAGCGTTCTCCCTCTACAAATCTGCCTTCCTCACCTACACCTCCTCCCTCCACGCCGCCAAACAAGCCTACTTCGTAACCCTCATCAACACCCTCTCCACCTGTTCTTGCCGGCTCTTCACTTTCATCTCCCTACTCTCTCCCCCCCCACCTCCACCCAGTACCTCACTCACCGCCCACGAGATTGCCAATCACTTCCAAAACAAGATCGACGCAATCCGTGAGGACATCGCCAATGCTCAATCTACCTCCCCACCTAGCCTCCCTCCCACTATAACCCCATCTACTCTCCCCTCCTCTGACCTCGCAACCGCCCTGCCCCCCACCACACCTAACATCCCGCACACTATAACCTCCCCAACACTCCGCTCCTTCAGCCTTGCTGCCACTGAGGAGGTCACTAAGGTCTTCTCAGAAGCCCGCCTCACCACTTGCCCTATTGACTCTGTCCCCACACAACTCCTCCGGTCACCCTCCTCCTCCATCCTACGCTCCCTCACCCACATCTTCAATCTCTCCCTCTCAACTGGCGCATACCCCTCCCCCCTAAAGCACGCGCACATCACCCCTATACTCAAAAAACCCTCCCTGGACCCCACTGACCTGAACAACCTTAGACCCATCTCCCTGCTGCCATTCACATCCAAGCTCCTTGAGCACTTAGTCTACAATCGCCTAAGCTCCCACCTCACTGACAACAACCTCCTCGATCCACTACAGTCTGGCTTCTGTCCCCTACACTCCACCGAAACCGCCCTACTCAAAATCACTAATGACCTGCTAACCGTCAAAGCTAATGGCCACTACTCAGTCCTCCTACTCCTCAACCTTTCTACGGCCTTCGGCACAGTTGACCACCCCCTCCTCCTTAATAAACTACACTCCCTTGGCATCCGAGACTCCGCTCTCTCCTGGCTATCCTCCTATCTATCCCAACGCTCCTTCAGCGTTACCTATAACGCTACCACCTCCCCCTCTCTCCCCTTCTCTGTCGGGGTCCCCCAAGGCTCTGTCCTTGAGCCCCTTCTCTTCTCCATCTACACCTCCTCCCTCGGCAAACTGATACACTCCCACGGCTTCAACAATCACCTCTACGCCGATGACACGCAAATTTACCTCTCCACCCCTCACCCCTTCAGTCTCCGCCCGTATCACCCACCTACTGAACGACATATCAGACTGGATGTCGCTCCATTTCCTCAAATTGAACCTTTCCAAAACTGAGCTCCCAATTTTCCCCCCCATCTCCAAGATACGTACGTTCCTAACCCCAGACACTACTAAACAACTTGCTCACTCCCTTATTATCTCACGCCTGGACTACTGCAACTCCCTTCTCACCGGCCTATCCCAAAACAGGCTATCCCCGCTTCAGTCTATCCTGAACTCAGCGGCCAGACTCATCCACCTTACCAACCGCTCGGCTTCTGCCACCCCCCTCTGTCATTCCCTCCACTGGCTTCTGATTGCCCAATGTATAAAATTCAAACTACTAACATTGACATACAAAGCCATTCATAACGCTGCCCCAAACTACCTCACCGACCTGATACCCAAATACTACCCAACCCGTACTCTTCGCTCCTCACAATACCTCCTACTTTCTAGCTCCCTGGTCTCCTCCTCCCACGCCCGACTGCAGGACTTCTCCAGGACTTCCCCCATCTTCTGGAACTCACTACCCCAATCCATCAGAATGTCACCTACCCTCCTCACCTTTAGGTGCACCCTGAAAACCCATCTCTTCAGGGAAGCCTACCCCACCCTCACCTAACAGCCGATCTCCTCCACTCCTCCTACCACTCCATTCCCCACAGCCACATACAATTGTTAGGCACACAGGTGACCCTTTGATTGTCCTCCTGATCACACCTGTCACCCAACCAGTGCCATTAGTACAGTGACAGTGTACAGTATTATCACTGGTCACTGTATTAGTATCTCTAGTGATGTCAGATAGTTTCAGTTATAGTCAGTAAGTGTCCCACCCAGCCAGCGTCAGTTAGTGCCAGTCCCTGATTGCCCGCCACACTATCATAGTAACACCATAAGTCGCTTATCACCGTCATTACTAGTATAGTGTCTGTCCGGGTCCGTATCCTGGTCATAGTCAAAACTATCAAGATATTGGATGAAGCGCTCTGCTATAATAATGCTAAAAAAACAAAATGTTATACACAAATGTAAAAGTGACTAATACTTAAATAATATATGTGCTAAAATTATATAAAAAATTCATATAAGACCAGTCTGCCCCCTTCATCCAATATCTTGATATTTAATTTATGTGTCCCATGGTATAGGGTGTAGATGATAGCAGCTAGCTATATATAAGGAGTCTGTGGAGCGCAGGTGGATATATATTTTTTATATAGTCAAAACTATACTAGTGTTACTAGTGTCCCCAATAGTGTAGTGCCCCCCCCCCCCCAAAAAAAAAGTTTGCAGGATCAACCCCAATAACTGCCAGCACTTGTGTTTTTCTGATCACTGCCCCCACTGATACATTGTCTGCAAAACTGTAGTGTTATCAAGATCAGGCCAGGAGCTCTTTTTTCCATAGTTGCCACTAGGTACCTGTAAAGTTAGTGCCCAAAATGTCCCAGAAAAGGTACCCTAGTGAGGACACATACAGGATTCTCAGCATGATAGATTAGAGCAAGGGGAGGCTTCTCAGAATTAGGCTAAGAATATGAACCCGTAGATAACAGTGGCACCCTGACAGCTAGCTTGGACGATGGTAAAGAGGTCCCTGCTAAAATCCCCGACCTCATGTTGCTGGAGTGCTAGAAACACATAATAATGCTCAGATACACCAGGGCGCAAGTATTAGCACTGTTACTACTGTTTGGTGATCTTGCAAGCACAAGTAGTGTAGTACATCCAGGCATTTTACACACCAGCACTGCAGTATTGCATGCTGAAGTGGCAAGCACCAAAAGTGCAGTACAAGCTGGTGAGGTAGCTAGCACTAAGAGCGCAATGCAACCGCAGCCACCAAGAATTTGAGCACAGGCCTGTAGCGCCTGTAGGCCTGTAGAGCCCATAGTAGCCTTCCAGTGGTGCTTGCAAACTCTCTTTGGCTTCTCCCAGATTCAACAGCACCAATTATCCTCCCATTTACAGCTCAGCCCAGGATTCAGGTGGAAACAGTGAACTTAACAACATCCCTTGACTCGATTGAGCTGGTTTTCACCAAAGACCTCTATAATTTGATTGTGGACCAAGGTAATGTTTTTACCCTATAGTACATCGCTGCCAACCCAAATGTATAGCTTGACAGGCCATTCAAGTGGAAACCAATCACAGTTTCTGAATTTAAACTTTTTTGGGCCTAACCCTTAACATGGGCATTACAAAAAAGAAGGAACTGCGGGCCTATTGGTTCTCAGACCCAATTCATCATATGTGCATGTTCTCTGCTGCAATGACCAGAAAAAGATATGACAGAATAATGTTGTTTGTACATTTCAGTGACAATAACCTCTGTTCTCCCAGGGTGACCCTAACTATGATTGGTTCCACAAAATTCAGCGCCTCATAAATTACATGTCCCAGAAATTTGCAGATGAATATATGCCCCAACAAAACATCTGCATAAATGAGTCCCTTGTACATTTTGCTAGCAGGCTTGCAAACAAGCAATATCTCTCCAGCAAGTGCGGCAGATCTGGGCTCAAATGTATAAGCTCTGTGAGAGAGCCACAGGCTATATATACCGCTTTAGGAATTTTGAGGGAAAACACAGTCAACTAGAGCCCACCAGATGCTCAGACTACATGGGGAGCAATGGAAAAATAGCTTTGGACTTGGTGTCACCCTTGTTCTGTGTTTAGTACCATTTGCATGTGGAAAACTTTTATGCAAGCATGCCACTTTTTAGACATTTGTTCCTTAAAAAAATTGGCTGCTGTGGCACCATGTGACCTAATTGCAGGGGCTTTCCCTAATGGCTTGTTAACACCCCACTTAGAAAGGGAGAGAACGCCTGCTTGGAGAATGAAGAACTACTAGCAGTAAAATGGAAGGACAATCGTGATGTATTCATCTTTTCTTCCATTCATACAGACAGGACAAAGGCTCTCTGAAAAGCCTCTCTGTGTGCACAACTATAATCTAAATATGGGAGGTGTAGACTTCAACGACCAAATGATTCATAGTCATATTAAGTCATATTTAACCTCCGGTAGAGCTACACACTGGTACAGAAAGGTGTCTATATACTTATTTCAATTGGCTCTATACAATTTGTTGGTTATTTACAAAGCAAATAGAAGAACTGGAGCCTTTCTAAAATTTCAGGAAGCGATCACCTCAGCCTTTTTGTATCCAGAAGGTGCCATGGCCCAAAACCAGATGCAGTTAGCTGGCTTCATGAGAGACATTTTCCAGATGTCCTCCAACCTACCCCAACACAAAGGTCACCCCAAAAAAGATGTTGTATCTGTGGTAAACTTAGAACAAGCGTTGACACCTGTGTTTTTTCCCTCCTGTCCTGACCAACCTGGCTTCTGCATCAAACACTTCTTCCGTTGCTACCACACTGTAATGAACTATTAGTCTACCTCTCCACCTAGCCCCCCTCCCTCCATCACCCCCTCAACTCTCCCCTCCTCTGACCTCGTAACCGCACTGCCCCCCCCACCATACCTAACGCCCCGCACACTATCACCTCCCCAACGCTCCGCTCCTTCAGCCCTGCTACCACTGAGGAGGTCACTAAGGTCTTCACTGAAGCTGGCCTCACCACTTGCCCCCTGGACCCTATCCCCTCACAACTCCTCCAGTCACCCCCCTCCTCCATCATTCGCTCCCTCACCCACATCTTCAATCTCTCCCTCTCTACTGGCACATTCCCCTCCCCCCTAAAGCACGCACACATCTACCCCATACTCAAAAAACCCTCCCTTGACCCCACTGACCTAAACAACCTTAGACCCATCTCCCTGCTACCATTCACTTCCAAGCTCCTTGAGCACTTAGCCTACAATCGCCTAAGCACCCATCTCACTGATAACAACCTCCTTGATCCACTATAGTCTGGCTTCCGTCCCCTACACTCAACCAAAACCACCCTACTTAAAATCACTAACGACCTGCTAACCGCCAAAGCTAATGGCCACTACTCAGTCCTCCTGCTCCTCAACCTCTCCGCGGCCTTCGACACAGTTGACCACCCCCTCTTCCTTACCAAATTGCACTCCTTTGGCATCAGGGACGCTGCTCTCTCCTGGTTCTCCTCCTACCTATCCCAACGCTCCTTCAGCGTCACCTATAACGCTGCCACCTACCCCTCTCTCCCCCTCTCTGTTGGAGTCCCCCAAGGCTCTGTCCTCGGACCCCTCCTCTTCTCCATCTACACCTCCTCCCTTGGCAAACTGATACACTCCCAGGGCTTCAACTATCACCTCTATGCCGACGACACACAAATTTACCTCTCCACCCCTCACCTCACCCCCTCTCTCTCCGCCCGCATCGCCCACCTCCTGAGCAACATATCAGACTGGATGTCGCTCCATTTCCTCAAGTTAAACCTGTCCAAAACCGAGCTCCTGGTTTTCCCCCCAGCCTGCGCCCCATCCTCTCCATCACGACTAGCAACGCCACCATCAATCCCACCCCACATGCCAAAGTCCTGGGTGTCACCCTGGACTCAAACCTTTCCTTCCAACCTCATGTCCAATCACTATCAAAATCATGCAGACTCCACCTCCGCAACATCTCCAAGATACGTACATTCCTCACCCCAGACACTACTAAACAACTCGTACACTCCCTCATCATCTCACGCCTGGACTACTGTAACTCCCTTCTCACTGGCCTACCCAAACATACACTATACCCACTCCAGTCTATCCTGAACTCAGTGGCTAGACTCATCCACCTCACCAACCACTCCACATCTGCCACCCCCCTCTGCCAATCCCTTCACTAGCTCCCGATTGCCCAGTGCATCAAATTCAAATTACTAACTCTGACCTACAAAGCCATTCACAACGCCGCCCCAAACTACCTAACTGACTTGATACCCAAATGCCACCCTACCCGTGCCCTTCGCTCCTCACAGGACCTCCTACTCTCTAGCTCCCTGGTCTCCTCCTCCCACGCCCGACTCCAGGACTTCTCCAGGACTTCCCCCATCCTCTGGAACTCCCTACCCCAATCCATCAGACTGTCACCTACCCTCCTCACCTTCAGGCGCACCCTGAAAACCCATCTCTTCAGGAAAGCCTACCCCACACTCACCTAACAACTGATCTCCTCCACTCCTCCCACCACTCCATCCACCACAGCCACTTCCTCCTGTACCACTATCCCCTCCCTCCTAGATTGTAAGCTCGAAAGAGCAGGGCCCTTGAACCCCTCGTGTATTGTATTGTTACTGTATTGTCTCATGTTCTGCCCCCTCACTATTGTACAGCGCTGAGCAAACCCTTTGGCGCTATATAAATACTGTATAATAATAATAATATTAGTCTAGGGTACAGCACAACACAGTATAGGGGTCCACAGAATGCTGCACAAGAAGGGTCTTTGTTAGGTAGTTAGGAAACTGTCTATCACATTTTGAGAGACTCTAAGCTCAAAGGCCAGAAAAGTTATTGTTCTGAAAAGTTAGGTAACAAAAAGTAAACAAAAAAAAGTTGTTTTATTGAGTTAATGTTATATTGTTACCTCTTGTCTGCTGAATACATATGTCAGTGCCTGCATGACAACAGGGGGAGATTTCTCCATCCGCAGCTAGAAAAAAAAAAACATGATTGCCCAGCATTAGGAGCGTGAGGGGGGAGCGGGTCAGCCGGTGGTAGCTCCTATGCTCGGCACATAATTTTCTCACTTTTTTTCTAGTGGAAGATCTCTTCCACATCAATCAATATGAATGAAGGAATCTGTTAGGTTCTTTTTTGTAGGCTGAATGAAAAAATAACATTACATTTAAGCTCAACATAATGTTTTTAGAGACACTAAAGAGCCAGGACAGTTCAAACCCCATATGACCCCTTTTTGGAAAGTAGAAACCCCAAGGTATTTGCTGAGAGCGACTTGAGTCCAAGGAAGATTTTATTTTTTGCCATAAGTTTTTAAAAAAATGCCAAAAAATACTTTTTTTTAAAACAACGTTGTCACTTTACTGAGATGTTTCCCACACATGCCATAGATATATGTAGCATTACACCCCAAAGAACATTCTGCTTTTTCTCCTGAGTATTGAGATACCACATGCATGAGACATTTTGGGAGCCGTGCAGCGTATGGGAGCCCAAAATCCTGTCAGCACCTTCAGACTTTCAAGGGGCATTAATTATACATTGGATTTCCTAACTACTTTTCACATTTTTGGAGGCCCCAAAATGCCAGGACAGTATAAACACAACCTAAAAGACCCCTTTTTGGAAAGCAGACACCCCAAGGTATTTGCTGAGAGACAGGGCAAGTCTTTGGGAGATCTTACTTTTTGCCACAAGTTTTTGGAAAATGAAGAAAGAAAATGAACATTTTTTTCATTTTTCAAAACCTTGTGACAAAAAATTGGATCTGCAAAATACTCACCATGCCACTTATCAAATAATTTGGAGTTAGGGATGCACCAATATACCGACCGAAAATAGTGTTATCGGCATTTTGCTGATAGGAAAAAAGCTGCCGATACATGCAAAGTCGCATCTCATAGACTTTTGTGCAAAATTGCATCCCATAGACTTTCATGCACAATCGTAGCTCTATTGACTTCAATGCAAAAATGCCCCCTAGCCACATTACATTAAAAAAAAATTAAAAACTATCCGTTTTCGGCCAAGTACATCCTGTATTTTTGGTTCGGCAACAGAATTTTCATTTCAGTGAACCACTACTTGGAGTGTCTACTTTACGAAAAGAGGTCATTTGGAGGATGTTTGTACTATCCTGGCATGTTAGAACCTCCAAAACTGTCATAGGCAGTCAATAAATCAAATGTGCAAGTTACGCCTTTTGAAAGCCTGAAGGTACTCACTAGATTTTGGGCCCACATTCGCGGCTAGGCTCCTAAAAAGTCTTACACATGTGGTATTCCAATACTCGCAAGAAGTAGCAGAATGTGCTTTGGAGTGTAAGGTTATGTGTACCCATGACAGGTGAGATATATCTAAGTAAACTGATAACTTTGTGTAAAAAAAAATACATTTTTTCATTTTCAAAAATAAGATCTTTCAAAGACTCAACATGCCTCTCAGCAAATACCTTGGGATGTCTAATTTCCAAAAAGGGGTAACTGAGGAATGTGCTTATATTGTCCTGGCATTTAGAGACTCGAAAAATTGGATAGGTAGTCAGGAAATCCAATGCGTAATTAAAGCCCCTTGAAAGCCTGAAGGTACTCTTTGGATTTTGGGCCCCTGTATGTGGCTAGACTGCCAAAAAGCCTCACACATTTGGTATCCCCACGTTTGGGAGAAGTAGCAGAATGTATTTTGGGGTGTAATTCCACATATACCCTTGGCATGCGTGAGAAATATGTAATTAAAGTTACAACTTTGTGTAAAAAAAAAATTTTTTTGTCATCTTCCAAAAACTTGTGTCATAAAAATGAAATCTTCCATGGACACAACATGCCTCTCAGCAAATACCTTGGGGTGTCTACTTTCCAAAAACAGTCTTTTGGGGTGTGTTTATACTGTCCTGGCATTTTAGCGCCTCAAGAAATGTGATAGCCTGCCAGAAAGTCAGAACTGCCTGAAGTCCAGTATACATACTGTAGCTTGCAGATGCTGTAACTTTCATACACACCAATTAATATACGCCTATTGGGATTATTTTTTACCAAAGACATGTAGCGGAATTCATTTTGGCCCAAATTTATGAAGTAATATGATTTTATTGGATTTGTTTTATAACAGAAATTATTTTTTTCAAAATTGTCCATTTTTTTCCATTTATATATATATATATATATATATATATATATATATATATATATATATAAAAATAAAATAAAAAACCAAATGGTGATAAAATACCACCAAAAGAAAGCACTATTTGTATGAAAAAAATATAAATTTCAGTGTTGCATGACCGAGCAAAAATGGCCTAGTCATGAAGGGGGTAAAAGTGGTTAAAACCAGCAAAAATAATAATAATAAGTCCTCAGAGCCAGTAAAGAGCGCTTGTCACACCACTCAAGGTACAGAAGTGAGCACCCCAGGTGCCCCCAGATCCGCCTCCCCGGGGCCCTCTAGCTGCCATCCAATGAGCACGCCTTCTCTTCTCCCCACAACAGTCCTATATGTAAACCATTACAAAGACAGCCTCATTCCCCTACATCTTCCTTATACTATAGAACAACCGTGTTTTACCTCACGATTACCCCAAGATGGCGTACTAACACGTTTCTGAACGTCGCTACCTCTCTCCTCCCACATTGTGCTGGGTGTAGTAGGCGGCTGCCTCAGCCGGAAGCAGGAAGTTTTTCCGGAAGTGACTGTCCAGTCCTGTCTGTAGCTATGGAGTGTCGTGTGTTGTGCGGAGCCGGGTTGGTGGTTGTGCTGCTGGTGGGCGTTTTGTGCCCGGCCCGAGGTGAGGAGAACTTTACTATCATTATATATAGAGGAAGACTGAGGGTGTCCGGGGTTAGGGGAAGCTATTGGCTCTAATTTGTTCTTAACACTTCATTATCTACTTCCGGCCATCGTCCTACTTCCCCCACCCCCCGCTCCTCTTCCACCATAGTCGTGATTGTAAATGGAAACAGGATACCGGAGAGATTACTGAGCAGAATGTGGCATGGATTTCCTTTCCATAGATCAGTGAGAGCGCCTAATTTCTATTGAATGTGAATTGAATGGATGGTGTAGTGTCAGCTTACCACTCACAGTACAATCTACATCTATTAACAGCTTTGTAGTGCAAGGAGCCGCCAGACTGTATATACAATGTGATCGTTTAGGTTGGTCCAAGTATGACATACACTATATTGCCAAAAGTATTGGGACAGCCCTCCAAATGATTGGATTTAGGTATTCCAATCACCTCCATGGCCACAGGTGTATAAAATCATGCACCTAGGCATGCAGACTGCTTCTACAAACATTTGTGAAAGAATGGGTCGCTCTCAGGAGCTCAGTGAATTCAAGCGTGGTACCGTGATAGGTTGCCACCTGTGCAATATGTCCATCTGTGAACTTTCCTTGCTGCTAAATATTTCACGGTCAACTGTTAGTGGTATTATAACAAAGTGGAAGCAACTGGGAACAACAGCAACTCGTAAAATGACAGAGCGAGGACAGCACATGCTGAAGTGCATAAAAAAGAGAAATGTTTAGTGAGCGCTACGCAAAGAAGAGAGAAACAAGGTAGCTGCTAGAACACCAAAAAAAGGCAACCAAAAAAACCTTCCAAACGTACATATATAAGCCAAGACAGGTGCAGCGCTGAGTCATATTGTGCAACTTATTATATATATGTATACCACTGTATATTTACATCTTTAATAATACATCAGGTGCACTAAATGATGTCACCATGTGGTGATTTAGTGAGATAATTGTCCAAAAGAGGTGTAAACGTGTGGATCCCAAAGGATCTCAATTCTTAGTGTATGGATATCCGATCCGGGAGTGACAGACTATGTGTTCCAAGTGAATAAAAATGCGCACTCACCAGAAGTGCGTTTTTACACGCAATATGAAAAATCCTGTGTCATCAGGTGTGTTTTTTTTTTTTTTTCTTACCGTATTTGTAACGCACCCTTCCACCCCTTTGTGTTCATGCAAAAATTCAAATGTGCACATAGGTACCGCACGCATATATAAACGGTGATTGCACCACACATGAGGTATAACCATGAACATCAGAGGGAGAGCAATAATTCTAGTGCCAGAGCTTATGTTTTTAACTCCAAACTGGTAACCTGTAAAGGCTTTTAAAGCGCCTCTCATGGATAATTTTAGGTACCATAGTTTGTCGCCATGTCTTTAGCTTTTATACAGTTTTAAATTTTGACACATTGGGTATCTATTTACTTGACGCAAAATCGTCTTTTCATAGTTTAACCTAAATAATGGGTATTCTAATATGTTTGTGTACACTAAAATTCATTTTAGTGTATTTTTTCTTTTAAATTTGCATTTGATAAACAGCTGCCCAAATGTTGTGAAACACAAAAAAATTGCAACAACCACCATTTTATTCTCTAGGGACTTTGCGTTCAGAAAAATATATCACGTTTGTAGGTTTTAAGTACTGTTCCAGCAAAAAAAATGTAGAAAATGTCCTGGTAGGCAAGTTGTTAGAGGAGCCAACGCCTCTCCCAAACAGCAAGAAATGGCGAATATATATATATTTCTTTTTTCCCTTCTCCTGGGTTGATTTTTTTTTTTTTGTGTCTTAACAACAACTGAATTTAATGCCAGCTTAGTTACTTAGTGATCTCCCTGAAGGCACTAGTGACATTGGCTTCACAGGGAGTATCTCTGTGGCCGAGGCTACACCACTAGGGAAACCAGGAAGTAGATGCAAAAAAGGTAAGTAAAGTTTTTTTAATGTGTTTTTTTTTGTTTTGTTTTTGGTTTTTTTAAATGTGTGTTCACTGATTTCACATGAACATGCAGTGATGAATGCTGATGTGAAATTTAAAAGAGAAGTTTGCAGTGGCTAAAAAGAACAAACATGCATACTCCTCTCTATGGGTGCAGTATCGGTGTGAGGCTGTGGTTGTCCCCCACTGACTTTGAGCCTGAGAACTAAACTATCACATAACTGCTGATCGCTTCGTTCTCGGTCAGCTCTGAGAAGCAGCACTCACTGAAGCACGTGGTTGCAGCTGGCTTTGTTTCTCAGTCACATGCTGAGAGCTGGGGCCAGCTGTCAGTCAGGCAGCAGGGTGGATCTCGACAATAAGGTCAGGATCCATCCAGAGTTTGGAGCTGCTCTGCAACATCAGCCAACAGTGGGCTTTGGCTGAATCTGGGTCACAGTAAAGCATAAGTAAGTGCACTCCTGTGACCCACAAGTATGGCTGAAAAAGCTTTTTCTTTTTTAATTACCCATAAATGGATCGAAATTTAGTGGGTTAAGCAAGGACTGGTTGAATTTTGATCCATCTATGACTATTCCCGCTCGACAGAAGGTGATCCACCAATCGGCTTTAGTTAAACGAGACTGTTAGAAAACTTTTATTTGACCAGCTGCAGCATTGAGCAGTATTTTCTAACAGCAAAAGAGTTCCAATGTCAGAATACAACATCTTAGCGGGAAGGAGTCCTTCAACGGCTTTGCTTGTTTGGATGGAGGAATATGTTCTTTTTTTTTTTTCCAGTCAGCCTGCTGGCTGATTGAAGAATAAAATCAATTCACCTATAGCAAGCATTAGTAAAAGGAAGAAATCTGTGCTTTAACCCTTTCGCTGCCAGGTCCAGCCCTGACAACGGGGGTTTTACACACACTCCTAATGACTGCAGCTTTTCTCACCCAAGCTGATTCTTCAATCAGCTTCAGGCATCGGCAACCTAAAGTGGTTGTAAAGGATCAAGGTTTTTTTACCTTCTATGCATGAAGGCAGGGATGTTTGATTCCTATCACCCGACGCCCCAGACATGTAGTTCCGGGCACCTGGCAGGTAGTTTTTTTTTCCTCCATTAGCCCTGCTGCGGGTAAGCAGCAGGGCTCACCTGTCAGGTGAAGCAATCGGCGGCAGTGCTGCTGCTGATTGCTTTGACACAGTGCCAGCCTCTCCACGCCCCGGGTGTGAGGTTTCGTGGGCTCCACTTGCCCATCTGCGGGCCCGGCTTCCTGACGGCTAGAGAGGAGGGAGAAGAGTGGACAAGTCTGCTCCCCTTCTTATGCTGACCCGGTAGTGCCGCTAAAATGTCACTTCCGGGTCCCCGTTGAGAGATTAATGCAATCCCCAGGAATTAATGTAATGTGGTGCAGATGTGCACCACATTACATTCAGTGGAGCAGAGGGAAAACATGCAGGTTATTTTAGACTTTGGATGTCTCAAAGAGAAACTGTCACCAAAAATCATCGCGTTGGGGACAAAGTCCCCTATGTGATGAAAAAAAAGGGGAAAAGAAATTTTTTTTTTGTATTGTAAAAAATGAAAGGTACACCCAAGCAGATACCATCTCCCCAAAACAAATAATAAGGCCCCCACATATACGCATGTACAAACGTAAAAGCACACGCTGGGGCACCTATGCATGAAACAGTCGATTGCGATACACGTCACATATTGCCGGGCACGCCAGAATGAGAGCAATATTTCTAGCACCTGACCACCTCCGTAGCACTAAACTGGTGACCTATAAAGAGCTTTAAAAGTGTAGCCCTATAAAAAATATAGGGTACTAAAGTTCGTCGCCATTTCACGAGTGCACACAAATTTAAGGTTTTACAAGTTGGATATCTATTTACTTGCTGCAACCTCTTTTATATTTTACAAAAAAAATTTCTTACTAAAAGTTTGCAGTAAAATCATGCAACATAAAAAATTGGAACTACCACTGTTTCTCTAGTGTCTCTGCTTTCAGAAAATATATCCTGTTTGGGAGTTTTGTGTAATCTTCAGGCCTAAAATGATTTTTTAAAAAACGCAAAAAGTGCTCTGGAAGCGAATGGGATAAAGTATAAGCCCTGACCCACCCTTTCCTGATGAGCAGCCAATTGTTGTTCATCACACTGCAAGGTCTCTCTCCTCCCTGCTAGTCCCTGGGTGCAGTGCTGGAGAGAGGCAGGGAGGGAGGAGGAGATAAACAGCGCAGTGGTAAAAATATTACACGTTTTAAGTCGCCAGAAAGCCTCTTTTGTTTTTAAAAGCCCCCTGACATTCCTAAAATCACCTCCAATTTAAATATGGTTTTGGGTAAAAAAAAAAAAAATTATTAGGACAAGTAGATTGGGGCCCTGATTTAGTCCCTGGACAACTAGTTTTTTAAAAAATGTCCACACCCCTGATGAAGGTAAAAAACCTTTTGGGTGCCTTGTCAATGTCCATTCGCAGAAGAGCTGCTCAGGAGCAAGCCTGCTCGAGTGCCCTCATAGGAAGAGGCTATCCCTGTCGATGGTGGACCCAAAAAGAATAGGATCGGGGCTGCTCTGTGCAAAACCATACCTTTTAACTTTTTAAATCCTTCCTTTAGAATTGCTTTAACTAAGGGAAACTGGCAGTGAAGCCTTGCGGCTTTCCAGCAGGTTTCCTACTGCATATGCACGAGCTGCACTGTGGTTTGTGAATGGTCCTACAGTCTTCTGGGACCTGTGATGTGTCCCAGAAGGCAGTGGGGGAAGGCGGGAGGGGGCAAACTGCTTGGACCACTGTGGCGATCCAACAGTGGGAGAGGGTACCTGTCAAAACCACTCTCCCTCCAAAAAAAAAGTGCCAGTTGTTAAAGAGGAGGGGATGCAAATAAGTGGAACTTCTGCTTTTGGGTGAAGTTCTGCTTTAACTTCTTCCCCACCTCCCTATAGTAGAACTACTGCTACATGGCTGTGCAAAATCACATATATATATATATACATGATTTGCATCTCCAGGTAGGGGCGCGCGCCGCCCTACTTGTGCTGTCATTGGCGGCTACGGATGTCAATCACCGGGTCCCGGGTGAAACTGACAGGGGAGAGACCTGTGTGTAAACAAGACGGGAGCCTCAATAAAGGGAACTTGTCACCAAAAAATCATCACATGGGGACTATGTGATGAAAAAAGTAAAAAGAAAAAAATGTTTTCCTTTCTTATTGTAAAAAACAAAAGTTACACCCAAGCACATACCATCCTCCCAAAAAAATTTAAGCACCCCCACATATATGCACATACAAACGTAAAAGCACATGCTGGGGCGCCTACTCATGAAAACGTTGATTGCGATACACATGTCACATATTGCCACGCATGCCAGAATGAGAGCAATAATTCTAGCACCAGACTTCCTCCGTAACACTAATCTGATGACCTATAAGGAGCTTTAAAAGTGTCGACCTATAGAAAATATAGGGTATTGAAGTTCATCGCCATTTCATGAGTACGCACAAATTTAAGGTTTGACAAGTTGGATATCTATTTACTCGGTGCAACCTCATCTTTATATTTTACAAAAAATAGGGCAATTTATTGCTTTTTTGTGCCTTAACATTAATAAATTATATTTACTGAAATTTTGTGGTAATATCATGCGATATAAAAAATTGGAACTACCACTGTTTTGTTCTCTAGGGTCTCTGCTTTCAGAAAATATATAATGTTTGGGGGGTTTCGTGTAACCTTCCAGCCTAAAATTATTTTTGAAACTTGTGCAAAAAATGTAAAAACAGCTCTGGCAGCGAAAGGGTTAAATGATAAGCCCGACACTCCCCTTTCCTGACCAATCGGTGCTCATTACACTGCAAGGTCTCTCTCCTCCCAGCTAGTCCCCGGGTGTGTTGCTGGAGACAGACAGGCAGGGGGGAAAGTAGGAGATAAACAGTGCAATGTTAAAAATATTAAACTTTTAAGTCACCATATAGCCCCTTTTGTTTTTAAAAGCTCCAGACATTCCTAAAATCACCTTCGATTTAAATACAGTTTTGGTTATAATTTATTTTTTATCAGGACAAGTAGATTGTCATGAGGGGCAAGTAGATTGGGGCACCGATTTAGTCCCTGAACAAGTTGTGTTTTTTTTTTTTTTTAAATTACCACACCCCTGCGTGTATCGCCTAATGCTGGTCACTTCACTGGGCATATGTACAGGTTTACAACCACTTGAATGCATTCTATACATTAAGGTTAAAAAAAACAAAAACACTCCACTGCCTCCCCCAACCCCACATCCAGCCCCCCATTCATCCGTAAACACGTATCTGACTCCTCCAACGATGCAGCGCTGTCCGGTCTGCAGCATTGCTCTCCTCTCTTTCTCTTCTCACAAGAGACAAGGGCAAAAGCGGGAGCCATAGGCTCCTACTAGTCTCGCAGTCAAATCCTCTGAGGAGGGAGTGGGGGTGTGGCCAAGCCACACTGTGTGTGCCTATAAACACACACAGCCTGATTTGGGACCATACCTGCAGTTGTAGGCAGAAAGATAAGAGAGCGCCGGCAGGGGACACAAGAAACGGAGGTAAGGGACCACTCTGCAATACCATTAAAAGTATAACTTTTTTTTTTTTTACATAAAATAAAAATATAATTGGTTTATTTTGGGGACCCCCAGGTGGATTATGCTATAATGTGCTAGTATGTATGGCATATTAGTACATTATAGCAGACTTACCTGTCCCTCCAACACTGCGGAGGGATCGGTCTGGAGTTCCCCTGGTGCTTCCATCTTCACCCAATCTTTTGGGTCCTGTTGCGATAGGCCTGGCTGCGATGGGGTCACTCCCGCGTATGTGCATGGGAGTCACATCTCTGCAGCATGGATCGGGGCCGTAAACGTTCGCTGAGCTGCGCATCCGCAGCTCAGTGTATATGACAGTTGACAGGGAGGATGATGCATTTATGGCAGAAGAGACCAGTAGGGTCTCTTCTGTCCTAAATACCCTGCATGTCAGCAACATTTTAGAAATTGACTTTAATTCCACTTTTAAAGGCGTGTTTCCCTTCTGCTAAATTTAACGTCAGCATGCTTCATTAGTCTTCTAAGACACCTAAGGTCAGTCCTGCTATGTAGAAGGACTTGCCTGACTGGATACAAAGTGAATGCACACGTTAGGTGTGCCCTGATATTACATAGTTTTGGTAGATCAAAAGTTATGCATCGTACACTAAGAATGTTAATGTGTATGGTGAGCTTTAGTGTACACTTTCCAATCTGGCCACACAATCTTTGATTTACTAAAACTATGTCATTTAAGGACCTTCTTGATTGTATACATATTGATTGAAAAGATTAGTTTCCTTCTATTATATAGTT
The DNA here is from genome assembly GCF_062004578.1 of Staurois parvus. Taxonomy (NCBI): domain Eukaryota; kingdom Metazoa; phylum Chordata; class Amphibia; order Anura; family Ranidae; genus Staurois; species Staurois parvus. The sequence goes on from NW_028318382.1 coordinate 3,223,165, forward strand.
TTGGCAATCAGAGGTTGATTGTAAATCGTTTGAGGGGTCAGATTATAATGTGTACCCTAAGCATCACCATGCACAATTGACTACAGTCCATTTTATATCTATATGGTGACCTAAACTATCCAGTCACACAGGTCCTTTCACTACATAGTTGTTGGGAGAACTAAGATTGTACAATCAGATTGCAATGTGTGTGGTAAGCTAAGGCTCACTGTACACATTACAATCTCTGTACAATCTACTTTACATTTTATTAAAACTACAATATGTGATATGAGGATCCACCTAAACTATCCTATCGTGTATACAATCAGGCAGATCCTTGCAACAGATACTTGTTGGCAGATCTAAAGTAGATTGTGCAGTCAGATTGTAATGTGTGTGGTGAGCCTTAAGCTGGCCATACACTATACAATCTGATTCTACAATCTCCTTTAGCGTTTCCAAACTATGTAATATGAGGCTGTTACAGTACATAGTTGATGGTGTTTTTTAAAGGAGATATTACAATCAGTCTGTATAGTATATGATCAGCCTTAGGCTGACCATACACTCTACAAAATGGTTGTACAATCTCTGAAAATCTTCTTTAGATCTACCAAAACTGTGTAATATGAGGACACACCTAAACAATTCAATCAATGATTGATATGTGTATACCTACTGACTGTTTTTTAACCGCTTGCCATCTGCCCTATAACAGATTTACTGCTACAGGGTGGATGTTTTGTGCACAATCACGTATATACATATGATTTTGCACTTCGGCCACTGGGGGGTGTGCTCCTGTTTCCGGAGCATCACTTCTGCTGTACATAGCAGAAGCCGATCAACAGGTGCCAAGCAATGGATGAGTGTCGGCACCTGTTGATAGCAGAGGAGACTGACAGAACACAGCTCTGCCTATGTAAACATTGCAGAATTGTGTTATGTCAATAGCGATCTGCTATATTTTATTCAGGGAACCTACATCATGCATTCAAAGAAGCTGTCCATGCAAGTAAAACAGGCCATTGTAAGGCTTAAATAAAAAAAAAAAATCCATCAGAGAGACAGCAGCAACATTAGGATTGGTCAGATCAACAATTTGGTACATTCTAAGGAAAGAAAAACGCACTGGTGAGCTCAGCAACATAGACATGAACATCCACGGAAGACAACAGTGGTGGATGATCACAGGATCCTCTCTCTGGTAAAGAAAAACCCATTCACAACATCCAGACAAGTGAAGGACACTCTCCAGGAGGTGTGTGTATCATTGTCAAAGTCTACAATCAAGAGAAGATTTTGCGAGAGCAAATACAGAGGGTTCACCACAAGGTGCAAACCATCCATAAGCCTGAAGAATAGAAAAGCCAGATTAGACTTTGCCAAAAAACATCTAAAATGCATTATTTGGTCGGATGAAACTAAGATTGATCTGTACCACAATGACTGGAAGAAAAAAGTGTGGAGAAGGCTTGGAACAGCTCATTATCCAAAGCACACACAGTCATCTGTAAAACATGGTGGAGGGAGTGTGATGGCATGGGCATGCATGGCTTCTAGTGGCACTGGGTCATTGGTGTTTATTGATGATGTGACAGAAGACCGAAGGAGCCGGATGAATTCTGCAGTGTTTAGAGATATGCTCTCAGCCCAGATTCAGCCAAATGCAGCAAAGTTGATTGGACGACGCTTCACAGTACAGATGGACAATGATCCAAAACACACTGCAAAAGAAACCCAGGAGAAGTAAAAGAAGTGGAATATTCTGCAATGGCCGAGTCAGTCACCTGATCTCAACCCAACTGAGCATGCATTTCTCTTGCTGAACGCAAAACTAAGGGCAGAAAGACCCACAAAGAACAACTGAAGACAGCTGCATTTAGAGCCTGGCAAAGGATCAGAAAGGAGGAAACCCAGTCTTTGGTAATGTCCATGGGTTCCAGACTATAGGCAGTCATTGCCAGTAAAGGATTCTCAACAAAATATTACAAATGAACATTTTATTTATGACTATATTTATTTGTCCAATTACATTTGAGCCCCTGAAAATGGAGGGACTGTGTTGTTTGCACTTCCTAAAGTTTGCACTTGATATTTATGTTCAACCCCTTGAATTAAAGCTGAACGTCTGCACTTCAAATTCATTTGGACTGTTTTGTTTTAATTTATGCTGGTGGCATACAGAGCCAAAAGTATGAAAATTGTGCCAAATATATATATGTGTGTGTGTATATATTTAATGTCTGTGTGTTATCATTTATAGTGCAAAAAAAATTAAAAACCCAGAGGTCATCAAATACCACTAGAAAAAAGCTCTATTTGTGGGGGAAAAAATGACAAATTATATTTATGTAGTGTTGCATGACTCGCCAATTGTCAGTTGCATACCGCAGTGCTGTATCGCAAAACAGTGGCCTGGTCATGAAGGGGGGTAAATCTTCCAGAAGTCAAGTAGTAAATTACATTGTTGATGGTAAATCTAAGCCTCTTCTACACAGGCGGGCTGATCAGGTACGCCGGTCAGTTTTTCAGGTGGACCTGATTGGAAGCTCTGTCAGTCTATGGGCAGCCAGATGTAAACAGCCATCTCCTCCTTTTTCTAGTAAGCAGTGTTCCACTGGCTAAAACAAAAAAGTCCAAGCGTGAAAATGCCTCCAAATAGTACAAAAGAAAAGTACTTCAAAACCACATAAACACACTCGTGCTCAAGTGTGAAGTCAGGCTGAGTATTGCACAGAAATGGGGATTTGAAAGCCTGTAACTCTTTCCTCCCAGGGACGGATTTATAAAAAAAAAAATGTGGAATGTTTCATGTAGAATATTGTTATGATCTAAACCTTAAATGGCATTATTAAAATAGTGAACAAGGCCAGAAGAAGGAATATGAAAGTGCAAAATCATTGTGGACCCAGGATATCAAGTAAATAGAGTAACTATAAGTTTAAAAAAAAAAAAAAAAAAAAAAGTATGAATAGTGGGAATTTTTTGAAAGAACCAGTGGAGGGAGGTTGACAGAGGAATGGGGGCAGAAGATCAATGAAATTGCATGGATGTCTTGTAATCCATTCACTGCCAGCCCTGAGGAAGTAGAGCTATTGATGATTTCTGATTTTTTTTTTTTTTAACTTTTAAATTATGTGAATATTAAATCTGAAAACAATTTTTATATTAATTTATATCCTTGGGTGCTGTTTTAGAAAGTCCTTAACACCCCTGTCACATCGGATGCGACTTGGTATGCGATTTGCATGCCATGCAACTTGCAAATCGTATGCCAAGTCACACCCTATTGTCCGCAATTACAACGGTCAAATCGATGTGGTTCTGACTTGGTCGGAGCCTCACCGATTTCTAAAGTAGTAAATGTACTACTTTTGGTGCAATTTGCATAGACATCTGTGTCTGATGTCTTGGAAAGCGCACCTGAAATCGGAATCTCACCCAACTTTGAAATCGTGCGACTTCACTTTAAGTCGCACGATTTCAAAGTCAGGCTTGATATGATTGGAGGGTTAGGCTCCATTGACAGTTCTATGACTCTAAAGTCATGTGACTTTGGGGTGCAAATTTCATGCAACTTTGGATGGGTTTGACTTTGACCAATGTAAATAGACAACTGTTGCATGTAAAACATTCAGGTGCGACTTTCATACGTTAACATTGAAGTATATGGACCTCAAGTCGCATGAAGGTTGGACCAATATAATGCATGACTTTAACTACTTGCCGTCCGGCTGCTGTATATAAACGGCCAGTAGGTGGCAGTCCAGGGGCGGGCCATTTTGGACTGTGCACACTCCCTAGGAGCGTACAGCACCACGATCCAGTACCCGCTGTGTCCTCTGGACACAGTGGAGCACTGAGCATCGTACGGGACCTCTGTGCGAGGTCCCGATCATGTGATCACTGATTGGCCAATCAGTGATCACATGAACAGTAGTAAGCAAGATGTCACTTCTGACATCATTGCTTACTATGTGTGAAATCTGTGAATGATCAGAGGCAAAGTCACATAGATATTAGCAGTACTCATTGGAAAACATGGGGCTTGACTTTTCATGTAACTTTGATGTCCAAAGTCGCATGACAAGTCACACAAGTGTATATGGAGCCTAAAGTGATTGTAAAGCTTGTGTTTTTTTTAATTTAAAATAACAAACATGTTATACTTACAAACTCTGAAAAATGGTTTTTGCATGAGCAGTTCCAATCCTCCTTTTCTGGGGTCCCTCCACCAATGCTCCAAGCTCCCCACCCCACAACCCCCCACCGAATGCACCCATAGGGCACAAAAAAAAGCAATAAATATGCCCTATTTTTTTGGTAAAATGTAAACTATGAGGTTGCATTGAGTAAATGGATAGCCGACATGTCAAACCTTAATTATGCATTGCTCATGAAATGGCGTTGAACTTCAGTACCCTATATTTTCTATAGGCAACACTTTTGAAGCCCCTTATAAGTCATCAGTATAGTGTTATGGAGGAGGTATCGTGCTAGAATTATTCCTCTCATTTTGGTGTGCGGTGATATGTAACGTGTATTGACTTTTTCATGCATGGGCGCCCTAGCGTGTGCTTTTACGTTTGTGCGTATATGTGGGGGGGCTCAACTTTTTTGGGAGGGATGTTATGTGCTTGGATGAAACTTTCATTTTTTACAATTAAAAAAAAAAGTATTTTTTTTAACTTTTTTTTGTCCATCACATAGAGAGCAAAGCCCCCTATGTGATGATTTTTGGTGACAGGTTCTTTTTTATTCAGACATCCAAGGTCTAAAAGACCCTGAATGTCTCCCCTGTGCTCCACTGAATGTAATGAAGTGCACATCACACTGCATTACATTCTTTCCCGTCCTCCATGACCGGGAATCTGTCAACGGGGACCCGGAAGCAACATAATGTCACTTCCGAGTCAGGACAAGAAGGGGAGGGGAGTGGCCGTGTCTGCTTTCCTCCCACCCCTCTAGCTGACGACGGTGATCTGGTCTCGGGCCCGCAGATGGGCAATCGGAGCCCGGGAGACCTAACACGGGGGGAGGGGGCTAGCACTGTTTGGAAGCAATCGGTGGCAGCGCTGCCCCCTGAATGCTTCCACCTGACAGGTGAGGCCGCTGCTTGCCCGCAGCAGGGCTAAAGGTGGGAAAAAAACTACCGTCAGGCGATGTGAATTCAACATCCCTGGATTGATGTGCATGGTTCATTTTTCTTTTGAGTTTAATGGGTCCAGTTTGCCTTCAGTACATTCTAGTATAGTGGTGTTTGGGCTTAAAATGCTGCTAATTAAATGATACAGATAAATATGTCCTTATTCTGCTGTACTATTATCAGCTCAGGAGTTAAGAATTACAATTAAATTTGCATTCTTTGCTTACAACAGCCAGCCAGAAATGTATATTTGCCCATTCCAGCAGCTCAGCTATTTACTAGTGATGATATATGCAGCCATACATGGGTTGAATTCCGAACAATTTTTCTTTAGAAAATAGGACGTTTTGTAATCTGATGGTGACAACATTAATTTTGAAATTCAACCATCCAAGCCTTGGTTCACATGTTGCTACGGAATAGAATTTTCGTGGCCAAGAATTTTCTTTTCTTTCCAGGTCACAGCTTATGCTTGTTTCTTTTTTGATTATATTTCACACACAATTCTCCCATCGATTGGAAATGTTTTGAAAAATGAACGAATTTCTAAAGTGTGTGATCACTCAGATTCAATGGACACATGAAAATCTGTTGTTTCTGTGGCCCACTAATGGTGTGAAATTCGAACAAAAATTCTTAGAAAAGATTTTCGAAAGAAAATTCTTTTGGCATTTAATATATGTATGGCCGGCTCTAAGCTTTTAGTTCCTCAAGCTTGAAACGTTTACGATGACTGAGATGTGTGTTGTTAGATTCTGCTGCTAAAAAAGAAATCATTGCTGACTACAAATTTCAAACAACATGGCTGCCCTGTCTCGTACCAGTTTGTGGAGTGCCCAGTTGGCATTATTACAGTGACATCATCAGGTGCCACAGCATTGCTGACACCATTTTTGCCTAGACAATAATAGTGTCTGGGGTGGGGAAATTTGTATGCAGAGGGAGGGAGGCGCACAGGATGCCTACTGTGCCACTTTAAGAATCTGTTGCTATGGCTGCTACAAAATCAAAAAGCATTACTGCCAGTGTAACGATTAGGGAGCTAGTGGTGAAAGAGTTACTACATGTAAGTGCTGGGAATTTAACAAACTTTGTTGCAGAGTCCTACCTGTTTCTGTTCTAAAGCTATAGCTCTTTGATCATGTCTTGTGTAGGACTGATTTTGAATGAGTTATTTTTTATATTTGATCAGCTGATGCAGGTATCTTAGTGCAGACTTCTGGAGTAATCCTTGAATCATACAAGCAGAAAATGACATTTCTGGGGGCATTCCAACCATGTGTAGAGAATGCCTCCAGGTTGCCATATTGCATTGAATTTTACAGAAAAGCATAACAGAAACGAGTACTGTCCATGATACGTTTCTTGTTTTTTGCACTTACATACATACAAGGACAAGTTTTCAGGGTGCACCCACTTCTTCAAGGTGCAGGCAGTACTAATGCACAAAGTTTAGCAGACTGTTAACCACTTGCCCTCCATAGGATTTCTTCCTGACCAGGCCATTTTTGCAATACGGCGTTGCAATGCTGCACCCAAATGACATTTATGTCCTTTTTCCCACAAATAGAGCTTTCTTTCAGTGGTATTTGATCTCCCGTGCGGTGTTTACATTTTTTGCACTATAAACAAAAAAAACTCGATAATTTTGAAAAAAAAACCTATATTTTTTACTTTTTGCTATTAAACATGTCCAGTAAAAAAATTTTCAAAAATCAAATTTTGTCATAAATTTAGACCATAATGTAGTAGAATACATTTTGGCCTAAATTTATGACGAAATTTGATTTTTTTTTTTTTTTTATAAATGTACTAGTAATGACGGTGATCAGCGACTTATAGCGGGACTGTGTTGGGCATTCTGACACTGGGGGGAACTAACTTGGTGTCACTGACATCCCCAATGACACCAATACAGTGAGCAGTTCTAATAAAAAGCACTGACACTGTACTAATGGCACTAGGGAGGAAGGGGTTAACATGTGGGGCGATCAAAGGGTTAACTGTGTGCTGTTTTACTATGCAGAGCCATACAAAGCAGTGTGCAGGAGCTGAAGGGAGAGATCTGTATTGTTTACATACAGGTCTCTCCCCCTGTTGGAAATCCTTGGAGATCGCTAGGTAGTCCGGAACAGCAAAATCATATACATACATACATACACACATATATATGTGTGTGTGTGTATATATATATATATATGTGTGATTTTGCACACCCGTGCCGCCCTGTAGCAGTATTTCTTCTATAGGGTGGCACGGAAGCGGTTAAAGTAAAACTATCTTTGAGAAGAAATAAAACAAACTACAAAAAGACAGATTGTCTCACTTTAACATTCTGCTAAAACTTTGTGTATTAGTACTGCTTGGACCTTGAAGAATAAGGTACATCCTGAAAGCTTGTCCTGAAAAATGTATTTTAGCGCAAATTAAAAAAAGTTTCACGGACAGTACTCAGTTGTTTGTCGCAAGTGCACTAATACGGCTACAATCACCTCAAGCAAGACAGAAAATTGCAGTGCCGCAGTTTAAAAAGGAAAGTGGCAACATTTTTAATAAATTACAATATGACTTACAATTGTAAATGCTATATTATTTTATATTTTTGTTTGCAATATTTTTTCTCATGAAAGGGATCTATCCTTTAAGATCAACACTGAGTTGTCATACAGAGGGACGCCAATGCTCAGAGTGGGGAACGTATGTGTTGGGAAGTTGGCATGAACGTGACCGTTCCAGTTCAGGGCTACTGGGTTGACTAACAATTAGTGATTCATTTTTTGGGGCTCTGAAGAAGAGGACTCAGCGCTCAAAAAGCATAAGTCATAGGACGCTGTGAAGGCTTCCCACACCATTGTACTGGTGTACCATGGACCTAGAGGTGGTGTAGTTTGCATTCTTTTACATGCTAATCTATGTCATGCATTTTGTGAATAGAATACTTTGTTAAATAAATTGTTATCTTGGCAATGTGCTAGGTCAGTGTGCCTTTTTTTTTTTTGTCCTTAGCAGTACATGTGAGGACGCCTATTGTCCTGTGAGGGCTTCAAGACCTCCAGTGTCATACCTACAAGCCAGTCAAGCAGAAAGTGCAGCATACCTTTAGCACCACACCTAAGTGCAGGAGGTTGTTATTACTACTCTTCATTTGACAGTGATTTATCCCTGACCCCTTTAAGTAGCTGGTGATTTCCTGGCCATTAGCTGATTGTGCAGAAGAGACCAGGGATGCTGGCTGACATCATTGACCAAATAATGCCATTGCCATATATGGGTAATAACAGGAATTTCCTGGCTGGGGATGCATCATTGGTTTTTACGTTTTTGTTTCTTTCCCAGAAACCAAATGCACATAATATAGCTGCAGCTCTGAGTGATCATTTAGTATTATACATGAACAAGCAGTGCTTAATATTCATTCCTACTATTGACAGATCACTGTGTGATCTATCTGCCAGCTGATTGTACACATACAGGGCGCTGGCAGATCAATTACACAGAGCTCTGAAGGATAGATTACATATATGAATGAACAAGAAGTGCTAATTGTTCATAATAGTGAAAGATCACTCAGCTTAGAGAAGGAACTAGGGCTAAGTGCTGCCTGTACCTTCTCACAGTAACAGAGAGCCAAGCCTATGGATCATACAGTGCCACAGCACTATGTAATCTTTCACTTTTTAATGAACAATCGCCAAAGCAGGCTAGTGCTGAGTATGGTACAGCCCCCCAGTGCTGATCGCCTAATTGAAAGAAGTAAAAGAGCCCTCAGTTTTGCAGTGCTATGTGGTCTATTGGCTAGGGCTGTGTATGTTAAGATGCAGTCACAGTTACTGTAGAGTACACAGTACCACAGGTAATCTGATCTTTGGGAATGGCAATGCTAGTCACCAGAGCTCTTACTCACAAATCTATCTCCTTTCTGCCATTGTGATCAGACAGCTGGAGGCAAAATTGCTTGACTATGCTGCTTAGCAACCAAGGGACGGATTTAAACAGGAGTAAGTGCTCTATGTGCTAGGACCCCCCGGGGGAATAAATAAAAGTTTGTATTGAGATTACTTCTTTGTGTCCCAAAAAAAGAAAGTAATTATTTTATAACTGTGAAGTAACAATATTCCAGTTAATCATTATAATGATGAATTACTGGGTCCCCTATAATCCAGTGGCAGCCTAGGTAAAAGTGGAGCACCTGTCATAAACTTTAATTCATCAATGTCCTCTGTGTAATGGATCTAGCTCTGATGTAAATGGGTTTAGGTGCCCTGTAAAGTGGTATGTTATGTGTTACATACTGTTATCGTAAAATGAAGCACAATATGTTGATATTATCAGCCTTGATTAAAATATGTATGTATTTTTTCATATTCCATTAGCTGCTCCTGTGGGTGAAGATGATGTAAAGCAGATCCCAAAAACTGAAGCTGGTGCAAAGAATGAACTGAAACCCAATGAAGATACAAAAGGTGAAGCGAAGCCCGACGAGGGTGCAAAAGGTGAAGCGAAGCCCGACGAGGGTGCAAAAGGTGAAGCGAAGCCAGACGAGGGTGCAAAAGGTGAAGCGAAGCCAGACGAGGGTGCAAAAGTTGAAGCGAAGCCAGACGAGGGTGCAAAAGTTGAAGCGAAGCCCGACGAGGGTGCAAAAGGTGTAGCGAAGCCCGACGAGGGTGCAAAAGGTGTAGCGAAGCCCGACGAGGGTGCAAAAGGTGAAGCGAAGCCCGACGAGGGTGCAAAAGGTGAAGCGAAGCCCGACGAGGGTGCAAAAGGTGAAGCGAAGCCCGACGAGGGTGCAAAAGGTGAAGCGAAGCCCGACGAGGGTGCAAAAGGTGAAGCGAAGCCCGACGAGGGTGCAAAAGGTGAAGCGAAGCCCGACGAGGGTGCAAAAGGTGAAGCGAAGCCCGACGAGGGTGCAAAAGGTGAAGCGAAGCCCGACGAGGGTGCAAAAGGTGAAGCGAAGCCCGACGAGGGTGCAAAAGGTGAAGCGAAGCCCGACGAGGGTGCAAAAGGTGAAGCGAAGCCCGACGAGGGTGCAAAGGGTGAAACGAAGCCCGACGAGGGTGCAAAAGGTAATGCGAAGCCTGACGATAATGCAAAGGGTAACGCGAAGCCCGCCGATAATGCAAAGGGTGAAGTGAAGCCCGCCGATAATGCAAAGGGAGAAGCGAAGCCCGACGAGGGTGCAAAAGGTGAAGCGAAGCCCGACGAGGGTGCAAAAGGTGAAGCGAAGCCCGACGAGGGGGCAAAGGGTGAAGCGAAGCCCGACGAGGGGGCAAAGGGTGAAGCGAAGCCCGACGAGGGGGCAAAGGGTGAAGCGAAGCCCGACGAGGGGGCAAAGGGTGAAGCGAAGCCCGACGAGGGGGCAAAGGGTGAAGCGAAGCCCGACGAGGGGGGAAAGGGTGAAGCGAAGCCCGACGAGGGGGGAAAGGGTGAAGCGAAGCCCGACGAGGGAGAAGTGAAGACTGATGATGAAAGCGATGTAGTGGATGAGCAGCAGCCTAGAGAGGATGAGAAATTAGCTGAGGATGAACAAGAGGAGGACGATATTAGAGAAGAGACAGATGACGCTGAATTGGATAATTTGGATAATGTGGATACAGCTGATGAAGACAACACAGACTCTCTGCGCAAGCAGGAATACCCACCCCTCAGTAATAAAGACACTTCAATCCTCCAGGACGCATCACAAAGCAGCCATTTCTTTGCCTATCTTGTGACCTCAGCTATTCTAGTGGCTGCGCTGTATATTGCATATCACAACAAACGCAAGGTAACCTAATATGTGAGATAGATAGATGGATAGATATATACACACACACATACAGTACATATAAGAGAACACTTGAAAAATGTTTTACCTGTTTATAACCCTTTACTAAATATCAGTCAGTCCCTTTTAGTGGCAAGTCAGATTAGGCTGGGAATAGGAGTGCTGGTAGATGGAGCTTGATTGAATAAACCCTATGTAGCAAAGCTTTGGCAGTCTCAGTTTAATTTATGAGTTTCAAATGCAGCAGGAAACTGTTGGTAGTATTTAGGGACTTGCTTGGGTGAAGAGACTTGATAAAAAAAAGCCTAAAGGAAATCCAGGGCAGTGAAGGAACATGTGTCCAGGATATTGGGTACAGGTTCATAATACACATATACCAGTATACTGCACTGCCAGCTGATGAAGGCACAAGTGTCATTTGTGCCTCAGTGGTAAAGTTCCAATTTGTATACCATGGGATTGCCCAGTTGACCAACCAGAGACAGACGGGCGCAGAGTCAGTGCAAGTTTATAGCAGACAGAAACAGAGGTGTAACCATAGCAATGAGATATAAACAGCAGTAGAAATCAGTACAGGACAGTAGGACATATCACAAAAGCAAATGGAGAGAGGGTCTGCGTAGACTAGATGGATGCCCCAACCCCGGCTAGTGAGGGCAGAGCCTCTAAATAGACAGAAACACAGTCTGTCAGAGTAGCTCTGCCTGGGAAAACACCACCAGACCCATGACACTAATGATTGAGATTTAGACAGCGTTCAGTGGTCACATAGCTACAATAAGCTGTACCTGGCATAGCTACTTTTTCTTACATTTCTTCTTTTATATTTTATTTAAAACATCTAAATCCAAAAACAAAAATTTTCTATATTGCAGCTTGCTGGTCTTTAGATGAGGTGAAGGAATTTGTTTTCTTATTTTCAGTCTTTTTTACTTGGTAATTCTGTGAATAACACACTTTGTGCCCCTTCTTTTATGCTTTCTTGAAGTGACAGGCAGTTCATTTCTGGCAAGATTAAAAGGTTTTTTTTGTACTTGCTGAAAATGTTCTTAGCCTGAAAAAGTAAATAAATGCACAACTAAGGACTGGTAGGCTGAAATATATTACATTTTTGTTTTTAGGTTTAGATGTTATCATAGAAAGTCAAATCACTAGAAGCATACTCACAGGCCACTTTATTAGGTACACCTTGCTAGTACCCCCTTTTGCCTTCAGAACTGCCATAATTCTTTGTGGCATAGATTCAACAAGAATTATAATATAAGACGTTATAGTGAGCGCGACTTAAATGCAAAAAATGTATAGATGTGTATACACAAAAAGTGTATAGATGTGTATATACAAAGAATGTTACTGAGCAGCTGATACACCGAAAAGGTAACCAAATAAAACCTCCAATCAAACATATATGTTAAATAAAATGGTGCAGCGCTAGATACTAGAGCACAGTTTATACACACAATATATATACATGCGTGATATCACTCTAAGGGTGATCAATAAATATAAAAGTTCGATGTAATAGTGCGGATCATGAAAAGATCCTAATTCAAGGTGAGTGGACGTCCTGATCCAAGGTGTGATGATAGGTGTGATCACACAAATAGGTGAAAAACGCACTCACCAGATGTGCGTTTAATATACGCAATATGTAATCCTGCGTCACCAGGCCATAAAAAAATCATCAGATCCCAGATCAGATTGTACCCAGATCACCATCCCGGCTCCACGGAAGTAAGGTCATCTGAAACCGCTACCAGGTATCACCACCGGGGTCCTGAGTCCTCCAGATGGGCACTGCGAATGATAGCACTCACCTGAGCACAGACAAACACATGTGAAAGAACAGCAAGGAGGCATCTAAAGCAGTATCACGCTATGAGGTCTCTTATTGGGCACTCTGTGTGAGGGCTATCATTCGCAGTGCCCATCTGGAGGACTCAGGACCCCGGTGGTGATACCTGGTAGCGGTTTCGGATGACCTCACTTCCGTGGAGCCGGGATGGTGATCTGGGTACAATCTGATCTGGGATCTGATGATCGTTTTATGGCCTGGTGACGCAGGATTACATATTGCGTATATTAAACGCACATCTGGTGGGTGCGTTTTTCACCTATTTGTGTGATCACACCTATCATCACACCTTGGATCAGGACGTCCACTCACCTTGAATTAGGATCTTTTCATGACCCGCACTATTACATCGAACTTTTATATTTATTGATCACCCTTAGAGTGATATCACGCATGTATATATATTGTGTGTATAAACTGTGCTCTAGTATCTAGTGCTGCACCATTTTATTTAACATATAGATTCAACAAGGTGTTGGAAACATTCCTCAGAGATTTTAGTCCATATTGACATGATAGCATCACGCAGTTGCTGCAGATTTGTCGGCTGCACATCCATGATGCGAATCTCCCTTTCCACCACATCCCAAAGGTGCTCTATTGGATTGAGATCTGGTGACTGTGGAGGCAGAGGTGCTCTATTGGATTGGGATCTTTGTGACATGGTGCATTATCGTGCTAGAAATAGCCATCAGAAGATGGGCACACTGTAGTCATAAAGGGATGGGCATGGTCAGCAACAATACTCAGGTAGACCGTGGCATTTAAACGATGCTTAATTGGTACTAAAAGGCCCAAAGTGTAAAAAAAAAAAATCCCCACACCATTATACCACCAGCCTGAACCGTTGATACAAGGCAAGAAGGATCCATGCTTTCATGTTGTTTACTCCTAATTCTGACCCTATCATCTGAATGTTTCAGCTAAAATCGAGACTTATCAGACCAGGCAACGTTTTTTCAATCTTCTGTTGTCCAATTTTGGTGAGCCTATGCAAATTGTAGCCTCCTTTTCCTGTTCTTAGCTGACAGGAGTGGTCAAGGTTCGACGGGTTGTTCAGACATGGTATTCTGCATACCTTGGTTGTAACAAGTGATTGAGTTACTGTTGCCTTTCAGTCATCTGAACTAGTCTGCCCTTTCACCGCTGACATAAACAAGGCATTTTCATCCACACAACTGCCACTTACTGGATATATTCTCTTTTTCGGACCATTCTCTGTAAACCCTAGAGATGGTTGTGGGTAAAAATCTCAGTAGATCAACCGTTTTTGAAATGCTCAGACCAGCCCGTCTGGCACCAACTATGCCACGTTCAAAGTCACTTAAATCCCCTTTCTTCCCCATTCTGTTCTGATGCTCGGTTTGAACTTCAGCAAGTCACCTTCATCACATCTAGGGGCTTAAATGCATTGACTTGCTGCCATGTGATTGGCTGATTAGCAATTTGTGTTACAAAGCAATTGAACAGATGTACCTAATAAAGTGGCCAGTGAGTGTATATGGCTAGATATTTACCTAAGGACCATATTTGGTCATGTTGTGTGATTCATGTTAATGCACATTCATGAACTCACGCATGTTTAGTGACCTATATGATATTTATAGATAGTTGATAAACTGTATATTGGTTGGGTCTACCTACTGCTATTTTTTTTTAACTCGTGTTGCATACACACTGTTTAGGGTTCTTTCTTCCTCCAGATCATCGCCTTTGCACTTGAAGGAAGACGCTCCAGAGGTGGCAGGAGGCCAAATTCAGGGGAATACCAGAGATTGGATCACAAGGTTAGAACTTTTTAATGTTCAACTTCAAGAAATTGATACTATTACAGTGCATCTGCTTACAGATGGTAGAAATAAAAGGAGATTTCTAAAGCTGGCCTTAAATGATGTGATTTTCTTTCCTTCAACCATGGTTTAGAGGAAAGAAAGTCACTCGATTCCCCTATGTGATTGCCGCTGGCAATAAACGCATGGAAAATCTGGCAGGCGGGTTGTACCCAAGTCATGCAACAATCAACTTGGGTACAATCAGCCTGCTCATAGATGGTTTGAATCTTTGTTGGTTCCTGCTGAACTGGCCGAGATTCAAACCAGCTATGGCCAGCTTAAGAAAAACATAAATTCTTACATGGGCATAGACCAGAAATGGGCAAACTACGGCCCGGCGGACCTTTTAATCCGGCCCGCGGATGTGGCTGTCAGGATGTGTGTAGGCGGGGCAGCGTGACGAACGTGAGGGGAGGGGAGCTAGGCTCCTCTCAGTCCGCCCTGAAGACCGGAACGGCTCGGGAACACGGCGAGAGGAACGCACGGAGCAAAGGTAAGTGAATTGACACAGGGGGGACTTGGCTTACTACTTGGGGGGGAATAGTACTGTGGGGGATGAAATACCATATGAGGGATGAATTAATATGGGAAATGAATTACTGTAGGGGGGATGAATTACTATATGGGGGATGAATTACTATATGGGGGATGAATTACTATATGGGGGATGAATTACTATATGGGGGATGAATTACTATATGGGGGATGAATTACTGTAGGGGGGATGAATTACTATATGGGGGATGAATTACTATAGGGGGGATGAATTACTATAGGGGGGATGAATTACTATATGGGGGATTAATTACTATATGGGGGATTAATTACTATGCTTACTATGGGGGAATATTCCTATACTTACTATGGATGACACATACACATCATTCATCTGCTCTTGGTCCGGCCCCCGGGTCCAATATATGAACCCATTGCGGCCCTCAAGTCAAAAAGTTTGCCCACCCCTGGCATAGACACTCTCTCTCCTCCAGCTGCCCCTAGTAAATAACATACTATTAGATTACAAAACTATTTTACTTTCACATCCTCTGAGGGACACAAGAGGACTCAAACATTATGGTTATACTGCTGCCTACAGAAGGATTGGATACTGGCAAACAAACTGTAGGCCACCTCAGGGTATACCCTCTCCTAGTAATATTATTATGCAGAACTTGTATAGCTCCAACAGTTGTGAAACTTTTCACAATATAAAGGTAAACATTTAAAATACCATTCAAGACAAGAGGGTTAAGATGGTCCAGCTCTTGAGAGCTGACAATCTCTAACAGGGGTGGGGCAAATGGTACAAAAGGTAACTACTACCAGCATGCCTATATGTTTCTCTAGTGTTCTAGAAGGATAGACGTCTTCTCAGCTCTGCTGATTTTAAAACAACCTACTTTTTTTCCTGACTGCTTTTCTTTTCAGTCAAGATTCTTCTCCATGTAGCTGCAGAAAGACTGTGCTTTCCCACAACTACCTGACATAGTTGCCCTTAATCCGTAATTTTAGCCTTACTGTATCTAGATCCCACTGGATTAGACATTGGAGTGTGCCTGGCAGTGAACCTCAAGCATCGGGCCCAGCACTTTCCAGGTCCAGATCTGTTTCAATTGCCTTTACAATTGCTCTGTCTCTGAAGACCCACTTTTATGAGTTGGCAAATTTGGCACCAGGATCTCCCTCTTTTTATTATTTACTGGACACCCATTTTAAATTCCCCCTTTCCCAACAGATTGAAGTGCAAGGGGTTAATGCTGTCTGGCTGAGCATTACAAACTACAAAAATGGATGTGACTTTGCAGGTACCATTTTAAACACATACAAATGATTACAGAAAATCAGTTTTTGTTAGAGAACTTGTACACAAGTTGTATGTTCAAATTTAAAACAGTAATTAGTGATGGGCCAAACACCCCCGTTTGGTTCGCGGGCGAACATTCGAACCTACTGAACATTCGACCGTGAAATTCAAACAGGGACAATTTACTGAGCGGTATCTTATGGCATCTGAGTATGTGGTAAGATACCGCTCAGCTACTGAAATACTGCATGAATTATATTAAGTCATGCAGTATTTTAGTAGTGAAACATTTTTTCATTCTTGCTTACCAGGCCCTTATCCAGCATGCTTGGCAGGTCAGGAAAGGAGGGGGGACGAGTGAGTGCCCCCCTCCTGAACTATACCAGGCCATATGCCCTCATCATGAGGGGGGGTGCTTTTTGGCAAGGGGGCTAACCCCCCCCCATCCCCTCCCAAAGCACCTTGTTGATGGGGACAAGGGCCTCTTCCCCACAACCCTGGCTTGTGGTTGTGGGGGTTTGCGAGTGGGGGGGCTTATTGGAATCTGGAAGCCCTCTTTAACAAGGGGGGCCACAGATCCTGGTACCCCCCCCCCCCCAGTCTTTAACAAGTCCTTTAATAAAAACAAAAATAAAAAAATGTCTTTCAAAGTAGATCCAACGTCAATCACGATGCTCGCCGCCACTGCCGACCCGAAAAAAGAAAAAAACCTGCTCTTGAAGCTGGTTCCCGCCGTCTGACAGCTGCACCGCGATGACAGTTCTTAAATACTGTGATGTCACAAGGGGGTGGGGTTACGGCTGTGTTCGGCCAAAGCATTGTACTTGACCTGTGGTCAGGTGTATTGGTTTAGCCAATCGCAATTCACTGTCAGGGCGCAGTGCATTGTGGGGCACAGCAGGCAAACAGGCCACCGAACGCCCTTACCTTTCGTGTGTTCAGGGAACACACGAATGGCCAGTATTTGAGTCGAACCTGCATTAGACTCGAACATGAAGCCCAACACTAACAGTGATACTGGACACTGAACAAAGGTACACTAGTTCATAGGCAGACTCCAGGTGCCAAAGATCGTAAACAGATACAGAGTTTAACTTATCATTCATGGTTTCAAACCACAGCTTGAATGCATTATCAGTCTGTGACCTTTCCATTCTGCCTGTCCTCTGCTCCTTGTGTATTCATTAACATGCTGGCTCCAGTGTTGGGACTCTTAGGCTTTTGAAGTATGCTGCCTGTGGTTTACCCGGACTACCTTCTCTTGAGGGAGCGGTCCGTGAAGGCTCTGAAAGAACATGGGGGAGATTTACTAAATCCCGTGACTGGAGCAGACTGAAAATAGGTACGCATAGGAATTAGGTGGGGAAGGGGACAGCTTTAAAGGATAAGTTCAGCTTTCTGAACATGTTACACCCATATTTAGGGTGTAGCATGTCCAGCATCAGACCCCTCTCTGCCCCCCCCCCCCCCTCTCCTTTAAGCAACGAGCCGGGGATCTCCCCATACTTGCTGTCACAATTCAAAGACAGCGTGGCCATGCAGGCTCCGCCTTCCAGGCACCTAAAACAAAAATAGTGAATGTGCACATTTTTTTTTATACCTGCAAAAAAATGTACATTTATTATTTCTTGTTAAAAGGTGAACTTAACCTTTAAAGTTGGGATGAAGCTGGAATTCCCCTTCATAAATAGAAGTCTCTATTCAAAGTTTTATATGGTCATTAGCATGTATGTAAAAGTGACAGTGCATGCAGTAACCACAAGAGGTCACTACAGTGCTTGTAGATCCTGAACCGGCCTTCCTGGCTGTAGAATGGGAAAGATCCCAAAGCATGATTGAGCAAACTGACATAGGTATTAACTCTTCTTTACATTACTGAACATGCCCTTACTGCTACCTTTATCTGTATTTGAAAGATTTTTGCACACTACCTGTTGTTTTGACCTGGTACCCTGGATTCATGTGAGGAAAAGTTATTACCTGTTTGTTAACATGTGAAACTTGAATGGAAAGCTTGAAATCTCTCTAAAGCTGCTATTCTTTAAGCCGAAGAGCACCAAAATGTGCACATTTTCCACCCAGGCAGCTGCTGTCAGTCAGGCAGGCAGGTATGTAACTAAACTGTGGTTATCTCGCCAAAGAGGGACTGCACAAAGATGAATGGAGTGCACTTTACTGTAAAGTGCTTCTACAAGTATTTATATTGTTTTTAGTTTTTACAGGGTGAGTGTGGCCTAAAATTGGAGATCCACTTTAATCTCCTATCTTTTTTTTCCAGATCTGAACATTCTCTTGAAGCCTACTTGAAGCATACGTCATCATCCAAAAAAAGCCCAGGTTCTGCACACCAGTCACTTCACCTATGAAAGCTGATTAATTTAAGAATTCTTCACCCAGCACAATTAGGTTACCTGCCTGTGTAAATCTGTACTGGGGAAATAGGAGTTTGTTGTTCATATTTATAGTGCACTATTAGATTGTATTTTCACATGCATAATCATTAGATCAGCCTGAACACAAGGGGATGGCTACCCTGTCAGAATAGAGCAGTGCATACATGGAGATTCTGTGCCTATAATTTCCGTTATTTTATTTTTTAACCATAATTGCACAACTATAACAGTAGATTTAAGCTGCCAGGGGTTTCATATGTATGGTTCGAAATAGAAGGTAAATTGCTATTTTCTTTAAATAACATACAGTCATGGCCGAAATTGTTGGCACCCTTGATATTTTTCCTGAAAATCAAGTATTTCACACAAAAAAGGTATTGCATTAACACATGTTTTGCTATACACATGTTTATTCCCTTTGTATGTATTGGAACAAATATAAAACAGAGGCAGAAAAGCAAATATGACATAATGTCACACAAAACCCCAAAAATGGGCTGGACAAAAGTATTGGCACCCTTAACTTAATATTTGGTTGCACACCCTTTGGAAAACATAACTGAAATCAGTCGCTTCCTATAACCATCAATAAGCTTCTGACACCTCTCACCCGGAATTTTGGACCACTCTTCCTTTGCAAACAGCTCCAGGTCTCTCTTATTGGAAGGACACCTTTTCCCAACAGCAATTTTAAGATCTCTCCACAGGTGTTCAATGGGATTTAGATCTGGGCTCATTGCTGGCCACTTCAGAACTCTCCAGCGCTTCTTTGCCATCCATTTCTGAGTGCTTTTTGACGTATGTTTGGGGTCATTGTCCTGCTGGAAGACCCAGGATCTTGGACGCAAACCCAGCTTTCTGACACTGGGCCCTACAGTGCGACCCAAAATCCTTTGGTAATCCTCAGATTTCATGATGCCTTGCACACAGTCAAGGCACCCAGTGCCAGAGGCAGCAAAACAACCCCAAAACATCATTGAACCTCCACCATATTTTACCGTAGGTACTGTGTTTTGTTCTTTGTAGGCCTCATTCCGTTTTCGGTAAACAGTAGAATGATGTGCTTTACCGAAAAGCTCTATCTTGGTCTCATCTGTCCACAAGACGTTTTCCCAGAAGGCTTTTGGCTTACTCAAGTACATTTTGGCAAACTGTAGTCTTGCTTTTTTATGTCTCTGTGTCAGCAGTGGGGTCCTCCTGGGTCTCCTGCCATAGCGTTTCATTTCATTTAAATGTCGACGGATAGTTCGCGCTGACACTGATGCTCCCTGAGCCTGCAGGACAGCTTGAATGTCTTTGGAACATGTTTGGGGCTGCTTATCCACCATCCGGACTATTCTGCGTTGCAATCTTTCATCAATTTTCCTCATCCGTCCACGACCAGGGAGATTAGCTACAGTGCCATGGGTTGCAAACTTCTTGATAATGTTGCGCACTGTGGACAAAGGCAAATCTAGTTCTCTGGAGATGGACTTGTAACCTTGAGATTGTTGATATTTTGCCACAATTTTGGTTCTCAGGTCCTCAGACAGTTCTCGTCTCCTCTTTCTGTTGTCCATGCTTAGTGTGGCACAGACAGACACACAATGCAAAGGTTAAGTGAACGTCTCTCCTTTTTATCTGCTTTCAGGTGTGATTTCTATATTGCCCACACCTGTTACTTGCCCCAGGTGAGTTTACAGGAGCATCACATGCTTGTAACATTCTTATTTATCCGCAGTTGTGAAAGGGTGCCAATACTTTTGTCCAGCCCATTTTTGGAGGTTTGTGTGACATTATGTCGAATTTGCTTTCTTTCCTCCCTTTTTTTGTTTTTCCCAATACACACAAAGGGAATAAACATGTGTATAGCAAAACATGTGTTAATGCAATACGTTTCGTGAGAAATACATGATTTCCTGGAGAAATATCAAGGGTGCCAACAATTTCGGCCATGACTGTATACAGAAATGCTGTCTTTTTTTTTTTTTTTTCTTTAAAAATCATTTTGCAGAATATTTGGAATTGGGTTCTGCTTTTGGTTTCTAACAACCAATGTTTCTCCTTGATTACAAGGAGAAATGGCAGAGGGGTGTGGTGACTAGTTATACTGAATCTGCTGTAGACACACTACCTGCAAGAAACCAGTTGCAGAGAAGCACCATTGACCTGACCTTTAGAGTCAATTTTATGCAATCCCTGGGTGTATACAAAAGAAACATGCACATATAGAGAACTACTATCTCAATGGCTGTGTACATAACGTAAAGTTGGCATTACAGCTACTCACTTTGGTGACCGTGTCATGTCTACCAGACTAGCACATGACTGCTTGCCATTTGTTGTTATTACCCTCTTAGCACTTGACATGAATGCTTGACTGAGCCAAGTTTCTGTTTCTGAGGCAGCATCCACTGCCTGAGATGCTGGGAAGCAATTTTATTACGTCTGTATAAACAACCGCCTTCTTGTCTCTGAACACCAGTGCCATCAAATTTTTTAAAGGAAATATACTTTATAGTCTTAGTGAATTTTTTTTTCTTTACATGTCTGATACGTCCATTTTGATGTGAATAGTTTATCCATCTGTGTTAATATCTTTGTTTAAAATGGGGGAAGCCATATTTCCTTATTACTTATGTAGGCCCTACATCTTGCTTTACTGTTGTTTTTTTTTTTTTATACAGTTTAGTCACCTTATTGCTAAGCAAGGTGAAAGAGTGGTTGTAATGACTAAGGCCCCATTCACGCAGCCAGATTCCTCCAAGCATATCCGCCTGCTCAGTGGGGAAGCTGTCCGCTGGTCCCCGCTGAGCAGGCGGATGACAGTTCTGTGTCTGCTCTGCTTGTGCAAAGCAGACACGGATACAGCCCTCTGTTGGAGTGGTCAGATGTAAACGGACCGCTGTCTGTTTACAACCAAACTGTCATCCAGTTCTATTCACCAGACAGATGGGGAAATGGATCCCCATCTGTTCTTTTCGGATTGAATGCAGGTGGGTGTAAACAGACATGTCCGTTTACATCTGCCTCCCCATAGAGAACAATGGGTGGTCCAATCGAGTCTGCCTAAAAACAAACAGGCGGACCCCATCGGTCCACCTGTGTGAAAGGGCTCAAATTATCCCTGCCTCTACTTGCTTCTCCTCAGTTCCCTATATTAAGTACAACAAAAAAAAAAGTTCCATAACAACTCAAATATACCCTCCTTAGGGATTTACTATGCTTTTTAGAATTAGCCTTTCAAGCTGATTTCAAGAACAAGGGTGTAATGGCATTGAGGAACCCTTCTTTCCATACAGAGGCTACATTCACACATCCAGGTTTTAGTGAAGCGCGGTAATCCATGCACCTGTATGGATAAACCCTGTTGTATCTAATACTTATGACTAAAATGTGCTACATGAAAAGCACAGGTGTGTGATTGAAGCCTAGAGGAGGGGACATTTTCAGTTGTTATCCAAAATCCGGTCTTAATTTTAAACCAGTTGGGTCCCATTCACATCTTTGCATTTTAGGTATGGTGTGTTAAAAAAAAAAAAATACTGCTTGCTGCATCTTTGATGCGCGCTTTCATCAAAGCGTGTGTTGTATAGAGTTGAATAATATATCTAAAATGCTTGTATAGAGAACTGCACAGGTGTGAATGGGCCCTTATTTTTATTAAAACCTTTTCATTTTATACTGTTTACCAAAATTCCATTCTGTTGTTCTACAGTTCATGAACTGCTTCATGCAGTCGTGTCTGCCTAGCAAATCTGGTGTCATCGGGGGGGCTTTTGGGGTTGTATTAAGCAGACATGGGATATAGAACATTTTTAGTTTTTTTCATGCCTCAGTGCTTTCAAAAAGAAATACAAAAATGAAGACGGATATATTCCTTCTATATATCAGTACATTATGTGTCCTGCCTAAAGTTCTTCCTTAGAAAGGACACATAAAACACATGGTGCCATTCCTCCTGAGGCAATTTACTCCATTTATGCTCTGCTGTATTTTATAGCACATGCTTTGCATAGTATGAATAGCACTTTTTAATATTTCCTATGTCCAAATTAGAGGTGCAATATTTCCTCTAGTAGCTGTTTATTTGTAGGTGTAAATGAGATTGAGAGCTCTACCCACAGACCATATTTGTCTAGAGTACAGAGAGCTTGGCCTTGGTTGGACAGCTTTACAGCTGCACGATGTTGCCAAACTGCTCCTGCTATGGTGCTTAGCTTACCCCATTCAGCTAGTTCAGCAGCAGAGCATTGAGAGATATAGTCTGTGAATGGCTGTGCTGTTTTATCTGTGCTCAAGCCTTTTTATTCCACTTAGATGTGGGGAAATATAGCTGCTTTGTTGTAGGATTGCGTTTTGCACTATGCGAAAAGAAAAAGTTTTACATGTTCATTTTGTGATATGGAATGGTGTCTTGCACTAACCACATGATTCAGAATTGTAAGGTTTTGTCTTAAAGCAGCTCTAAATATAATATATCGATAATGTTATTGCCTGTTTTAAGTCATGCTCATTAGTGGCACATGTAACTTTGGGGGGAGCAAAGGTTTTCATTTATCCATGTTGTGGTATAGCTAGTAGTAGCTTGTCCTGTTCATTTGGCCTTTTTTGCCACTCATGCTAGTGGCCTTCTCAGTTCTAATGAGTGTCAAAAACATACCCAGCATTTATAGCCTCGTGGGTGAATCAGTCACCCTAATCCATTCACTGTGAAATCTGTCATGGCAGATGTTGATTATTGAAAGATATCATGAGAGGTGTGAAAGTTTGCAAAACCACCTTGTTCTAATTTTATAATTTACTCAGACCTTCCGATATATTCTTGGACAAATCTTCTGCCTGCCTTTTGGTAAAAAATGATTATTACCTTTGTAAGATGTACCTGTGCCCAGACTATGGACATTAAAAAATGTCTTAGTAAGTAGTAAAAGCACTTTAAAACAAGCACTCACTGACCTTTGTAGCTGCCAGTACTGCCAAAAAAAATAACAGATTACTGTCAGTTTATAAATGCTTACAACACCTGCTGTTGGTTTACATTAGAGAACTGACAGGATTCCAAGTCCTGCCACCATAATAAGAATGGGGAAATGAGATAGGATTTTGGTGCCTCTGTTGTGAAGTTTCAAAATTAAATTCTCCATATTGGCTATAGCTACAGAGATCGGTGACATTGTGATTTAGAGTGCTTTTACTGCTTGTTCAGACTATGAGAATACTTTAATATGTCTAGTCTGGGCACTTAGGCTCTTTTTTCATTAAGCAATTTACTTTTCTAGTAAATTAGTAGTTTTGTGAATATAGGCTTAGTTTTCAATACATCTGCCGATGGACAAATTGAATGGTTTTCAAAAATCAACTTAAATGCTGCACATTAGTTTCTTCTACAGATATGTAAAATGGCTCCTGCCTCCCATCTTACTAGTGCTACCTTGATTTGAGGTAAAATTCTAGGTAAACTAGAAAAATTGCAAACAAACCGATACACCCCTCTGCCAGAAATAGTTTTATATATGTGAATACTGTTTTATTTGATTTTATGTTTGTTTGTTTTTTTGTTAAATATTTTACATTCTGGTGTCAAATGAATGTGACATGATTTGTATATTGTTTGGGAATATTTTCTAAGTTATTTAAAATATAATATATGAGGTTTTCAGGTGGATCTGTGAATCATCTATAGGGGATCACATTGTAGCGCAGTTGTCAGCTAGTTCGTAGTGGGCACTTTTTTGTGACCTGAGCACATTCACATGCATGAGGCCTGTCTATTTACTCCTAATGCCACTAGAATTTAAAATGGCTGTCACTGTGGGGTATGGAAAACAAAGACACTTTGAGGGGCAACATTGTGTTTGTGTCTGATCACACAGTATAACTAGACTCAGGGACCACTGAAGCATCCATTCATTAACCAGAGAGCACAAGCATGCACTGCATGCGTGGGTCAACAGATTTGTGCACTCTTTATGATTTACTAGACCAGTAATCTGGTTCAAGGGTAAAGCTCACTTGAAGTGCATTGTGACTTCCTGTGGAACACTGAATGGTACTTAGCCACTTGCATAAAATATATAGATGGGGGTTACCAATCATAAATAAATTGATTACATGCTGCTTTATAAATTAGAAAAATAACATTATGAAAATTGTTTTTTATATGTTTGAAATAAAACTGGGGAATTTGCACCTTTTCATGTGTGGTGTTTTATAAATTTTTAATTATTGGGGAGCATTGGTTATAAGACTCTGTTGTCAAAAATATATATGTACGTTGCAACCAATACAACACCACAAATGTTTCTGTCTGCATTTTTTTTCTGTTAATTTAATTTCAAGATTATTACTTAAGTTGTACAAAGCACCTGTCCGCGATGGCAAATATGCTAGGTATGCCACTTTTTTTTTTTAAGGATCTAAAATTTAGTAATCACTCTTTCACAAAATGTAGGTTTTAATATTTTTATAAGGGGTTCCCTGAGACCAGTTTCACATGGTTCTCGGTAAAAAGGTTGAAAAAGGCTGGTCTAGAAGTATTACTGTTGATGGGTAAGGATTGGTTTGACCCTGTGGAAACTGAATCTTGGTAATGTCCTGTGTCAAGCATTGTTTATGTAACAACACGGTTTTAATCAATAATGCTTGGTACCCAAGCCTCTTTGGATAGGAAAAAAGAATCCTTGAGGTTTGCCTGTAATGCAGCCTTACGGCACTGGACCCTGCGTAATAGAACCCTATGCAATATATGCTCTGACCAAGGTGCTTTCCAGCACGGTGCTATACAGTACCAAGGGGGTAGACCCCATATATAAGGGGGACAAGTTCTTCAAGGTCTTTTATGACAGGGCCCGCCATGATGGGTGAAGGTTGGACTCCTGTTATGATTCAGAGTCCTGTTGATGGAATGGTAAGTTTATATGCAAATATATGTTTCTTTGAAAATCTGGCTGTCTCGTCATTCTCCTGGTGGGGACAGTGTTCTGTTTGGTCTGGCTGGGCCATGCTCTGTGTGTCTCTAAAGCAGTGTTTCTCAACTCCAGTCCTCATGGACTCCCAACAGGTCATGTTTTCAGGATTTCCCTCAGATGAAACAGCTGTGGTAATTACTAAGGCAGTGAAACTGATCAAATCACCTGTGCAAAATAATGGAAATCCTGAAAACATGACCTGTTGGGGGTCCATGAGGACTGGAGTTGAAAAACACTGCTCTAAAGGAATATTGGGCTGCAGTTTTCTCCTCCAGCCACTAAAGACCATAGGGCTGCTCTGTATAGCCTACTCTTGTGCAGAGGAGGCAGGAAGTAGAGAGGTTACCATTTTGGCTTATGGTTCAAATCACATGTGGGTTGAAGGATTAGTGAGGCTCCTGAGAGATAGTAGGGACATGGAGCAATATATGGCTGGATGATGATGTGTGAATATTACCTGTGGGGGTACTGCATGACCAGACAAGACACGATTATACACTGCATTAATCTGCATAATCCTGGGGGGCTTGTACAACTGTTTTCTGAAGCACCCCTGCATAGCTATCAATGCACTTTAAAGGAGTTGGGTCTCCATAGTAGCTTGCATTTGATCTGCAGGAGCTTACATTTAGGCTGCACTGAAGCCGTATAGAGGCTGCATTCAGGATGAGTTTGATGCATATGTGCTTGACTAGTCCTGTGAAACTAGTATGGAGCCAAGTGCAGTTAATTTTGACACAGTTCTTTGATGAAACAATACTCTTCTAGAAAGTGGAGGGGGGCAGGTGCAGCATAGTATTACATTATTGCATGTATACTTGTGGAATTGTAGAACTGCATACATGCATGCTGGTGTAACTTCATATATGCATACTAGTGTAGCTGTATACATGCATGCTGGTATAGTTGTATGCATGCTTGTGTCACTGTTATATATACATACTTGTGTAGCTGCATACATGCATACCTTCATTGAATTGCATACTTGCCTAAACTACATACTTAAATGCATACTTGCAAAAGCTGCATACTTGTATAGCTACATAATATAGAAGATGTGCATATCTGCGTGATTGCATAGCTGTAGACCATGGGTCTTGAATTAAAATTTACGGCGGTCTGGTCAGAAAAATGTCTCTTTGCTGGACCCAACTGGGCAAAGAGACCTCGCCATCCAGCAAAGCGACAGCCCCATCCACCGTCGCTACAGAGCGGTCACTGTGTGCAGACAGTGAGGAAGATAGGCCGCCATTGTCCCTTCAGTGCAGTGGACAGGTGTCCCTGTGTCAGCGGCGCTTCTTGCACTTCACTGAAGCAACCACTGCTGCTCTTCCTTAGGCATAGCCGCACAGCGGGCAGTGAGCGGCGGCCGTGGACTGTATTGGCCCTGGTTAGACCGCGGTCGCCGCTTACCTTCCGCTGTGCGGCCCAGTCATAGGTTTGCCCTATGGCCAGTCCGGGTCTGGGCCCGAGGGAGGGCACCCGGCAGTGGCGTGGCTGTGGTCCGGATAGGACTGTCCCTCGTGTTACGATCGCGGCGTCAGACCCCAGACCTTCTCACCAAACTCGTGACCGAAGGACTAGCCGATCTATAACCGCGATGTCACGTGCGTAACAATGCCACACCCAGCTGCACCCTACACAACGATTTTCCAGCTAATTGGACCACAATCGATGTACCGGCAGCCTGAGCGATTGTTACTGGGTCAGGTTAATTACGCAATTAACCCTTCACACTGCCACCACCTCCTTTTTGTACAGAGAGAAAACTTGGTGATATCAGCTAAAACACGATAATGGTTGAGATAATCGTCTGCATAATACGGTCACCGCATTGCGGAGGGTTAAACAAACACAGTAGCGTCTCTTTAGAGGCAGGAATTCATAAATTGCAATAAAGCGCTATAGAAACAGTTCAACACTTTCAGAAGGAAAGATTTATTACTAAAAGGTCAAATGGGTGCAATAAAAATATTTACAGTAAAGATGTAACTAAGATTGTTTTATATATATATATATATCTATATATATATCATACAGGGACCAACAGCACAGCAAAGAGATATCAGAGAGAGGTGAAAGGGTTAAGGTACTTGCCAAAGTCCTGGGTTAGCAGATCCAAGTTTCTGAGCAAAAGGGCACGGGTCTCCCCAGGTGGTATTGATATTAAAAATGGCAGACGTCTTCAACTCTTCTCTTAGGCCTGACAGCCCAATTTGTAGTTCCTCAGCAGGGGGTGTCTCTGACGTCAAGGGCCAATACCCCGTGTAGGGCGTGGAGGTCTGGGTGTCGACCTAAGCCAGAGCCAAAATCTCGTGTAGTTCATATTTGGGCTCATAACTTTTCCTATGCACAAGTGACATTCCACCCGCGGGTAGATTATTATGCAGACACGTCTGAGGAATGATTAGAGATGAAATATGTAATTCTATACTAAACGAGATCTACCTTTCTGCTTTCCTATGTATTCGAGACAAGGCAAGTGACCCATCAAATTGTTCATCTTTTCTTAGCCAATCTGACGATATGTCTGGTTTTTATGTAAGTCTCTCATATTCCAAGATATGAGACATAGGGGAAAAATGGATTTGAAAAGTGTTTATCTGATTCTGTCACATAAGCTGAGTTAGGTTTATTAGGTTTGAATCTCTTTCAACTCCTGAGAAAGCTTGCCTTATCTCTTACGAGGTGTTACAATTTGCAGGTTCTATGGACAGGGAGGCCCCGGCTCCCTTGGGGGCTTTCCAGCTCCTGTGACACACATACACACTGGCCAAATGTCACTCAGACTCTCAGAAAGGGAGGGGGGAAGCATGAGGGAGAAATATATTTGTCAGGATGGTAAATCCCTTTGTCTAAATGGAGGTTGAAGCCAAAATGGTTGAACCGCGTCCATCTCTGAGTATACGCTGTTACACCTCGGTCTGGTTGTGGACCGCGGTCCAGTTGCAGACCGCAGTCCGCCATTTAGTGACCACTGCTGTAGATCAACATGGCTATTGTCCTGCATCCAGGTGGGACCACATAATTAGGTTTTAGCAATTATAGGTGCTACTTTATTTACCTATTATACAATGTAAATGGTCACAGAAAGGGGAGACAGCTGGAGGCAAGTGCATCACCCTCAGGTCCAGTAGACTTGGTGGGGTGGGGGCGGTTGCAATCTGGCTGTGTTCGCATTTCACGATAGACCAGTGGTGTCGGGTGTATCCTTGCGTTTCTCTGGCATTGCAGCTATTCCTGGTGGCGAAGAAGCAATGAACTGCAGCTGCATCACCCTGAAAATGCTTGATTTCGTCTGTACTCGGAAGCTAAGCAGGGTCAGCCCTGGTCGGTACTTGGAAGGGAGATTGCATGGGAATAACCAGGTGCTGTAAGCTTTTTCCCCTCCAGAATCTGAGGCTGCTGTGTTTTGAGAAGTGTATCGGGCAGAGGATGCTAGGGCAGTCTCTGAGGCGATTTGCTCAGTCTTTATTGGCAGAAACCTAACAGGTTAAGTACGCCTCTTGGGACCTTCTGGGTTCGTCAGTTATCAGGGTTTTGCCTTGCATTTTCGCTTGGAGCAGAAGTTATGGACTCATTATTGTAAGACTCTCAAAACCAAATGCGGACATGAGGTCTATCTTAGATCTCAAGGCACTAGATATGTCTAGACGTTCTACTGTTTCAGATGGGATTGGTCCGATCAGTGGTGGTCTCTGCAAGAGATAGATTTCGGGTGTCCATAGTCCTCAATGACGTATGTCTTTGTGTGCCA
Organism: Staurois parvus; assembly: GCF_062004578.1. Lineage (NCBI taxonomy): Eukaryota > Metazoa > Chordata > Amphibia > Anura > Ranidae > Staurois > Staurois parvus. Next base: position 3,252,651 of record NW_028318382.1, read on the forward strand.
ACTTTTTCAGGCTCTTCAAGGGTTTCTGTGATTTGCAGCAAGGAATCGCCATTTTTGTTTTGGGGCACTGCCCTTTGGGATGGCCACAACCCCCCAAGTGTTCACAAAGCTCCTAGCCCCAGTGCTGTCTGGATCATGAAAATCCAATTATTGGATTGCCAGAGGGCTCTGTCTCGGGGTATTGAGTCTGAACTGGTAATTGTTCGGAATCTGGAGAAGGGGTAATTTTCCTTCCAGGGATATGGAAGATGGTAATCGATGCCAGTCTGTCCGGTTGGGGGCTGGTTTGGAGGTGGCTACAGTTCAGGGGACTTGGTCTCTACAGGAGAGAATACTGCCCATCAATATCTTGGAGCCTCGGGCAGTACACCTTGTTCTGGATTATTGGATGAACCAGTTGCATGGATTGTGATCAGGGCTTTGTAGGACAGTGCCACGGCAGTGGCGTATAGCAGGAAAAGGTGAACTACATTCTGTCTGTGGCAGAATAGTATCTGTTCCAGGTATAGAAAACTGGCATGGATTTTTTTTTTTCCTAGTCAGTGGCTAATACTGGGAGAGTGGTCCCTGTGTCCTGAGACATTCTCAGCAGGGGTAGATACGCTGGTAACACCTAAGGACCAGTTTTCCCTAATCTATGCCTTCCGCAGATTCAACTATTGCCCTGTCGTTGAGCAGGATCCAGGAGGAGGTAACACTGATGATGATGGTATCCCGGCCTAGCCTAGGAGGGCTTGATACACCGACATAGTGTGTCTGGCAGGGGACGCTCCTTGGACACTTCTGATCTGCCCATACCTATTGTCTTGGGTCCAATAAAGTGTCCTGACTTACGATCGCTAGGATTTAAGGATTGGCTATTGAAACCCAGGTCTGGAAGGATTGAGGTGGGTCTCGGGTCCTGTTTTCCCTGCACTGAGCACCAGGAAGCCAGGTTCAGGGAGCTTTCGTTGCAGGACCTAGAAATCTGATTTGCCTACTGTGAAGCCAGGAAGTGGCACCCGTGGAAATATGTGATTGAAAGGTTTTTGTCCTTTTTTTTTTCATTCAGGAGGGGAAATTAAATTGGCTATTAAGGGTCAGATTTCAGCCCAATCCACTTTTTTCCCTGAGACTGTTTGTTTTTTTTCTCACTCCTTGATTTGTACTTCATGCAGGGTGTAAAACGGATGGTCCCTTTTGTCAGGCCACCCTTGTGTCCTTGGGACTTGAACATGGTCTTGGCTGTCCTTGCAGAAGCCACCTTTTGAGCCAATTTGAGAGACTCCATTAATCCTTTGATTCAGAAGGTGGCTTACTATCGCTTCAGCAAGAAGTGTCAGAGCTGGTGGCTCTTTCATGTAAGGAGCCATTCTTGGTCTTGCATCCTAAGGTGGTGATGTGTCCTCATTCATCTTTCTTGCTTAGAGTAATTTCTAGTTTGCACTTGAATCAGGACAGTGTCTTGCCTTTCTTTTTTTCCTAGTCCACAGGCGGCAAAATCATTGTATGCTCTGGATGTAGTTCGGGTGATCAGGATTTACTTGAGTTTGGTGGCACAGGTCAGGAATCCTGGCTTGTGCTGCCAGAAGGGCAGGTGGATATCCATGTCAACTATTTCTCATTGGATCAGCCAGTTAATCATTCAGTCTATGGTTTCAAAGGGCAAGGTCCCACCCTTTCGGGTGAGAGCACACGCTACCAGGAGTGTGGGGGCATCTTGGGCTATCTGCCATCAGGCATGAGTTGCTCAAGTTTGCAAGGCCACTACATGGTCTTCAGTTCATACATTCACACAGTTTTACCAGGTGTCAGAGCCGTGGAGGATTCTGCCTTTGGCTGCAGCGTGTCACGCACAGCTGAGTAGAACCTTTGGGATTGGTGGTGGTGTTTATTACAGTGTCACCCACCTCTCAGATTTTTTTTATTGCTTTAGGACATCCCACATAGTTATAAATAGCTATGTGTCCTGTGATGTACAATAAAGAAAATTAGATTTTTTTCTACATACTTATAAAAATCCATTTCTTGGAGTACATCACAGGATACAGAGGTCCCTCCCCTCTTTCTGGAATTTCATTGCTTGCTACAAAAATTTAAGCACTTCCTGTGTGGGAGGGGTTATATAGGGGAGGACTTCCTGTTTGATTAATCTGTCAGTGTCAGTTCACCTATAGGTGGCATATAACCCACAGTCATGAATAACCTGCTCTGTGTCCTGTGATGTACTTCAAGAAATGGATTTTACTGGTCAGTATTTAGACAAAATCCAATTTTCTCTGGTGTCCCAAAAACTTACAAAATTCCCATCATCTACAAAAACTTGATTTTTGCGTGCAGTAGGAACAGAATAATGCAAATAATTTTTTCAGTGGTATTCAGCAAAGGAGGTCTAAGAGGTAAACACAACCAGCAGGCCTTTCTACAGCCCTCAGGAAGCCATCCCTCCTATAAAAAGTGCACCATACATAGTGTGTCTGCAGTGACTGGCTGCTGCCAGTCAAGTCTAGTGAGGGGGGGGGGTGGGAGTCTGAGCTGTGCTGTGTGTGTGTCAATGGATGCACACAGCCTGGCTTGTGAGCAAGTCCTCATATATGCCACCATAGAAACTGGCTTCCTATGGTGGCTCATGGAGAAGAGAAGGAGCCTAGAGTGCCAGTGGGGGACTCCAAGAAGATGAGGTTCGGGACTGCTCTGTTCAATACCATTGCACCAAGCAGGTAAGTATAACGTGCTTTATGTTAGCAAAAAAAAAAAAAGTATCTTTACAACTGCTTAAAGGTTACCATTCCTCCCTGTTTTCCAGGGACAGTCCCCGTTGTGAGGGTAAATGGGCACTGTATAGTAACCATCGCAGTGTACAAGCTCTAACTGAAGTCACGCTGCACAAACATTAATGCAAAATGGCACCATTAGTGCTGCCTTTGTGTTGCCATGCTGTCTGCCAGATTTTATACAACTGAGTGAGCCAAGTATTTTATTTTTTTTTCCTTTGCATGTATGGTATGCAATAACATGACCGCATAAATTTGTGGCCAATTTATATGTCCCTATTTTCACATCATCTAGCATCGAGCTGAATTTGTAGCATGAATTGGCGTCATACATGTAGCTGTGTGCTGGCATTGGTGAACGACTGGCTTTTTCAGTAATCATTCCCATTTCTCATAAATGCACTTTCATGGCTCTGGGACAAATCCAAGACTATTTTTCTTTTATTCTTTTGCCATATCTATAACTGGTACAAACAGCACAGCAAAAGATAAAAGGAGACATTATCAGAGCTGACTTGTTTATTGATTCTGGTCATTAAAGTGGGAGTGTAGCAGTGTGGAATATGATTGCAAGGTGAAAAAGAGGGAGGAGGTGAGAGCAGAATGACTGAAACTGGTTAATGAAGTCAACAAACCTCTGACACTGACCTGTAAAGTCCAGTGACCACTCAACTCAATTTGTCCGTATCCTTCAAAGTGAAGTAATACTGAACTCTTAAAGTGAACTTGTGGCATCAAATTCTAGGGGAGTAGATATCCCACATAGCCAGACGTGTCAAATACTTGCAGTGGCCTGGGAGCAGTGAAGTAGTGGCATTTCTATCCACAGGCAGCTGGACAAGTATTTTCTTTTACAGGTATAATATTGCATACAAGTGACCCTGTGCTCACAGGGTCACTTTAATTCTTTTGTGACCAGATGTCATTGATACCTACAAGCCCTGGTCAAATTTAGCAACATCAGCATCTGTCAGTTCATTTAAGAATACAGTGAAGGAAATAAGTATTTGATCCCCTGCTGATTTTGAATATTTGCCCACAAAGAAATGATCAGTCTAAAAATCGAATGGTAGGTGTATTGTAACACTGAGAGACAGAATAGCAACAAAAAATTCAAAAGAAATGCATGTCTAACAAATTATGCACTGATTTGTATGTTCATGAGGGAAATAAGTATTTGATCCCCTTCACAAAACATGACTTATCACTTGGTGGCAAATCCCTTGTTGGCAATCACAGGTCAGACGTTTCCTGTAGTTGACCACCAGGTTTGCACACATCTCACGAGGGATTTTGGCCCACTCCTCTTGGCAGATGCTCTCCAAGTCATTAAGGTTTGGTTTCCCTTTTGATGCGGTGCAGTTGTCCTGTCCCCTTAGCAGAAAAACACCCCCAAAGTAGAATTTTTCTACCACCATGTTTGACAGTTGGGATGGTGTTCTTGGGGTCATAGGCAGCATTCCTCCTACTCCAAACATGACAAGTTGAGTTGATGCCAAACAGCTCGATTTTGGTCTCATCTGACCACAACACTTTCAACCAGTCCTCCTCTGCATCATTCAGATGTTCAGTGGCAAACTTCAGACGTGCCTGGACATGTGCTTTCTGGAGCAGAGGGACCTTGCGGGCACTGCCAGATTTTAATCCTTCTTGGTGTAGTGTGTTACCAATTGTTTTCTTGGTGACTGTGGTCCCAGCTGCCTGAAGATCATTGACAAGATCCTTGTGTAGTTCTGGGATGATTCCTCACTGTTCTCATGATCATTGGCACGCCACGAGGTGAGATCTTGCATGGTGCACCAGACCTAGGGAGACTGACAGTTGTTTTGTGTTTCTTCCATTTGCGAATGATTGCACCAACTGTTGTCACCTTCTCACCAAGCTGCTTGGAGATAGTTTGGTAGCCCAGTCCAGCCTTGTGTAGGTCTACAATCTTGTCCCTGACATCCTTGGACAGCTCTTTGGTCTTGGCCATGGTGGAGAGTTTGGAATCTGATTGTTTGATTGCTCCTGTGGACAGGTGTCTTTTATACAGGTAACAAATGAGATTAGCAGCACTCCCTTTAAGAAACTGCTTCTAATTGCAGCTTGTTACCTGTATGAAAGACACCTGGTAGCCAGAAATCCTGCTGAATGATAGGGGATCAAATACTTATTTCCCTCATGAACATGCAAATCGGTGCATAATTTGTTAGACATGCATTTCTTTTGAATATTTTGTTGCTATTCTGTCTCTCAGTGTTACAATACACCTACCATTCGATTTTTAGACTGATCATTTCTTTGTGAGTGGGCAAACATTCAAAAACAGCAGGGGATCAAATACTTATTTCCTTCACTGTACATCTATAACTAATTCCTAGATTGTAAGCTCTAACGAGCAGGTCCCTCTGTTTCCTCCTGTACCAAATTGTATTGTAACTGTAATGTCTGCCTTCATTTTGTAAAGCGCTGCGCAAACTGTTGGCGCTATATAAAACCTGTATAATAATAATTTGCACTTGTAAATAAGTATTCCACATATTTTTTAAGGCTATATAAAGTTTTGGTTTATTAATTTTCATTAAACATTGCCTGTTTATATAATAGTGTGACAAGTTAGCAGAAATCTAAAACAAAACTTTTTTTTATAATACAGCCAAAGCTTTTTTGGGTTGTTCTTCTGTAGATCACAGGAAGTTTGTTCTGCACTCCTGTGACCTGTTTTCAGCAGACAGTGGGCTGAAGCCTGCTGTCGGCTGATGTCACTCAAGAGGTCCAGGGTGGGGAAAGATCCTGACTTTAAAGGCAGGATCCACCCCAGAGTCTAGAGTGGCACCTGGCTCGGCCTCTGCCAGCCATTCCCTCCCCCGACCCTGCGTTCCAGTGAGCGAGGTTGGGGGGAAGCAGTCACTGCATTCTGTTCAGCATAGCGGTGAGAACGCATCAATCGATGGTCATGTCATCACTGAGTTCTCAAACTTAGAGACGGTGGGGGACAGATGCTGCATCCACCTAGGTAAGTATAATTTGAGAAAATATACTGACAAACTTTTCTCTTTTAAATCTGTTAGGGTAAAAGACCTGGGGCCCTGTAGTGACCTTTTAATTCTCTAAAACGTATAGGTTCTGTGAGACCTGGCGATCAGACATTTATGTTCAAACTTCTGCAACTTAACAATAAAAAACTTTTTGTAATAAAAATGCGGTATTTCATGGTATAAAGACCAATATCATCAGTCCTGCTGCACAGCATAGAGGGTTGGCACTTGGAATGTATATAAAAAGGGGATTTTCTATATTGTAATGGCTCTCCCTTATTACTAATACTGACATCAACTCTTAATTTTTACCAGATTGGTAAAATTAGGTGACAATCCCAACTTCAGCACTGCCAGATGTGGGCCTGTCATACTGGCAGTGTGAGGATGATGCAGTTATGCTCTAGTTTCTGGTTTATTGCTCTGTGTGCATTGTCAGTGTGTCTCAATCCTGCATGTTACGTGGAATCCTGCTCACCTACTTTCAGTTCCTGGGGTCATGGGTGAGTAGGCAGCAGTTTCCTATGAATGCATCTTATACACTATAATTCACATACAGAGAGCCTTGCTTCTGTGATGGTATGAGAACTGTAAATTTTCTGAAAAGTTTTTTTTTTATTAACATTGCAATTACCGTATTTGCCGGCGTATAAGACGACTTTTTACCCCTTAAAAATCTTCTCAAAAGTCGGGGGTCGTCTTATACGCCGGTATAACATGACATGACACTTTTTAGGGGGGCGGCGCGGTGCCGCCGCCGCCCCCCCCCCCCCTTCCCCTAACGGAAGGGACACTAAGTACAGGGGTGGGCAGGGGCTATTTCTTACCTGGTTCCGGTCCCACGGCGATCCGGTCCAGGAAGCGCGGCTGCGCCTTCAGTTCGGCCACTGGAGTTCGCGCGGCTGCTCGGCTCCGCCTCCTCACCAGCGATTGGCCGCCAGAACTGTAGCTCAGGAAAGGCACACAGGCGGCCAATCACCGGCGAGAGGGTGGAGCCGAGCGGCCATGCGAAAATCGAGTGCAGGACCAGCAGGTAAGTGGTCAGTGTAGAGGTGCTGCTGCAACCACATATGCTGGCTGCAGCAGCACCATACGAGAACAGAGTCAGCAAGTGTCAGTGGGAGGAATAGTGCCCCATCATTGGTGTCACTGATACCAATGATGGGGCACTATTCCTCCCGCTGATACCAATGATGGGGCACTATTCCTCCCGCTGATACCTATGATGGGGCACTATTCCTCCCACTGACACCAACGATGGGGCACTATTCCTTCCCCCCACTGACACCAACGATGGGGCACTATTCCCCCCCCCCACTGACACCAACGATGGGGCACTATTCCACCCCCCACTGACACCAACGATGGGGCACTATTCCACCCCCACTGACACCAACGATGGGGCACTATTCCACCCCCACTGACATCAATGATGGGGCACTATTCCACCCCCCACTGACACCAACGATGGGGCACTATTCCACCCCCCACTGACACCAACGATGGGACACCATTCCTCCCACTGACACCAATGTTGGGACACTATTCCTCCTACTGACACCAATGATGGGGCACCATTCCCCCCACTGATACTAATGATGGGACACTATTCCCCCCACTGATACCGATGATGGGGCACTATTCCTCCCACTGGTGTGCACTGGAAGAGGGGTAGTCTTATACGGCGAGTATAGCCCAAACACTACATTTTAGCAGGAAAAGTAGGGGGGTCGTCTTATACGCCCAGTCGTCTTATACGCCTGCAAATACGGTATTTTTGTCATCAATATAAATTGTTTTAAAAGAAGAATTTGTACAAAAGTGCTAGTACAGGAATGAAAGCCTTATTGATTATCGGGTTCGTTTTTGGTCCTACACATCTTCTCCATGCTTCTTGCGACTCGCTTTATGGTTGAATTATTAACCAGACAGTATCAATCCTTTCCTGTGAGCCCTGGATGTCATGTAGATCTACCCCCTGAGGGAACTTGCTGAGCCAGCCTGTGTTCCCTGTATTGCAGCAGTGAATGGCACTGATTCCATTAAAAGAGCATCGTTCAGAGCTGTAGTAAGGACCACCAACCATCACCACCTAAAGATAAGAGAAAGGCAATCCAGAAGACATACTGGAAATTGTGTATTTTTAAAAAAATTGGTTTGGATAAGCTGTGGTCACAGTGAAATCTGTTAAAATATATATATATATATATATATATATACCCTTTGTGGTAGGTAGGGTACCCTGAATTGCAAAGCCCTAAAACTAGTTGTTTGCCCATGCAGGGCAAAATGACAGGTTATCTTAAATTCTCTCCTCCCAGAAGCATATGCTAACTTTTCTTTTGCCCCCCCCCCCCCCCACCAATCTTCCAGTGGCATGTGTTGTTCCAGTTGAAGCTTACATAAGGCTGAGGGCTCTCCCCGCCAAGCATCAGCAATGTCACATGAAGGACTCATTCACAGAGGCATACTATAGCGTACGTGTACTCCATTGGGATGCAGCGGCTGCATGGATACATGCTCCAAATTTGACAGCTGTATGAGAGGTGCACAGCCCTGCAAACATAGTATGCATTCAGGGCGGTGTGTGCATATGGCTGTCAAATTGGGAGTGGCAGTTGTGACCATGCAGGCACTGCATCCCATTTGAGATAAATGGGACTGCCTGCAGGGGGATGCATGAAACATTTGCATATCCTCGTGTGGGCAAACACAGCCCTTGCATGAGCGTACTCTATAGTAATCCTATGTGAATGAGATCAAAGAGAGCCACACTTACACTGTCTGTAGAGTGTTGAATTGGTGGTTTCTGCCACCTTTCCACTCCACCAATCAGCAGTAGGTGGGCAGGGCCCATCATATTTCATCCTGTTCTGTAGTTCAAATGGCCCTGCCTCAGCCCCTCCAATTAGCAGCAGATGGGCTAGACCTGCAGTTCAAATGACTGGTACCTACCCCAGTCCCCCCCTCCAATTAGCAGCAGATGGGCTAGACCTGGAGTTCAAATGGCTGGTACCTACCCCAGTCCCCTCCTTCTCCAATCAGCGGCAGATGCCTGGAGTTTCTCACTTTGTTCTAGAGGTTGCAGATCCAGGAAAGTTGCCTATAGGATCCCTGGGGCCACAATTAAAACTGATGATGTTGCACTGATACCATCCACAGGTAGTCTCCGGTGGGCCTGGGCCCATTATAGAAGGGCCACCTGTATCCTTTTATCTGCAGCCCTGGCTCTGCCACGCCAAAAGGAACCTAATATTTTCTTTATTGCTGTTCTCAATAAAGGTCATTTCCTGAAACTCACTTTAACATTTTGGAATTTTCAACTCTTAGAACTTTGGAATGACTGTTTTAGGATTGTGTCTTACAATACCCCTGACATTTTTTTTAATAGAGTAGACTTCTTTCAAGGAAAAGCTTTAGTGCTCATAAAATATTACAGGAAAAACCATTTAGAAGGATCTGTAATTCCCCCCCGCCTTCCCCATCTGGGATTACAGAGTGGACTGCACCCAGTCTGATTAGTCACTGATCATGTGTTATGCGCATTTACGATAAGTCACGTCTGCAGTGTACTAAGTACAAAGGTGAGAAAAGTAATGCTGAAAACTAATCAGGCCATTTTTATCATAAATTATGACATTCAGAATTTTCTTTGTAATCTAGAGTCAATACACACACTTCTGTTCATACTGTATTTGCATAATACCCGGTTTTTCTAAAGAAATCCTGTCATTACAAATTACGAAGACTGTTATTTTTGAAAATTCTAGATGTCTGCCATTCTAATCATCTGTCCTGGAACCTCGTCCCTGAATGCCGGTATCTGCTTCCAGCTGTAGCCTGTCATAGACTTTGACCAGTTGCCTGCTGGATGCTGCTCCTGGCCCTCCCAGGGACAATGGGGTAGGATGCACTGCAGCTGGACGACCCCATGTGCAAGGGGCCTTACAGGTCTTGTTTCTCTCGCTTCCTGTGGCTGGACAGAAAAAAGAGAAACGGCAGACTGATGAATTCATCTCTCTGTCACTCTGCTTTCTTCTATCGGCATGTTCTGTGTCGGCACATGAGCGCTTCAGCACAACTAATTGGTTCCTTGTGCTTCTTTTCTTTTTCCTTTTCTAAGCTCTCCTACACAGGAATTGTAAGAGGCTGATACCAAAAGTAAGAAAATTAGTGCAGCAGTGGCACTGAATTTAAGCCCAAAGTCTATTGGATATTTTAATACTAGAAAGAGGTAAAGTTTGTGTTCAAGAAAGTACCCACTGTTGGAAGCTAGTTATCACAAAGTTTGTTCAGATACATGGTTGAGAACTAGCGGATTAGTTAAAGCAGCTGTAACCTCTGAAATGAAAAATGAACAAAGCACATCCTTCTATAGTGTGTACTTGCCTCTATCCAAAGCAACTAGTGTGACTTCTGTTTCCTCTCTCCTTCCTCTGCTGTCTGCATGAATCACTTCTGACAGTCTTTGACAACACCAGACATTCCCAGGAGATGCCCCCACCTCTCCCCTATGCACAAGGTGATTGACAGCCTCAACTGTGCATGTTTCCCTATGAGACTGTGTAAAGCAGTGTGTGTCTTTTCCCTCCACTCTCAAATTACACCCAGCTTCCTGCTGTATGCTGTGCAGTGTGATGATCCCCTCCCCCTGCCTGCTGGAGCTGAGCAATGGCCTTTGATCTGTGTATTGTATGAGGCTGTAGGGAAGAGAGGGCTGCAGATAAACAGGTACAATGTATGTAGGAGGATTTGTTTAATCTCTGTGTATCGCCTGAGGCCAGTCACTTTACTGGGTGTATGTAAAGGTTTACAACCACTTTACATTTTAAATGGGATGCTTCCTATATCTATAATTGGACCGGCTCATTCCATTTCCCTTTTCCCTTTCTTTCCCCCTCCCTCTCCCCTATCCTTCCCTTTCCCTGTTCATTTTCCTATCCTTCCCTAACCCCTTCTTCTCCCTTTTTTTCACAATTCCTTCCCTTTTTCCCCTCCTCTATTTCCCTCCTCCCTTCCCTTTCCTTTTCTTCCCCCTTTTTTGCTTTTCTCCTTTTGACAGTGACATATTGTCCTCTTCAAAAAAATGAATAATATATTCAGATTATGATTATCATCTTCTTAACAATGACTAAGGATTTTTTTTTTTATTTTAATTTTGCTTTTAACTATTGTCTATTAAAGGTTCTTGCTTTTCTTGGGGGTTATATATAATAATTGGGGAATTTTAATATTTATACACATGCTTAAAGAGGAGCTCCGGTCATTCTAAAAAGAAGTAAAAGTCAGCAGCTATAAATACTGTAGCTGCTGACTTTTAATATACAGATACTTACCTGTCCAGGGATCCACTTCTTACTCAGGGTTGTTCTTCACTGGTGTTTGAGTCCCCAGTGCCACCATCTTGCTTATGGGAAGTTGACTGTGGCTTCATAGCTGGCTCCTCAGTGCGAATGCATATGTCGCCCTGTGCTTTTGGAATCAACCCGCAGCCTCCTGTGACGTGTCATAGGAAGTTGCAGACAGTGAAGGGGGCCAAGCGTCTGCTCAGCTCAGTGGGAGTAGTTGCAGGTACCTGTCAAAACTAGGTACCAGGGGTGGACTGACCATTTGGAAACTCGGGCAGTGCCCAAGGGCCCGGGGTCAGTAGGGGGCCCCATGAGATGCCCCTGGTACCTTTTTCATAGGCTTTTTTGAGTTTGGGCAAGGACACAGGGGCCCCATGATCCCCTATTGCCCGGGGGCCCCATGAGTTGTCAGTCCGCCCCTGCTAGGTACCCACCCCCTCCGTGAAATAAAAAAAAGCAGTTTGCAATAATGGGGGGGGGGGGGGGGGGGTGGAAGAACGAGTGGAACTTCCCTTTTTAGGTGAAGTTCCTGTTTTAAATCTAAAAAGTTATAAGGAAATCTTTATAATTGGATAGTTTATATTTATAACAATGGCCAATTGAATAAGAATGCCTCCTTGTAAGCGACTTGACAGTCATGTATTTGTCTCTTTAAGTACTGGCATGTTTCACCCTCTTCATTATCAGGCCATTTTAAATTCTTAGCAATGGGATAGCTTGACTGAAAATTACTCAGTTATACAACACTGTACACAGATATATTTTATATCATTTTTTGAGACAGAGATTTCTTTTGGTATTATTTAATAATCACTGGGGCTATTTTTTATTACATAAAGAAAAAAACTCTCTTGCATTCTGTATTAAAACATATCAAATAAAAATGCCAGAACAGTAAAACAAAAAAAAATTCAAGAAATTCCCCTTTTTTTAAAAATAGGCACCCCAATGTGATCTGATTTTTTTTTTTTTTTTTTTATACAGTTTTTTGGAAATGAAAAAACGTGCTGGTGTTGAGGGGGTTATAACATGGAGCTTGGTAATGGTGCACAGGATACATTATATACAGTATACAGGTCATGTCCAGAGGGATTAGGAGGTGAAGGGATTAATGTATAGGTAAAATACAGTGGGAGGATGGAGGTGGGGTTTAATGCAGGTCAGATCAGATAAAGGCTGGGGCTGGCATATACTGTGGAGGGGTGAACTACAGTAAAGGGGTGGATTTTAATATTGCTTGCACTGGTGCTAACTGATGGTCAGGAGACTTGCTTTCCTTTAATACACTGATCGGAAAGAAAGGGATCCCTGATCACCAGCAGGTAAGTGAGACATGGCTGCTATCATCAGCCTTTGTTTACATTTTGTGATGCTGGGATTGGTCACAGTGATCAGTGAGAGTGTCTCTGTGCCTTTTGCCTGTGATCTGCTGTCCAATCACAGCGCAGTCACAGGACTGTTCGAGCACAGACACACACAGGGTAAGTCCTCCCAAAACAATAGGAAAGGAGATTGGCCAAGAAGGGGTGGGAGGCTGTTGCTGTTCACAATTACCACCTTTATATACCTTGTGCTGTATAATAAAGAACAAGTGTGTTTCAGCCTCCCATCCCCTTTTCCCCACTATATTAATTATAGCAAATCATTACAATTTATGTTATATACATAGGGTTTTTTTCCTGTGTGCCACCCCACATAGTTCAATTGCTACGGTTCCCTTCCTCCAAACTAGGTGATTCGGTAAAGAACCAGACTTCTTTTATGAGGACCTGACTGTCTATTGCAGTGGTTCTCAACCTGTGGGTCGCGACCCCTTTGGGGGTCGAACGACCCTTTCACAGGGGTCCCCTAAGACCAACAGAAAACACATATTTCCGATGTGTAAAGAGCATCTACTGTGTAGAAAGCAGCTGCTGTGTTGAAAGCAGCTACTCTGTTAAAAGCAGCTACTGTGTTGAAAGCAGCAGTATTGGAGGTAAAACGACACTCATGAATTATAATTACTGGGTAAATAATTTTATGGTTGGGGGTCACCACAACATGAACTGTATTAAAGGGTCACGGCATTAGGAAGGTTGAGAACCACTGGTCTATTGTGTTAGGTTACAAAACTCTGATGTTTTGAGTATGTGTTGGTATATGCAAGTTTAATGAGCTGTATTACAAAGGTTGAATATGATTTTGGACTCAACGAACAAGTGATGTCCCAGTTGGACGTCTACAGATTTTTATGGACGTTGAATGATGATGATACCAGAGCAAGTGCAAATAGAATATAATTTGCAACTCAACCTCCTGTTGACATAGAGGAATATACAAGAATCTTTTGGATTTTACAGAAACTTTTATTCAGGGAAATAATGTGACGGGGTATAGCATTGTATGAAATAATATCTGCATGAGAAAAAGTTACCATGCTAACAGTAAAAAAAAAATTTCCCTAGTTTAACCTAACCTTTAGTGCTGGTCCCTCCCGGGAGGCAAGGCGGGGTTTATGGTCAAGTGACTGCCGTGATTGGCTGTCACAGTAGTTACATAAGCGGAAAGATACCAATTTCTACTTTTAGTGAGGCACTTGCAAATTTGCACGTTTACTTTTGGTAAGTTAATATGCAGCCGCACAGCGTCAAGGCCCAGCTGCCGCGAGGCCGCATATTTGCATACTGACGGCTTGAACAGGTTAAAGGATGATCAGCTTAAAACCGCTTGCTCGCTGCCCTGTGGCAGTATTTATGCTATATGGCAGCGGGCAAGCGGTTTTAAACTGATCATCCTTTAACCTGTTCATGCCAACAGTACGCAAATATGCGGCCACTCAGCGGCTGGGCCTTGACGCGGTGCGGCCGCATATTTTGCTATATTTGTGTATATATAAGTGATTTGCATTTCCAGGTATGGGGCGTGTGCTCCGCCCTACCCACACCGCCATTGGTGGTTTGAGGTCAATCAGCGGGTCCCAGCCGGTGATTGTTTGGGAAAGCTGACAGAGGAGAGACCTGTGTGTCTGACAGAGGAGAGACACAGGTCTCTCTCCTGTCAGCATGGACATGCTGCTTTGCATCTCTGTGAACAGCACAGAGATACAAAACAGCATGTCTCCCTAGTAAAAAACAGCCCACAGTATAACACACCCAGCACACAGTTAGTTAACCCTTTGATCACCCCAGATGTTAACCCCTTTCTGCCCAGTGTCATTAGTACAGTGTCAGTTCTTTTTATTAGCACTGGTCACTGGGGATGTCACTGGCAGTTAGTTCCCACCCATTGTCAGAATGGCAGTCAGTTCCCACCCAGTGTCAGAATGCCTGCCACAGTCCCACTATACGTTCACACTAGTGTTGTGTGCAGGCGGCAGAGAGGCATTTGGGAAGCGTTTTTACCGCTTCCCAAATGCCTCTGCCAATTCTACACATTACAGCACATGGTGCTGTTCTAACGGGAGTGTTTGCGTCGCGGCAAAACGGACGCCTCTGGTCGAGTCAGGAGGAGTTGAAGCCTCCTATTCTAGTCTATGGTGCCACTCCGCAAACGCCCAGCCGTCATTTGCGGTGCGGTTGCGAGCCATTTGCGGAGCGGTAACGCCATTCAAACTGCTTTATAGGCGTTTGTGGGACGTTTTTAATGCTCGGCAAACGCCTAGCAACTTCCGTTAAACCGCGCATGCGGAGCGTTAAAAAATGCTCTGCAAACGCCGAACCAACGCTTGCCAAACGCTATAGGGGTGTTTGGCAAGCGTTGGTAAAACAGCCAAGTGTGAACGAGCCCTTAGGATTTTCTTTTTTAGCAAAGATGTAACAGAATACATTTTGGCCTAACTTTATGATGAAATTTGATTTTTAAAAATTTTTTGATAGGATATTCGTTTTTTTAGCAAAAAGTCAAAAATATTAGTTTTTTTTCAAAATTATCGGTCAGTGATTAAAAATGCATCAGTATTGCAGACATAGAAAGAAAAGCATTCACTTATCATACTTTACAGGAAATGGAAGTTGACGGACGTGTTTTCAGATGACTTGGATCAGAGAGAGATACCAGGAAATCTCAACCATTGCTAAAAAAAACACTAAGACAAGCAACCACCTGCATCATAACAATGAATGATGCTGTATGGCCTGGGGGCTCAACATCCACTGTCCCCTTTTGGACAATCCAGCCTCAGTTTCACTCCCCACTGTGTCTCCATGAATGCTGCCTTAGGCATCCGTCTCAATTGACCTCACTGGCCCCACACCCTGCATGTCATTCACATGTTAGAAACATTTCAGAGGTGGTCTTTATCAAAAGTGTTACCTCCTTTTCCTTCTTTCGCTCTTCCTGTTTCCTTCCCCCTTTTTTTTTTTCCCTTTTCTTCTTCTGCCTCTCCTTTTCCTTCATGGTGAGCTTCTCTCGTTGGCAAGTTTTTCTTGGTTGTGGCATATTGTCCTCTTCAAAAAATGATTATGAGTTTAGAGTGATCATAACCTTCTTAACAATAATTAAGGAGTATATATTTTTTTTCAATGTATGCATTGAAAACCAATTAATCTGTTCCAGAGGTAAAAAAAAAGTCAAAAAGTCTTATCTGTTCAAAACTCTGTATAAAGTGCACTTTAAAAGCATAGTACTGTACAGGGACATGATTAAAAAAAAAATCATAAATGCACTGAAAACCAATTAATCCGTTTGTATTGCGAAAAAAATTGTAAACCGAGGCATTCTTTTCAATGGATTTTCATTCGTAAGCCAAAAATTACGTTAACCGAGATGTTTGTAAACCTAGGTACGTCTGTAGTTTATATTTATATTAATTTACATTTATACATTCCCTGTTCATCTACCACATCTGCTATTTCATTATGGACAGTAAGTTAGAACAAAGAGCAAACGTGACATTCTGCTTGAAACTGGGCAATTCTGTCACAGAGACGTTTGACATGATTTGGCAAGTTTACAGAGATATGTTCGAGGTGTTTTGAGTGGCATGCATGCTTCAAGAGCAGAAGAACATCACCGGAAGACGAGAGATCGGAAAGACCTTCAATGAGCTAGCCACCGAAAATGCCCTCTTCCCAAAGATGAAGATACAGCATTTAGCCCAGTTTCATGGAAAATTTGTTCTAACTTGATGAAATAGCTGACATGGTACTGTATGAAGTCAGAATAGCACTATTTGTACAGCTCCCTATGTACACAGGACGATGTCTTTTGGCACACTGACTTATGAAGGTCGGTGCTCCCTGTGACTGCACGTGCAGCCTTCTCCTGCTATCTGTTGGCATGTTACAAAACTTTTTCATACACCTTGTAATAGTGGAGGCTAGAGCAGGTTGCAAAAGGCCTTTTAGGCCAGGCCAAGTGTTCTCTGAAGTGAGCCTATCTCCCTAGAGGACCTGGGAGATGTATATTAAAGCCAGAGGTGCAACTGCAGTGATCCTGTCTCAAGAATTACATGCAAGGAGTTTTAAGCTGGGCACAGATAGCTTATGGCAAGGCAGAGCCCTCTGAGTACTAATAGGCCTGGAAAGGAAAGAGACTGTGTAGGGAAGATGGCTGAAGGGTAATGTGTCATATGCTGCTTTCATATGTGACTGCTGAGGATCGTCCTCTATATGTGATTGACAACATATTGTGAAGTGACCCTGGATAGTATGTCTGTGATGTGAGTGTAAATGATGTGTGTAGCAAGTATACTTCTTTTGTGTGGACATTCCTTCCTTTAGAATAAATAGGCTAATGGCCATGGATGTCAAGGGAATGCCTCTGGCAAGGAGTTGGGCACAATATAGAGGAAGTTTAGGGCTTCAAGCAGGTGGGTTGTTGTTCTAGCAAGAAGAAGCAAGGCAGAGACTTGTACCAGTTGGCGCCAAACATCAGCCACTCATATGCCCCCTTACAAGCTGTGGAGCATGGAGATTAGATTTTAGGCTAGGGAACTCCCAGAAAATATAGCCCAAGGAAGCAAAAGGCAATGGGACTGCTCAGTGTGTATAAATGCACACGTAGGCAAAATCAGGGAGTATATTTAAGTCTCTGCCTGAAAAAGAATCTTTTGGCATTCAAACATGCATGCTTGATCCAACCAGCATCCTAAGTCCATGGTGTTTTTGATATCTAGATACAGGGTACAAGGGTTATAGTACACCTTAAAAAATAAGATTTATACAATTCTTGAAGTAATATTCATCTGACCATAGGCTGTTAATTTTGTCAGAATAATTGTGCATAATTTAATTTTTTTAAAGCCCAACTATGGGAAACCTAAAAAGTATCCGTTGCAGTTGGACTGTGTCCGCAATTTAAGCCCCTTTCACACGGGGCGGACCCGTTAGCAGATCCACTTGCTCAGTTGGGGAGAGTTCCATTTCCATCCGACTGCCATTTGAACTGATCTGACAAATGGAAGGGGAACAGATCCCCATTCGTCTCTTTATGGTGGATCAGATCGGATTGGATGTCGGCGGGTGTAAACACACATATCCGTTTTACACCCGCTGCTCCATAGAAGAGAATAGAGGTTCCCATTGGGTCCACCTGAAAAATTGGCAGACGGACCCAATCGGAACGTCTGTGTGAAAGGGGCCAAAAGGGTAATTACTCATTCAGGTCTGGGGGACATGTTACAGTAGATTTGCTTACCTGATCCTTTGTTGCTAGACTGGTCCCTGCAGCATCTACTCCAGTATGCTCCAGCGGTCTAAGGTCCTGACGTTATGAAAACCAATGCAGGGTCCATAGCCCTACATTAGACATGTTGACATGGGGGACAGTCCACCACCAGAGTGTGGGGGAACAGCATCTGCCAGGGGAGTGGAGGATAAGATAAATTAAAGCTCTCCTTCTTTCCCCTAGATATAAAATGCAGCCCCACTGCAAGTGATCATTTTTAGGTTGCCTGGAGTTGGGCTTTGATTGTGGCTCTTGTGACTCTTTTGGCTATTTCATACTAGAATTTGGGGGGTCAGTAAAACCCATGGTTGAGCTGCGCTTTTACAACCAACCAACCTCTACTCCTTTGGCTGCAGAGGCAGCATTGTGGCTGGAATTATACCCTGGTTGATTTTGGAGAGCCATCCAGTCAGGAAGCCATCATACTGCCCAAGGCCCATTGACACAGGCTCTTTAGGAGATTGTATAAAGGAAGCCTGCATTGAGAGAAATATAGAGAGTGCTGGCCTCTTTCTGTATACTGAATGCTAGCTGCCTAGCTCTCTCTGACCACTTCAGTACCAAGCACTTTCACCCCTTCCTGACCAGGCCAATTTTCAGCTTTCAGTGCTGTCACACTTTGTATTACAATTGCGCAGTCATGCAACACGGGCAGCACAGTGGCTAAATGATTAGCACTTCCACCTGGCAGTACTAGGGTCCCTGGTTCGAATACCAACCACGGCACCACCTGCCTGGAGTTTCCATGTTTCCCTGTGCCTGCGTGGGTTTCCTCCGGTTTCCTCCCACACTCCAAAGACATGCTGGTAGGTTAATTGGATCTTGTCTAAATTGGCCCTGGTTTGTGTATGTATGGATGTGAGTTAGGGACCCTAGATTGTACGCCCCTTGAGGGTTAGGGACTGATGTGAATGTACAATATATATGTAAACACTGCATAAATTGATGGTGCTATATAAGTACCTGATATAAATAAAATAAATAAATGCAACACTGTACCCATATAAAATTTGTATCTTTTTTCACAAAAATAGAGCGTTCTTTTGGTGATATTTAATCACTTCTGGGTTTTCTCTTTTTCACTAAATAAATGAAAAAAGACTGAACATTTTGAAAAAAAATAGTTTTTCTTCATTTCTGTTATAACATTTTGCAAATAAATTTAGGCCAAAATGTATTCTGCTGCATTTCTTTGGTGAAAATAAACCACTTCAGTGGTTTTTTGGCAGTCTGTAGGAATTGTATAGACCACAAATTATGGTATATATCTGAAAATCGATCAATCCTGATGTACTGACACCCTGGAATCCACGGTGAACATCGTTACTTTTAAGGTTGCTCTGACTGATCATGTTTGTCAAGCTAATGCGTTAGAAGTATAGGAGTGGGGAATGTGTAGTTACCAGTGTTTGAAATGAAATGTGATATTACACTCATTCATTGTGTATTTATTAAGAGATGCCCCTCTTTTCAATGCCCCCTGAAGAAGATCTTGGATTGGAATGATCAAAACGTGTTAGGCCTATTGGGGTTACTATACGCAAACATTTGATTGATTTGTTTGCTCTTGACCCCAATATAGGGGATATGTCTAACAATTCTGTCAGAGCTAATATATTAATTGTAGTATATGTGCAATGATTCTAAAGAAATATTGTGTAATAAAGTGTACTTCTTTTTTACATTAATGCATGTGTGCTATATCCTAGGGTGGATTAAAGTCCCAAGGGGGTATTTTCCTTTTGCAATTATGTTGTTTGGGGGTGAGCAGCTGATACTCTAACCATTTCTTGTGTCATTTTTTTGCCATAATTTTTTTGAAAATTAAAATACTCAAAAAAAATTTTTTCCCAATGTGTTTTTTTTCACACATACTATCACTAGTGCAGTACAGCGTCATCATATAACTGGTGTGGCAGTGATCAGGGACACTGACTGGTGACAGTATGTTTAGAAGAAAAAGTCTACATTTTTTTAACCACTTCCCGACCGGCCGTTGTATATAAACGGCCGGACGGTGGCAGTGCAGGGTCGGGTGGCCGTTTATAAACGGCCGCCCGCATCCGAGGCTCGTGCGCGGCTCCTAGAGCGCACACCCGCGAGCCCGGTGATCGCCGTGTCCCTCGGATACCAGCGATCACCTGACGTGGTACAGGACCGTCCTGTACCATGTGACCGACTGTGTCCAATAAGGACACAGTCTTAATGTAAATAGAAGCCGCATGGTGCGGCTTCCGCCCCCTTGACCGCGCACGCGCGTGCCCAGAGATCGCCGGGTCCCTCAGATACAGGGGATCAGGTAACATGGTACAGGACCAATGAAATCGTCCTGTACCATGTGACCAACTGTGTCCAATAAGGACACAGTCTAAATGTAAACAGAAGCCGCATGGTGCGGCTTCCGGCTCCTTCTCCTCACACGGAGTTCTGTCTGTGAGAGAAGGAGCCGGATAGCCTGAGCAAGAGCAAGCCTGATTGCAAGTGTCCCTAATTGTCCCTGATCACGTGTCCCTGACTGTCTGTCCCTGATCACAGTGTCCCTGACTGTCTGTCCCTGATCACAAGTGTCCCTGACTGTCTGTCCCTGACCACAAGTGTCCCTGACTGTCTGTCCCTGATCACAAGTGTCCCTGACTGTCTGTCCCTGACCACAAGTGTCCCTGACTGTCTGTCCCTGACCACAAGTGTCCCTGATTGTCTGTCCCTGATCACAAGTGTCCTTGACTGTCCCTGACCACAAGTGTCCCTGATCGCCAGTGTCCCTGATCGTCCGTGTCCCTGATCGCAAGTGTCCCTGATCGCCAGTGTCCCTGATCGTCAGTGTCCCTGATCGCCAGTGTCCCTGATCGCCAGTGTCCCTGATCGCCAGTGTCCCTGATCGCCAGTGTCCCTGATCACAAGTGTCCCTGATCGTCAGTGTCCCTGATCACAAGTGTCTCTGATCACAAGTGTCCCTGATCGTCAGTGTCCCTGATCACAAGCGTCCCTGATCACAAGCGTTCCTGATCGTCAGTGTCTCTGATCACAAGCGTCCCTGATCACAAGCGTCCTTGATCGTCAGTGTCCCTGATCGTCAGTGTCCCTGATTGTCAGTGTCCCTGATCGCCACACAGCGGCCCAGCTGTGTCCCTGATCACTGCATAGCGTCCCAGTGTCCCTGATCTCCACACCAGCAGGTCTTGATCACCTCCACACTACCAGGTCCTGATCATCATACCACCAAGTCTTGATCACCGCCACACCTGCCTGCAGGTCCCAATCACAGCTATACCAGCGGGTCCTGATCGCCGCCACACTAGCAGATCCTGATCACAGCCATACCAGCAGGTCCTGATCACCACCAAACTAGTGGGTCCTGATCCCCGCCATACCAGTGGGTTCTGATCACCGCCACATCATTGGATCCTGATTGCTGCCAAACCCACGGGTCCTGATCACCACCATACCAGTCCTGATCACCTGAGAGCCATTACAGCAAACTGTGAGTACTTTTTAGTCTTTGCACACAGTTTACACACACACTCACAAAACATTGCCTGCCAGCTCACGGTATCTCTGATCACACATTTGGTATCGCCATATTCAGGAAGACTTATAGAATGTGTTTTGGGGTGTAATTTTAAGTATGCCTATGTTGTATAATAGAAATATCTCATAGATTGACAACTTTGCGTAAAAAAAAAAACATTTTCATTTTCTTTTCACATTTTCCAAAAACTTTTGGCAAAAAATGCAGTCTTCAGAAGACTCCACATGACTCTTAAAATATACCTTGGAGTGTTTGCTTTCCAAAATGGGGTCATTTTGTGGGTAATTCCATTGTCCTGATGCTCCAGGACCTCCAAAATGGCATTAGGTAGTCAAGAAATTAGATGTGTCATTTTTTCCCCTAGAACTGCAAAAGATGCTTATTGGATGTGGAGCCCCCTATGTGGCCAGACTGTAAAAAAAGTCTCACACATTTGGTATCGCCATATTCAGAAAGAGTTATAGAATATGTTTTGGGGTGTAATTTTAAGTATGCCTATGTTGTGTAATAGATATATCTCATAGACTGGCAACTTTGCATAGAAAAAAATACATTTTCATCTTCTTTTCACATTTTCCAAAAACGTTTGGCAAAAAATGCAGTCTTCAGAAGACTCCACATGACTCTTAAAACATACCTTGGGGTGTTTTCTTTCTAAAATGGGGTCATTTTGTGGGTAATTCCTTTGTCCTGGTGCTCCAGGACCTACAAAACTGTGATAGACAGTCAAGAAATTAGATGTGTAATTTTTGCCCCTAGAACGCCTAAGGGTGCTTATTGGATGTGGGGCCCTTCTATGTGGCTAGGCTGTGAAAAAGTTTCACACATTTGGTATCACCATACTCAGGAAGAGTAGCAGAATGTGTTTTGGGGTGTAACTGCAAGTATGCCTATGCCGTGTGAGAGAAAGAACTTGTTAAAATGACAACTTTGTGAAAAAAAAATTAAAATTATTTACTTTCATCATTTCCCCTTAAAAAATTTGCAAAAAATTACAACTTCAAAAAACTCTCCTTGCCTTTCATTAAATACCTCAGACTGTCTACTTTCCAAAAAGGGGTCATTTGGGGGGTATTTGTATTGTCCTGGCATTTTAGGGCCCTGAGAAACTATATAGGTAGCCAGTACATCAGGATTGATAAATTTTCAAATATATCAAATATATATATCGTGGTCTGTGGACTCTATAACTTTAATACAGACTAAATAATACAAACTGATTTGGGTTATTTCTACCAAACAAAGGTAGCACAATGGATTTTGGCCTAAATTAATGAAGAAAGTATATTTATTTGCAAAATCTAGTAACAAAAACGAAGAAAAACATGTTTATTTTCAAAAGTTTCAGTCTTTTTCCACTTTTCTAGAAAAAAATAAAACCCCCAGTGGTGATTAAATACCACCAAATGAAAGCTCTATTTGTGTGAAAAAAATGATAAAAATTTCATTTGGATACAGTGTCGTATGCCTGAGTAACTGGCATTCACAATGCGAGAGCACTGAAAGCTGAAAATTAGCCTGGTCAGGAAGGGGGTAAAAGTGTCCGGTCTGGAAGTGGTTAACACACTGTGACCAGAGCAATACAGTGTTACCATAACAGCATTTTTTTACACACATTATGATTGCTTATACCAGTGAATTGCAGTGGTATAAGCAACCATTTTCACTGTATTGTTATTAGCCACAGCTGTGATTGGCCCTGTCGTACCATGTGATCACAGCTAGCAACATAATTGTACACAATGAATGACATGAATCAAAGCCATTCATTATTTACAATTGTCATGTGATATGCTGTGATTGGTCACAGCAATCACGTGGTACCAGTATCGACTCGGTACAGTGATCTGTCAACAGTCGTTGACAGATCGTCTACCTGATACGATGAAAGTCCCTCCCAGCCATCATTTTACAACCAGGAAGTGGTTAAAGGAGAACTCAACTTGTCGTAACAAAAATGTATTGTATGCAATTGCTACACAACCCATTTTGTAATTTCATATTATTAAAAATTACTTTTCCATTACATTCCACAGGCACTGTAATTTTCTGAAACTGTCAAAAAATGCAATGCACTATAGCAGCCTGGAGGCATTCTGTACATCGCTGGTGTACAAAACACCCACAGAAATGCCATGTCCTGCTTGTGACATCAGCTCAACAATTTTTTCAGAAATCTGCACTAAGATACAAGTCAAGTTTTAGGTTTCCCTGCAATAGGAATTCCATTTTTGAAATATACTCCCAAAGGGTTAAAGTGATTGCAAACCTTTACATATACCCAGTGACATGACTGGCCTCAGGCGATGCACAGAGATTAAACAAATCCTCCCACATATGTTGTACCTGACTATCTGCAGTTTTCTCTTCTCTACATCCGTTCAAAGTGCTGAATTTATAAAGCTTGTCTGAGAGTTCAGAAAAAGGGGGTGGAGAGCTGAAATTACACACTGAAGAGCTCAGTGAGAATTCTGATACCCCTTCACATAGCACACAGGAACAGAGTTGAGGCTGTCAATCTGCTGAAGGTCCCTCCCCTGTCTCCATGTATCTCTTGGTATCAAGAAAACTTGTGTGAAGTGTTTTGTGCTGATAGAGGAACGAAGAAGCAGATAGACATTACGCTTAGTGCTCTTTATTAAGACAAGTACACACCTATAGAGGGATATTTCATGTCTGAGGTTTACAACCACTCTAACCACATGGCAGAGCCGATACGGACTACCGTACCTGTACGTCAGCTAGCATCGGAGGCTCCTGCGCGGCTCACAGAATGTGCCCCCAGGAACCTGGTGATCCATGTGTCACTCAGACACAGCAGATCACATTACCACTGTGTCCGGGTGGTCACATGGTATTGTACCATGTTATTGCTCTTTCCAATCACATAGTAAACAATACAAAGTAAAAGTAAAGATAGGTTCTCTCTGCTCTCAATCTGAGAGCAGAGAGAAGCAATGCTGCAGCCCGTGAGTGTACAAGCAGCCTGTCAGGTTGTTTGTACAGTCACAGACTGCAGTGCCAGCCAGCCCTAGTGTCTCTGGTCACAGTGTAATAAAAAATGCTGCCAGCACCTGTCCCAGTGCTCCTAAAAACACCACCATACACCATATCAATGTCATGATCACCGTCATAACCCATACCAGCACCATGATCACTGCCATATGCCATACACCTTACCAGCGTTCTGATCACCCCATATGCCATACCAGCATTCTGATCACCAGCCAAAGCTCATACCAGGGTCTGGATCACTGCCATACCCCATACCAGTGTCCATGTCACCTCTGAACACCGTACCAACGTTCTGATCACTGCTATGTCTCATACCAACATTCTGATCACCACCATACCTCATGCCAACTTCCTGATCATTGCCACACCCCATAACAAAGTCCTGATCACTGCCGTACATTATACCAGTGTCTGGCAATTTAGGGTCTCAACTGATCAATTTTTAGATATATATCCTATAGTTTATAGACACTATAACTTTCACATAGACTAAATAATATACACTGTTTTGGGTTATTTTTGTCTATTACTATATGTCTCAGACTGTCTACTTTCCAAAAAAGGGGTCATTTGGGGGAATATCTGTACTGTATCATGGGCGTGGGCATATCATGAAATCAGTGGGCCTGTGTGCAATACCAATATCTAGGCATAAAGAAGTGTGCTGTGGCAAAAGGTGGGCGTGGCTTAAATTAACCTAAATATTGGGTGTGGCTTAAAGGGGTGTAGTTAAAATCTCATATGACTTACATAGTGCAGAATTTGATATTGTTAATAGAGAATGTACAGTGCAGAGTGTACGGAAGTGGGTAGTATGTGCAGGAGAGGAGTGTGGAGTGTTTTGCGGCAGATAGTATGTGCAAGAGGAGTGTGGAGTGCATAGCGGTGGGTAGTATGTGTAAGAGAGGGGTACAGAGTGTATGGAGGGTGGTAGTATATGTAGGGAGAGGGGTACAAAGTGTATGGAGGTTGGTATCAGGGGCAGACTGACCATTTGGAAACTTGGGCACTGCCCGAGGGCCCGGGGTCAGTAGGGGGCTCTATGAGATGCCCCTGGTACCTTTTTCATAGACTTTTTTTAGTTTGGGCAAGGACAGAGGGGCCCCATGATCCCCTATTGCCCAGGGGCCCCATGAGTTGTCAGTCCACCCCTGGTTGGTAGTTTGTGTAGGGAGAGGGGTACGGAGTGTATGGCGGTGGGTAGATGTGCAGAGAGAGGGGTACGAAGTGTATGGTGGGTAGTACGTGCAGGGAGAGGGGTACGAAGTGTATGGCGGTGGGTAGTATGTGCAGGGAGAGGGGTACGAAGTGTATGGCGGTGGGTAGTATGTGCAGGGAGAGGGATACAAAGTGTATGGTGGTGTGTAGTATGTGCAGGGAGAGCGGTATGGAGTGTATGGCGGTGGGTAGTATGTGCAGGGAGAGGGGAACGGAGTGTATGGTGGTCGGCAGTATGTGCAGGGAGAGGAGTGCAAACTGTATGGTGGTGGGTAGTATATGTAGGGAGAGGAGGGTGGAGTGTATGTCAGTGAGTGGTATGTGCAAGGAGAGAGGTACAGAGTGTATGATGGCGGGTAGTATGTGCAGGGAGAAGGGTACAGAGTGTATGGCAGTGGGTAGTATATGCACATTTGTACACATCAGTCCCACCCTATCAGTGGATCCTCATTAGCACCTATCAGTATACTTCAGTGGCAGTTTATCAGTGTTGCCTCAGTGCAGTGCATTATTGCACATCAGTGCAACCTCTTCAGTACCCATTACTGCAGCCCCATCACTTCACATCAGCACCCATCAGTGCATCCCCATCAGCGCACCCTCGTCAGCACCCAGCAGTGCAGCCTCATTAGAGCAGCCTCATCAGCACCTATCAGTGCAGCCACATCTGTCCCAGTATGTCTAAAAAAATTTTTTCCTTTGAGGAGGCCTACCAAATCCCAACCATGACCGACGAGAGCAGTGGGGAGCTCTCCAAGTCTGATTCTGATTACGAGCCCGTTTTAAGCAGTGGGTCTCCTACAGAATCGGTGGAGGAGTAAAGTGTGCCCACCAAACGAAGGCGTTCTAGTGAGGAGCAGGCTACCACAAATAGTACAGTGGCATCCACTAGTAGAGCAGTGGCTTCCACCAGAAAAGGAAAACCTCAAGAAAGGCCAGGTACTAGTGGGGTGTCACCTCAGCCCCAAAGGGTTAGGACCCATGCCACTCTTCGATATGCCCTTCAAAACCCCCTATGGCATTCTCCTAACTGTGGATCAGCTAACATCCCCCCTTTTACTGCCCAGCCAGGAGACCAGGTGAACAAAGAAGATTTTGCCCCCATTGATTTTTTTTCATTTAATTTTTACCAATGACTTACTAAATTCAGTTGTGGACCAGTGCCACCTCTATGCCCAACAATTCATAGCCACCAACCCAGATTCATGTTATGCCCATCCCTACGAATGGAAGCAGTTAACAGTGGAGGAATTTAGAACCTTTTTGGGCCTCACATTTAATATGGGACTCACAGAAAAAAATGGTCAACCCACCCAATCCATCTTATGCCAATTTACTCATCAGTCATACCCAGAGCAAAATATAATGATCATGCGGTTCCTCCATTACAATAATAACACCCAGTGCCTTCCCCAGAATGACCCAGCATATGATAAATTGTATAAAATTCGGACACTTCTTAATTTTTTCCTCAGAGAAATTCGTCCAATTTTGTCCCAGAGAAAAATATCTGCATGGATGAGTCGCTTGTCCCCTTCATTGGCAGGCTGAGCTTCAAGCAGTTTATCCTCAGCAAAAGGACCCGATATGGGGTTAAACTCTATAAATTATGTGACAGAGCCACAGGGTACATGTATGCCTTCCTCGTGTACGAAGGAAAGGACACCTAGCTGCATCCCCCTGAATGTCCACATTACAATGGAGCAAGTGGAAAAGTCGTTTGGGAGCTTGTATTTCCACTTCTTGAAAAGAGTTATTTATATGTTGATAATTTTGACACCAGCTTGCCCCTTTTCCGCAATTTTCACCAAAGGAAAACACTAGCATGTGGCACCATGAGAGCTAGTAGGAAGGGCTTCCCACAAAGGCTGGTGAAAACAAGACTAGAGCGAGGGGAGTCAGTGAGTTTGCAGAACAAAGAGATATTAGCTATGAAGTAGAGGCACAAAAAAAACATCTACATGCTCTCATTAATTCACAATGACACCCACATGCAAATCACCAGAAGAAATGGCACAATCCAAAAACCAGAATGTGTCCACGATTATAATTTGTTCATCAGGGGGAGTCAATTTCAATGATCAGATGATCCAGCTCTACCTTGCTGTAAGAAGAACCCACCATTGGTACAAAAAAAGTCTCCATTTATTTTTCAATTTGGCCATTTATAATACATATGTGATCTACCGGATATCCACCGAGACACCCATGTCCTTTCTTTGCTATCAGGAGGAAATTGTCATTGCCCTTTTGTACCCTGGAGGCTCACCAGAAAGTGTTCGCTCAGATGCAGTGAGCAGACTCCACGAATGCCATTTTCCTGAATAAGTCCCTCCTGCAGAAAGAGGTCAAAGGTGTAAAAAAAAAACGGCAGGTGTGCTCCAGAGGAGAAGTTAGACGAGACACCAGTTTTTATTGTCCCCAGTGTCCTTCCCAACCAGGCCTCTGCATAGGTGACTGTTTCCATACTTCTTTATGGTAAACGTAATTCTGAATTTCCTGCCATTCACTCCCCATGCCTCTGCCTACTTCTGAACTGACCCTAGCCTGTTATTTGACAACGCCACTGCCTGAACTGACCATACCCCTGACTGTTCTGAAACTGACCCTGGCCTGTTTATTGACCACATTTTATGCCCACCCCTTAAACTGATATTCTGCCCTGCTACTGTAGTCATACGATTCAAGATAACACAGGGTCTCACATATGTGAGGGGCTTCAGAATAGTTTTCCTGAGTGGAGAAAACGTTTTTGGTTTTCTCCGAGTTTTATAATTCCCGGAAAAGGGTCTGTTAGTCCGGAGGCTTCGAAGAGATGGGTGGGAAGAAAGCCTCTACTCGTGCCAAGGTCTTACCTGCTCGAGGCCATAAGTCTGATATTTCTGCCTGCTGCCAACTTATTGCCAACATGCCTCTGCCTGCCGCATGACATGACCACACTCTGCCTGTTACCTGTACCATGGACCATGTTCCTGCCTACTACACGGACTGATATTTTGGCTGTGCTGACCAGGTCTCTGCCTGGACAATTCCTTTGGCTGCTGCTGACCACATCTCTGTCTGGACCAATGGTTTGGCAGTGCTGATGATATCTTTACATAAAACACAGCAGCGTGACAAGTGCAACACTGCTCACACAGAGTGGTTATTAGAAAATCCAAGCGGAGTAATGTAATAAGTATTAACAAACAAGTTTTATTTGATCACATGGATCATACTGAGGTTAGGCAGAGACATGGTAAACAAATCTTTATAAAATCACTGAATTAAAAACATTTGGTGTCTCCAGATCTAATAGTATTTGGCAATCAGGAATCCACATAAGGCAATGAAGTTCCTAACTACTAGATCAGAGGATTTCCATATTTTCCATATAATATCTGCATGAGGGAAACATTCTTCAAAAATTGTTGGTGACCACCACAGTAAATAGAATGACCTCCTGAAAATGGAAAACCAGAAAAAAAATAAAGAGATCATAGTAGAGGGAACAAAAAATAGGAAATATATACTGACCATATGCAATAACAAAACAACCCCATGACTGGTATATATATTATTCCATTACCTTCTCATAAACTTGACCATCATGAAAGGATGGATATATGGCCTTCCTGGATAGCCACCACAAATGGAAATGTATCCACAGTAGTAAGTGATTCTAAAGGTGTATAAATATGAGACATGAATATAAAGCTACCAGCAAACCTGAATGAGACTAAAATAAGGGTAAAAATCTAAAGAATATTACCATACAAAAGATCAAGACTCCTCCTCACTTGAAGTAAGATCAGGTCTGGATGAAAAAGTGAATATGGAGGTGGGCAGCCAGGTAGTTGATATGTAAAGTCCAGACTGGTTGATACAGTCTATGTATATATGAATATATAGACCCAAATCTGGGTTTCCAAAAATTGCTCAATAGTGAGAAAGTAATGCAGTTCCTTGAAAATATGTATGAGACTGTAGAAGCATGCCACTTACTACTGTGGATACATTTCCATTTGGGGTGGCTATCCAGGAAGGCCATATATCCATCCTTTCATGATGGTCAAGTTTATGAGAAGGTAATGGAATAACATATATACCAGTCATGGGGTTGTTTTGTTATTGCATATGGTCAGTATATATTTCCTATTTTTTGTTCCCTCTACTATGATCTCTTTATTTTTTTCTGGTTTTCCATTTTCAGGAGGTCATTCTATTTACTGTGTTGGTCACCAACAATTTTTGAAGAATGTTTCCCTCATGCAGATATTATATGGAAATCCTCTGATCTAGTAGTTAGGAACTTCACTGCCTTATGTGGATTCCTGATTGCCGAATATTACTAGATCTGGAGACGCCGAATGTTTTTAATTCAGTGATTTTATAAAGATTTGTTTACCATGTCTCTGTCTAACCTCAGTATGATCCATGTGATCAAATAAAACTTGTTTGTTAATACTTATTACATTACTCCGCTTGGATTTTCTAATAACCACTCTGTGTGAGCAGTATTGCACTTGTCACGCTGCTATGTTTTATGTAAAGTATTTGGGTTTATAAATCCACACTAATTATTAGTGAGACGGAGATATCTACATGACACATATTCACGTGTCATGTTAGGTGGCTACCCTCCTTTTTTCCTGATGATATCTTTGCCTGCTTCCTGTACTGAGTATGGACAATATTCCTGTCTGCTGCCTGGACAATCGCTTTTGATATCGCTGACCAAGTCCCTGCCTGCTGCCTGGACCAATGCTCTCCTCTGTGGATAACTGCACTACTAAAACCATAGGTGTTCTTTTGCTTACCATTTTCTCAGCAGAATGTATTTTGGGGAGTAATTCTTGGCATGTACGTGCTATGCATTAGAAATATGAAGGACCTTCAAATATAATAGGTTGTCTGGAAATTAGATGTGTAATTTACGTCCCTAGAACACCTGACGGTGCTACTTGGATGTGGGGGTCTCTGGATGTGGTCAGGCTGTTAAAGTCTCACATGTGTGATATTTCCATACTCAGGACGATTAGCAGGATGTATTTTTGGGTGTATTTTTTGTTATGTGTTAGAAATATCTTATAAATGGACAACTTTGTGTTTTTTTTTTTTTTATTTTCTTCCCGCATATTCTGAAAACTTTGGGAAATAAACAACGTGTTCAAAAGACTAGTTATGCCTCATGGAATATACGTTTGGGTGTTTATGGGGTAATTTTCTGGGTAATTCTATTGTCCTGGTGCATCAAGGCCTTCAAGGTGTAATAGGTATTAGATATGTAATATATGTCCCTAGAACACTTGATGGTGCTCCTTGCATGTTGGGACTATGTGGTCAGGCTGTGGAAAAGTCTCACCCACTTGGTATCATTATATTCCGGAGGAGTAGAAGAATGTATTTTGGGGTGTAGTTGCAAGTATGCCTATGCACGAGAATTGTGAATATGACAAGTAAGTGTGTGTGTATATATATATATAGGAAACTTAAAATGTTCCAAAGACTTGTGGGGGGGGAAAAAAAAAAAAAAAAAAAAAAAAAAAAAAAGTACAACTCAAAAAACAAAATAAAAAAAACTCACCATGCCTCTTAAATACTTTGGAATGTCAACTTTTCAAAAACAGTGTCATTTGGGAGGTGTTTGTACTGTCCTGGCTTGTTAGGGCCTCAAGACATTAGATAGACAGTCAGTACATCATGTGTTAATTTTCAATGATTGGTACCATAGCTTTCACACAGACCAATATACACTGATGTGTTATTTTTACCAAAGAAATGTAGCAGTATAAATTTTGGTCAAAATTGAAGGTTACTTAGGTTTCTGTTGCAAAATTTTGCAAATAAGAAAAACTCTTCAAAAAAAATGTTCGGTCTTTTTTCATTTACCAGTGTAAAAACCCAGTGATTAAATACCACTAAAAGAAAGCTCTATTCGTGTGAAAAAAAACGATGTAAGTTTTATATGGGTACAGTGTTGCATGACTGAGTAATTGTAATTCAAAGTGTGAGCACTGAAAGTCAAAAATTGGCCCTGGCAGGAAGAGGGTATAAGTGCCCAGTAGGCAAGTAGTTAAATTCCCATTTTACCACCTTGGGAGTATTTTCACTCAATATTTTGTTTTTCCATATCGACCAGAAACATGCTGAATATAGACAGTAATAAACAATTCCAAAAATGCTTTATAAAATATTGCCCTTAGATATTTTCCTGTCTATTCAACAAGGCAAACAGTGTACACCATTCCTATGGCAAAGCTTACCAACACGACTTTAGAAACTGAAATCCGATTGGCTGCCATTTGACAAATGCTCATGGCTGAGGGTACAGGTTCATTAGGTAGACTTGATACTGTAATCTACTTTATGTATATTTCCTTAAAGTAAGTAGTTATAATGATATACTTAAAAAAAAAAAAAAAAAAAAAAAAGGAACAGTGCCCTAGTAATAAAAACAAAGAATTGTACACCAATTTTACAAACTAGAAAAACTTTACTTCAAATATTTAAGGTGGTTTTACAAATAAATAAAAATAAATAGCAAAGGCTCATATGTTTTCTATTATACAATATTCAACTTTCTTAAATACACAATTATCTTTTTCTTAGAACATTATTCCAGTAACATATCCATTTTACAATACATACAAATTTATTTGATGGCCTTCTAGCAGAACTAATCCCCGTCCCCTCTTCATAGGAAACGGTCACCATTATTATGTTTACTTAGCCATATAAATACATCCAGTGATAATTCTTTGCCTCATTGCCTTCAGTGTTCAAATGCATAGTGATCCTCTTCTCAAACCCACTCCATCATTTTGAGTCATAGATGTCATTGGTTGAGATTTTGCAACATCTCAATGGGAAGCTGTAAAGCTCCAGCTACGTCACGAGTGCCTCAGGGTTCCAGGAAGTAAGATTAAAAAAAGTAACTAAATAAATCTTAATTAAAATTTAAAAAGGGTTTTTTTTTTTTTAGAATGTAGAGCTGCATGCACCAGGGATTTTTAGTGTTGGAGGGCAAAGTCCGCTTTAAGTGCAGGTTTATGCTACCAAACATCTTAAAACAAAGCTTTCCCTAGAAAACCCATGGAGTCCGCTATAGTGGACATTCAAGTTGCTTGGCTATCTTGCCAACCCAAGGTCACCTCATCCATAGAATTGTTTTGGGGCACCAACTTGAACCAAGCTGATGTACTGAGGGAGTTAAGAATTTTTGCAATATTAAAAAAAAAAAACCAAAATTCACTTTAATTATCCAAGTATGTAATAACCATACTGCTTTGTGAGCCAATAACCAGAAAAGCCACTGCCCCCCTCTCAGTTTCACTTTGTTACTCAGGCCCAACCTAACTTCATAGATAAATCTCTGCCAACTCCATTATACTGTCCACCCAAGAGTACCCTTAATGCTGATTGAGGCCGTCTCATTGGACAGTGGAATGTCAAGTTGCTTAGCCATTCAGTCAGTCCCTAATAACATAATCAAAAAAGGGAAGTAACATTTTTTCTGGCTTATAAAAAGGTAATTGGTAGCGTGTGTTTACTTGTGGACCTGACTTCTCATTTAGAAGTTTAAAACTGTACAGGTTCACTTTACAATATAAAGTACAAGTTAATGCAATAGAATAGATCTCTTGATATACATAGAGGACTTGTCAAGCCATTGTCATATTGTTCAGTCAGATAATACATGAAATGTTTCAACCATGTTTCAATGCAATACACATTAGCTTAATAACATTGTGTATACAATGGTGTGCAATAACTCACAGCAATCAGTTGAAAATAGCCTTCGTTATTGTGCAGATTAGCCACTATGATTTATTGCCCACCACTGCACTAGGCTACAAAAGTGTGAAATGCATAAAATAGTCAAGTGACCAAGTAATGCATGGATCTTATTCTGTGCACCTTCTCAGCATTTGCTTAATCCATTTTTGTGGCATGCAAGTGCTTGATGTCTTTTGCAACCATGGGCATATATATTTTTTCCCTCAAAAATGGCACATCTTTAGGCATTGTGCGTTTTCTGAATAGACGTCTATCTTCATGTGGTTCTTAAAAATGTAAAGTGAACGTTCTGTGCATCTTCTACAGATACTTGGTAATGTCTTTTGCTACAGTCGGGCATTACTACAGCTGTGCAAGTCAGCCATTAAATTGAAAAATGGCAGTGTAGAATTATTGTACAGACACACAGGTGGGTTTCTTCTTCCCCTTGAATGGATACAGGTCCCTGGTGAGGTTGGTAATGTAGCATGGCATCTCTTTGTAACCTCCATATGTTCCTCTGCTTTCAAACTTGTAGGCCACTAGATGATTAAGGCGAGTAAGAAGCTGAGTAATTTCAAGGTCCTTCTCATTTCCATCAAGCATGTCACAGAGCGTTTGCAGGAAGACTGAGCCCAGAGGATTGTGGAATGCAGCATACCCTGAGGAGGGCAACATGGAAGCAACAGTAAGTCATATGCAATCCCATAGGTTTTCAGCTCTAGTATAGAATAAGCTGTATACCTCTGCTTGGTGCCATTATGGACCCTTACTACTTTACTATTACATGTATGACTTTTCATTTCCATCACAAGAACAATGTTCTTACACCTATACTTTCCCCTTTTAGCATAGATGTGTACTTACAGTTCACCCTGTAAGGATCCTTAACCCTAGAAATGAAGTGCTACAGTTTACCCCAACTCTTAATCAGTTACAAGTGTACTGATGCACACTAGAAAAAGGCCTCAGGCCTCATGCACACAGAGGTATAACTGTTCTTGTGTCATCAAGTGTAAGATCCCTTTTTCTGCACCTGCCCTTTTTACATTCAGCAAAAATACACAGTATATGCATGTGTGCTTCCATGCCAATGAAAAAGCAAAATTACATAAGTACAGATCACTTTTATTCAAAGCTGTACTTGGCACCTGTGGCAGGAGAAACCCCAGAGATTTTAAGCTTCAGGACACAGTACAGGAGTTAATAAATGTGTGTGCACCAGGCCAGATTTTCTCTTTTAGCATCTCACTTTCAGTGTCAGGATCATGCCTACTCCTAGCATTGGTGGTCAGGCACTGTAGCTGGCTCTGTGTTCTTCACCTATAGCAACCCCGATTCCCATATGGCAAGAGGGCCCCCAGGTCTTATACACAATGCTATAGTGCCAGGCTACCACGCTGGGGCAAGCACGAGCCAAGTACAGGTACTTGCAGGTTGGCAGACAGGCAGAGTGGTCTAATGGCAGTCCGGGTACAGGGCCAGCACAGTTTGGAGAGTAGTCAGGGAGATGGCATCACAAGACAGCTAGTCTAGGGTAGCCAGAAAAGGATAAAAAACTGACTCATTTGACTGTATCTTGTTACAAACCTTAGGCCTCTGCCTCTATCCCTTTTTCTAGGCTAGATCTTTTGCAATATGAAGTTGACCATTGCGAAGAGATCATAGAAGAAAATGTTGTGGTTCTGTTAGAATTTTTAGTAATCCTTTTTAAAACATGTCCCAGAGTTTTATCTACTAAAACTAGTCTTTACCCTTGTGTCTTCAATGCGGCTTTAATTTAGGATAAGCAGGATTTTGCAGTTTAGATACTGGAAAAATGTTGCAGTTGGCTTCACCTACCTTCACTGCTGGCAAACACAACCACAGTGTCCCTTGGGAGGAAGTCAATATGGGAGAAAGCACTTATTTGTTGAGGAGCACCATCAGTCTCCAGGATGGCACCTTGGTCTAATGCTATTCCTCGACATGCCTAGAACATAAAGCAGATATGACTTGACATGCTTAGAATATAAAGCAGATCCGAACACAGCCCTGCCATAAATCTCTGCACCACTTGTCCCACCATCATTTCTATATAGTCACCTGTATAAAGAACAGTTTGGGTACCCCAGCCAGTGCTGGGCAATTCTCTGGAGATAGAAAGTCATACAGGTCTCTAAGGTACACCTGATCACCATGAAAGTCATAAATGACCCCCTCTTCACCATGGCTGGAAAGGATGCTGATGAAACAGTCCCCTTGAGGCATTATTCGCTCTGAAAGAAACATCAGGGGTAGTCATTGACCAACAAGCACCAGATAAGACGTCATCCACAAACTGCCGAGTCGTTATGGCAAAACACAAGACATCTGCACAAAAAAAAAAAAAAAAAAAAAAAAAAGTGTACCCCAAAACAGAAGATGTGCTGGAAATTGCTGTATCTATTGATAATTTCGGGTCTGGGGATTTGTCCCCAGGAATATTAATTTTTTTTTTTTTTTAAATCATTGGTGGGGTCAGATCCACAGTCTTTGACCGTAGTGACCAGGAACTCGGTAAGAAAAAAATTCCATCCTGCTCTTTCGGAAAGTGTAGTTTTAGTCCAGGAGAAAATCATACATATTGTAATGAGAATGTTCTAGGCACAAAAGAAACTCGATTATGCCTAGGATTTGCACGTCTAGGGCTTCTGAAAAAAAATTAGTTGACTGAATGATGGCAAGATGGAATACTCTGCCAAACAACTTTTTTGAATTTCCATATGAACAGTTAAAATTAAATTATACTGCTGTATAGCCAGTTTAACACTACCTAATAGTCTGTCAAATCACAAAATGGACAGCGTCAAAACTTGGGATCACCTATCTGATGTTCTGTGGTTTCATTTAACTTAGACCATTTCTTTATGTTCTCCCTGAACATGTTTGAATGTGGTCTTAAGCCGTTAATATATTAAAAAAAAGAAAAAAAATTCTTAGAAAACCAAAATTTACATAATTTTTAATGGTAGAAGCTTTTACACTGTTAAATATTAACCTTGGCTTTTCTCAAAGAGAATAACATGGTCTACAAATCTAGCAATAAGATCAAAATTTTAAAGTTGCGTCCGACTATTCAAACTTCTTATGACTGACTAATGAAGCAACATGGAAAGCTCCTTTTTGTTCATAGTAGCATTGTTTATTTTACTCTGTATTCAGGGAATGGGTAGAAGCACAGATACATACAAAAAGTTTACTTTTTTTTTTTTTTTTTATTCTTCAAGGTCTATGACCCATAAAACAGAAAAAAAAAAAACCCACACAAATTGTATTTGGTAATTTTTTCTGCGTGGTTCAGTTGGTTTTAAAAGAAAATACCACATTTGGCCCCTAAATGGCACCAAGTATCAAAGGAAATTGCAGTGATACCTGGCATGGCATCAGGTATCATTGCAATTTCCTTTGATACAGGTATCATTGCAATTTCCTTTGATTTAAAATTTTCCATTTTAAATTAATTTAAAACATTTAACCAACACATTAACATTTGTTTCTGGCCCCATTTGCATTTTCACTTGGCAAAGTGCTATGCAGATTCTTTTATAAATACACCAGTAAGTGTTCTTATTAGAAACATTTTACATTGGCGTTTTGTTATGTGGTCAATGGTGCCTAGCAGAGTTCTTTATAGAGTCTTGTAGTGGAGTTTCATAATTACAATTTTAGAAGCCAAAGTGTCTTTTTTGTAGACCATGGATAGAAATGACTAATTAGACTATGTAAAAAAGTGCTGCTCTATAACAGTGAACCTATATAACCTGCCAGTAAATCAATTGTAAAGGGGTTTGTATGATCAAATGACTGACCTACCTTTTATATTGATACTAAAGTCTACAGTCTGGCCCAGGGGCGGACTGACCATTCGAGCACTCGGGCACTGCCCGAGGTCAGTAGGGGGCCCCATGAGATGCCCCAGGTACCTTTCATTGGCTTTTTTCGTATGGGCGAGGATACAGGGGCCCCATGATCCCCTATTGCCCGGGGCCCCATGAGTTGTCAGTCCGCCCCTGGTCTGGCCACATAAGAAAGTACAACTAAAGTCTGGCCACATAAAGTACAACTAAAAGGCAAATTTTTTTTTTTTCGTTTTGAAAAGATTGGAGATGGATTAGAACACCTGTAAGTTTTTATTGCAGTCCGGGCTCCCATTAGGAGATTCATCCTCTATTTGTCCTGTTTACCATTATAATTGAACGTAAAATAATTCTAATTTTTGGACTGTCCCCTTAAAAGTAAGAGGGTAAATCTTCCAATGGGTACACTAGTTCTGGTGACCCCATAGGAATTCCTTTAAATTTGCATGGATGTCTTCACACTTCTTATTTTGACTATGGGACAGGAAGTGAAGGGGATTCTCGCATATGGGAGATGGCAAGAAATAAACTGACAGGCGTTATGACCCACCCTTACTCTATCCAAAATGGGGGAGGTCCCTATACTATAGTTCTACTTTAATTCTGTAGACAGCCTACAGAATCAGACTATGATTAATCCATTCCCGTCATCTAGTTTCCAAATTGATCTAGATTTGTAGGTTGCCCACAGGAAAACTTGTGTTTCACTGTAGTCATGCTGGCTTCTTGTTAAACAGATGCTGAGATAAGATGTCTGCCACAGCGGGATGGCATGGTTTTCAATGTGTCAGCTGACCCACAGACTTGCATTGTGAGAGCAATATAAAGCATAACTATTATGTAGCACTGCAGAACAGGAAAAGAGCCCGTTTACTCAGTGAGCAAGTATGACAAACCTTTTTTTTCCCTCATCATTAGACTGCTATAAATAGAAAATAAATTAAAAAGGCTATACAATACCATTATGACCACACTATAAAAGTGCAAGTACCTTTTCGATAGATCTCTCTAATCTCTCTGGCACTGACATCAGTGTGCAAAGTAACTGCAAAACCCAGACTGGAGAGAATATGGAAGAGACGACTTGTGTCACGCTTCACACCTTTACGGGGATCTAATGTCACACCATTTCCACCTGGCCGACTGTGAAACTCAGTCATGGAGATGATCAGTGCCCGTGGTTTTGTCATGATGTGCCACTGGACAAAAAGGAAATAAATATACAAAATTAAAAAGGTTATCATTGGACTTGCAAACCAAAACTGTTCCCTTCCCATTGAACACACAGATTCCTGCTTTGCAGTGCTCTGTGCTGGCAGAGCTTAGTAACAGCCACACCCCTCAGCACAAGTGGTTACCATTTGCCACTTTTGGGCCGTCCACCCGAAATGTACTGCGGATGAGCGGCAGCTACAGAATTAGTGACGTACCCATACATCGCAGGTCTTTTGTCAACACAGGAGGGCGCTGCGACCCCCCCCCCATATCTGCTGTGTCTACAGGACACAGCAGAATGAGAATCCTGGTAATCGGAACCCAATGATCACATGATCGCTATGTGATCACAATGAGAATAAAGCTTGTATGAATCAATCTGATTCGTAAAAGCTTTGCTTCTGTTCCTGGAGAGCGGTGATTGGTCCACACCTCACACATGAGGCCAATCACAGCACTCTGTACCATATGGCAAGCTGGAGCCAATCACAGATCACTACTATGTTGAACTGTCATAACGTTAACTCTGACAGTTCAAACCAAGCTGTGCAATGATCTTCATTGCTCATGCAATGTAAAGTGTAGTAAAAAAAAAAAAAAAAAGTGCATCTGACTGCATACAATTCTCAATGTCAGCTGGATGTTAATATATTTTGCTCTGCAAATCTGAATGCAGGATATACTTTTTTTGTTTGTTTTTTTTGTTTCCTGGACCCTTAAAAAGCGGAGTTCCGGTCCCCGCCCTCCCCCAAAGTCAGCAGCTACAAATACTAAAGAAAAGCCTCTCCTTGCCAGTAAATTCATCACGTTGATCACATTTAAGCCAGAAGGTTCCATGACAGGAATTTCCAGACCTGCAGGTCATTTACAACTGTTCTCTCTCATGAATGAAGGGCCATATTTCCAAAGCCTGGAGCTATAGAATACCTCAGCCATTACTTCACCAAGGAAGTAGACTTTTCACAAACTACTGTGGAAAGGTCTTGCACAACCAATGCTATAAAAAAGAAAAAAAAAAAAAAAAGAAAAAGAAAAAAAAAAAAAAAAGAAAAAGAAAAAAAAAAAAAAAAAACCCACCACACACACCAAAAGTATTGGGACACTCCCCCAAATCATTGGATTCAGGTGCTCCAGTCACCTCCATGGCCACAGGTGTATAAAATCAAGCACCTAGGCATGCAGACTACTTCTACAAACATTTTTTGAAAGAATGGAACTCAGAGACTTCAGCCGTAGTACCGCGATAGGTTGCCACCTGTGCAATAAGTCCATTTGTGAAATTTCCTTGCTACTATATATTCCATGGTGAACGGTTAGTGGTATTATAACAATGTGGAAGCAACTGAGAACAACAGCAACTCAGCCACCAAGTGGTAGACCATGTAAAATGGAGTGGGGTAAGCGCACACTGAAGCAAACAGCCAACTGTCTGCAGAGTCAATACCTAAAGACTTCCAAACTTTGTGTGGCCTTCAGATTAGCACAATAGTGCACAGAGAGCTTCATGGAATGGGTTTCCATGGCTGAACAGCTGCATCCAAGCTTTACATCACCAAGTGCAATGGAAAGTGCTGGATACAGTGGTGTAAAGCACGCCGCCACTAGACTATAGCAGTGGAGACGTGTTCTCTGGAGTGACGAACCATGCTTCTCTGTCTGACAATCTGATGGACATGTCTGGGTTTGGCGGGGCCAGGAGAAAACAGTACTTGCCTGACTGCATCGTGCCAAGTGTAAAGTTTGGAGGAGGGGAGGATTATGGTGTGGAGTTGTTTTTCAGGGGTTGGGCTTGGCTCCTTAGTTCCAGTGAAGGGAACTCTTAAGGCATCAGCATACCAAGACATTTTGGACAATTTCATGCTCCCAACTTTGTGGGAACAGAGTGGGGATGACCCCTTCCTGTTCCAATATGACTGCCTACTAGTGCACAAAGCAAGGTCCATAAAAACATGGATGAGAGAGTTTGGGTGGAGGAACTTGACGGGCCTGCACAGAGTCCTGACCTCAACCCAATAGAACACCTTTGAATTGAATTAGAGTGGAGACTGCAGGCCAGGCCTTCTCATCCGACATCAGTGCCTGACATCACAAATGCTCTCCTGGAAGAATGGTCAAACATTCCCATAGACACACTCCTAAACCTTGTGTACAGCCTTCCCAGAAGAGTTGAAGCTGTTATAGCTGCAAAGGGTGGGCCAAATCCATATTGAACCCTACGGACTAAGACTAGGATGCCATTAAAGTTCACGTGCGTGTAAAGGCAGGTGGCCGAATACATTTGGCAATATAATTATATTTTTTCACAATAATTTGACATTGGAAGAATTCCTTAAAGTATTATACTTCCCATCACTTTCTGTCTCAGTGTTGGTTGTCACAAGGAAAATTAGAAGGGACACATACTACAAGACACCTGACAGAGGTTCTGCTCTTTTCCAACTTAATAAAAATGTTGGCTATGCATACCCTTTGGAGCTATAGTTTACACTCAAAACACAAATAATGTTGTAATAAATGATCTTTGCCGTCCAGTGCTGTATCAAAGTACAAGATCACATTTTCACAGACTTCAGATGCAGCATAGACCTTCTCCCTACTGATCAGTGGGGGGCTGAGCAGTGGGAAGTGAGACGGTGCTTCATTTATGGGAGGAGGGGTTGGTGCAGGGATGGACTGACAACTCATGGGGCCCCTCGGCAATAGGGGATCATGGGGCCCGTGTCCTTACCCAAACTAAAAAAAACCTATGAAAAAAAAAAAAAAAAAAGTGTACCAGGGGCATCTCATGGGGCCCCCTACTGACCCTGGGCCCTCAGGCAGTGCCCGAGTTTCCAAATGGTCAGTCCGCCCCTGGGTTGGTGCAATAGATCAGGAGGGACAACAGAAACCGTATTTTTAAACACACACGTGTGCAAGTGCAACTACAAGTGACTAGAAAATACTTGGAGGAGAACCAAGATAGTTCTGCATCTGAGGTCTGTATGAGATCAAAATAGTTATGAGGGGGATAAAGAAACCTATGCAGGGTTTTTAAGAGCCTATTCACACCTTGTTGACAATGTAACAATGAATGCATTGTGTGTTACTACTATTGCGATACTGCAACGCACAATAATGGGCCCTAAAAATCAAACTTGTACCTTTAAAGTGCATCTCAAGGCAAAGCCTTTTTAAATCTTTGGATAGAGTGGGGAAGAGTTACACGCTCTGTCAAAATTTTTATTGCTGTCTGTCTTTCTCCATTGGAGAGATTCACCCTCTATTTGTACTTGTGAATATGACCACTAGAAAGAAAGTCAGAAAAATCCAGTTTTAAAGTTTTCCCCAGAACAAGACATTACAGCATTCCAGGATATACCCAACTACTTTTAAATATGCTCTCTCCCCCTCCTAACATCTATTCTGACGGCTTCAGGGGAGCACTGACAAATGGGCCATAGCAAGCCTATGGGTAAGGTCACCGCTTACAGGCATTACCAGCCATTCTTGAGTGCTCTCTCCTCTCCACTGCAGCTAGCGCTGGCTGACATAGGGTAGATTGTGTGAGCAGACTGAAAATAGGCAATCTTCTGATAGAGACACACCTTTCTAAGATGGGAATTCCCTGTATGGGAGATTTCCACCTCACTGCTCACATCTTTGGGATAGGAAGTAAAAAGGAGTTACTCCACTGGTACAAAGAAATCAAAATACATAACCTGGCATGGGTTTTAACTCTTGCCTTCTCTATCCAAAACTTAAAAAAATAAAAAGTCTGGCTTACATGCACTTTAAGAGTGATGGGAAGAGAAGAGTATGGAGAAGGAAAGGAACTGCTCATGATCCTAAGCATACCACCTCATCAGTGAAGCGTGGTGGTAGTGTCATGGCGTGGGCATGTATGGCTGCCAATGGAACTGGTTCTCTTGTATTTATTGATGTGACTGCTGACAAAAGCAGGATGAATTCTGAAGTGTTTCGGGCAATATTATCTGCTCATATTCAGCCAAATGCTTCAGAACTCATTGGACGCTGCTTCACAGTGCAGATGGACAATGACCCAAAGAATACTGCAAAAGCAACCAAGGAGTTAAGGGAAAGAAGTGGAATGTTATGCAATGGCCAAGTCAATCACCTGACCTGAATCCGATTGAGCATGCATTTCACTTGCTGAAGACAAAACTGAAGGGAAAATGCCCCAAGAACAAGCAGGAACTGAAGACAGTTGCAGTAGAGGCCTGGCAGAGCATCACCAGGGATGAAACCCAGCGTCTGGTGATGTCTATGCGTTCCACACTTCAGGCTGTAATTGACTGCAAAGCATTTGCAACCAAGTATTAAAAAGTGAAAGTTTGATTTATGATTATTATTCTGTCCCATTACTTTTGGTCCCTTAACAAGTGGGAGGCACATATGCAAACTGTTGTAATTCCTACACCGTTCACCTGATTTGGCTGTAAATACCCTCAAAATTAAAGCTGACAGTCTGCAGTTAAAGCACATCTTGTTTGTTTCATTTCAAATCCATTGTGGTGGTGTATAGAGCCAAAAATGTTAGAATTGTGTCGATGTCCCAATAATTTATGGACCTGACTGTATTAATGTTCCGGTCTACTGTTAATGAATGTTTGCACTCACTGTTAAGATTTATCAGACTTGATATGTGGCTGTTTCTATTTTTAATGTAGTAGAATACAGAATTGAAGGTATAAGATTTTTGTGCTGCTCATTATCTATGTGGAACAGGGAAATTCAACTAAGGGGGGGGAAAGGGTTCACATGATTGCGCTCCCAGACTCCCACCCCACTTTTTTTTTTTGCACCCTCCCCCCCAGATCCACGTTCAATTACCAGAAATGGAAAACATTCTGTCTCAGAAATGCAACAGAAAGAAGAGATCTCATTGAGAAAAAACAAAAAAAAAAAAGAAGAGAATGCACTTTCCCTATATCCAAAAGTTGGAAAAGCTGGGTAGCGTCATGCTTTTGCCACATTGTATGCAACTTGATATTTCACTCAGTCACTCTTACACACCGCTTGTCATCTATTTTTTTAATGATACGCTGGTTTGAATTTTGGTTCACATTGTCCTTGATGGCTTTTGACCCTCATAGATGTGAATTTCATTGTGTCGGTTTGTCATGATACAGTACATAACATAAAATAAAAAATTTAAAAACAAAAATGGAGGAGAGGAATTCCCATCATAAGCTCACCACACATGTTCCAGTTTGGTCATACAGGCAGGGACGTATTTGCCATGAGACAAAAAAGGCATTTGTCTTTTTTTTTTTTTTTTTTTTTTAATAAGGGGGGCTGCACCACTCCCTGGAAGAAGGGATGCGGTTTCTCTTGGATGGGCACCGTGGCTTAGCAGCAGAGCTTAGTGAGTGGAGTGCTGCCCCCCCCCCCCCCCAGAAGAAGGGATGCTGGTTCTTTTGGCTGGGTACCGTGATCATAATGAGTGAAGCGCTGCCACCCCCCCCCACCCCCGAAGGAGGGGATGCCAGTTCCCCTGGGCACTAAGGCTGGGCGGCAGAGCGGAATGCAGTGTCCAACTGGTGGCGCGGTTGGCCTGCTGACGCGTTTCAGAGACGTGTCCCTTTCCTCAGAGCTGAACTTGTGAGTTACAGGCTTTTCATGCACTTATTTTTGGAGTATGTTTTTTGTCTTTTAAAACATTTTAATAAATCTTGGATAACGCGCTAGGTGTTTGTGCCACCTGTGTGCTTTTTTTCCCAGTTTCGTTGATCTCCCAATTTGAGGAGGACTTTATCCATAGGTCATGTACATATCTGATTCCCTGGCTTCCTTCTGGCATTGACCCCTTTGAGGCACTGGAGAGTTAGTGCTTCTGGTCAGGAAGGGGGTAAATCCTCTGGAGGGCAAGTGGTTAAATTAATTTTATACTGCAACAGTTAATCACTGGTTGGCTGCCACCTCATTTGCAGCACACAGAGTTTGATATGTTAATGAGATAATTGTTAGTGCGCAGCAGTTTATCCCTCGAAAGCAAAGAAAACTAATCACCCATGTAGCCTTAAGCCTAGTTCACACAGTGAGAAAATTGGATGAAAAATATTACTTTTTGAGCAATCGTCCAATAATCTGATCATTAGTACACAGGTTTTGAGAGCTGATCAGGACAGTTCATGCAAAATTATGCGAACGGACAATCATGAAAAATTCTCATACGACAACAGAAAAACTATTTTCATTTAAATATTACATGAGAAAAAAAAAGAAAAAGAAAAAGAAAAGGGGGGGGGGGGGGGAGAAGAATACTTTA
The DNA here is from genome assembly GCF_062004578.1 of Staurois parvus. Lineage (NCBI taxonomy): Eukaryota > Metazoa > Chordata > Amphibia > Anura > Ranidae > Staurois > Staurois parvus. Next base: position 3,297,298 of record NW_028318382.1, read on the forward strand.
CAATACAATATTGTGGGAAGTTGTATTATGTCTTACAAGAATTTTTGTATCTTTAGTTTTTTAGTGACCTACTCATTTTTTGATAGGAGACTAATATGCAAAGAAAAAAAAAAAAAAAAAAATAATAATAATAATAATAATAAGCAAAAGATCATTTGTCTGATATTTTCATGGTGTGCAAGAGGCTTTAGCCTGACCATACACCCTACAACTATGTAACAAAAACCTTACCCAAACAATCTACCCAGTTTGTGTCTAGTCTGGTAGGATCTTAGATCACGTAGTTCTTGATAGATTTAAGAAGCTTGTTCACTCGGATTGTAAGGTGTATGGGCAGCATTACCCTTTATCCATCAAGGCAAGCAGAACAGTCACTCACTGCTGTTTACGTGGACTAGGACACAGCCTGCAGATCCACTTATGATAAAAGACCAAAGGCAGTCATCATGTAGACACATGAAAGTGATGCAGACATGAGCAGATTGCAGAACATGGGTTATCTCTATCCACATACCCAATAAATCTTTACAGTACCACTGTTAAACTGGCCATTCACTAGCAGATTGTCAAAACAAACATTTGTACAACTATCCATGAGAAATATCGCAGGGCATTATTATTATTATTATAATACAGGATTTCTATAGCGCCAACAGTTTGCTCAGCGCTTTACAATATAACGGGAGACAATACAGCAACAATACGGTTCAATACAAGAGGGTTAGGAGGGCCCTGCTCCTTGGAGCTTACAATCTAAGAACATTAAATCACTTAAATGTTCAAAAGCACTTAAAAATGTTTGCTTTTAACCTTTGATTTTGGCATGAATATCATTTCGCAGAATAGATAAACATTTTCAAATCATACTCCTTCAAATGTTCTCACCACTATTAATATTATTATTATACAAGATTTATATAGCTCCAACAGTTTGCTCAGCGCTTTACACTATGGGCAAAATAGACCATCGATTTAACCCCACAAATGACTAGAAAATCAAATGAGCATTCCTAAAACAAAAATCTTGACCGAAATTCTATTGCTTTATGAGCTGCTATAGTAAAGGAAGACTTGCACATACCTCCTGGAAGATGAAGTGTTGTTAGCCAACTTCTGCTTACTGAGCCTCAGCTTGCTCTGGGCTGTGCTTCTCCCAGGTTTAATGATAAGTATTCCAATCAGGGCGGGATAACATGTCACACCTCCACATTTGTTGCTTCACCTTTTATTGCAAGCTGACTCAGAGACTTCCTGTCATCCATTCTCCGTCTGTCATATTAAATACCCCCATGTGTCTTTGGGGAAAAGAATAGAGAAAGAATAGATGCTACTGGAATTCACTAAAGTGGCAAATCAGACGCATTTACTTAATGCGTGTTATAGTTAGAATCCATATCTTTTCTTTTTTTTTTTGCTGTCCATGTTCTTGTTAGAAAATTCCTTTTTTTTAGTGGCCATCATCAGCACAAGAAGAAAAGATAGGCCAGTAGACATGTGCAGTTTGTTTTGTTCCGAACTGAAATTCGGACGCAATTTTTGTTCTTCGGATGTATCCGATTTACAATATAAAATATAAACGTAGTGCAGTGCTAAATAATACAATAACTTATAGACTCGTACACTCCCTTATTATCTCACGCCTCGACTACTGCAACTCCCTTCTCACCGGCCTACCCCAACACAGGCTATCCCCGCTCCAGTCTATCCTGAACTCAGCGGCCAGACTCATCCACCTCACCAACCGCTCCTCTTCTGCCACCCCCCTCTGCCAATCCCTTCACTGGCTCCTGATTGCCCAACGAATTAAATTCAAATTACTAACATTGACATACAAAGCCATTCATAACGCTGCCCCAAACTACCTCACTGACCTGATACCCAAATACCACCCTACCTGTACTCTTCGCTCCTCACAAGACCTCCTACTCTCTAGCTCCCTGGTCCCCTCCTCCCACGCCTGACTGCAGGACTTCTCCAGGACTTCCCCCATCCTCTGGAACTCCCTACCCCAATCCATCAGACTGTCACCTACCCTCCTCACCTTCAGGCGCACCCTGAAAACCCATCTCTTCAGGGAAGCCTACCCCACCCTAACCTAACAGTCGTTCTCCTCCACTCCTACCACTCCATCCCCCACAGCCACTTCCTCCTGTACCTCTACCCCCTCCCTCCTAGATTGTAAGCTCAAAAGAGCAAGGCCCTTGAATCCCTCGTGTATTGTATTGTTACTGTATTGTCTCATGTTCTGTCCCCCCACTATAATGTACAGCACTGAGCAAATCTTTTGGCGCTATATAAACACTGTATAAAAATTTATCTGTTTATGCCGTCATTTTGCATGATATATATTCCCACATAAGGGATACACGCACAGGTTCAGCACCTATTGATCCCTCAATTGAGGATCGGTTTCAATTTATGAGATTTGAGTCTCTTGTGGTATAACGGTTATCCTAGTTATTGATAAGTTATTGTATTATTTAGCGCTGCACTACGTTCACATTTTATATTGCATTGTTTGGTGCTCAGGTTATGCCAATTTAGTGCTGGCTGCATAACTTTCATGTTTAATAGCGCAGGAGTACCTTCCATATCTACTTTCGATTTACAATAGTAACGAATTTCGTCCAAAATAACAAATTATACGAATTTGAATTGAATTCAAAAGAAATTTGAAAACTAAACCAAATTCAAAATGTAAACATATTGCTGACTATTGTTCATTTCCTTCAAAGACTGTGTGTATAGTGTTAAAATATATCAATTCAAATTTCGAAAACAATAGAATACAACAGAATAGAAAATAAAAGAATAGAATAGAATAGCAAATAAAGGAAATGAATAGAATATAAAAGAATACAATACAATAGAATAGAAAAAAATAGACTAGATTAGATTAGAAATAGAACAGAATAGAAAGAATATAGCCGTCTTTTGAAATTCAAATAGAATAGAACAAAATAGAAACAATATAGCCTTCTTCCAAAATTCTAATTTCAAAGAGAATATGATGAAATAGAATATAATAGACAAGAATAGAATAAAACAGAATAGATTAGAATGGAAAATAAAATAATATAATAGAAAATAAAGGAATAGCATAGAATACAATAGAATAGAAACAAATTGAATAGATTAGACATAGAATAGAATAAAAAGAATATAGCCATCTTTCAAAAATCTAATAGAATAGAACAAAATAGAAACAATATAGCCTTCTTCCGAAATTCTAATTTCAAACAGACTAGGATAAAATAGAATATAAAAGAATAGAATAAAACAGAATAGAATGGAAAATAATACAATAGAAAATAAACGAAAAGCATAGAATACAATACAATAGAATAGAAAATAAAAGAATTGAATAGATTAGCAAATAAAGGAAATTAATAGATTATACAAAATAGAATATAAAAGAATACAATAGAATAGAAAAAAATAGAACAGATTAGATTACAAAAAGAATAAAATAGAAAGAATATAGCCGTCTTTCGAAATTCGAACAGAATAGAACAAAATAGAAATAATATAGCCTTCTTCCAAAATTCGTATTTAAAAAATAATAGGATAAAATAGAATAGAATAGAATAGACAAGGATAGAATAAAACAGAATAGAATAGAAAATAAAATAATACAATAGAAAATAAAGGAAAATAATAGAATAGAAAAAATAGAATAGATTAGAATATAGCCATTTTACAAAATCTGAAGAAAGACTAAAGCAGAATCGAATAGAATAAAAGAATAGAACAGAAAATAAAGGAGTAAAATAGAATACAAAATAAAGGAACAGAATAGAATAGAAAATAAAATAATAGATTAGAACAGAATAGAATAGAATAAAATAGAAAGAATATAGCCGTCTTCCAAAATTCTAATAGAATAAAACAGCTATTCTTCACAATGAATTCGGATCGATTCAATATTTTTGATTCAAAATCAATTTAAATACTTTGAATCTACTGGAAAAATTTGAATCAAAAACTAATTAAAAAAAACTAAAGTAAACTAAAAGCTTTTTGTTATGAATTTAATTAAATGAAATTAGTAACTTAATGAATCTATCTGAAATTAAACACAAGTATGTGAGGCCCTAGCTTAATGACTTCTCCCAGAGCTAATTGGAGCCAGGAGTGAGCCAACCTTGACTCCAATCAGTGTGATGATATTGGATGTGTTGCTGACAGCTGTCCTGCCCTTAAAAAACACACACCTGTTTTGGTTTTACTGGTTTCAAGAAGCACTGTCTGATGTGAACCATGCCTCGCAGAAAAGAGCTCTCAGAAGACCTATGATCAAGAATTGTTGACTTGCATGAAGCTGGAAAGGGTTACAAAAGTATCTCCAAAAGCCTTGATGTTCATGTGTCCACGGTAAGACAGACTGTCTACAAATGGAGAAAGTTTAGCACTGTTGCTACTCTCCCTAGGCGTGGTCGTCCTGTAAAAATGACTGCAAGAGCACAGCGCAGAATGCTGCATGAGGTAAAAAAGAATCCCAGAGTGTCAGCTAAAGACCTACAGATATCTCTGGCACATGCTAACATTTTTGTTGACACATCTACAATAAGGAAAACATTAAACAAGAATGGAGTACATGGGAGGACACCACGGAGGAAGCCATTGCTGTCCAAAAAGAATATTGCAGCACTTTTGAAGTTTGCAAAAGAGCACCTGGATGTTCCACAGCACTACTGGCAAAATATACTGTGGACAGATGAAACCAAGATTGAGTTGTTTGGAAGAACACACAACACTATGTGTGGAGAAAAAAAGGCACAGCGCACCAACATCAAAACCTCTTCCCCACTATAAAACATGGCGGAGGGAGCATCATGGTTTGGGACTGCTTTGCTGCCTCAGGGCCTGGACAGATTGTTGTCATTGATGGGAAAATGAATTCCAGAGTTTATCAAGACATTTTGCAGGAAAACGTACGACCATCTGTCCGCCAACTGAAGCTCCGCAGAGGATGGGTGATGCAACAGGACAATGACCCAAAGCATACAAGTAATTCAACAAAACAATGGCTGCAACAGCACAGAATACGCCTTCTGGAGTGGCCCAGTCAGAGTCCTGACCTCAACCCGATTGAAATGCTGTGGCATGACCTTAAGAGAGCGATTCACACCAGACATCCCAAGAATATTGCTACACTGAAACAGTTTTGTGAAGAGGAGTGGTCCAAAATTACTCCAGATCGTTGTGCAGGTCTGATCTGCAACTACAGGAAACGTTTGGTTGAAGTTATTGCTGCCAAAGGAGGGTCAACCAGTTATTAAGTCCAAAGGTTCACATACTTTTTCCTCCCTGCACTGTGAATGTTTATATGTTATGTGCAATTAAACCATGGCAACATCTAATGTTTGTGTAGCATTATGTTCAGCAGACTGTGTTCTTCTATTGCTGTGACTTAGATGACGTTCAGAGCACATTTTATGCCCAATTCATGCAAAACTCCACGTAATCCCAAGGGGTTCACATACTTTTTCTTGCAACTGTAAACCAAAAATTATTAAAAAGAATGCACATGAAAACTTCCAAATTGTGGAGAATAGTGAATACCACCCAAAGAGAGGACTACAATGTAAGGGGGATTACGATATAAGAGGGAACTCTGATGTGAATAGGGGCTCTTAATGTAAAGGTTTCTAGGTTGGTACTGTCTTGCTGTATGGTTGCTAAGTAGTCACTGACTATTTGATGAAGTTTTAACTTACATTAGGCTGAAAAGCATATCTTATAACGATTGTGCTGAATGTTGCACACATCTGTTAGACTCAGGTTTTATGTAACAATGCCCTTTTAAGCCCTTCCCACTGTGAGAACAATTTGATTCTACCTAGCATTCAGGGGACTGCTATAGCTGAAAATGCTAGCTGCCCAGCTGTCTCTGGCTTCAATATTTTAAGTCACTAACCTGGACCAAGCGTACAGCTTCTAAAGTCACTGTAGATGAATTGATTCTAGATATTATATTCTGAGTTATTCTGAGTTACACCCCAGTCACACCAGACCCGACTTTGAAATTGATTTCAAAGTTCGGTGACATGCTGATTTCAGGTGCGATTTGCAAAACATCTGACACAGATGTCTATGCAAATCGCACCAAAAGTAGTACATGTGCTACTTTAGAAATCGGTGTGGCTCCGACCAAGTTGGACCCGCATTGATATGACCGTTTTTATTGTGGACAATAGGGTGAGCCTTGGCATGCAATATGCAAGTCACATGGCATTCAAATCGCATCCAGCGTGACCGGGGACTTATGCAAGCCACAGACGGGTCGAAAATCGGCGGATTTTTCGGCCGAAAAAAAAATCGCCCGATTTTCGCACCGTTAGTGGGTTAATTGGTTGGCCATTTTTCAGGGTTTTGGCGTATTTTTTTATCTGTAAAGTTGGAAAAAAATCGTCCGATTTTGCCAGCAATGATGGGCAAATCAGCCGTTCGTTTTACTGATAAAAAATCTGCGCATGAGCCGTGACCTGCAAGAAGAAAAAGAAGAATTCCAGTCCGCTATTATATTTTATATGAAAAAGTCTTGCGGTTGCAACAATGTATCTATTTGTATCCAAATAAAAACATCTGTATCCAAAATGGATACAAATGGATACAATGTTGCAACCGCAATACTTTTTCATGTCAAATATAATAGTGGAGGTCTCTGCAAGGGACAGAAGTAATTAAAAGCCGGCCGTAGACGGGTCGAAAATCGGCCGATTTATTTTACCATTGTTGGTAACATCGGCCTATTGAACGACCGATTTTTCGTTTTTTTTTAAACGGCCGGTTTTCGACCCATCTATGGCCTGCATAAGTGTCTCAAGGTATTGAAGCTGGTGGCCAGCTGATCACATGGACAGCCAAGCACCAGGGATTTTCAGAAGGAGGGGTTAGCACCTCATAGCTGGATTTTTTTTGTGAAAACAAACTTCTTTTTAAGAACTTGAACCTCTCTGCTCCATGGCCAACCACCTACCCCTACCAGTGATTAAGGCGTCCTAAACAGCACAGACAATGCAAAGATTACCCGGATGTAGAATGTAGATTAAAGTGGAACTTCACTCTCTCAATCAACATTTAGTCCTCATGCACACGGGATGTTTTAATAACGCTGGTAACGCTAGCTGTGTAAAGTCACGTTAAAAATGTGAGTTTTTCAGCTTTTTTTTAGCATTTGTGCATTAGCGTTTAGCGGCCTTTTGCCATGTTTTGCCACTTTCTTTAGCATTTTATTTACCAAAAAAAATGGTTTTTTTGGTCATAAAAAGTCTGGTTTGCGGCATTTTACAGCATTATTCAGCATTAGAACATTTTACAGCTAAAAAACTCCTCTAGAAACCCACTAGTCCTGGGGTTTTTTCCAGCCAAAAAACAATGATTACAGTCTGTGTGCATGGACACATAGGATAACATGCTGGGGGGTTTACTAGCTGTAGAAAAAAATGTCAAATGCCTAGAACAGCCGCTGTAAAAACGTCCAGTGTGCATGAGGACTGACTATGTTTAATCTTTAGGCCCCTTTCACACTGATGGTCAGATCAGGTCCTCCTGTCAGTTTTTCAGGTGGACCAGATCGGACCAACCATAGACCTGTGATGGATATGGTAAAATGCCTATTTGGTTTCATGTTGAATATATACATTTTTCTATATATATCTACTTTTATATTTCTAAATGCTTTGTATGAATATATATATGTGTTGTGTGTATATTTGTTGTCTGCTGGTCTTTGTAGTCCTCCTTGCTCAAGAAATGTCTGCTCAGCGACCCCTCCCATCGAGCCAACTTGAAGACAAAGGAATATTTTTCTTTCTATAGATAAGACATCGGCCAAGATCACGCCTATACTCTGAAGAAGATTGTTTTCGTGTAGAGTGACCAATCAAAGACTAATATAATGCTTATGCTGTTCTCACGTGATGTTCGCATCATTTTGCATATATAAACTCACTTTTTCATTTCAATAAATTAGAGAAGATGTTTTCACAGACCAAACGTGTCAGTGTGAGTTTCTTTATGTGCGCACATTCCAGAGCTAGCCAGCAAGATTAAGTAGGACAGGAGCAGATAATCACCGGACACTTAGTCCTCACTAAATCAGACCTCTATGGACAGGTGGGTGTCAGCAGACACCCGCCAGCATCTGATCCTGTACGCCAACAACAGATGGATGGGGAACCTTTCCCCATTCGTCTGGTGGATCGGATCAGATGGCAGTTGGATGGAAACGGAAAGGTGGTCCGTTTCCATCCGACCGCCCCATAGAAAGACGGCGGGCAGTGTCTGTGTCCACTCTGCAGCAACGGATCGGACACAGACCTGTCATCCGCATACTCAGCGGGGAGCAGCAGAGAGATCTCCCGCTGAGCAGGTGGAACCGCTGATGGGTCCAACCCATCTGAAAGTGGCCTAATGCTGCTAGCATTAGAAAATAGATAAGAAAGTATATCATATTTACTTGTTTTAAACTTTTTTTTTATACATTTCTTCTGTTACTTCCTGGTTTCCATGCCTAGGCCAGCCTTTCTCAACCAGAGTGCTCAGGCTTCAGGCTTCTTCAGCCTGAAGCCTGGCAAAATGCCCCAAAATTGTATACAAGCCAGCAGGTGGATTAATCCTGCCTTTTAGTTACAGGTTTTTATTGTGCACTTTTATGACCTTCTTTCTGTCTGCATTCTAAGAACCAATGTCATCATCAGTTGAGAAGGAGGACATTGGATGCATGCACATCATCCTGGTTTGGCCCTCCCCTACCCCTGTCTGCCAGCACTGGGGCCACATTAGTAGAGTGTGGGAATACTAGTCAGTACCAGTGTGCAAAGGTGTATTTGCTTTGGAAGAATAAATCACCTCTAACGTTGGGTGTACTGGTTGTGTGTAGAATAGTTTTTTACATTTTAGATTGGGGTGCCTTGACATTATCCATAATTTTAAAGGGTGCCTTGACTGAAAAAAGGTTGAGAAACACTGGCCTAGGCAAATTATGTCATACATCCCAGGAGTCTTCAGGAGCGGAGGACGGTTTTTCAGGTCAACCAATGCCTGAGCTAAGGGCAGATGGATTCCAGGAAGTATCTGCTACTCATCTGCCCTTACTCAAGATGGCCACTGCTAGAAATACCAGGGGGTGTTTTTCAAAATGAATTCTCAGTAAAATAAAGCATGGAGGCATGGATGGATGGGGGAGTTTACTTTGAATATTAAAAGTGAATGAAATAGCATTTTTGGTTTGTGGTGCTCAGATGGAGTGCAGTTCCACTTTAAGCATATAGGATATAGGTTAAATATTTGCTTTGGACAAAAGAACTCTTTATATCAATAACAGAAAAAAGTCATTTTGTGTATGAACGCAAGACATGAAGATCAGATTTACACTGCCCAAAAGTTATGCTGCCATTGCTTGATATTTTCAAGACATTTGACAAGCATCCGTAGCCATATTTGATAGCAAACGTTCTCCCTCCTAACTGTGGTTCAAGCAATATACACCAACTCACAGGCTAACCCTACGTATTATGGATTGGATGTCCCTTTTTCCCCCTATTTGGCATTAGAGCCCCTTGCCAAAGTTATACAAAGAGCAAATATTAGGGGACTACAAACTGTCAGCCTGGAGCACAAACTTTCTTCTTTTTTTTTTTTGCAGAGGATATTTCATTAGAAGTGAATGCCCATTTTTTTTGCAACCCTAGGCAATTGTGCCGCAGTCTCAGGGCTTTACAAGAACCAGGCCAAGTCCAAAGCAATGGGTGTTACCACACCTGCAGACTAAAATGAGCCTTCAGAACTTGCCCATTCTTGTGGATCAAAACTCCTCCCTACTTGGGAGCTCAAATCTACTTAGGAAACTCTCTGCCGAGCTGCCCATAAAAGTTTTCATTTATCCTGATCATGGTATAGAAATTAGGCTGGCCATACATTATACAATTTTCTTGAGATTTGTGGTTTAGTATTACCAAAAACCATATAATATGAGTTCAAACCTAAACGACACTTTCAATTGTATCCAATTAGGCAGGCCCTTGCACTACATAGCTGAAGGTAAATCTAAAGGAAATTGGGCATAAATTGGGAAAGAAAATTGTATAGTGTATGGACAGCCTAATGCAGGCCACAGATTGGTTGAAAACAAAAAAACTAAAAATCGGTCGTTCAATAGGCCGACGTTACCACCAACGGTAAAAAAAATTGGCCGATTTTTGTCCCATCTACGGCCGGCATTTAATTACTTCTGTCAATGCAGAGAGCTCTGCTATTATATTTGACATTAAAAAGTATTGCGGTTGCAACATTGTATCCATTTGTATCCATTTCGGATACAGATGTTTTTTCCCGGATACAAATTGATACATTGTTGCAACTGCAATACTTTTTCATGTCAAATATAATAGCGGACTGAAATTCTTCTTCTTTTTCTTGTTCTTCTTTTTCTTTTTCCTCTTTTAGGTCACAGCTCATGTGCAGATTTTTTATCGGTAAAAAGATCGTCCGATTTGCCCATCATTGCCACGAAAATCGGCCGATTTTTTCCCAACTTTACCGATCAAAAAAATGTGCCAAAATCTAGAAAAACGGCCAACCAATTAACCCATTAATGGTGCAAAAATCGGCCGATTTTTTTTTGGCCAAAAAATCAGCCAATTTTTGACCCATCTATGGCCTACATTACTCATAGTCAATACTCATAGCCACACCAGTCACCTCAATCACCATTATAGGTGTCAAGGCTCATTAGGCTGGCCCAAAGCTGGCCATACACTACACAATTTTCTTACAATTTTCTGTCCAATTTTCTTTATATTTACCTTCAACTATGTAGTGCAAGGGCCTGTCTGATTGGATACAATTGGAAGTGTTTAGGTTTGACCTCATATTATATCATAAAGCAAAATTCTCAAGAAAATTGTATAATGTATGGCCAGCCTACTATACAATTTTCTCACAATTTTCTGTTCACTTTCCTTTAGATTTACCTTCAATTATGTAGTGTAAAGGCCTGCCTAATTGGATACAATTGAAAATGTTGTTTAGGTTTTGGGTAGAATTCCGCTTTAATTACACAGGTTCTGAGGCTAAATTAATGCAAGTAAGGCCCTAAGTGAGTTTAATTACCACCTTAATCAGTCACAGAACCCGTGTAATTATTATGTGTTTGGGTTTAACCACTTTACCGCCACCCTATAGCAGAAATACTGCTACAGGGTGGCAGGGGTGCGCAAAATCACATATATATACGTGATTTTGCATTTCCAGGTAGGCAGCGCGTGCCATTTACGGCCTCGGCTGTCAAATATTGGGTCCTAGCCGGTGATTACTCGCTGGCACCTGGTGATCGTTGAGTAATACCCACGGGGGGAGATAACTGTATGTAAACAATACAGATCTCTCCTGTTGGCTTCAGCACACTGCTTTGTATGGTTCTGCAAAGCATACATACAAAGCAGTGTGGTTACAGTGGAAAGCACAGACACAGCACACTTAGTAAAACACACACAGCACACAGTTAACCCTTTGATCGCCCCAGATGTTAACCCCTTCCTGCCCTGTGCCATTAGTACAGTGTCAGTACTTTTTATTGGCACTGATCACTGTATTGGTGTCACTGGGGAGGTCAGTGACACCAAGTTAGTTCCCCCCAGTGTCGGAATGCCCGCCGCAGTCCTGGTATAAGTCGCTGATCGTCACCATTACTAGTAAAAAAATGTTTTAAAGTCCAGTATCTATACCACCATTTGTAAACGCTATAACCTTCACATAAACCAATTAATTTACACGTATTGAGATTTTTTTTAGCAAAGACATGGAGCAGAATACATTTTGCCCTACATTTATGCCGAAATTTAATTTGTTAAAATTTTTTTGGACAAGTCAAAAATACAGTTTTTTTTCTCAAAATTATCAATTTTTTTTGTTTATAGCGCCAAAAATAAAAACTGCACAGGCGATTAAATACCACCAAAAGAAAGCTCTATTCATGGGGAAAAGATGACATAAATCTCTTTTGGGTGCAGCGTTGCATGACCACGCAATTTTCAGTTAAAGAAACGCAGCGCCGTATCGCAAAAAATGGCCTGGTCAGGTAGGGGTAAATCCTCTGGAGGGCAAGTGGTTAAAGGGATGAGGTGCAACCCTATCTAATGCCCATACTAAAGCTCATTAATGCCTGTCTAATGCCTATACTAATGCTATAGGAGCATTTGGTAAGAGTTGGTAATGTAGTCATGTGTGAACAAGCCCTAACACTCGCAACTACTGTATTATTTTGTTGTTAACAATACATCTAAGTATATCTGCATACTACCCACTCTGGGGAGTCTGAACTCCCTCCGGGCCCATTCTTTTTGGCTTTAGGACTCCATCAAATACTCTGGTGGATGAGTTTTACCCCGCCTCCCATTGTGAATCTTACACTGACTCGTATTCCCTCAAAGTCAGAACTTGAAGTTTGAACCAATTTTTGGGGGTATATTCCTTTTGTTTACCAACAACTCTGAGGGAACACTTTTATTTCCTGCAGACTTAACATTACATCCACACCCTTTTACGAAACCATCCTTCCTCCTAACCACCTTTGAGCACAAATGTAAGTCATACGCAGGGTCTCATTTTGTTAGTTTTTGTATCAGATAGTTTTTATTAAGCAATATATTGATAGTGCACAGTACAATAAGGCCCACAACAATGGGCTCATACAAAAATTACATAAACAGTAGAAAACAGAAGCTGAGGTCATACCAGTGTTACAATCACGAAAAGTACATTTATTTATTTTTTATTTATTACAGGTACTTTTATGCAGTGCTTTACATATATATATTGTACATTCATATCAGTCCCTAACCCTCAAGGGGTGTACAATCTAAAGGTCCCTAACTCACATTCATACATACACATACTAGGGCCAATTTAGACAGGAGCCAATTAACCTACCAGAATGTCTTTGGAGTGTGGGAGGAAACCGGAGTACCCAGAGGAAACCCACACAGGCAGAACATGCAAACTCCAGGCAGGTGGTGCTGTGGTTGGGATTTGAACCAACAACCCTAGTACTGCCAGGCAGAAGTGCTAATCATTTAGCCACTGTGCTTTCTTTGTTGTTTCTTTACCTTTTGTGTGTCCATAAAAACCTTAAAGCAATGAAGCAAGAGCACGCAACCAAAGTCCTCTAGACATATAGGGGTTTATTTACTAAAGCTGGAGAGTCCAAAATCAGACTCCCTTCTGCATAGAAACCAATCAGCTTCTAACCTCAGCTTGTTCAATGAAGCTTTGGCAATGAAACCTGGAAGCTGATTGGTTTCTATGCAGAAGGGAGTCTGATTTTGGACTCTCCAGCTTTAGTAAATAAACCCCATATTGTATCATAGTAATTATATGCTCAGACAAGTATGGATTATACTCAGGGGCGGACTGACAACTCATGGGGCCCCCGGGCAATAGGAAATTATGGGGCCCCTGTGTCCGCTCCCACACTCAAACCACACCCAAAAAAGCCTATGAAAGGTACCAGGGGCATCTCATGGGGCCCCCTACTGACCCTGGGCCCTCGGGCAATGCCCGAGTGACTAAATGGTCAGTCCGCCCCTGATTATACTATATTCTTGCACTATAAACCATCAAATCACTAGTACTATATTGTCAGGAGCATTAAGGCTCCATTCACACCTATGCAGTTTGCTTTTTTTCTGTTTTGCAGTGATGCAGTGATTTTTGCAGTTCATTTTGCATTTTTCTACATGCGTTTTTGCCACAATTTGTGTTTTGTTCAGCTTTTTCTTTTTTTTTTTTAAAAGTGGAATTTTTTTTTGCTGGACAGAATAAAAATGCAAAACGCAAAACATGGCAAAAACACACTACCATCCATTTCAGAAGATTCTCCATTGAACTCTGCTTTTAAAAAAGTCCCCGACCCTTTCCAAAAACGCAGCAGCTCAAAAAAGCATTAATGTGAACATGTTCCATAGGAAACCATGTTAAATTTAAATGGACTGTAGTGAGTTTCTGCAAAAAGCACTAAAAAATGCATTGGTGTGAATGGAGCCTAAGGCTCCGTGTACACGAGCCTACCCTGACCGTCGGCCGCAGGAAAACGCAATCGCTGCAGCCGCAGTACCACAATTCTGTGGTTTCCAGCAGTCGGTGGTCAAAACGTTCCTATCCTGAACGCAATTTTTCTGCGTTCAGGAGAGGGAGGTTTAACCTCACCTAAACACAGCAGCTCCTAAACTCTGCTAAAAGCCTGTGTGTACATGGACATATAAGCATTTATGGAGTTGAGTTTAGGAGTTTTGGCAAAAAAAAATCCCAAAGGCTCCTTAACTCGATAGGAGCTGCTCGTGTACGTGAAGCCTAAAAGAAGTTCACCTTTGGGAACATGTTACATGTTCCACCTGTTTTTAGGGTGGAACATGTAACATGTTCCCACTGCTGCTGCCGCTGTCCTCTCTCCCTGTGGCAGAAGTATGGGGAGAAGTTCCCCATACTAGCTATCACTTTTTAAAAACAGCATGGCCATGCAGGGCTCTGCCCTCACGGTCATGTCAATCATTCACAGAGTTCTGTGAATGAACTACAAGTACTACCGACATTCTTTGTGAATGTCGGCTTGTAGTTCTCAATGAACTACCATGGCTGTTGATACGCTGTGAAAGTGTATTGAGTCTGTCAGTGTAAAACTGCCTGCCTGTATGAGGTACGAGCAGGCAGTTTAAACTGACAGTCTGCTGGAGTCCTGCATGGCACCAGTAAACTGCTGATCACTGGTGTAGTGCTTTCTAGGCTCCAAAAGGAAAAAAATTGCAAATGCAATTTTTTTTTTCCTGCAAAAAATATGGACATATATCTTTTTTTTTTTTAAAGTGAACTTATCCTTTAACCACCTTCCAAGCTATTGCTGTTGCTCAAATTGTACATCTTACAACATTCACGGTAATACAGTTTTTTAGTATTGAGAATGACATTTCCTTCACCAACTAAATGTAAGAGCCAATAAACAGGGAAAAAAATTAAACAAAACCATAGTAAGTGTGTTTAATTACATAACATTTACACATGAATCACATAAGTATATAACTTTTTGGTTTTTTAAAAAAGAAACAGTGAACTTGGCTTAGTAGTCTATCAAAAATTAACTGCATAGGGGCTAAATCAATGATTTCCAACCAGTTATTCCAAATTTTGTAGAATATGTAAGGGCAACCTCTGGTACACCAATTTCTCCTGTAATGAGAGGCATTTACGGTCTGTTTCCATATAGCATAGGTGGGGGCTGGTAAGATCCACTTTTGTGCCGTAAGTTTACAAGCTATAAATAATAAGTGGGTGATGGCAGTATATACTGTACATATGGCGTATACAGCTCATCATCTAGCCAGCTCAGTACACAAATCTTAGGTTCAAGATGTAAATTAGTGGAAAAGATTGTGTTAATGGTTTCCAGAATAAGTGTCCAGTATGGAAAGTTTTGAACATTTCCATAGCATATGAATCATTGTACCCATGTCTACTTCACATTTCGCACATAAGGGGGTGTCCCTCCTAAAAAGCTTTTGCGGGGTATAGATAAGTATAATAAACAACTGTGTTAGTTTCTGTGTGGTAGAGAGTGAAGTTTATTTAGGATATCAGTTCATTCTTCATTAGCTATGGGTACAATATCAGTTTTCCAATGCTCTCTACAATTAGAAGTCATACTATTTATAGAATGCTGTAGTAAGGTAGGCAACGATTGAACGGTCCTAGACCTGCCTGTTTCGAAGCAGTCTACCAATTGAACATTCAGGAAAATATTTGATAAAGTCTTACTATCCAGGTTTTGATTCCCATTAGTTTTCAAGCCTGTTAAATGTTGTTGCAAGGCCAGGAAGTACAAATATGGGTTGGGAGCCGCTAAACCTCCAGACTCTTTAGTGAATTGCAGCGTTTTTAACTTAATTCTTGGACTGAACTTATTCCAAATTAATGTACGAAAAATAGTATCAAAGTTTTTTTTTAATACATGGGGATTATTATGCAATAAATACAGTTGCAAGAAAAAGTATGTGAACCCCTTGGGATTACGTGGAGTTTTGCATGAATTGGGCATAAAATGTGCTCTGAACGTCATCTAAGTCACAACAATAGAAGAACACAGTCTGCTGAACATAATACTACACAAACATTAGATGTTGCCGTGGTTTAATTGCACATAACATGTAAATATTCACAGTGCACGGAGGAAAAAGTATGTGAGGCCCTAGCTTAATGACTTCTCCCAGAGCTAATTGGAGCCAGGAGTGAGCCAATCTTGACTCCAATCAGTGTGATGATAATGGATGTGTTGCTGACAGTTGTCCTGCCCATAAAAAACACACACCTGTTTTGGGTTTACTGGTTTCAAGAAGCACTGTCTGATGTGAACCATGCCTCGCAGAAAAGAGCTCTCAGAAAACCTACGATCAGGAATTGTTGACTTGCATGAAGCTGGAAAGGGTTACAAAAGTATCTCTAAAAGCCTTGATGTTCATGTGTCCACGGTAAGACAGACTGTCTACAAATGGAGAAAGGTTAGCACTGTTGCTACTCTCCCTAGGCGTGGTCGTCCTGTAAAAATGACTGCAAGAACACAGCGCAGAATGCTGCATGAGGTAAAGAAGAATCCCAGAGTGTCAGCTAAAGACCTACAGAAATCTCTGGCACATGCTAACATTTTTGTTGACACATCTACAATAAGGAAAACATTAAACAAGAATGGAGTACATGGGAGGACACCACGGAGGAAGCCATTGCTGTCCAAAAAGAATATTGCAGCACGTTTGAAGTTTGCAAAAGAGCACCTGGATATTCCACAGTACTACTGGCAAAATATACTGTGGACAGATGAATCCAAGATTGAGTTGTTTGGGAAGAACACACAACACCATGTGTGGAGAAAAAAAGGCACAGCACACCAACATCAAAACCTCATCCCCACTGTAAAACATGGCAGAGGGAGCATCATGGTTTGGGGCTGCTTTGCTGCCTCAGGGCCTGGACGGATTGTTGTCATTGACGGGAAAATGAATTCCAGAGTTTATCAAGACATTTTGCAGGAAAACGTACGACCATCTGTCCGCCAACTGAAGCTCCGCAGAGGATGGGTGATGCAACAGGTCAATGACCCAAAGCATACAAGTAATTCAACAAAACAATGGCTGCAACAGCACAGAATACACCTTCTAGAGTGGCCCAGTCAGAGTCCTGACCTCAACCCGATTGAAATGCTGTGGCATGACCTTAAGAGAGCGATTCACACCAGACATCCCAAGAATATTGCTACACTGAAACAGTTTTGTGAAGAGGAGTGGTCCAAAATTACTCCAGATCGTTGTGCAGGTCTGATCTGCAACTACAGGAAACGTTTGGTTGAGGTTATTGCTGCCAAAGGAGGGTCAACCAGTTATTAAGTCCAAAGGTTCACATACTTTTTCCTCCCTGCACTCTGAATGTTTACATGTTATGTGCAATTAAACCATGGCAACATCTAATGTTTGTGTAGTATTATGTTCAGCAGACTGTGTTCTTCTATTGTTGTGACTTAGATGACATTCAGAGCACATTTTATGCCCAATTCATGCAAAACTCCACGTAATCCCAAGGGGTTCACATACTTTTTCTTGCAACTGTAATTGAAGGACCAACATAATTTTGAGGAGATTAACTCTTCCCACAAAAGAAAGTCTTATTATGGTTATTTGCTCCTCTAAAAATGCATTCCAAGACAATCATCCCAAAAAGCATAGAAGAAGCAATGAGGAATTTAACTGAATTTCATTGTAACCCCAAAGACCCAATATTGTACAACAGCACATATTTGATGGTACTAGCAAAAGTATCTCACCCCTGGAATATATAGCCTTATTACCATTACCATTACCAGGCAGCAAAAGGTAAGCTGAATAATGGTATGATCAATGAAAAGCTAGCAGCAGTTTAGAACAATACATGTAGAAAATTCCATATAATATGGCAGCCATGGATTTTGTATTATTAACCAAAATAATTTTGATAAATGATTGCTGGGGTGCAGCTTCCCTCCTTCTTCTCAATTTTTAAACTTCTTTTATATTCCAGTTTACATCTACTCACATTCACAGCACCTGACTTGACCATTGTGTCCTCTAATTTTGGGAACCTCTAATACTCAGCCTACCCAACAGTCCATCAGACTGTATACTCTTTGATATGACATAACGTCTTCTCTATTCTCAGCAGACAGCAGATAATATATCAGCATTGCTACTTTTATCAAATTCTTTTACAATATCTGTATTTTTTTTTTCTGTACAATTTATACGATTTGTTTGCCTAATCTGTGCAATAAACCTGCTTGTGAAACAAAATCAGATTCATACATTTAGGTGAAAAAATATTTAACTGCAGTTACAAAGATTTATCAAATCTTTAATTAAATTTACAAAATGAAATATTAGCATGTAAAATTTTGCCCTACTGTCTAATATAGTCTTCACAATTCATTTTTAACACAGTGTATTTCATGATCCCATATAGGTCGGACATTGCTCTTAAGTCCATTCGATAATGGTTCTTGTTGGCAGCAAGTATGTCAGCTATCTGTATTATTATGGAGCCAAATATGATAAAATTGGCTCTCCAATGTAAAAGACAAATCTGTCTGAAAGGTTTAAACCAGGAGCCCTTTCATTGTGCACTATGGCTATCAGGCTAAAATTGCAGCATAAGCTAATTTTTTTTCCACACAAAACAGTAAGCATTTTTCAAAGTAAACAGCATCACATTCATTAGTGTACCCTATATTATATGTGCTTTCCCATGTGTGGCAAAGCACATAGATGTAGACAAGGCTTTATGGTGCTGCAGCATGTCCTTCCCTCTTGTGCCTCAACAAAATAAACACAACAGGGATTCTTCCATTAAACTGCTTTGTTGCAAGAAAATTAATCAGCCTTTTTAGCGGTATTTTTAAGGATTTGGTGTCGTAACTTCATTAGGTCGAAAAAGAGATTCCGTCCCAGGACTTCTGATGCACATAATACTGCCCCATTGAGAGCTCCGGCAAATCCACAGACTACGATATCTTGACCTGACACAAAAAGCAAATTAATTTTATATCTAAATATATCTGTATACACACACTGTATCATCTAATTTGTTTTTGCTAGTTATCTCTTCTGTCTTAGTTTGACTGTGTAATTTTATGTCTTTAGTTTGGCGTGTATGTAGCAGGGCGCGATCGGCTTCACAAAATACCCATCTCATAACTCATTGGGTAGCAAGTCCTAACTTCACTGTGTTCAAGCACAATACTTACAGTATTTGACACAGTTCATGCCAGCCCTTACCACACTACTGTGCCCACTACAGAAGTAGGAGCTGGTACATGAAATCAAAGTGCATCAGGGGACTATGCATCTGATACTTTTGGAAGTGTGTTGGATTTCTTATCTTGGTCACTAGGACAAATACAGGATAGCAAGGACACAGCAAAACATCTGGCAATGGTTTAAGCAAACTTTGGGAGTTTCCAGTAACCACAAATGACATTGGACCAAACAGAACAGAAATGGATGGAACCAGAACTCAGAAACTTATTTACACTTGAAGCCTCATGTTGGTGCTGACTAAATGTCCCCAAGCAGAGTACATGCTGTTGTTCGAACACAGTGTTCATGTATTTTTGTGCATTAACTACACCAACAGTGTTCAGTAGAGGTATATTCTTCAACCAGTAGATGGCAAGGTTTAGAAGTTTGTAGCTGCATCTATAGTTAAAACTCTAGGTCCTTTCTCTATAACAAAAGGTTCCTATTTCCTCTTTGTAGAGAAGCAGCATGTGGACTGTGCACTGTCTGTTTTGTAGGGCTATATACAGAATCTCTAACAGCTGTTATCCAACTGGAAGACAATCTAATGACTACTGAATCATGAAAATAAAGAATGTCAGGCTGTGGTGGTGGCTAGTCGGGGGTGGTGTTAGGGATAGGGTGGGGAAAGAGATGGTCCTGCAGGACAACATCGTTTTGAGGCTTTATGCAACAGAGGAGAGGCACATCTAAAACTTCTAGGCTACAGTGGTTGACCAATCTAGCCACAGCATGCAGATGAGTCAACGGACTAGCTCATGAAACCTGCGTCATCTTCCTTCTCCTAAGACAGCATGGAATATCTTACCCACCCTCATCGTTCTAATCAGTGCCATCAGCAGTGGGTGTATCCAACCTGATTCATTTTAAGTAACAAAGACTGTGGGTAAGTGTGGCAGAAGAGGGGTCAGATGTTTTGGGTAAGGATGGAAACAGAGCTTAACAAAAGAGGGTGGCCATGGGGGTAAGGGTGGTCAGAGGTAGGGTGACCAGCTGGACATGGTGCTGTGTATAAAGGTAGTAACAGAGTCAAGGAAGATGAGGACGGTGTTCAAGTAAGGGTGGCATGCAAGAGGTGGTTTGTAGAATAAGGAAATGTAGGGTAGGGATAAGGATAAGGTAATGGCCACACCCATCATCATCCTTTACATTAGCTCCGCCTACACCTGAAAATCCCTGCAAATGGACTGTTGCTGACCTTACCTATAACACCATCCTTATCTTGGCCAGCTATACCCAACAATACCCCCCCTCCCATTTGGATACCTTGTGGTCTGCATCAATAACACTCACAGCATGCATGACATGGCTCAGTGGCCAGCCTTATCACCATTCATAACTATCACCAGCCTAAAAACTCAGCCTGTAAACCAAACACTTCATATTCCTGATATGTGATTGTTCTACCGTGTGATTTTATGAAAAAGTATCCTGTTCTCTTTGTATTGCTTCCTTTGTGTGAAATACCTGGTGTTCCGAATAATTCCTCTGCTTTCCTATTAAAACCTAACCACACTAGGCAGGAGAGTAGAACATGGTCAGTTTTTTTGGTTGTGCTTGAATTAAGCCTGCTCTACAATGATCAGGTATTTGTTTTAATTTTTATATGTATACATAAATGTTTTGCCTTTTATTTCTATTTTAAACTGAATTTGTTGTTTTACAAGGTGAGGGTTTACATACACTTTAACTCCACCTGGAATTCCTCATAATACCCTTCCAAGGATCTCTTGCAGACCTTACCCTCAACACCTCCCTCATCTGGAAGGCTCTGTGGCCAGCCCTACTACCATCAATACCCCCCTCATCAGACAAGGTTCTGTGACCAGTCTTGCCATAAGTACCCTCCACACTAGACATGGCATGACTCTGTAGTCACCCACACACTAGACATGGCATGGCTCTGTAGTCACCCACACATATTACCAGCCTTTCCCTTAACATCGTTACCCACATATGGCAAGGATCTACGAACACCACTGACACTGTTTACCAGTCTTACCCTTTACACCATCTTACATTACATGATAGCAGTCTTTTAGAGAGCCCGTAGCCATGTATGCCATAATTTAAGGTATTACCACTAGCACTTCTTTTCCCACAAAATAGAAAACCCACAGGACACTGGTAAGTGTACCAAGACTCTGTGGGTTACATGGTAACAAGTCTCTAGAGCAACTTTAGGTTTTAGGTTGAATCTGGACTCAAACCCATGACCGACGGATTAAAACAAGTGGTGTACAAGACCAAAAGCATGGCCGCAGGACCAACCAACACGCCCGACAAGTTTCTCCACAATAGGCGTCCTCTGGGATTGGAGAGAGCATCCAATGCCAGGGGAGGGGTTGGGCTTTTGGTCTTGAACAACGCTTGCTTTATTCCTTTCAAATGTGAGTGCAATATGAGGCTTCTCCTTTGTACTTAATATATGTGATTGCTTGAGAGCTCTGCTTGGAGTAGGCATGCTTTCCTGATGTGGAGACAGCACTGCTGTATCATACTGATGGGGTCACAGAGCTATCCAGAGGTCTGATGGTGAGAGCATCAGCCATCCATTGAGAGATAAAAGACATGTGATCTCTGTAATTCAAGATTATTCCTGTTTGGTAACAGACCTTATTGCTTGAGAAGCACTTTATGCACTGCAGCACCGTTATACAATTTTGTGAGCAAGGAGCACTTTGATGGCACAATTTTATTATGGACTATGTTTATATGAACTTTTGGATTTAATTACACATTTTTTTAAATTAATAATTATGGCTACTAATTGTGCACCTTTTAGGTATCGATGTATAGGGGTATATACACTCACCAGCCACTTTTTTAGAAACACCTTGCTAGTGCCAAGAAAATATCCCCCACACCTTTACATCACCACCTTCAGCCTGAACCGTTGATCAGGATGGATCCATGCTTTCATGTTGTTTACGCCAAATTCTGACTCTACCATCTGAATGTCACAGAAACCAGTCTGCCCATTCTCCTCTGACCTCTGACATCAACAAGGAATTTTTGTCCACACAACTGCTGCTAACCGGATATTTTCTCTTTTTTGGACCATTTTCTGTAAATCCTAGAGATGGTTGAACGTGAAAATCCCAGTAGATCAGCAGTTTTTTAAATACTCAGACCAGCAAATCTGGCTACAACAACCATGTCACGTTCAAAGTCACTTAAATCCCCCTTTCTTCCCCATTCTGATGCTCGGTTTGAACTTCAGCAAGTTTTCACCACATCTACATGCTTAAATGCATTGAGTTTCTGCCATGTGATTGGCAATTTGTGTTACCGAGCAACTGAATGGTGTACCTAATAAAGTGGCCAGTGAGTGTAATTATGTTTCACTAATTATATTTATTAATTATGTGCATTGATTTATATTTTATTTCATCGTGAATATTGAGTCGTAGATATTTTTTCACTTCTGCTTATGTAGAATTTTAGGAGGTCAATTAAATCACCCTTATGAATATAGACTGTGTGTAATGGGTTTAATAAAAGATTTTAGAAACAAAAATAAGAAAATAGGAGGCATCTCCTAAACTTACCAGTCAGGTAAAGTCCCTTTATAGGGGATTTAGGTCTCAAGGTTGCTACAACTTCAGGATCCATCCTGGCAACATCATGTTCTACCCCATAGAATTCTCCCCGTGAGGCACCAAGGTAGTGCTCATTGGTGAGGGGAGAACCACTAGCATAGCAATCAATCTGTAAGACAAAGAAAATTGTCCTTAGTGAGAGGGCAGTCACCAGTATAGAAATCATCCTGTAAGGTGGAGGTATTGTTAGTGAGCGGGTATTCACACAGCAATCAATAATGTACCTTTAGATCAGACTGGCATGACAAATATACTGGTGTATTATATTACAGCACTATGCATTCAAAAAATAACATCATGCACTGGTGTCAGCTGTCTGGTAGTGCATTATAGAATATATCTTTGTGAATAATAAGAATTACTGAGCAGAAAAAGAAATGTATTGGCACGTGAAATAGTTTACAAAGATATAATTCAACTATGTATTTAGTGTTTCCCTGGAATTCTACATTAAAGGAGTATTCATTCTGGCACGTCATGTTCAAAAAGACAAAGGTCACCCACCTAAAACTGTGAGGTGGTGAAGTTTCTTTGGTCTGCAATTACGTATTAGAGAAGGAGCCATGATTATTTTAGCCTCTATAGCCTCTCTATATTCAGAGAGGTAAAAGAGGAAATCTCGCTTTTCGGTATATAAAAAAAGATTGTTATTTTGTCAGCATCATCAAATGTAAAATATTCAAGCATTGGTTGCTTGCCCTTGTCATTTTACATTTAAAGTGTCAATCAATGACTACAGAGGACTTTTTAATCCTAAAGTGGTTGTAAAGACTAAAGGTTTTTAACCTTCATGCATTCTATGAATGAAGGTAAAAACCTGCTGCCCCCTCCCCAATACCTATTTGAGCCCACTTTCCATCCAGCGATTTGCACGGGAGCCTTGGCTGTCCTGGGTCTCTCTCTCCTCATTGGCTGAGAAACAGCAGCAGGAGCCATTGGCTCCCACTGCTGACAATCACAGCCAGTAAGGACAGAGCGGGGCCAGGGCTAAACCGCGGCTCTATGTGTCTTATGGACGCATAGAGCGGGGCTCAGGAGTGAGCATACACCACTGCTCCCATAGTAAGCAGCTTGCTGGTCAAGGGGGAGGAGCCAGGAGCACCAGTGAGGTTCCTGAGAAGAGGAGGATAGTGACTGCTCTCTGCAAAACCATTGCACAAAGCAGGTCAGCATGAAATGTTTATTTAAAAAAAAAAAAAAATGAACCTTTAATATTACTTTAAAACATATAAAACCAACCTTTAGTGTTAGACCCCGGTCAGTTTTTTTGTTTTTATTGCTTGCAGACTGTGTCCACTAGGGAGATATCCCTTCACTTTCTGTCCGAGAAACACATCAGAAGTATATATGATACAGTAAAACCAACGTACTGTTAGTTTTAGACCCTGTCAGTTTTTTTTTGCTTGCAGTCAGTGTCCACTAGGGAGATATCCCTTCACTTACTGACCGAGAAACACGTCAGGACTATATATGATACAGTAAAATCAACGCACTTTTAGTGTTAGACCCCGGTCAGTTTTTTTTTTTCTTTGCTTGCAGTCTGTGTCCACTATGGAGATATCCCTTCACTTACTGTCCAAGAAACACATCAGGACTATATATGATACAGTAAAACCAACGCACTTTTAGTGTTAGACCCTGGTCAGTTTTTGTTTTTTATAGCTTGCAAACTGTGTCCACTAGGGAGATATCCCTTCACTTTCTGTCCGAGAAACACATAGGAAGTATATATGATACAGTAAGACCAATGCACTTTTAGTTTTAGACCCATCAGTTTTTTTCTGCTTGCAGTCAGTGTCCACTAGGGAGATATCCCTTCACTTACTGTCCAAGAAACACATCAGGACTATATATGATACAGTAAAACCAACGTTAGACCCTGGTCAGTTTTTGTTTTGTTTTTTTGCTTGCAGTCAGTGTCCACTAGGGAGATATCCCTTCACTTACTGTCCAAGAAACACATCAGAAGTGGATATAATATATCTGCAAAGTCACCTCTTAAAAACAGTGGTCATTAGGACTGGTATCCTCATTGGAAAATTTAGCTCAACTGTAAAATGTAAGATTTCCCATCACCCAGTGACAGAGGCCACCGTGACAAATAAGTCCTCATGCACACTGGATGTTTTTACAGCGGCTGTTTTTGGATTTTGACATTTTTTTCTACAGCTAGTAAACCCCCCAGCATGTTATCCTATGTGTCCATGCACACATAAACTGTAATCAATGTTTTTGAGTGGAAAAAATTCCAGGACTAGTGGGTTTCTAGCTGTAAAAACACTCTAATGCTGTAAGAGGCAGCAAACTGGGGTTTTCGCACTTTTTTTTACAAAAAAAAAATTTTTTGCTCAAAAAACGCAAACAAAATCCAAACGCTTCAAAACGTTGCTAAACACTAATGCAAAAGCACTAAAAAAACTCACATTTTTAACATGACTTTACACAGCTAACGTTACCAGCGTTATCCAAACACCAAGTGTGCATGGAGCCTAAAGAGATTGAAGCACCCCAGCAGGGACACAGACAGCTATAGTAATCTGATTTGTTTTTAGAAGCTTTGAAGTATAGCGAAAGGATTTTTTTTTTCATTAGTTTTTGAGTGGAGAGGGATTAGAGCATCTGTCAGGTTTTTCTTGCTGTCAGTGTCCCTTTTAAGAGAGATTCTCCCTCTATCTTTGACCTGGTTGCCTTTATCGCCAACAGCGAAGTAAAAAAAAAAAAATCCAAAGTTTAGGTTGTCACCAGAACAGGAATAAAGGGGAAGTTTTCCAATGGGGACACTAGTTCTGCTGACAACCAGGAAATTCATCACTTTGGAGGGATTTCTTCTCACTTCCTGTTTTGGCTATGACACATGAAGTGAAGGTAGTCTCCTAAATGGAATACAGATAACAAAAAGCCTACAGACCCTCACTTACCCTATCCAAAATTAAAAAAAACTATAAAAAAAACTATGAAAACGTTTTAGCTATAGGCATATTTGGAGCATGGATATTCAAAAGTCAATGAATAGAAGTAATACACTGTATTCTGGAGTCTTACAATTGGAGATACTTTATCACTGCTTCATGAAACCTTTTACAACTGCTCAAGTCTTTTCATTTTGTATTTAGGAGATGTTCCTCATGTCATTGGTCCCTTCCTGCTTCGATACATTCTCATTCATTCAGCCCTGTTACCCTCACCTTGTCTCGGATCTGTGGGAAGATCTGCATGGTGGTCTCCAGCATGGCCTCAGCAAATGCAGTCTTCATTTGTTCATAGTCTTGTCCACGTTTCTGCACCTTCTTGTTTTTCCACTCATCAAACCACTCATAGGGGGCGAAGGAAAGTGCAGTTAGTGTGGATTTACCTGGGATATCAATCAAAAGAGCAGTTAGTATAGTAGGAAAACAAAAACAAAGCATAGATTAACCATTTCCAGGGCTGTTTTTGCATTTTTTTTACATACATTAAGTAATCATTTTAGGCCTGAAGATTGGTTAAAACCCTCTCAACAGTATATACAGTATTTTATGAAAGCAAAGATCCTGGAGAATAAATTAACTGTAGCTCTGTTTTTTTTTTTTTTTTTTTTTTTTTTTTAATGCATGCGGTTTTAGGGCAACTTTTCAATAAAATGTACATTAACTGTTTCCCGTCCACCCTATAGCAGAAATGCTGCTACAGGGCAGCACGAGTGTGCAAAATCACGTATATATACGTGATTTTGCATTTATGAGTGGGGGGGGGGGGCGCGCGCACCCCTGTCCAGTAATTACCCGCCGGCGCCCAGTGATTACCGAGCATCTCAAACGGGGAGGAAGATTGCTTTATTTACAAACAATCTTCCTCCCTGTCAGCTCGGGCACACTGGTCGGGATGGCTGTGCACAGCACAGCCATCCCAATCAGTGTACTTACAGTGAAGCACACTGACACTACCCCCTAGTAAAACACTCCCTACATATAGTTAACCCTTTGATCACCTCTCATGTTAACCCCTTCCTACCCAGTGTCAGTGCTTTTTATTTTTAGCACTGATCACTATATTGGTGTCACTGGGGATGTCAGTGACACCAAGTTTGTTCCTCCCCAGTGTCAGAATGTCCGCCGCAGTTCAACTAAAAGTCATTAATCGCCGCCTTTACTAGTAGAAAAAAATAAATAAATCCCAGTATATATACCATCATTTGTAAACGCTCTAACTTTCACGTAAACCAATTAATTTACACGTGTTGGGATTTTTTTTTAGGAGACCAATAGTCCCGTATGTGATTGCATATTATAGTGACAGTTTCTCTTTACATCTTAGAGATCTATTAGTAGCATTGTGGGTTATTTACTAAACCTGGAAGGTCCAAAACCTGGTGCAGCTCTGCATAGAAACCAATCAGCTTCTAAGTTTTACTGTCAAAGCCTAATTAAACAAATTAAGTTAGAAGCTGAATGACCACCGTACACAGCTGCATTCAGATTCTGAGTGTATCAGTTTTAGTAAATCTCCCCCATGACATCTTTCCCTGCATTTTGCTAACTGCCGGAGTGCAGATCCAGACAATATCAACTACTTGTGACAAAATCCTTGTTGCTTCCAGGTTCTTACTAGGCAAATCAATGAATGGATGTTTGCTGGTCTACCGCCAAAGCTCTGCTATCCTGCCTCCATTACAGGGGTATGTCTGTTCATGAGGTTCATGAAACCGATCCAATGCCTGTACAGCCACTAGATGACTTCCATCTGAAATCAAATAGTTGGCTCACTACATTTACAGCTCTACAATAGTCGGGAGTGTTTGCAGAGCCCCCAACCCCTACTACTGCCGATGAATGACATACATTAATGGCATTGAATGGGTTAAAGTAACTCTAGGGCTGGTGTGAGGGGAAAGCAGAGGTGTTATTTTTTCAAATGCACCAGTCATATGGTTGCCGAACATGTCCAAGCATCTCCCTGTGGTATACAATAAATATACTTTCATGTCCAACAAAGCAGATCCACCAAAGGCTTCTTTTTTCTAAGGTGATGGGATGAGTTGGCTATCAAGTTCAGACACAAAGTCAAAGTTCTGCTAACCACTGCATCACATCTGAAGTTAGATGGATTGCTCTTGTAGGAAACCTGTATTAATATGGATGTTGCAGTTTGCAGAGCTCATCTACAGAAAATGATACCCATCTGGCTGTCACACTAATATTGGGGTTTTCAGTCATTTGAATGAATTGACCTGAACTATCATGCAGCTGATCAGGAGTTTTGAGTGTCTAATCTATAGGCCTGTTCTGGGTCACAGGTGTTCAGCAGAGACATCCAGGCAATTAGTACTCTCAGGGCCATGGATAAGGGGTAGCACTAGTCCTGCTGTATGCGGGCCAGACCAGCAGGGGGGACCAGGCAGCTGGGTGAATCAAAAGTGGGCAGGGAGGGTGATCGGCATGGTGGGGGGCAATTACTGGAACCGATCCCCTGTATGGCTCACTCTGCAGCAGCTGAAAGCTGGCTTCCTCTCTTCTCCCTCCCGCTGGCTTTAAGCCGCTGCAGAGAGTCATACAGGGGATTGGTTCCAGTAATTGCCCCACCCCCCCAGCGCACCCATCAACCTCCCTGTGCACCATATGTTTCCCTCTGCTGCCAAGGCCCCCCTGTGTGCCCCCACAGTGCTGCCGGCTTCCCTCCTCTCTTTTCCACTGGCAACTGTAAGCACACAATAGGATCCCTCAGGATGGAGAGTGGGGGTAAGGGTCCAGTAAATATGTCACATTTACCAGCCCCTTCCTTTCATGAATGGACACAGTGAGTGATCGGTATCGGTCGCTCACTGTGTTCATTTATAACAGAAGCATAATAAAGTGTGTTATTTTCGGGGTGGGGGTGAGGCCTGTCAGGTTGGCAGTATGGGGCCCCGTAGTCTCTAACAGCAGCCCTGAGTATTCTTAAAGAGAAAGTAAGCAATTGCAGCTTGAACATTTCAACAAGTACAAGTTTTCTTTAAAGTGGTTCTAAAGATAAAAGATTTTTTTTTTACCTTAAAGCAGTCTTTGCATTAAAGGTAAAAAAACCCACCTAAATACCCACCTAAACCCAGTCTTGGTTCAGCACTGTGCACGATTGCAGCAGCTTCTCTCTGTTTGCAGCAGCTCCTGCTGCTGTCAGTCGAAACCAGTAAGTAGAGAGCAGGGGGTGGGGCCGAGCCAGGATGTGTCTGAACTGACGCAAGCAGCTCGGCTCAGGAGCTAGCCCTCACGAGTGACTTCCAATGGAGGACACTCAGATGGGGAAGGAGCCAGAAGCACTAGCAGGAAACCCGGATCTGGGCTGCTCTGTGCAAAACCATTGAACAGAGCAGGTAAGTATAAGATGAGTTTAAAAAAGTTCAGCGCTTACAACGTGAATAATAACTACAACCCTTGATAATGTCATTTCTGACGAAACGCGTCGGTGGAGCTAGGGCGGATTTCACCATGCATGCGGACGCTCGTGGCCACCTTGGAAGTGGGCAAACGTGGCTTTTTGCCATTTGATCACCTATATACCTTATTTGACCACTCTATAACATGATGGTCAAATGTTTCCGGTAAGCCTCCCTTGAGCCCTGTGTGTGGTGACACGTTTTGCAATTGATTGTGTTTGGTCACTTTCACATTTTGATCATTTATGATTGCACCCATGGACATTTCACATAGAGTGAAGTGGAAAAGGCTGCACTTGGATATACAAGAACTTTTCCTGTGATTGACGATTGTTATCACATTCAATGACTTTTGCACCAAGTTTTTCTGCACCTGAATTTGATCATTTGTATTATAGAGTTGTTTTGTTGATATATATAATTGTAAGTATTATTCACGTTGTAAGAGCGGCACTTTTTAAACTTATATTTTGGATTCTTTGTATCGGAATATAGTGCTGGCGGCTTTTGTTTCATTTGGACCAGCGCAGATTCTGATGCTACCTTACATAGGTAAATATAACATGTTTGTTATGTTAAAGTTGTTGTAAAGGCTGGAGGTGTTTTACTTTCATGCATTCTGCTTTCATGCATTTCGTGCTGTGCCCCCCCCCAATGCTCACCTGAGCCCCCTCATGATCCAGCGATGTGCACGAGAGCCTCAGTTGTCTCAGGTCTCTCTCTTTCCTCATTGGCTGAAACACAGCAGTGGGAGCCATTGGCTCCCAATGCTGTCAATCAAAGCCAGTGAGCCATTGAGGAGAGGGTGGGGGCAGGGCCAAGCCATGGCTCTTGGTGTCTCAAGGACACATAGTGAAGTGAAGATGTACCAGTGCCCCCATAGTAAGCAACTTGCTATTGGGGGCACTGGTCAAGGGGGAGGAGCCAAGATCACTGCTGGGGGACACGACAAGAAGAGGATCGGGGCTGCTCTGTGCAAAACCATTACACAGAGCAGGTAAGTATGACTTTTTTTTTAATGCAAAAACTTTATTATCACTTTAATAAAAAAAACAAACAAAAAAAAACACAGAAGCTTTAATGTCACTAGAGGTGCAAGAAATATGACTGGTTGTTTTTTGCTACTGTATTTTTCATATTATTGACCTTCATGTTGCTTTTTTAAAGTGTGTTCCAATGCATTTTTGATAAAGTAAGGAGCTGTTTAAATTCTTTGTCAAGCTTTTACTGCTCTGTGTCCCTGCTGGGGGGAATCGCCTGTATTTGTCCTAGTAACCATTGTCAAGACAAAAAGTGAGAGGAATTTAAAAAAATGTGAGCCGTTACCAGAAGAAGAGGTAGAAAAAAATTCCCCAGTGGCAACAGCTGTTATTGTGATAACTAAAATAAGAATTTTCTTATTTCCTGTTGCCTTTCCAGAGCAGGAAGTGAAGGGAAATGTCCCTAGTGGGACATAGGTAGCGCAGATTAAAGTGATATTAAAGCTTAATTTTTTTATTAAATAATAAGCATGTCATACCTATCTGCTCTGTGCAATGGTTTTGCACAGAGCAGCCCAAATCCTTCTCTTCTGGAGTCCCCCACTGGCACCCCTGCCTCCTCCTCTTCAATGAGTGCCCCCCATAGAAGGCTGCTTTCTATGGGGACACTCCTGTGGGCTCTATTGACACACATAGGGCAGCTCAGCTCCACTCCCCGCTCCCTCTTTACAAATTTTATTTGGCTCCCGCTACTATCAATCTGCCCAGTGAGGTGTAAGAGCAAAGAGAGATGCTGCTCTCATGCACAGTGATGGACCAAATTTGGCCTTAGGTATATATAATGGGGGTGAGGGGGGAATTCTGTGATGCAGAAGATTTTTTTTACCTTAATGCAAAGAAATAAAAAAAAAAACTTTAGGCTTTGAAACAACTTTAATGTGAGAGGGGTTTTAACCCTTGCCTACTCTAGGCAACTTTAAATAATCCCATACAATCTTGAGAATTCTTACCTGGACAACGCTCCTCATGGGTGGGATCTTTTGCAGAAGGGGAAGAAATGTACAACATTGGGATGTGATTTGGAGCATCATCTGCAGAACTATCAAGGTATTTTTTCTCCCTGTATTGGAAATGGGCCCAGAAGACAAAAGCCTTACCCATGTGCAAGGAGTATTCAATAATCAGATAAAACAAACTGGTTTATAAAAATAGGATTTCTTATGGATGAACTTGAGAACAAGGTAGGTGCAAAAAAAAAAAAAAAAGTACCTAGCCTCATGTACCAGACGTTTATGAAAAGAATATACATTTCCCATTGCATTCTGATGCATTTATCATATCTGTCTATTTCCAGTGTAATTGAACATAATAGTGTCTTAGAAATTGCTTTGGGTCCATTGAGCATATGAGTTGTAGTTGGCAGCAGTGACTTTTCTCTGCAGAGACAGAGGTGGCCATTAATGCCATTGGTAAAAGGAAAGAATACCTACTGCATGCCATGACTGCAGATACAATGTATAAAACAGAGGTGGTCTGAATTTATTTATTTATTTCAGGTACTTATATAGCGCAGTGCTTCACACACACACGTGTGTGTGTGTCCCTAACTTACATTCATACATGCACATACTGGGGCCAATTTAGACAGGAGCCAATTACCCTACCAGCATGTCTTTGGAGTGTAGGAGAAACCAGAGTAAACCCACACAGGCACAGGGAGAACATGCAAACTCTAGGCAGGTGGTGCCGTGCTTGGGATTCAAACCAACGACCTTAGTACTGCCAGGTGGAAGTGCTAACCATTTAGCAACTTAACATTCTTGGATAGAGCATAGAAAATCATGTCCTGCAGAGACACATTACTTGAATGACACCATTACTAGTAAAGAGAAATATGGCACGCACCTAAATACAACAACATGATTCATCAGTGCCACTTAAGTTCTTACAGTCAGAATGGTCTATGTAGCAGTTATATTTACATATATTCTATGGAGTGCTAAGTGTAGGAATCTTTAGACAGTTCCAGCTATACTCATACATATTAGTTCAATTTTTGTGACGGAATAAAAAACTAAAAAGTATTTTTTAAAATTGTAATTATAGATAAAAGTTCAGCTTAAATTAATTATTTGGTTCATTAAAAATGGAAACCTTTTCCATACTATAAAACATACTGAAAAAAAAAAACTTAGCTCTTATTTAAGAAATACCTGTCACAAATCTGACCAAATTAAATTGCACATATGAAAACGGTAATAGGCAGTCAGTAGATGCAGGCAGCTGAGGTTGCATGGAAATCATGACTTTCCCTGTAAAAGTCAATATTAACTCCACCCCTTCACATGCCAAATTATTGGTCCTTAAAGTGTTACTAAACCCTCAACAGTAAAATCAGTCTGTATATACAGTAAAGCATGCTGGTTATACTCACTGTGGAACGGGTTAATCCTCCGCATTCTGTAAAAATGCTGTTTGATCCCGACTGATTCTGACCTTCTTCAAGTGCCCACCTCTTTTCTCCTGATAAGACATATGGTGTGGAGACACTCTGCGCATGCTCAGTTTGGTGTGTATTGAGAGGTTTTGTTTTTTTTCTTGGGAGAGTGCATGTGATCAGCACAGGGCCAATCAGCACTAGACGACAGAGGTCAGGGGTTCTGCATCTTTCTAGAGCAGAAAGAAAACTCTTCCTACAGGTTTTAACCAGTGCTTGGTTGAACACTGATAGAAATCACAATCATCGCTCTAACTGCTGATGAAAAAAGGTAATAGCAGTTTATTTACTAAAATAATTGCATTTCCATGTTCTGTGTACTGTGGGAGACCAGATATAGTGAATGCAGGGTCCGGGGTTTAGTAATACTTTAACTGCAGCTAGACAGGCCTAGGAAGGCTTGAGAGATTAAAATGTCAGAGCTCAAGCTCAGATTTGTATTTAACATCAGCCACCTATACCCCTGGATCTACAGATCATTTTGACATAAGATGTTTGCTGAAGGTAAACTCTATTTACGCAGTTATTTGCTCAAAGCTTTACATGGAACCTGTAGCTAGCCATTTAAATTGTGTGTTTATAACCCTTAGTTTGCTAAGCTGGTTAGAATCTATAAACCATAGTTGTATTTTAGGAGTCTGAAACTCACAGTTTCTTGAAGTCGGAGTCTGGCAAGTAGATGTAATTAGAGGCAGGAAGGTTGACGTCTTCTTTAGAGCCCTTAACACCAATAAAAAGGCTGAAGCCTCCTGCGCCATGCTTCACCATGCTCAGCTGGGACTGGATCCCTACAGGGAAAATTACAGTCACAAAGAAACGTTAAAGAGGAGCAATGCATGGTTCACCAGTCAGGGGAGTTTAATACAGATTTCCCTTAAATGTGAAATGTGGGCAGAAATGTACATGTCTATAGAAGGTGCTACCTTGAGCAAATGTGTTCTTGTTTCCATGCATAGGTATACTGTCAGTGTTCCAGAATTACAGGCCTCATCCCCTTCACATCCATGAACCATCCTCTAACTGTATGTGGCTAGCTATGTGGGCATTTTTATGTTATCAAGATACAACCCTCAGCATAGCCTCAACTTTAGCCACACACACACCCATCACTTCCTGCATTTCTGTTTACATAATGAACAATGTAGTGCTGCTTCTCTGCACGGATGTGATGTGTGGCAAGAGCAAAGGCCTCCTGGCGCGCACACAAGCAGCGCATTTTTCCAAGGGACGCAATGACATCACTGGGGTTGAAAAACCTTTGACTACCGTATTTTTCGCTCCATAAGACGCACTTTTTTCACCCCAAAAAAATGGGGGAAAATATCTGTGCGTCTTATGGAGCGAATATGGAGCGGCCGGCCCGGTATTGGAATACCGGGCCAGCCACTCGGCTCTATTGTGCAGAAGAACCTTCTCCTCCGTCCTACCTGTTTCTCAGTCTCAGTCCAGCAGTGTCCTGCTTTCACCGGCTGTCTTCTCTATCTTCAGTGTGGGCACCCGGCTGTGGCAGCTTGCGGCTTCACAGCCGAGTGCCCACTGCGCATGCGCAAGAAGCACTGCGTATTGTGAATGGCCCTGTAGTCTTGTGGGACCTGTCATGTGTCCCAGAAGACTATGGGGAGGGGGGAGGACAACTCTGCAGAAGTTGGAGCGGTACCTGTCAAATGCGGGTACCAACCCCCCCCCCACTCCCCAAAGGTCTGTAGTCACTGGTCATCTCCTGTAGTGTGTCTGCAGTCTCTGGTCATCTCCTGTAGTGTGTCCGCAGTCTTTGGTCATCTCCTGTACTGTGTCCACAGTCCCTGCTCATCTCCTGTAGTGTGTCCACAGTCTCTGGTCATCTCCTGTACTGTGTCGGCAGTCTCTGGTCATCTCCTGTACTGTGTCGGCAGTCTCTGGTCATCTCCTGTACTGTGTCGGCAGTCTCTGGTCATCTCCTGTACTGTGTCGGCAGTCTCTGGTCATCTCCTGTACTGTGTCCGCAGTCTCTGGTCATCTCCTGTACTGTGTCCGCAGTCCCTGGTCATCTCCTGTACTGTGTCGGCAGTCTCTGGTCATCTCCTGTACTGTGTCGGCAGTCTCTGGTCATCTCCTGTACTGTGTTCGCAGTCTCTGGTCATCTCCTGTACTGTGTCCGCAGTCTCTGGTCATCTCTTGTAGTGTGTCCGCAGTCTCTGGTCATCTCCTGTAGTGTGTCCGCAGTCTCTGGTCATCTCCTGTACTGTGTCCGCAGTCTCTGGTCATCTCCTGTACTGTGTCCGCAGTCTCTGGTCATCTCCTGTACTGTGTCCGCAGTCTGTGGTCATCTCCTGTACTGTGTCCGCAGTCTCTGGTCATCTCCTGTACTGTGTCCGCAGTCTCTGGTCATCTCCTGTACTGTGTCCGCAGTCTCTGGTCATCTCCTTTACTGTGTCCGCAGTCTCTGGTCATCTCTTGTACTGTGTCCGCAGTCTCTGGTCATCTCCTGTACTGTGTCCGCAGTCTCTGGTCATCTCCTGTACAATGTCTGCAGTCTCTGGTCATCTCCTGTACTGTGTCCACAGTCTCTGGTCATCTCCTGTACTGTGTCCGCAGTCTATGGTCATCTCCTATACTATATCCGCAGTCTCTGGTCATCTCCTGTACTGTGTCCGCAGTCTCTGGTCATCTCCTGTTCTATATCTGCAGTCTCTGGTCATTTCCTGTACTATGTCTGCAGTCCATTGGTTCAGAATATTTTTTTTCTTGTTTTCCTCCTCTAAAATCTAAGTGCATCTTATGGTCAGGTGCGTCTTATGGAGCAAAAAATACGGTACATAAACAGTGCCATTGTAATCTCCACTTTGCATTTGCAAATCCCTCTCCACAGGCTCCATTAAACAATTGCCAAAGTTAGCAGGATCCTGGAGTTCAACTTCATCATTTTGAGCTTCTTCTCAAAAGGTTACCTGAAAATAATGTGTTTCAATTTGCTAATTTTCCTTGCTTCCTCTGAAATAGAAACTGGTGCCAGAGGTGCAGGTCTATGAGTTCGGTTAATGTGGCGCACACCACTCGCATTAGCTATAATGGCATGGGAAGCCTAGTTATTCTGGGTGAGTTGGATCTTTGCTGATAATGCTAGCCATTTTCTTTACTGTAACATATGTGCACATGTGGGGCCTTCCTGAGCTTAAACTCAAAACTCCATATCAATAGAATTAACAGATTAAAAGGTTAAGTTCACATTTTGCACCATGTTAAGTCTGTATTCCAGGTGTAACATGTAACATGGTAGAAATGCCTCCCCTCTACACTGATTCTTCCGTCTACTGCCCCCCTACCCATGACAGTGTGTGGGGGTTCTTCTACCCCACAGCTGCTGTCACATTCAAAAACAGCATGGCTGGCACAGCTATAGTATTCATTCACAGGGATCTGTAAACAAATTAATTACAAATCCTCTCTTCCACTTCCGGACTTGTATTTCTGAATGAACTGATTGTGGTAATCATCGCACTCATAATCCACTGAATTTTCCTCCAACTGACAGCCCATACAGAGATACAAGCAAGGAGCTAGAGGAAGAGTTTACAGGAGCCTGTTCATAGGTGCAATGCTTTGCCGGCTCCTGATGAAAAATAAATAAATATCTATCCATCTTTTTATCTCGGGTAAAATACTGTAAGTATTGAACACGTCACCATTTTTCTAGGCAAATATATTTCTAAAGGTGCTATTGACATGACATTTTCACCACATCAGTGAAACCCAATGTGATCTATACATACAAAGAAACAAAAACAAATAAGTTCAGAAATTAAGTTATGTGTAGTAAAATGGAATGACACAGGGCAAAAGTGTTGAACACGCTAACTGAAATTTATTTAATACTTCGTACAAAATCCCTTGTTGATAATGAAAACTTTAAGATGACTCCTGTATGAAAAAACTAGTTTCATGCATTGCTCATGTGTGATTTTGGCCCATTCTTCCATACAAACTTGTCTTCAAGTCTTGAAGGTTCCGTGGGCCTCTTCTATGAACTCTGATCTTTAGTTCTTTCCATAGATTTGCTATTGGATTTAAGTCAGGTGATTGGCTGGGCCATTCTAGCAGCTTTATTTTCTTTCTTTGAAACCAATTGAGAGTTTCCTTGGCTTTGTGTTTGAGATCATTGTCTTGCTGAAACGTCCACCCTCATTCCATCTTCATCATCCTGGTAGATGGCAGCAGATTTTTATCAATAATGTCTTGGTACATTTTTCCATTCATCCTTCCTTCAATGACATGAAGTTTGCCAGTAAAGTATGCTGAAAAACAGCCCCACACCATGATGCTCCCACCTACAAACTTAACTGTTGATATGGTGTTTTTGGGGTGATGTGCAGTGCCATTTGACCTACAAACATGGTGTGTATTATGGCATCTAAAGAGTTCAATTTTGGTCTCATCTGACCAGACTATATTCTCCCAGTATTTCAAGGCCTGTGTAAATGTTGTGCAGCAAACTTTAAACAAGCTTCAACATGCTTTTTTTTCAACAATGGAGTCTTGAGTGGTCAGTGTGCATACAGGCCATGGCGGTTATTGTTTTCTTTATAACAATTGTACCTGCTAATTCCAGGTTTTTCAGAAGCTCTTCACAAGTGGTCCTTGGCTCTTGGACAACTCTTCTGATAAATATTTTTATTCCTCTGTCGGAAATCTTGCAAGTTTATGGTGAAATGATGTTCTTTCAACTTTCGGATTATGGCCCCAACAGTGCTCAATGGAACATTCAGAAATCCTTCTGTAACCAATGCCATAAGTATGTTTTGCAACAATAAGGTTGTGAAGAGCTTGAGAGAGCTCTGCGACAGGTTGGTAATGAAAGTGTACAATTCAAACGCACACGTTCCTGTGTTAAAAATTACTGTGTGTATAAGTTGGTGCTGCAGCAACCGTCGGCTGGAACCGAACAGAATCAGCAAGGGAGAAAGTCACCAGCACACCAAGGATCACCTACAGTCATGGCCGAAATTGTTGGCACCCTTGATATTTCTCCAGGAAATCATGTATTTCTCACGAAACGTATTGCATTAACACATGTTTTGCTATACACATGTTTATTCCCTTTGTGTGTATTGGGACAAAACAAAAAAAGGGAGGAAAGAAAGCAAATTCGACATAATGTCACACAAACCTCCAAAAATGGGCTGGACAAAAGTATTGGCACCCTTTCACAACTGCGGATAAATAAGAATGTTACAAGCATGTGATGCTCCTGTAAACTCACCTGGGGCAAGTAACAGGTGTGGGCAATATAGAAATCACACCTGAAAGCAGATAAAAAGGAGAGACGTTCACTTAACCTTTGCATTGTGTGTCTGTCTGTGCCACACTAAGCATGGACAACAGAAAGAGGAGACGAGAACTGTCTGAGGACCTGAGAACCAAAATTGTGGCAAAATATCAACAATCTCAAGGTTACAAGTCCATCTCCAGAGAACTAGATTTGCCTTTGTCCACAGTGCGCAACATTATCAAGAAGTTTGCAACCCATGGCACTGTAGCTAATCTCCCTGGTCGTGGACGGATGAGGAAAATTGATGAAAGATTGCAACGCAGAATAGTCCGGATGGTGGATAAGCAGCCCCAAACATGTTCCAAAGACATTCAAGCTGTCCTGCAGGCTCAGGGAGCATCAGTGTCAGCGCGAACTATCCGTCGACATTTAAATGAAATGAAACGCTATGGCAGGAGACCCAGGAGGACCCCACTGCTGACACAGAGACATAAAAAAGCAAGACTACAGTTTGCCAAAATGTACTTGAGTAAGCCAAAAGCCTTCTGGGAAAACGTCTTGTGGACAGATGAGACCAAGATAGAGCTTTTCGGTAAAGCACATCATTCTACTGTTTACCGAAAACGGAATGAGGCCTACAAAGAACAAAACACAGTACCTACGGTAAAATATGGTGGAGGTTCAATGATGTTTTGGGGTTGTTTTGCTGCCTCTGGCACTGGGTGCCTTGACTGTGTGCAAGGCATCATGAAATCTGAGGATTACCAAAGGATTTTGGGTCGCACTGTAGGGCCCAGTGTCAGAAAGCTGGGTTTGCGTCCAAGATCCTGGGTCTTCCAGCAGGACAATGACCCCAAACATACGTCAAAAAGCACTCAGAAATGGATGGCAAAGAAGCGCTGGAGAGTTCTGAAGTGGCCAGCAATGAGCCCAGATCTAAATCCCATTGAACACCTGTGGAGAGATCTTAAAATTGCTGTTGGGAAAAGGTGTCCTTCCAATAAGAGAGACCTGGAGCTGTTTGCAAAGGAAGAGTGGTCCAAAATTCCGGGTGAGAGGTGTCAGAAGCTTATTGATGGTTATAGGAAGCGACTGATTTCAGTTATGTTTTCCAAAGGGTGTGCAACCAAATATTAAGTTAAGGGTGCCAATACTTTTGTCCAGCCCATTTTTGGGGTTTTGTGTGACATTATGTCATATTTGCTTTTCTGCCTCTGTTTTATATTTGTTCCAATACATACAAAGGGAATAAACATGTGTATAGCAAAACATGTGTTAATGCAATACCTTTTTTGTGTGAAATACTTGATTTTCAGGAAAAATATCAAGGGTGCCAACAATTTCGGCCATGACTGTATATGGGTCCAAACATTTTAATGAACGATCACAAAGTTACAGCAAGGCAACGTTTTGGAGTCTTGCAGAACCCCTTCATCAGGCATGTGACCATACCATGACCTTGGTAATGAGACACCTTTTTATAAGGGGCAGGATTGCTTTCTAAATACTGATAGATTTCAGTTGGTGTCTTGGCTTTCCATTCCTTTTTGCACCTCCCTTTCTTCATGTGTTCAATACTTTTTCCCGTGTCATTCCATTTTATTACACATAACTTAATTTCTGAACTTTTGTCTTGGTTTCTTTGTATGTATGGATTGCATGAATTGTTACTGACAAGTGGTGAAAATTTCATGTCAATAGCACCTTTAGAAATATCTTTACTGAGAAAAATGGTGACATGTTCAATGCTTATTTTACCTTCTGCGTATATATGATAAATGCACATTTTCTTCTTATGGATTGCCTTTATTACCAAAAATTGCCAAACCTTAGTGAAAAAAAGCTATATTTCCTGATGCAATTTGTTAAACTGAACAATGTGAGGGCCTGGAAACTTCATGGTTAAATTTCTCACTATCATGAGGTGAGGCACAGATTGGATGGATTAATGATTAATAAGAAACTTTGGCGTAGATCAACACCAACAGTAGAATTCTACAGATTTGGTTTCTGGCCATATTATCCTCATGTGAACTTCAGAACTTTAGTTTTAATTTGGACAGTTTGTATAGGGGCTTGTTTGGGTCACTGCCTTACCCTCTTTTATTCCCCCTGTACTTCCTTTTCCTTCTTTCCCTCTATTGTTCTTTGCACTGTCGCCTACAGAATTTTGTATTTAAATTTCATCTAACACATTAAACTATTCAATGTTTTCAGATCTCCAAGCTTACAGTAATACTTGGCTTTTGGCATTATGAGATATAATGAGTAATTTCTAGAATACCGATATCCTGTTTACTGTACAAATACCAGTAGTTATAAAAGTAACTCAGCAATTTAATGATTCAGCCACGTCCATTCTTTGTATATACAGTTGTGCTCAAAAGTTTACATACCCTTGGAGAATTGGTAATATACAGTATGTACTATTTTTAAAGAAAACATGAGTGAGCAGGCAAAACACATTTATTTCTTATTGGATTTATATTTAACTATAGGTCATAACATAATGACACAATTATAAACCAAAACATGGCAACAAGTGAACAAATTAAATGACCCCTGTTCAAAAGTCTACATACCCTTAGTTCTTAATACTGTGTATTGCCCCCTTTAGCATCAATAACAGCGTGAGGTCTTTTGTATAAGTTGTCTATGAGGCCCTGAATTCTTGTAGGTGGTATAGCTGCCCATTCATCTTGGCAAAATGCCTCCAGGTCATGCAAAATCTTTGGTCATCTTGCATAAACCCCAGGT
Source organism: Staurois parvus (assembly GCF_062004578.1). Classification (NCBI taxonomy): domain Eukaryota; kingdom Metazoa; phylum Chordata; class Amphibia; order Anura; family Ranidae; genus Staurois; species Staurois parvus. The sequence goes on from NW_028318382.1 coordinate 3,338,134, forward strand.
TTGAGATCTCCCCAGAGTGGCTCGATGATATTAAGGTCAGAAGACTGATGGCCTCTTCAGAAGCTTCCTCTTTTCTGCTGTATCTACTAGAGAGCCAACTTGGCCTTGTGCTTGGGGTCACTGTCATGCTGGAAGGTCCAAGGGCATTCCATGCGCAGCTTTCATGCAGAATAATGCAAATCGTCTGCCAGTATTTTCTGATAACGTGTAGCATTCATCTTCCCATCAGTTTTCACAGGATTCATTGTGCCTTTAGATCTCACACACCCCAAACCATCAGTGAGCCACCACCATGCTTCACAGTGGGGATGGTCTTCTTATTGCTATAGGCCTTGTTGACCCCCTCCAAACATAGCGCTTATGGTTGTTACCATAAAGCTCTATTTTGGTCTGGTCACTCCAGAATAGTGTGCCAGAAGCTGTGAGACATGACAAGGTGTTGTTGGGTGTATTTTAACCAGGCTTTTTTGTGGCATTGGCACAGTAAAGGCTTCTTTCTGGCACCTCAACCATGGGGAGGGGGGGGGAGTCAGCAGAAGTCTAATCAGTGGGGGTGAGCAGGTCGAGTTCGCAGAACAGCTAGAAAACTGACCACACAGAGCTCTCATGCCTAATCAGGTCAGTTTTTAATAGAGGGACTGGCAGAAACACTAGTTATTTCATACAAGGGAAGTAATATGATGACAGAATACTTTTTCATACAAGAACATACTGTATATATGTTTTTCTTTGCTTGTATTCTGGTTACCCAGGACTAGTTAAAGTTGAACCCAAGGCAAACCACTAGATTCACCTTTGTAATACATATGTAGGAACTGTTCTACCTGCTAATCCAGTCTTCAGATTTACACAGCCCTGCCAGACAGCAGAGCCAAGCTAGTTACATGATTTTTCTCAAGGAAGGAAGGAAGGGGAGAGCGCCTACTGAGTGTAATATAAGGACATATTTATTAGTTAAAAACAATTGGCAACTCAAAAGAAAAAAAAAAGACTCCCTCTGTCATCCCAGTCCTGTGCCTGTCTCTCTGTGAGCAGTGTCTGTCCAGTGTGTGCAGATATTAGCATGTTCCTTATTAGCATAGAGCATGCTGCACCCCTATTTCGCTCTTTCTGCTGCCCCTTCCTCATCACATCCAAGCCCATCTGCCTGGGGATATCAAGATGCTCATACCATGCCCAATTCAGGGATTTACATCCTTTTTTGTCCCCGAAGAACCCTTGAAGTAATTTTCAGGTTCTGGAACCACTGCTAACAACAATTCAGTGTGTAGGATGCCTCTTACCTTGGTGGCCAATGGGCACAATGCCCCCCGTACAGTGGTGATCAGACTGCCACTCTAACAGACAGCTAAAAGGACTATCAGTGTCCTGCAGCTGGCTCTGCCAAGTGGTGTTGGCCAAGAACTACTCAGGAATGATCAGGTGGGAAGTCGATCAGCCACAGCTCTAGGAACCACTAACAACCCCTGGAGGAACCCTGGTTGAGAATGACTGCTCTGATAAATTATGCATTTTATATTCATATCTCTTATTTCTGGCATACAGAACATCCACACACTTCACTCACCTGGGAGTGCTCTGGCCTCGGGAGGTAGAAGTTTTTCATATGTATTATAAATTCCAGCATCAGAAATGATAATAGGAGCAAAAATATTCACTGGATCCATGCCCTTTCCTCTGACAGAGACACCTGCAATGGATGACAGCAGTTATGATTTGTGAAACTTGTAATTGGCATATCTAAACTTGGAAACAAAAATTGTTGCAGCATACTAGTCCTTTGATGTGGTGGCTGCAATTGTTTTCTTTTCACCTGATTCTGCCAGTAATACCCTAGAGCAACAACACTTACACACTGTGCTGTATTTATAGAAGAGCAGTGTTGTCGCCCTAGGGCAAGAGTGTATTAGGACTACATAACACTTTTCATACCCTCTCCTCATCTTCATAATATAGGAGGGAGGTATTCTGTAACCCACAGAGGTGATCGCTTTAAAAGGCAAACTCCACTTTTGTAGGGAAAAAATATAGCAAATAAAACAAAAATACTACAACATATAGAATTGCAACACAAGCCATATTGTTTTTAAAAATGACCTTTTCCTTTTCAATCTGCAGCGCTGTAATTTTCTGTAAAATTCAATGTAATATGGCAACCTGGAGGCACTCTGTACACAACTGGTGTAGAGAATGCCTCCAGAAATGTTGTTTAAGTTTGTGCGATTGGCTGACTGATTTTCTCAGAAGTCTGCACCACAATAAAAATCAGATTTTAGGCATCCTTTCATTTTAGGTGTGATGCTCCTAAAGGGTTAAACACTTCTAAAGGGATGCAGACCCTGCAACTTTATTTATTAGAGCACTGTAAGTGCATCAGCTGATTAACAATGAAGAAGTCACTTTCATTCAGAATCAGTATCCGAAAGACATAGAACAAGCTGCTTATTCTTCGGAGCAGAAACATATAGGAATCTGCAAAAAAGTTTCTTCAAATCCTTGTAATGTACATTGACCACCCAAAGAAGATTGTCTTTAACCGCTTGCTGAGCACAGATAGCCGAATGACGGCTTAATTGTGGCCGGCCAGTTCTGGGAGGGCGTCCTATTACGTCCTCCCAGAACACGCCCTCCCGCGCACCCCCAGGGGCGCGAACCTGGTGATCTCCATGATCGCTGCGCCCTACGGACACAGCTGATCATGTGATGTGGTAAAAGGCCAATCACAGAGGCTTTTTACCATGTGATAAGCCGTGTCCAATGATACAGCAGATCACCGGGTAAATGCAGTTGCCGGTTATCGGCTTCACTTTCCTCGTGCTGTCACCGCGTGAGGAAAGTACTGCCGATAACCGGCAATTGTCAAAGGATGGATCTGCACCGATCATCTGGGGACTGATGATCAGTGCCCAGCAGTGCCACCCACCAGTGCCGCCCACAAGTGCCCAGCAGTGCCACCCACCTGTGCCCAGCAGTGCCACCCACCTGTGCCCAGCAGTGCCTAGTAGTGCCACCCACCTGAGCCCAGCAGTGCCACCCTCAAGTGCCACCCACAAGTGCCGCCCATCAGTGCCACCCATCAGTGCCCATCATTGTTGCATATCAGTGCAGCATCATCAGTGCCAGCTCATCAGTGCCACCTATTAGTGCTGCCTATCAGTGCCCATCAGTGCTGCCTATCAACGCACATCAGTGAAGGAGAAAAATTACCTGTATGCTAAATTTTATAATAGAAACAAAGCAAAATGGGTTTTTTTCAACATTTTTGCTCTTTTTTTGTTTATAGCGCAAAAAATAAAACACCCAGCGGTGAGTACATACCAAAAGAAAGCTCTATTTGTTTGAAAGAAATGATAAAAATTTCATATGGGTGCAGTGTTGCATGACCACGCAATTGTCATTCAAAGTGCGACAGCACTGAAAGCTGAAAATTGGCCTGGACAGGAAGGGGGCATAAGTGCCCGGTAGGAAAGTGGTTAAAGCGCAACTACAGGTTATAGACCTCCATGATTAAGCTCCATGGGCGGGGTGAACCGCTTGGGGGCATGGCTATGGATGAAGATGCCTGAGGTTGCTTTCACTGGTTTAGTAATGGCTTTGCTATGTGTTTGGGACCTTTCTCTATGCACATCCACAGTATATAAGGAGTGTAGATGGACTCCTGCCCAGCCAGCACCCATTGCAGGAATCACCATGTAGACTTACAGGGGCTTTAGCGGAGACCTTACATTTTATGATGTTCCAGGTTTTAGTTAACTTTAGCTGGTCCAAACAAACTATTTACTTCACTAACAGATGCACCAGCTGTGCGTGTGTATGTATATGAACTGTATGGAGCCTAAGCTACATAGAGTATGCAGCACTGTGTTCCAGCAACGGGATGGGAAATGCCCGGCCTGGTTCCAGGAACAAAATCCACATGAACAGCCATTCACAGAAAGCTTTGTCTTTTATGAATCAATACAAAGCTTCCTCTCTTTGGGTGAGGAGAAGATTATGAAGTCATCCACCCATCTCTCCACCTCAGCCATTTAGAAGAATCCTTGTATTCATTCAGAAAATACAAAAGGTTCCTGTGAATGGCTGAAGAGTGCTCAACCCAACTCTGTTTTGTCCTGGGAGCGGGATAGGAAGTCCTCATCCCGCTGCTGGAATACAGCGCTGTATATTGTATGTATCTGAAGCCACATACATGTAGCACAGACCCCAGACTGGGCTGGCTATTTAATCCCAGGTTATATTCTCTGATAGGCATACGGTAGCCAGGCACATGGTAGTTTACAGTCACTCAAGTCAGGAAACAGGCTGTGCTTGCCTTTTTGCACTTTATTTGCTGACCAAAAACTTGGATGGAGTGAGGATGAGCCTTGAGATGCTCCAAAACATCTAACAAAACTGTATTGGAGGACTCTAAATCTGACTGGCTCCTTTAGGGTGAGAACCACCCTCTTGGATGTGAAGGTATCTAGATTCCAAACAGGAACTCCTCAAGAAGAGTATAATCCTGGATGTACTGCTGAAAGCGCTCCCAAATGGGCTAAGAAAGCCTCTGGAATCCACATGGCAGGTGCTCACCGTGCCCTGTATTGCTACCTTCAGTAGCATTCAACTTCTGTACTTGTTGCCTGTGTCCTGCATCCTTAAATAAGCTTTCTACATGCTTTCAGGAGGCTAGGTCAGAGGTCCCCCAGCCCAAGTCAGAGCTGGAACCCCAGAAGGATTTCTTTGGTGGTGCAGGTAGTCTTCCAGGGATGCCTCCGCCCTCAGACTGAGTCTTACTCCCCAGAAATAAGAGAAAGGTGTTCCAGGCCTCAGCCTATTTATACCCCTCTCAGCTCCCTACTGGTGACTCACTTTCCTGACCAGGGATTGGCTGAAGAGGCATGAATAAGTAGGCCAAGGTCAAAGCTCTTCTGCCCACTATATTCCAGAGTTCAGAGGAATGCGGGGGAAAGTAGCTGAGCTTGCACCAGCAGAACCAAAACAGAGACTAACAAATGATCACTGCAGAACCAAAAACTAAATTTACCTAACACTAGTAGCCTACTAAGGGGCACTACATACAACACCAGCCTCTTTATAAGGTATACCTTGCTAGTGCCAGGTTGGACCCCCCCCCCCTTTGCCTTCAGAACTGCCTTAATGCTTTGTGGCATAGATTCAAGGTGTTGGAAACATTCCTCAGAGATTTTGGTCCATATTGGCATGAGTTACTGTTCCTTTTCTAATCATCACGAACCAGTCTGCCCATTCTCCTCTGACATAAGGCATTTTTGTCCACACAACTGCCACTCACTGGATATTCACTCTTTCTCGGACCATTCTCTGTAAACTCTAGAGATGGTTGTGCAGAAAAATCATAGTAGATCAGCAGTTTTTTTAAATACTCAGATCAGCCCATCTGGCAAAAACAAGCATGCCATGCTCAAAGTCACTTAAATCCCCTTTGTTCCCCAATCTGATGCTCTATTTGAACTTCAGCAAGTTGTCTTCACCGCCTTCAGATGCCTAAATACATCGAGTTGCTGCCATGTGATTGACTGATTAGCAATTTGTGTTACCAAGCAATTGAACAAATGTACCTAGCAAAGCGGCTGGTGAGTGCAGTTTCTACAGAACACCTAGTAGTGAAAATAATATTTTGTTTGGACCAGCTTGGCTCAAAATAAACTATAATGTCACTAAAATTAAATAATTTCATTAAATTTAAAACTTCACTAAAATCTGGCATTAGGCTTTAAGATTTCAGTACTACATTGTCAGCTCATCTCAGGAAGTTAGGCACACATTGGATTTCTGACAAGATCAATTAGTATTTTTCCATACTTGCAGTGTTTTTAAAGAGACAAAACATGGGAAATGTATGTATAGAAGAGATACAGTGTCTTTTAGTAGTAGTCGCATTCAGCTGGACCTGTGTTGAAGAAGTTTTGTAGCTTATCCAATATACCTCTTCAGTTCTTAGTTCCATTCAACTGAAATTATTCTGTAATGTTCTAATTACTACTAAATATCCCATTGCTTGGATACACGAGAATCTTCATAGATTTATAGGAGAAATGGGTTTCTGTTATTTTTTTGTATACATAGATTTTAACACCTCAATGACAAAGCACACTGGGTGCTCTGTGCAGAGAAAGTGCTGCCAAGAGACTACAGGAGAATGAAACTTCCGAAGGGCTCACCATACAAAGCCCCAGGGCTGGCAGACGTGACATGATTAGATGTTCATCAGCAATTCAGACAGGTAAATTCGTGAGAAAAGAACACATCATGTAGACATAATCATGGGTATTAAATAACACATTCCATAACCCAGATCAACCATTTAGAATTCTTCCTACTCTGATCTAACTTCAGTAAAAAGGAGTTGGGATGGGCTGCTGCTGGTTACTGCACTTTTGCACTGCTTTATGGAAAAAAGATTGTGACGAGAGTCACTTTGGGTGAGGGGCCCATGGAATCCATCTCACTTTGGAGATGTGGGGAGACCCCTGTCTCAGCTCCCCATATCCCTCTTATGTGTAAATCACCCTGTGCCTGTTAGGGGTACAGGGTGATCTGGCCTAATATTGTGTGGGTTTTGTCTCAGACTGTGTAGACATGTTTAGGAGATAGGTGAGGTGGGGGTTGTGGATTGTTTAATGTTATGTGTATTAGCTTAGTAGGGGGGGTCTCTCCAGCAGCCCTCCCTCCTGATGGGACTGTCTGCTGGTGTGATGTTTGAATACCTGTGTGTCTCTTGTTACTAAATGTAGATTGCCCTGCCCTGTGTCATTATGCAGGGAGGGGGGGTGGTTGTCCCCTAAGTGCATATATCTTGTATCTGTGTTCAAATAAACTAGTCTACTCTGGTTTACTTCAAGACTGGTGTCGTCTAGTCTTGTATGGTCTGCTGTGGTGTCTGTTGTCCGTGTTCGGACAGGGAAGCAGTAGTCTGACGGAAGTACCCAAGCGCAGTCTGGGGTCGGTTCCGTTACATTGCGACTCCCGTCACAAAGATGTATGCCTTTTCTGCCTGTAGACTTTTTTTTTAAATACTGCAAGAACTCTGCTAAGAAAAACAGCCTTACATGCAATTAATACCACTGAAAAAGTTTCTTGTTTCACCTCCCCATCTTAGAGTACTGAATCTAATGTATTGGACATTGCTGCAGGACAATAGGATAGTGTCTATTATAGGAAGCCTGCACTGCAGAAGTAAAGAGGTGGCCATTGCTGAACTCTTTAGTAGCTTCTGTACATCCTATGTAACCAACTTAGATTTTATATGCAAATCTGGAGCTCGGACTTCACCCCAGTTTTTCTGACCAGCATCTCAGAAAGCACTAAAATCAAAAGGGAGCCAAGCAATTAGCTTTTCCAAAACTAGGTCTCTTCCTGATGTACCTTGGGAACAGGAAATTGGGTAAATCTTCCTAAGGACACTTTTCACAAGGCACTGGTCTTTGAGCGCTGACGCGCCTTGTCGTTGCGTTAGCAGCCCATTAAAAAGTTAATGAGCCCAAATAATGGAGCTCAATACAATGCAAAGGATGTTCTGCATTGTGCTGCTGCTGCTCTGTATTATTTTATAATGTGTGTTGCCTGGTGGGAATGAGCCCTAAGGCAGGCCAGAGATTATGCTCTTTTTTTTTTTCTTTCAACCAAAAAAACATTATTTGACTTCCCCAGTGTTGATGGTGGAATCCCACCCATAGAGCTTTTGTATTCTGATAATGGGGAGAATTCCCTGCCATCAGAGTACAATGATTAACCACTTGCCCTCCAGAGGATTTACCCCCCTTCCTGATCAGGCCACTTTTTGCAATACGGCACTGCGTTATTTTAACTGACAATTGCAGCTCATGCAACGCTGCACCCAAATTAAATTTGTGTCCTTTTTTCCCCACAAACGGAGATTTCTATCGGTGTTATATGATCGCCTCTGCGGTTTCTATTTTGTGTGCTATAAACAAAAAAAGACTGACAATTTTGAAAAAACAAAACAATATTTTTGACTTTTTGTTATAAAACATATCCAGTAACAAAAATTTTAAAAAATCAAACTTAGTCATAAATTTAGGACTAAATGTATTCTGCGACATGTCTTTCCTAAACAATAATCCCGATACATGTAAATTAATTGGTTTATGTGAAAGTTATAGCGTCTACAAATGGCAGTATATATACACTAGAATTTTTTATTTTTTTTAATACTAGTAATGGCGGCAAACAGCGACTTATAGCGGGACTGCGGAGGGCATTCTAAAACTGGGGGGGGAACTGACCAACTGTCACTGACATCCCCAGTGACACTAATACAGTGATCACTGCTCAAAAAAAGTACTGACACTGTACTAATGACACTGGGCAGGAAGGGGTTAACATCTGGGGCAATCAAATGGGTTAACTGTGTGCGTTTTACTGTGTGATGTGCTTTACTATGTAAGCATGCTGCTTTGTATTGCTCTGCTGTGCAGAGCAATACAAAGCAGCATGCTGGAGCTGATAGGAGAGAGATCTGTTAAAGATGACAGTTACAAAATTAAAACATGACAGGGGTTCCAGCATTTACCCAAGGTTCTTAAAACGTAAACAAACTAGCTGCAAATCTGCATAAAATTAATTACCCATAAAAGAGAAATGCTTTGATGTTATGGTGACCATACACTTTGATTTTATTATCCAATTGATCTGCAATTTGATCAAACACAAAAGAAAACAAAAAAACAAAACAAAAAAAAATGTCAAACAATCGGCTAGGCATATAAATGATCGATCATGTTGCATCGCTTGGCAACACTGCTATGGTTTGTTTATGAATTAGATTGCATTTCGACCAGATTATGGGATTGCATGGCAAAAAAGAGATGCAATTGATAACTTAATGATGATATCTTCCAACTACTGATTGAAATCTCTTTTCCCGTGTGTTGTATCAAATGGGTTGTCAACTATAGATTGCTTGAAAAAGAAATCGATCATTTAACAAATCATGCATGGCCACCACCACCACACATGTATTCTTATCATACTTACCACATGCTCTTCCGTCTCCATTGAGTAGAATCTTCTCCACTGTTGCTCTTGAGAGCACAGCACCCCCAGCCTTTGCAATTGTTGGAGCGAGATGGTATGTGATTTCACTGGCACCTCCAGTTGGGTACCAAGCTCCACGCATGAAGTGGTCAATCAATACAGAGTGTAGAGCAAAACTGGCTTTATCTGGGAAAACACCTGCAAAAAAAAAGAGAAGAGGAAAAAAGTTACTATAACCAAATTACTTCATTTTTAAATTTCTTTATTTAAATAGAGAAATAGAGATCCTAATAATATTCAGAATATCATCACATTTTTTTTTTTAAGATAAAAGCTAAAACTATTTTGAGATTTTAGATGGAAAGGGGAAGGAATAGAACCTCTCATGTTTTCATTGGTATCTATGTCCCCGCTGGAGAGACATCCTTTTGGTTCATCCTAGTGACCATTGTCACAGAGATAGAAAGTGATGCGAAATCCAAACAAACAGGGAGGGAAAACCACTTGATCCAGTGACCGCTGTATAAAAGAGTGCATCTCTCCTAATCTTGGAGATATTTTTCTCTCACTTCCTGTTGTATGTTTGGACAGGAAATGCAAAGAAATCTCTCCAAAAGGGACATGAAATCTAAACAATGCACATAACTCTATAGTGTTTACTTGCCTATCTCCAAAGCACTAAAGCCAGCAAATGATGGATCGAATCTTTGCTGGTTCAGCAGGGACCGGCTGAGATCCGATCAATCTATGGTTAGGCCGTTTGTACTACAGTTGATCCATAAATCGACTTCAGTACAGCCAGACTGCCGCATATTTTTCATACGATCACTGCCAGAGGCTATAGGCTGCAGGGGAGACTCCTTGGCAATAGTGCTGCAGGAGGGATTCTCCCATCAACATAGTCAGTCAGTGAAGTCAAGCAATTTTCTCTCCTGCAACCCATGGTGGAAGAAGAGTAAAATTGTAAAATGTACGACCTATTTAAGTGTCATATCTCTCTTCTGTCTCGTTTCTCTATCTGCATTAGTCACTTCTGACAAATTTCCCTGACACCAAGAGCTAAAAAGGTGACAGGGGACAGATCTCCAGCATACAGCCTGTGATTGACAGCCTCAGATCTGTTCCTGTGTGCAGGGGGGTGTGCACCTTATCTCCAATCAGAACTCTTGTACGCTGTGTAACTGCAGCTCCCCACCCCCCCTGCATTGTGAGTCTGTGAAAAATCATTTTCATCTCTTGATTTTTACAAGGATGTACTGCACTAATGTATACAGATACAGGTACAACTTACGTAGAGGATTTGTTGTAACTCTGTATCAACTGAGGCCAGTCACTTCACTGAGTATACTGTACGTAAGGGTTTACAACCACTTGAGCCTGGGTTCACACTGATACAGTGCAGAATTCACACTGGTTTCTGTGCGAATTCCACACCGCATCACAATCGCATCCCATTCATGCGAACCGCTGTGGGTGTGTATGTTATGTTAACAACGCCCCGAAATCGGTCCGCAAAACTCGGTGAGATGTGCAAAATCGGATCACATGGGGAATCATTGACTGGGACCCGGTGATTGACAGCAGCGAATCATGGCGCAGGTAGGGCGCGTGCGCACCCCCTACCCAGAAATACAAAATCACGTGTATATACGTGATTTTTCACACCCCTGTAGCAGTATATCTGCTATAGTGCAGTTGGGAAGTGATTAAGGATGAACTCTGGGATGGTGTTAAAATCTGCACAACAGCCATGTGTAGATGGTTAAGTAAAACTGTTAATGTGATTTTATAAAAAAGTGTGCACTTTATATATGTATCATTACCCCTTAGGATTCATCGAAAATTTGGGTCCTCCTACAGTCCTGCACAGCCAGGCATTGCACATCTATACCAAGATTTGCACCAGGAGACAGAAAACCAGTCCTTGAGCTTTATTTTGAAGTTTTATTAAGGATGTAGAACTTGGATGAGGTAAGGGGTATATGGGATGCCCAAGGGAGGACAAACATCCTGAACTAAATTACAAGTCTTTATGCACACAAAAATCCTCTTCTGGAGAGCTAGACAGCATCTCCCAATGTACCTCTACAACCCCAGATACTCCTCAATTCGGCTGTATGGAAGAATCCCTGGACAGGGGATCCAGTAGTAACTACTAGAGGGCAATAGACCCTGCTGCAGCGTGAGTTATGTTTCCCACCAAAATGCTCTCTCCCCAATCTGGCCCAGGGGGTGTAGGTGTACTCACTGAATCCTTCTCCTGTGCTGCTGTTGGGTAGGTGGCTGCTACCAAGCCTATCAGCTAGGCCACTCCTTCTCTGCCGCTTCTCTTCTTTTGGCTAAGATCAAGTGTAGTATCTGTTCTTATCAGTGTCCAGTGGGGGTGCTCCCGGCCATTCTAGCTTTGCGGGGATGGCTGTTGTATAGTACCCTCACTGGTATGATGGGGGTCCGGAAGGCTAGTACCGGAGGGACAGAAACCAGGGAGCGCCATGATTCGTTCTGGGGCCTTGGGAGTAATTCCTCTGGGAAGACTGGAAAGACCCAGTACCTCCTGATTTGGACGGATCTACCTTGGTCTGGCCAGGGGCTGGGGACGCAAAAAGTCCGCAAACTCAGTGCCCCCTGGGGAAGACGCTCTCAGGGGTGTCACTAGTAACACTTGGGTGTGGGACCCCACGGTGTGAAGATGACACATGGCCACTGTTTTTCACCTCTTTTTGCACAGCGCCCTAAGGACCAGGTCTTTTGGTTAAGTCCAGGGCAATTTTTGCTACGGGCCTCAGGGCCTGGTCTGTGCACAATTTGGCACGGTACCACTTTTTTATTTTCTATTTATTTAATTTATTTCACTCCCACGTTTGTCACTTTTTGCTTTACTTATGTGTGTGTTTTTCACGGATGGAGGGTGTGGGTCCTCGGGCCTACCCTGAAGTCTAGGGGGAGGATGTGTGGCCTTTTGGTTCCTTCCTCCCCTGATCCCTAGGGGGCTTTCTCTTTGGGAGAGCCCCCTGGCCTAGTACTGGATGTCCGGCTTCGGCTGGACATAAGGAACGGTGGTCCACCAGGCCTTTTGGCTAGGAGGACCAAATGGGAACCTTGTCCCTGTCAGGAGCTTCGTGCCCCGGGGGATCAGGGTAACGGTTCAACCCCTCCGGGGGTAGGACAAACACACCCCTAAGTGCACTTTTTCGTGTGGTGTTTGCACTTGCACATTTTTTGTGATCACTTACGGGTTTTTCGTTGTAGTTTGCACGTTTGCGGACTTAAAAACTCCTTCTCTGCCGCTAGGAGGTCCTCTCTGGGGGGACCAGTGAAGTCCACAGGTTTCTACCTTTCAAGGTTCCTCCGCCTGGAAGTGAGCCCCTTCCAACCTGGGCTCCCTCCCAGGCTCCTGCATCTCAATCTCAATTCATCTTCCACCAGCACCCTCCTGCTACTGAGCAGGCTCTCTTACTTTTAGGGTTGTCCTGGCCCCTTTCCAAACTCCTGTTGGGGATTGGCCAGGTTCCCTCAAGAGTACAGGCCAACCACTCCTCAGATCCACCCATTGCCATTAGGCCTTCCTCCAAAGCTCTAGAACAGGGGGAAATTCCAGAGGGGCTGGCCTGCAGAGCCTCTCAGCCCTGACCACAATTTGACACCTGGGCTGCTGCTCAGCCCCTATCTAACCACTGAAATCTAGGTCCCCCTAGCTACCTAGGAGGGCGCTACATATATAAATCTCACATTTTAAAAATCTGTTACATCATTTCTTACACTGCTTCTTCTTCAATCTCAATGAGTAGGTATCTCAGCAATGGCAATGTCACTTCCTGTTAGTGTTTGTCAATGTTCTGAGACTACAAATCCCATCATGACCTAGGATTTAGAGGTTTATGAGGATAGGACCTTGGGTGTGTGTGTGAACGGAGGATCAGTAGTGTTGTACTCATAGGACTGACACCGCTCACCTACAGTGCCTTGAAAAAGTATTCATACCCCTTGCCATTTTCCACATTTTGTCATGTTACAACCAAAAACGTAAATGTATTTTATTGCGATTTTATGTGATAGACCAACACAAAGTGGCACATAATTGTGAAGTGGAAGGAAAATGAGAAATGGTTTTAAAAATTGTTTTACAAATAAATATCTGAAAAGTGTGGCGTGCATTTGTATTCAGCCCCCCTGAGGCAATACTTTGTAGAACCATCTTTCCCTGCAATTACAGCTGCAAGTCTTTTTGGGTATGTCTCTACCAGCTTTGCACATCTAAAGAGTAAAGGTTTTGCCCATTCATCTTTGTAAAATAGTTCAAGCTCTATCAGATTGGATGGAGAGCATCTGGACAGCAATTCTTGCAATTCTTAAATTCAAGTCTTGCCAAAGATTCTCAATTGGATTTAGGTCTGGACTTTGACTGGGCCATTCTAACACATGAATATGCTTCAATCTAAACCATTCCATTGTAGCTCTGGAAGGTGAACCTCCACTCCAGTCTCAAGTCTTTGGCAGACTCTAACAGGTTTTCTTCTAAGATTGCCCTGTATTTGGCTCCATCCATCTTCCCATCAACTCTGACCAGCTTCCCTGTCTCTGTTGAAGAAAAGCATCCCCACAACATGATTCTGCCACCACGTTTCACGGTGAGGATGGTGTGTTCAGGGTGATGTGCAGTATTAGTTTTCCACCATACATAGCATTGTTTTCAGGCAAAAATGTTCAATTTTGGTCTCATCTGACCAGAGCACCTTCTTCCACATGTTTGCTGTGTCCCCCACATGGCTTCTCACAAACTGCAAACAGGACTTCTTATGGCTTTCTTTCAACAATGGCTTTCTTCTTGCCACTCTTCCGTAAAGGTCAGATTTGTGGAGTGCATGACTACTAGTTGTCCTGTGGACAGATTCTCCCACCTGAGCTGTGGATCTCTGCAGCTCCTCCAGAGTTACCATGAGCCTCTTTGCTGCTTCTCTGATTAATGCTCTCCTTGCCCGGCCTGTCAGTTTAGGTGGACGGCCATGTCTTAGTAGATTTGCAGTTGTGTCATACTCTTTCCATTTTCGGATGATAGATTGAACAGTTCTCTGTGAGATGGTCAAAGCTTGGGAATCTTTTTTTATAGCGTAACCCTGCTTTAAAACTTCTCCACTTTATCCCTGACCTGTCTGGTGTGTTCCTTGGCCTTCATGATGCTGTTTTATTCACTAATGTTCTCTAACCTGTGACCAGGATTATTTACAGAACAGCTATATTTATACTGAGATTAAATTACACACAGGTGGACTCTATTTTCTAATTAGGTGACTTCTGAAGGCAATTGGTTCCACTAGATTTTAGTTGGGGTATCAGACTAAAGGGGGCTGAATACAAATGCACGCCACACTTTTCAGATATTTGTAAAAAATTTTGAAAACCATTTATCATTTTCCTTCCACTTCACAATTATGTGTCACTTTGTGTTGGTCAATCGCATAAAATCCCAATAAAAATACATTTACGTTTTTGGTTGTAACATGACAAATGTGGAAAATTTCAAGGGGTACGAATACTTTTTCAAGGCACTGTACATTGCTCTGCCCTCCTCTACTTTCCCTTGTTTTGTGGCTACACTGTACATTATAACCCCTCCAGTATAGCATGTGATGAGATTAATTTGCACAACCTGCAGGCATAGATGGAGACTCCTGGTTCATCAGTGAAAGTGTGAGGTCATCATAGGCAGGAAAGGCTAGGAGTCTCCCTTCCCAACAATTTAAAGGTATAAGTTCCCCTTTTCAACAAAAATAAAAAATGCACATTTTTATGCATGTAAACAAATATGCATTTATTATTTTTGGTTGCAGGAGCCTGTAAAGCATTGCACCAGCGATCAGCAGGTCTCCAGCAGACCTGTCAGTATATCTGCTTGCCTGTATAGGATGTACAGGCAAGCAGATATACAAATAGGAAGATTCAATGAACTACTACCGTGGTAGTTCTTTGAGAACTACAAGCCGACAGCTGCTAAGGTAGGGTTGCCACCTCATCCCTTTAAAACCGAACACATATTAATTACACAGGTTCTGAGGCTAATTTAATGCAGATAAGGCACTAGGTGAGTTTAATTACCACCTTAATCAGCCACAGAACCTGTGTAATTTAATATGTGTTTGGTTTTAAAGGGATGAGATGGCAACCCTGCGCTAAGGCTGTTGGAACTTATAGTTCATTCATTCACAGAACACTGTGAATTAACCAATTCAATACCGGGCAATTTTACACCTTCCTGCCCAGGCCAGTTTTCAGCGCTCTCACACTTTGAATGACAATTGCGCGGTCATACAACATTGTACCCAAACTAAAATTTTATCATTTTCTTCACACAGCTAGAGCTTTCTTTTGGTGGTATTTAATCACCACTGGGGTTTTTATTTTTTGCTAAATTAACAAAAAAAGACCAAACATTTTGAAAAAAACAGCATTGGGAACATGGTATATGTTCCACCCTAAAAACAGGTGAATCATGCAACATGTTCCCAAAGGTGAACTTATCCTTTACGTATGCAGCACAGTGGACAGATCAGACTGGGTAGTCTGAGAATCCTAGGTCTGCCCACTGCAGCGGGTGGCAACATACATATATAGCCGGTTGCTTTACAAGGGACTACAGTAGGGAATGTGCAAGATCAGTGGCAGAAAGAGGGCATATCAGCCAAAGGATTTGAGGGGGATAGAGGGCTATAAATAGATCATAACATTTTTTCCTGGAGTTCAGTTTTAAAGCTGGCCATATACTATGGTAATTTCACCCAGTTCTTAATGAACCATCAGAAATGTTCTCCATGGATGGCCCTGTCACCACCCTCCAGCCCAACATTTTTTCAGCCAAACAGCAGCAGCAACCAATCAGATGCAGACACTGTTTGGGTTTTCAGGCTGCAATAGGTGCAGCTGTAGATTCCACCTATGCTGTATAATGTGGATGGAAGATTCAGGCTGAAGGAAAGAGAAAACAAATCTAAGAGTTTATGGCTTTGAATGCCAGCAGGACAGGATTACCCAGCAGGGTGCGTATAACACCAGCTTTATACATCACTATTTAGTGCATTGCTGCCTCTGACTTTGCTTATCTCTTCTGTTTTAGTAGCGATCAACAGCATATCCAATAAATATGATAATAATTTGAAGGTTGCACTGTCCAGAGGTCGGCCTCCTAAAGACACAGAATATACAGTCAGGTCCATAAATATTGGGACATCGACACAATTCTAACATTTTTGGCTCTATACACCACCACAATGGATTTGAAATGAAACAAACAAGATGTTCTTTAACTGAAGACTGTCAGCTTTAATTTGAGGGTATTTACATCCAAATCAGGTGAACGGTGTAGGAATTACAACAGTTTGCATATGTGCCTCCTACTTGTTAAGGGACCAAAAGTAATGGGACAGAATAATAATCATAAATCAAACTTTCACTTTTTAATACTTGGTTGCAAATCCTTTGCAGTCAATTACAGCCTGAAGTCTGGAACGCATAGACATCACCAGACGCTGGGTTTCATCCCTGGTGATGGTCTGCCAGGCCTCTACTGCAATTGTCTTCAGGTCCTGCTTGTTCTTGGGGCATTTTCCCTTCAGCTTTGTCTTCAGCAAGTGAAATGCATGCTCAATCGGATTCAGGTCAGGTGATTGACTTGGCCATTGCATAACATTCCACTTCTTTCCCTTAAAAAACTCTTTGGTTGCTTTTGCAGTATGCTTTGGGTCATTGTCCATCTGCACTGTGAAGCGGCATCCAATGAGTTCTGAAGCATTGGGCTGAATATGAGCAGATAATATTGCCCGAAACACTTCAGAATTCATCCTGCTGCTTTTGTCAGCAGTCACATCATCAATAAATACAAGAGAACCAGTTCCATTGGCAGCCATACATGCCCACGCCATGACACTACCACCACCATGCTTCACTGATGAGGTGGTATGCTTAGGATCATGAGCAGTTCCTTTCCTTCTCCATACTCTTCTCTTCCCATCACTCTGGTACAAGTTGATCTTGGTCTCATCTGTCCATAGGATGTTGTTCCAGAACTGTGAAGGCTTTTTTAGATGTCGTTTGGCAAACTCTAATCTGGCCTTCCTGTTTTTGAGGCTCACCAATGGTTTACATCTTGTGGTGAACCCTCTGTATTCACTCTGGTGAAGTCTTCTCTTGATTGTTGACTTTGACACACATACACCTACCTCCTGGAGAGTGTTCTTGATCTGGCCAACTGTTGTGAAGGGTGTTTTCTTCACCAGGGAAAGAATTCTTCGGTCATCCACCACATTTGTTTTCCGTGGTCTTCCGGGTCTTTTGGTGTTGCTGAGCTCAGCGGTGCGTTCCTTCTTTTTAAGAATGTTCCAAACCGTTGTTTTGGCCACGCCTAATGTTTTTGCTATCTCTCTGATGGGTTTGTTTTGTTTTTTCAGCCTAATGATGGCTTGCTTCACTGATAGTGACAGTTCTTTGGATCTCATCTTGAGAGTTGACAGCAACAGATTCCAAATGCAAATAGCACACTTGAAATGAACTCTGGACCTTTTATCTGCTCATTGTAATTGAGATAATGAGGGAATAACACACACCTGGCCATGGAACAGCTGAGAAGCCGATTGTCCCATTACTTTTGGTCCCTTAAAAAGTGGGAGGCACATATGCAAACTGTTGTAATTCCTACACCGTTCACCTGATTTGGATGTAAATACCCTCAAATTAAAGCTGACAGTCTACAGTTAAAACACATTTTGTTCGTTTCATTTCAAATCCATTGTGGTGGTGTATAGAGACAAAAATGTTAGAATTGCGTCGATGTCCCAATATTTATGGACCTAACTGTATGTCTTTGTTCATGTCATGCCATATTTTTTCCTCTGTGCAGCCACCTTCAATAAAAATCACTGCTCCCTCTGCTACCTGACACTGGAGGTAATGTATTGTTAATCAGATTTAACCGTTCATTCCACCTCAGGCAAATATCTAGATTTACCCTGGCAGATAATCGATGTGACAGTATGAGAGCTACACCTATCCTCACCTGCCAAGATGCAGCCTATCACTGATCAGACTGCAGCACTCACCACCAGCCACACCTGAATTCCCATTCAGCTTCTTGCTTCTAACATTTCACATTGGTTTTTATTTGCCTGCCCTGTAATTAATATACTGATCATCTACACATCATAGCTGTGCCCTTTAAATTCTTACATTCTATGCAATGTTAAATCTTTAGGGTCCATTCACACCTCAACGTCTGCGTCAAGTGAAGGTAAATGCACATGCTTCGATGTGCACGGGCATGCTGCTTTGTGTTTTAACATGCACAGTGTTACACTTTATTACTTTAACTTCAGGAAGAATAATTTTTTGGTGGAAACTTCATGAGACTGTTTTGATTCTTGCATTTAGGCTAGGTTCACATATGTGCGGGTGGTGCCGCTGGGGATCTGCACAAAAATCCATGCAGCCGCACCACCCGCACAGAAGAATGCGGACCCGTGGGCGGGTGCCATTAATTCTAATGGCACGTCGCCCGCACTGGAAATTGCAACCGTACTGCAAACCGAAGTTCCCGTACGGGCTGAGTTTTCAGAAGTGCAGAGACTTCTTTTCTGTGTGTCCCGGGGCACTGCAGTCCATTCAAATGACTGTGCTCTCATGCCCACGCAAAACCTGGACCGCAGGAATGCACATATGTGAACCAGGGATTAGGTGTGGTTCAGTGTGCGTAGACGTGTTGCATTGTGCTGCAAAAAGTAGGGCCTGTTCTACTTTTTCCAAAACAGGGCAGAGCATATTTGCATGAGCCACTAGCCTCATACTAGTGTATTGAAATACACTGCTTTTACCAAGTATATGTGCTGGCATGAGTTGATCAATGTATGCCAGCACATGTGGCTTGAGCTGACCCTCAATAATGTAAAACAATAGGCACTACGTTACAGGTAAAGTGGTAAAGAAGGCCATTGCTTTTGCTTCTGATGTACGCTACACCCCCAATATTCTATATCCTTTACAATAAAAAAACTATTGTATGAGGATTTAATTCTTCATCTCAGATCAGATTTATGCACACCTCTTTATACAAGTTGTTTAAAAGTATAGATGAGCAACCAATTTGGACCCAGTTTTGCTTGATCAGAGATTTTGCAAATGGACAAAGTAAATGGGTGCTCGGTCGAGTTGAATCTCTGACAGCAGTGTTATGTGGAACATTTAGCAGCACTATTACTACCGCTGTTTAGTCCTCATGCACACTAGACATTTTTACAGCTGCTGTTTTTGGCTTCTGGTGTATTTTTCTACAGTCAGTAAACTCCCCAGCATTTTATCCTATGTGTCCATGCACACATAGGCTTTAATCAGAATTTTGTAGCGGGAGCGTTTTCTGGCTGGAAAAAAACCCCAGAACTAGTAGGTTTCAAGAGGAGTTCTTTAGCTGTAAAAACGCTCTAACGCTGATAAAAGCTGAAAAACACAGCTATCCGGCGTTTATGACCGGTTTTGAGTCTGAAGATTTTGTGAGAGTATAACTGCTAAAAAATGCTGAAAAATACTAAAAAAAATAAATAAAAAAAAAATGCTGAAAAAAGCTAATGCAGAAAAGCTAAAAAACGCAAAAAAAATAATTTTTATCACAGCATTCTACAGCTAACGCTACTGGGGATTTTATAATGTCCAGTGTGCATGAGGTCTTAGTGACAGCTTTCCCCCTGGCTGGTTGTTAGGAAGCAGGTAGATGCTGGCATTCTAACAGGCTGAGTGCTTTTCAGCTGTCAGCCTGGAAGGGAAAAAAAAAAAATACATAACAGCTGGGCGCTGTCATTTACAAACAATTTAAAAAGTTAAAACCCACAAGTTTTAACAGTTTTGCTGTAGCAGGGTATATATTATCTTGTAGAGATCCCACTTCACAAGAAAATTCAGGGCAACCCTCCCAGGCAAGATATTTAAAAGGAGTTTAGCATTTTTATGTTGCCCTTTAAGCATTATTAAAACCGCTCCCCATTTGTACGATTTCAATAAATGCAACTATTTAAAAAAAAAAAAAACAGCTCCCCACGAAACAGAATTTTTAAAACATTTATTTACCATTGGAGTGTGTTCTCTAGGAAAGTATCCAGGTCCCCAAAGCCATTTGTTTGACAACCCCTTGCCCTTAACTATTAGCCTAGAAAATAGTCATTACTGTTTTTAACATCCTACCCCCATTGAGTTCACCTTTTGGACAAAAATAATGAATGTGCATTTTTTTGCAGGTAAAAAAAAAAAAGTGCATTCATTATTTTTGTCCAAAGGAGCCTATAAAGCATTGCACCAGCGATCAGTAGATCACTGATGCCATGCAGGTCTCCTGCAGACCTGTCAGAATATCTGCTAGCCGTATGGGATTTTCGGTCAAGCAGATATTCTAACAGGAAGCTGCAATGAACTACCACGACGCTCCACAGCGTCGTGGTAGTTCATTGAAAACTACAAGCCCACAGCCGCTAAGGGTGCCTGGACTTGTAGGCACTTATTCACAGAACACTGAATGAGTGATGGGGCCATGTGGGTGGAGCGCTGTTTTCAAATCTGTCAGATAGTACAGAGAAACTTCTCCCTCTATTATCTGTCAGAGAGAGGGGGGGTGGGCGTGGCTTCGGCTATGAGAACATGTTACATGTTCCACCCTAAAAACAGGTGGAACATGTAACCTGTCCCAAAGGTAAACTTATCCTTTAAATAGGGTTCAGATTTAGCACCTGAACATCACCAATTTTTCACCAGTAATTAACCTGCCTCGAACTGAGCCCAGGCACATAGGCTATGGTATTGTTTATAGCAGGGGTCTCCAAACTTTTTAACTACTTGCCCTCCACAGAGGACTTAACCCCCTTCCTGACCAGGCCATTTTTTGCATTACGGCGCTGCGCTACTTTAACTGACAATTGCGCGGCCATGCAACGCTGCACCCAAATGAAATTCACATCCTTTTTTCCCTACGAATTGAGCTTTCTTTCGGTGGTATTTGATTGCCTGTGCAGTTTTTATTTTTTTTGCGCTATAAGCAAAAAAAGACCGAAAATTTTGAGAAAAAAAATATTTTGGACTTTTTGCTATTAAACATTTCCAGTAAAAAACTGAAAAAAATCAAATTTCGTCATAAATTTAGGCCAAAATGTATTCTGCGACATGTCTGCTAAAAAAAAAATCCTGATACATGTAAATTAATTGGATTACGTGAAAGTTATAGTGTTTACAAATGGTGGTATAGATAATGGGATTTTTTTGACACTGGGGGGAACTAACTTGGTGTCACTGACACCCCAGTGACCCCAATACAGTGCTCAGTGCTAGAAAAAAAAAAGCACCGACACTGTACTAATAGCACTGGGCAGGAAGGGGTTAATGTGAGGGGTGATTAAAGGGTTAACTGTGTGCTGGGAGTGTTTTACTAGGGGGCGGGGGGTATGTTCTTCACTGTAAGCACACCAATCGGGATGGCTGTACTGTGCATAGCCACCCGGAGCAGCGTGGTTGAGCTGAAAGGGAGGAAGGTTGTTTGTAAACAAAACAATCTTCCTCCCTATCGGAGATGATAGGTAATAACTGGGCGCTGGTGGGTAATTACCGGCCGGGACCCGGTGATTGACATCTGCAGCTGCGAATGGTGGCGCGGCTAGGCCTCCTACGCCCCCTATATATATATATATATATATATATATATATATATACATACATACACACACGTGATTCTGCTCACCGGGGCCGCCCTGTAGTAGTATATGTGTTATAGGGCGGTCCTTAAGAGGTTAAAGAAAGGGACAATTTACTCTCCTTCAGACATTAGAGGGGCTGTACTGTGCCCAGTGGGAGTAAACAATACCTGTTCTTTGGTATTAGGGGGAGAAATAGTTGGTGTTGTTGGGAGGAACAGTGCTCCATTTTTGTTGTCAGTAGAAAAAATGATGCCCCATCATAGGTGTCAGTTGAAGGAATAGTGCCCCATTGTTGATGTCAGTGGTAGGAATTATGCCCCATTGTTCATGTCAATGGCAGGAATAATGCTTCAAGGGCCAGATAAAGGCAAGCAAAGGGCCACATTTTGGAGACCTCTGGTTTACAGCAACAGATCAAGCCATAAAACTAAACTCTGTGCAATTATATAAAACACACAAAGTAATGCAATTCTGAATTCACTGATACATCATCATCTTAGTGTATTTTTCTAAATACAAGCAATACTTGAATCTGATCTGGTATCAACCTTTTGTAAAACCCAGCACAACAGAGCTCAAAGAAGGGAAGGGAATAGCAGCACAGGGAAAGAGTAGTGACATGACCGCATCAGTCTGCTGCTTCTCCTTTTACACTCCAGTCACAAGCTGGAGGGAGGGAGGACAACACCTGCAAGTAAAAGTAATACTGCAGCAGAGAAAAATGAGGTCTCCTGTCCCATCAGGGAGGTCTTTGAGGCAGAGCTGTGTAAATCTCAGGACTGGATGGAGAGAAATACAAATCCTGCGGCAGGTAAAACCGATCCCTTATACAGTATGTATTTCACACCACACTCCATTTGTCCTTTCCTCCATTTTTTTTTCTTTTTTTTTTATAAATGAAGTTTATTGTATTTCAAACTTCTCAGCACAGTTATCATATCAGAGTTCCACCTTTTGTCTATCCCTGATATGCTTTATAAGTGAATATGACTCATGTGGCTATACAGATATCAAGCTGTAGTGCATATTTTCCCAGGCAATGAAGAACAATGTAGTGTGTATTTATTCTTCAGGCACTGAGAACAATTAAGGTCTATGGACAGGGCAGGGCCGTCTAATGCGGGACAAAAGGGGCAGCTGGCCCAGACCCATTCATTGTCCGCACTGCCCGCAAATAGTTGGTAAGTGGAGTTAGCTACCAATCAGGAGATGAGGGCAGAATTGAATGTTGGGGGTGCTAGTGATTGGTTGGGTTTTATGTCTGCAGTCTGTCTGTGTGGTGTTTGGCCAGCTCAATAAGGTAAACCTTGTCCGGGAAAAGTGCCTGTCAGGAACAGTCAGACCGACCCCTCTCCCTCACCATGTCCTACAAGCTGCAGACCATCAGCTCGCTGAAGAACTTCTTAGCTGGAGGGTTTGTCGGGGTGTGTCTGGTGCTCGTCTGACATCCTCTGGACACCAGGAAGATGAGACCACTGGGGATGGGGGGTGTCAATGCAGGGGTTCTGTGTAATGATGGGGGTACTATGGAGGGGTTTTGATGGTACATATATTTTTTGATAGATTAGGTTTTCAATAAAGATTAAATAAGCAAGTTTATTTTTAATTGTTGTTGGGAGGCTAGGACCCTTCAATTCCTGACTTTCAGTGATTTCCACATCCAATAAAGTAGTGAGCATATAGCTTAAAAAACAGTATGAGTATTCAGTGAGAAGCTGGAAGCTTTAAGCTATGCGCTCCACCATACTTCATGAAGGAGCCCAAGAAAAATATGTGCCCATGGTCCAATCAATATTAAAGATAACCCTGGGGCAGGGAATGTGTTCTAGGCATATCTTGCATACCTCCTAACAGTCCTGGATTCTGCAGCACTGTCCCAGATTTTCATACAATTCCCACAACAACCCCACTGTCCACATCACTATTCTGCACAGCCGGTATGGGGCAGAAAAGAAATTATAGTGGAGGTCAAATAAACAGCAGCTGGTCCACAATTTACAAAGTGTACTTCAGCCAGTCAGGAGGTTCTGGCGCTGCCATGTGACAGCATCACCCCTTTTGTGACTGGCTGCAGTTCCAGAACCACTAAATGGTTACAAGTTAGAATGATGAAGTACACTTACTAAACTATCCCCCCATACTTACCTGAGCTTGATCTCAATCCATTGATACGCATGAGAGCAGTGGCTCTCTTGGCTTTCTCTCCTAATTGGCTCCTGCTGTTGTCAATCACAACCAGCGAGGAGTGGTTGGATGTGGGGCAAGCCATGCTGTGTGTTACAGTGGTAGTAAACCGCAGCTATAAAACTTTTATATATATATATATATATATATATATATATATATATATATATATCCTCCAAGGTAATGTCATAATATGCTAGTACGCATCACATACTAGCACACTATGAAGGACTTACCTTAAAACAAAACCCTCCAGCAGTGCACTGTCACCACTGCAGAGGCTTCCATCTTCACCCGGTCTTCCTTCTGAGTTCACGAGCTCAGGCCATCTGACTGGCCAGCCTGCAATGACATCACTCCTGCGCATGTGCACGGGAGTCCTGGGCCATGGTACGGGTATGCTGTTCCTTCAGAGCACATGTGCCGGCTCTCAAAAAGAGTGAATATCTCATGCAAGTTTAGGAGATATTCATTTTACCTAGAGGTAAGCTGTATTATAAGCTTACCTGTAGGTAAAAAAAGTATTAAAAAAAGTTTATTACCACTATGGACATAGAGCGGGGCATTCGGTAGGGGGGAGGGTAGAAGCCAGGAGCACTGGAACCCAAGAAGAGGAGGATTGGGGCTGGTCTGTGCAAAACCACTGCACAGAGCAGGTAAGTATAACAGGTTTTTTATTTAGAAAAAAAAAAGTCATAGGTTTACAATCACTTTAAGGAATACAGACTGTACAGTGTATATGCTATAGAGGTTTAGACTATTTAACCATGCTCATTTAAGCCACGCCTAATATTTAGCACAATTTAGCCATACCTACTTTCACCATGACATGCTCCATGCACCACACATATTCTCTGTCTCAGGGTGTCCCTCATTCTTAAGTTACAAAGTTGGAAGGTATTCATTCTGTGTCAAGTATATTTTTCTTTTGTAAAAAGAACTAGTATAATGTACTATTGTATGTTTTCTGCTGTGTATGCAGAGCTACTTCATAGTGGATCCAACTACCAAATTAAGAAACAAAAAAAAAAAAAAA
Organism: Staurois parvus; assembly: GCF_062004578.1. NCBI lineage: Eukaryota > Metazoa > Chordata > Amphibia > Anura > Ranidae > Staurois > Staurois parvus. The sequence continues at coordinate 3,363,079 of NW_028318382.1, forward strand.
ATTTAATGGTTCCTATAAGGAGATTTCTGACTCCTCTAAGCATCCTTTGCATCCACCAAGACACGTCCAAAGAGGGACAAAAAAGGGGAAAAAAATAAATAGAAAAAAAAGTAAAATTGTAAATTGGAGTGTTGAGTTGGCCCCTCATTCCCTGCTGCCTTAGGCCAGCCAGAGACAGTTTGAATGTTGGCCATTTCAGCAGGAACCGGCTGAGAGTCAAACCATGTATGCTCATGCTGAATGTACCAAGTTGATTGATCGATCAACTTGGGTACAACCTGCCTACCGGATTAACTTGTGATTTTCACTAGCGGCTGCTTTAGCCCTAGCAATAATCACTGTCTTCTCCTGACAGGTACAGCTTCCCCTGCAAGTAGAAGACAATAGTTTGGCAGGAGGGATTCCCCTGTCAGCACTGTTTGTGCAACCCGTGGTTGCAGGAAAGAAATGGCCTGCCTTAGACTCATGAACAGTGTTTTCAGTAATGCGGTCCTGTATTTTAATGCCTTCCTGTTCTCCATGTTCACAGTTTCAGTTGTTTGTTGCATACATACCATAGGTGCCAAAGATGTAGCTAAACACAGCTTGCAGCTCCTTATTCTTGGTGAACTCGCTGACAACCTCTGTTACACTGCGAGAAGCATAGCGGAAGAATGGGGACAACAACTTCACCAGGCCAGTTCTGCACAAGAAGAGGGCAATCGGCAAAGGCAAGTACTTCAGGACACCCAAGTCACTAACACGATGAGCAACTTTCTGCAATGAAAAAATGCAATTAATATACCCTGTCTGTATTGGCACTTGCAAGTGCATGTAAAGTTCATACTCAGAAAACATCATATTCATTATATATATATATAATAATTACCCATATACAACTGTAATAGTATTCTGCGTTCAACGTATGTGTAAACCCTCACTGTGTAAAACAACCATTCAGTTTATGAATAGAAATGAAAGGCAAAACATCAATATTATCAATATTTTTTTTCTGCTGTTTCATAAGCAATACCATTTAGGCGCCGTATGCAGATGAAAACAGAGCTGGGAGAGGAGAACAGCAACCCACTGATCTTCCCAGTGAATAGCTGTGTGTGTGGGGGCAGAAACCTGTTCATTATAGGAGAGCACACTGAGTTTGCAACACATCTAAAGAACTGACCACGCTGTGCTCTCTTGCCTAGTGTGGTCAGTTTTTAATAGGATAGCAGGGAGACTGGCAGGAACACCAGGGATATCACACAAAGGAAGCAATACAAAGAGAACAGGATACCTTTTCATGGTAGAGTAGAAACGTGTCAGGAATATGAAATGTTGTGTTTACATACTCTTGAAGGCCAAATAAATCACAAAAAAGCAGATTTTTGCTCCTCACATTCACATCGAGGAATAGACTCTTTGGGTATTCAAGCTAAGGTGGTATTGGTGTTGTAATCCTATGTCAAATAAAAACTATATCATTTGCCATCATCACATTTTTAAAAATGAGCTGATATAATTTCATAAAACGTATAATTGGTGTAGCCTCTGACAAATTGCACTAACTAGTCAGAGTTCCCATCAATGTTGACTCTTATGCAGGCCATACATGGGTCGAATTCTGAACGATTTTTCGTCCGAAAATCGAAAACGTCGTTTGCTCAGTAATCCGATGGTGCCATCAATGATTTCGAAAATCGTCTGACCAAGTCATAAAGTTCACCCCATATAGCAGGCGAAACTTCTGTTCCTTCCAGGTCATGGCTCATGCGCCTTTTCTTTTTTGGAAAAACGACAGTACGATTTGACCATCATTGAGTCGAAAATCGGTCATTTTTCATGAATTTTCCAACATGCCCAATCACCAAAAAGGGGAGGAACCACGATAATCGGCTGGTGCCATTGACCCACTAACAGAGCGAAAATCGGCCGATTATTCTTAGGTCCGATTTTCGGACCAAAAATCGGTTGAATTTCGACCCATGTATGGCCGACATTAGTACAAAAAAGGTTTTAAATTTCCCACAGTGGTCAGGGCCAAGAAGGCCCAACAAGTACCTAGGCCTGGTCATGAAGGCAACCAGAGTCATTCCAGGGAAAGATGAGGCGTAAGAGTGAGCAAGATCTTATCCATAGTCCTACTGTTCCTATTTAATAATAATAGTATTACACATTTCCTGACATAAAATATGGGCATTAAACATTACTGACATCCAAGATTACCAGTATAATTCTTTTTTGTGATTCTTGAAATATACAGTGTGAACTTGGGCATATTATATACATTTGCGTTTACATTATGCGTTATTGCGTTTGTGTATACATTTATGGGACTATTCTTGGTACGACCAGTTTCCAAATGGCCAACAAACACATACTCTCAATCTTATACACACAGCCTCTTGTTCATGAACAGCAAACTGTGACTGTAGATTAGTCCATTTTCTCTGTCACGGAGCGGCACTTAGTATGTGGAATTTTACCACTGAAGTTTATTTAGAATGTATTGATAAAAGTGAATAGCAGGACGTCTCCCAACATCCCGTGGGAATTTCAGCACAAAGTCATCTAAAGAAGGTGTGGACCTTATTTATCAGCGATCTTTATTATGGTGTGTTTAATTGCTCTAAGATTCACATTTTTTTTCTCTGCTATTCCCTACAGAAAGTTTTGTGTAAGTATTTCAAGCAGTTTTCAATAAAAATACTCAGATAAATTAGTATTAATGCAAAAAGGAACACAGCAGGGCGCCAGGTCAGTGAGAGTAAAAACAGTAGAACTTTATTCAAAGAGCACTTACATTTAAAACTTCCACAGTCAGTGTCCTGAGTCAGTACAATATACAGAGACAGCCAGGGGCGGACTGACCATTCAAGCACTCGGGCCCCATTAAATGCCCCTGGTACCTTTTATAGGCTTTTTTGGGTGTGTTTTGAGTGTGGGCAAGGACGCAGGGGCCCCATGATCCCCAATTGCCTGGGGGCCCCATGAGTTGTCAGTCCGCTCCTGGAGACAGCTCTCTCCAGGGTGGTGGAGCCGACTTGATGAAGGAGGTGGAGCCAGTGGTGTATTTAGGTTTTGTGCTGCCCTAGGCAACACAACAATCGTCTACACACATGGACACCGATCAACACAAACCCCCATTCCCCCTCCCATGGAGAGAGAATGACATTGACCAACAACAACCCTGCACCCCACCTGGGAGAGCCTTCCAATACCCCCCTCGGCGATAGAAATACACTCATCTTCACAGCTCTTCACATCCCCGGGAGTGAGAGCCAGGCTCTACATACACCATCAAACAGGTCGCAGCCTCTCTTGGATCCCACCTGGTTCCCATGATGCACATGTCCCTTCTTTCATGCCTTCTTCTAGGGGGAGGTGCTGCCCTCCTGAAAAATGCTGCCCTAGGCAAGTGCCTTGTTTGCCTTGTGGCAAATACACCCCTGGGCGGAGCCTCAGAAACACGTTGTGGCCAGCTCACCTGTCTCTCACGGTACCTGTCAGTTAACCCGGCCATCTGGCGGGATCTCACAAGGAGATGCCGTGGACTTCCATCTCCAGTGGGTCACTTTTTATGCCCTGTAGTGATTGTCGGCTCCACCACCCTGGAGAGAGCGGTCTCTGCACATTGTACTGACTGAGAACGCTGACCGTGGAGGTTTTAAATGTAAGTGCTCTTTGAATAAAGTCCACTGTTTTTACTCACGCTGACCTGGTGCCCTGCTGTGTTCCTTTTGCATATTTACTGAGGGATTCCCCACATCCTTGGCGAGGTGCCGGTGATTGTGTGTGCCTTAGCACATTTCCTCAATCAACTACCACCTGGAAGGAGTGTTTAACTGACAAACGCTGATTCTTGCACATTTGCTAGTTTTGTTACATTGTATCCTGTGACATTTGTTACTTATTTGCCTTCTTATGTGGATCCTTTATTTGTTCAGCATTCACAATTATATTCCACAATCATTAGAGCGCCGGATATGCTTGTAATTTTTACAAGGTGTCATATAAATTAGTACTAATGCCCGATCTACACTAGTGTGGGCCGCATGGCCCGCGTTTGCACCGGCATAGCAGCCCATTCATTTGAATGGGCTGTTGTGCACACATTTCACGCAAGGAAAAAGGTGCATGCACCTTTTCTGAAACGCATCCGCATGGAAACCACATGGTCTTTTTTTTTGCATCGATTCCCGCACCCGCAACTAGCCTGCAGCAAGAGGGCTAGTGTGAACCTAGCCTAAAAGACAGGTCAAACTCAGATGAACATATTCCCATTGTGACAGTGCTAGGCTCTGCCATGATGTTAGAAAAGGTAAATGGCACACAGGGTTCTCTCAGATGCAGATTGAGGGGCTCTAGAATATGTGTTCAGAGTGGAGAAAATTGAGTTTTCAGTTTTCTCCAGGTTTTGTACTTTCTGCATTGGGTTCTGGAGTCCAGAGGCTTCAAAGAGTTTTGGGAGGGAAGAAACCTCTAAACCTATGTCCAGGTCTTGCCAGAGACAAGGAGGCCGTGTGTGCACAATGATTATAATCAAGGACCTAGCAGTGATTCAGGGCTCCACACAGCAAACAGGAGGTCAACTGCACAGTGGTCAGGGCGTATGCCAGAGCATCAGGGGCTGTGAGACAGGTACAGAGTGTTGCATGTGAGCTCAGCAGTGCTGAAAGACTGTTTGAGGGGCCAGACAAAGGCCTAAGCTTTAGACTTGAGCAGCGGTACTGCAAGAAGGCTTAATAATTTGCTTTTGTATATTAAATTGTTGTTGAAAACCCCTGCAAGGGTAACACTAAAGTAACTTTTGAACTCATACTCTTCCTTTTTTTAAAAGTGGGCCATCAAGCCCTGAAACATTGTTTCCTAGCTGGATGAACTGACTGGAAAACACTACAAAACCCTGCAATATCACACCATCTACAATCTATATCAGCATGATGCCCAGTGTGAATAGAATGTTAATTTACACCTCATTTAATAGCTAAGGGTATGATGCTCTGCATACTTCTAGCTGTTGGATCTCCTCTGTCACTTACAACCTTCCATGACTAGGCAATAATAGAAATGCTGAGTCATGTAAATAACCAATGTGTGTATATGCGGTCACAGTCAATTACCAAGGACACTGGATCTCAGGACACATACCTTAACGAGCTTCATAAAATTTTCAATGGCCTTTTCCTCTCCCGGAAAAGCCTTTTTCAGCTCATCAATATAGGTCTGCATGCCAGCGTACATATTATATCGACGGCCATTTGTTACATCCCCAATTAGTACCACATCAAATGGGTCGTCCATTGGTGACCACTGCAACTGACCATCTGTCAGCTGATCCACCAATATCCGAAATGGTGACCGTTCATTGAGCTGACCAATGTAGTGTATTCCTGAGGGATAGAAAGCAATGTCAGACACATGTCAGACTTTCACCTAGAACAATAAAAGATATAAAAAGTGCCCATTCACTACATGGTCACCAAAAAAACAGCTGAGATTTCTGGCTTTTGACTTAAACATGCCATTTGTGGCAGATCTCTCTTGTTTGAGCAGCAGAGATTTCTAAGGACTCTTAAAAAGTTTAAAGATAGCATCATTATTATCCCTTGGCATATACGTGTTAACACAATTCTCATATGAAAATGAGATCACGATTGCCTGATTTAGCCATTTACAGCAGAACTGGGCAATAGTCCTTATTTTGAGTCTCTTACAGATCCCAGCAGCCACTGTTTGAAAAGAACTATCAATAGGCACGTCAACCAATTACATTTTCACCATTCCCCTCCTCAACAGTTTCCTCTATCTTCCGTATCAAATGAAATAAATTTGCCTGTACAGTCAAGATAAGCATGCAGATTTATGGCTCCATGTGACCGCTAAACCCAACAACCCCATCCTCACACTCACCCACATCAAACTCATAGCCTTTCTCATTGAAAGTATGGCAGCAGCCTCCTAGTTTTCCAAGCTGTTCAAGGACCAGCACCCGTTTTCCAGCCCTGGCAAGTAGTGCAGCCACTCCTTGTCCTCCAATTCCACTTCCGATAACAATGGCATCCAGTTTCTCTGGTACTTTTTCAGTAGAGAAAACTGCATAAAAGAAAACACAAAAAAATGTAATGAAATAAAAAAAAATTAGGGCGAGGGAAGGACAGAAAAATCTGTGGACGTCTTCAGTTATTTGTTTACCAAGGCATTCATACTGTATTTACCCACTTGGCCTCCGGAAGGTTTTACCTCCTTCATGACCAGGGCTTTTTTGCTATTCAACACTATGTTTAATTTAGCTGACAATTGTTCAGTCATGCAACATCGTACCCAAGTATATTTTTATAATTTTTTTTTCACACAAATAGAGCTTTCTTTTGGTTGTATTTGATCACTACTGTTTTTATTTGTTATTATATAAAAGGAAAATTTTGGAAAAATTATAGTTTATACTTTTGATTATAAAATACTGTATATCCAAAAAATAAAAAAAAAAACCCAAAAAACCAAAACAAAAAAACAAACATTTCTTCATAAATTTAGGCCAAAATATATTCTGGTACATGTCTAGTAAAGGCTACAGAGCTTGGCTTTGGATACTTGGTCCCCTTGCCATGTCTTCAACCAAATCGCTCTTCTTGCCGTATTTAACAGGGCGGTAGATCTAGCTGTCAATTTGATAGTTTCCACTGAAGCGTCCACCATGAAGGCTACTGCTTTAGATAGCACCAGGAGAGATTTAAGAATCTGCTCCACCAATGTACCCTTCACCAGGTGGGCTTTTAGTTGGGACAACCATACATCAAGTGTGCAGGCCATGCAAGTTGTAGCCAATCTTGGCCTGAAGTTCGCTGCACAGGCCTCCCATGCTCGCTTGAGGTATCCCTCCACCTTGCAGTTCATAGGGTCCTTCAGTGCTCCCCCATCATCAAAGGACAGGTCAGATTTCCTAGATACCTTGGCCAAGGATGCGTCCAGCCGAGGGCATTTTTTCCATAAGTCAGAGTCCTCCTCCTTAAATGGGAATCTCCTTTTTCTATTGTTTGGAAGAAAGGCTCTCTTTTTTGGTTCCCGCCATTTCCTTAAAATGGTTTCCTTCAGTGTGGAATGTACTGGGAAATTGCAGACTTGCTTCTTCTGGAGCCCCACATAAAGTTGATTGTGGAGTGTGGGCACCTTTTCTTTTTCCTCAAACCCCAGTGTATCATGAATAGCCTTTAACACCTCCTCTGTCTCTTCTGTGAGGAATAAAAACTTCTGTGCTTTTTCTTCTCAGATTTCCCTTTCTTAGGATTCCTGTCTAGCTTGAGGAAACTGAGGGTCCATCACTGGTTTGCCCTTTTTAACTATTGTGGATCATGTGTTTCCTGTCTAGGTGGAAGGAGCTTATCTCTCGAGTAGCTGTCCTGGAAGATGATTAGGGAAAATCCTTATATTAAGTGTATATTAACTGGTTTGTGCGAACGTTATAGCATCTATAAACTATGGTGTATATACTGAAATTAATGCAGCTATAGGCGCTATTCTTGCAATGACAGTGTTCAACAACTTATATTGTGACTGTGATAGTGTTGTGGGTAATCTGGTGCTAACAGACACTGGCTGGGAGGGACACTAACTGATGTCGCTAGTCACAGTGATACAGTGATCAGTGCTTATACTGTACACTGTACTGACACTGGCTGGGAAGGGGTTAACATCAAGGGGTTACCTGTGTGCCTAACAAGTGTAATGTGTGTAATATGTGCTGCTTTTACTTACAGATCTGGCTGTTTTTTTTTCTCCCAGCTCTTCGGGGAGAAGAAACAGCCAGATCATTGTTCTGTTTACATAGTGTTCTATGTGTTTGTAAACACAGAACTCTGTGCTATGATTGGACACAGCCGATCAGCATGATTCAGCTGAAATCATTGGCTGATAAACTCATGCTGTATCCAATTTATAAACATCCAGAACTCCATGTAAACAGAACAGAGATCTGGCTGAACCCGGAAGCAGGTGGCAACGTACATGTAAATTGCCAAGCCTGCAGCTGCCTCCCACTTGTGGTAGATTTATTGTGAGTGGGCGGAGAACAGTTAATATGGGATTGGTTTAGGTGAGGGCTCCTTACATGGCTGAACATACAGGATGCTTGTGTGCACTTGGGAGGTGCCAATGTGGAATTTTGGTACGTTGAGTTGTTTCCTTTTTTTTGTGCAAATTTATTGTAAATTCACAAAGCGGTAGATTACGTTGCACTAGGGTGCATTAAAATAAACACCGCATGCAGTACTTTTTTCATTGCACACTACGGCACCTCGGTGGCATGAGCTGGCATGGTAAGGAACAAGGCTTTTTCCCAGCATATTGCAAAAAAAAAGGTAGCATATTAGTTACTAGTCCTTAGAGGAGGTGCCTGCATTAGTTTCTTTTGTTGAGTTTATTCCCCTTTATTTTCGCTTGGTCATCCTGCACATAACATACTTCTGGGTGGCTACATTCACCTTCCCCCTATCTATAGAAGGAGCTATGGAGGTCACTAGGAAAGATACAAATCCAAACCTGTCTGAGCTATTCTGCTGGAAAGCTATGATTGGACAGCCAATCATAGGTGGTGTAGGCATTCCCTACCCTGTAGCTGCATGTATGCAAGGGGCGTAATGATTGGCTGTCAGCTTTTAAGGCTTCCTGGCAGGATAGCTCAGAAAGGTTTGGAAACACCCTAAGCTCATTCGTAGTGGTCACCCAGGCTGGACTTCAAACAAGCATGTCTTTGTTCATTTCTGTTATATGTGGAGTGATGGGACTAGTAGTTTGCATAAGAACAAAAAATTGTTTGCGCTTCCAGATTTTCTCACAGGAGGCAAAAGGACAGTGCACTTCTGGCAAGATCAACATATACTTTCTGTATGTGTTAAAATGTTTTCAGGCTGAAAAATGAAAGCTAGGGGCTCATTCGCATGGATGCAGAAAGCTGAACACCATGAAAAATGAGTATCTCTGTGCCTGAAATTGACAGGTGTTCACATACAAATAAATGGCAGGCTGTATAATTGTAACTACCCATCCAATCTTTTGCATGTGTAGGGTCAGGTGAGTGGCCCTGAAAACTGTCCAGCAGTACACATTCATGCCTGTGCACAAGTGAACACTGGGATGTGCTGTTACCAGCCTGTCATTGTTACAGGTGGCAGTACACAAACAACTGTCACTTCCGGGTACAGGGATTTGCTCGTTTTTTCGAATCTGTGTGTTTTTGCGAATGAGTCTTAATGCAACCATGATACCCCAGAACTGATAAGTGACAATATATTACATTTTTGTTCTTGGGTTGGGTTGTGTGACCTTTATTTAAGGAGTGCCAGTGATTACCTCCATTTACTATACAGAATTCCAAAGTATGAAACAGAGAAAAGGAAATATCTGTGATATGTACCGTGAGACAATCATAAATGAGTTTTACGTACCTTAAGTTCTTAGTCTTAAAGCAGCATTAAACCCAAGACCAAAAATGTTATATATTGCAGCTCACCAATCATTAGATGTTGTGACTGCGTTAGTTTTCTTTTTTAGGGCCTGTTCACATCACAAACAAAAAAAAAACTACAAAAAAGTTTACACCACACTCTGTTCCAGTATGGTTCTGTGCAGAAAAAATGCAGCATGTTCTACTTTTTTTTCTGCACCGGAAACTGACTGCACTGGTGTGAACTAGGGCTATTGGAATACATGGAAAACACTGTGCAGTAATTTTTGATGCACTGGACTGCATTTAGTGTGAACTAGTCCTTAGGCTCTTTTCCCTGGTGATCTGGCCAGTAACACACCTCGTAAACACTAAACATATTGAAGCCAAACTGCAACGAAGGCTCAATTCACACTGCTGCGACTTGGGATCTGACTTGTGAGACCCCAAGTCGCATAATATGTGAAATCCCATGTTAGTTAATAAGAGCACTACTGAAGTTGCTCCGACTTTAGACAAGGTTCCTGTACTACTTCAAGGCGACTTCCATCTGACTTGCCCCTAGAATTTAATGGAAGTTGCCTCTAAGTTGGATCCTCATCTATATTGATGTAATTTGAATCTGACATTAAATTCTCATTGGCCATAGGCAAAGTCACATGGCATGAAAGCCGCTTCAAAATCACATCAAACTAGTACATCCAGTTGCCAGTAAATTTCCAGGAAGTCGCCTGGCAAAGTTGCACCGAAAGTCACGTGACTTTCAGGTTGCAGTACTGTAAACCAAGCCTCATACTTTTAGAACATTAGTTCACCTTTTGAAAGAAAAAAAAAAAGGTAAATTTTTTTATTTTGCATTTTTTTTTTATTTTTCAAAGAAGCTTGCAAAGCATTACACCTGTGATCAGCATGTCATGGGTGCAATGTCGAGCTCCTGGATAGCTGTCAGTCCGTACAGGTTGGCAGTTACAATTCATCTCACAGGAGGTGACAATGATCAATGAACTTCCAGAACGCTCAGCAGCGCCCTCGTAGTTCATTGAGATCTACAAGCCATCAGCTGCAATGGCTGACTGTACTTGTAATCTATTCATTCACAGAAAACTGTGAATGAATGACATGACCATGTGGGCAGAGCCACGTTTGGCCATGCTCTTTTGAAAAAGTGACAGCACGTGTGAGGAAAAGATCCCCTGCCCACTGTCGGCAGGACCTGGAGTAAGCAGCAGTAGCTGGAACATGTTCCACGTTCCACCCTACATGTAACATATTCAAAAAGGTGAACTTATCCTTTAAGCAGTTGCAGCAACAGCAGCATCAGTTTTTTTTCTTTTAGGATAAAGGTTTTACATAAATGCTGTTTATTGTAAGCACCCCTATCAGTTGTAAATGGTTTGTCTCAACACTCTAAGTGCTACATCTTCAAGACAGCTTGTTCTGTTGAAAAAACGACAGACTTACTGGCCAGATCACCAGGTGAAAATAAAGGAAAGAAAGCCTAAAAAAGAAAAAAAATTAACATCTAAGAATTGGTAATCTGAAATATAATAAATATTTGCTTTTGTGTTTAACCTACTGAACCTCGATAATTTATATATGTTTACTTTAAAAAAAATTGGAGAAGTGAAATATTTTGCCCCGATTGCAGAAAAAGTTGATAAAGGTGAACTTGATGAATGTTCACCGTTTTGTTATTCCGCTGTCCTTGGGTCCCTACTCGTCACATGATTGGGACAAGTGCCAGACTGTTCTGTACACACCAACCCCCACAGAAAAGCATCTACTGGAACAAATGTAACAATCTGGGTAATAATAACCTACATCACAGATCAGAACACAGGAAGAGTCATTCATTTGCAGTTGATGCCTTAATTACAGAAATCCCTGACAACAGCCAATGGGGGACTATCAGGGTTATAGCACTAAAACCGGTTTAATTGATGATTAAGGTTTACTTAACAATTCAGTACAAAGGTTAAAAGATTCATTCCGGTTAAACGATCACCCTGCCCTGTTGCTCTTACCATTCTTAATCACCTTTCTCTTGGCAGCTTTATCAAACACCACCGGTCCTGGGGGTCTCCTGGTGTCCCTAGCCAAAGGATTGGGTCCTCGGCCCCCCAGCCAGGACTTGAGGATGATGAGAATGACAGCGAGCCCGAGGATCACATAGAGCCACATGCCTGCTGAATGTCTCCTGTTTGAAGCCGAGATCTGTCTTTTGTATACACACAGAATGGGCAGGACTTCCTCCTGCTCTGACTCCTCCTGTGCCTGACAGCAACAGAGGACACAGGGCACTGGGTGTAGAGAACAGATTAACTGCTTGATTGCAAGTGCCAAATGATAAAATGGACTATCTCGGCACCCAAAGGACAACACAGTCCTAGAAAACAATAAAAATTTTTATTAGCACACGAAGACTTTTTTGATCAGACATGTATATTAATCTATTCTAAAATCACAAAGATTTAACAGCTCTTAGATTGTAAGCTCCAAGGAGCAGGGCCCTCCTAACCCCCGTATCGGTTCCCATTATATTGTAAAGCTCTGAGCAAACTGTTTTTTGTTTTATAAATCCTGAATAGTAATAATAATAATAACAGCATGGTCTCATAATTCATAGAGGTTATGGTTGTTACAATTCCACCCCCGATAGGAGAAAATGTTGACTCCTCTACATGTAATCCGCGTCCTCGGGAGAAAAAGTCAAAAACTACTCTGAATAGAATCATAACAGGCAAAATAAAATATCTCATAGGGTTTCAAGTGACACATGTTACATATTGATATCTCAAAATCCACAAATAAATTGCTTATCAATGTGAGCTCATGCCAATTGGAAAAGGCCAAACAGGGGCACCAGCGTGTCTCTCCCATGGCGGCCACGAGGGGCAAAATGATAGGCACGGTGGCAGATGATTTTTTAAATTTTTTTATGTTTTTTCAGTCGCATGGGTGGTTTATCTGCCACTGTCAGGGGTGTATTTGCCACAAGGCAAACAAGGCATTTGTTTAGGGCAGTATTTTTTAGGGGGGCAGCACTGCCCCCTGGAAGAAGGGACATATGCGGCATGGGGACTAGGTGGGATCCGAGAGAGGCTGCGGGCTGCTTGATGGTGTATGCAGAGCCCGATAGTCGTTCCTGGGGATGTCCAAAGCTGTGAAGGTGAGTGTCTCTCTCTGTCACTGGGGGGGTGTTAGTGGAAGGCTCTTTCGGGTGGGGGTATGGGGCAGGGGTGTTGTTGGTCACTGGTGTTGGTCGGTGTTAGGTTCTCTCCACCGGAGAGAGGAAGCATCTGATTTTTGTGTTGCCTAGGGAAGCACAAAACCTAAATACACCACTGGACACCATGCCCATTATTTTGCCCCCTGTGGCCACAGAGGGGGAAACATACTGGTGCCCCTGTTTGGCCTTTTCCAATTGGCATAAGCTTACATGCCATGCTCTCTGGTTTTCCACAGTACACAGAACATGGAAATTCAAATATTTTGGTAAATATAAACTGCTAAACACCTTTTCTCATCAGCAGTATACAGTGAGGAACATAAATATTTGAACACCCTGCGATTTTGCAAGTTCTCCCTCTTAGAAATCATGGAGGGGTCTGAAATTCACATTGTAGGTGCATTCCCACTCTGAGAGACAGAATAAAAAAAAAATTCAGGAAATCACATTGTATGATTTGTAAAGAATTTATTTGTCTTGCACTGCTGAACATAAGTATTTGAACGCCTAAGAAACAGCAAGAATTCTGGCTCTCAAAGACCTGTTACTGTGTCTTTAAAAAGTCCACCTCTACTCCACTCATTAATCTAACTTAGTAGCACCTGTCTGAGCTCTTTAAAGACACCTGTCCACCCCACAGTCAGTCAGACACCAACTACTACCATGGGCAAGACCAAAGAGCTGTCAAAAGACACCAGAGACAAAATTGTGGACCTCCACAAGGCTGGAAAGGGCTACGGGGCAATTGCCAAGCAGCTTGGTGAAAATAGATCAACTGTTGGAGCAATTGTTAGAAAATGGAAGAAGCTAAAGACGACTGTCAGGCTCCCTCGGACTGGGGTCCATGCAAGATCTCACCTCGTGGGGTATCACTGATGATAAGAAAGGTGAGGAATCAGCCCAGAACTACAAGGGAGGAGCTGGTCAATGACATGAAGAGAGATGGGACCACAGTTTCAAAGGTGACTGTTGGTAGAACACTACGCCGTCATGGTTTCAAATCATGCATTGCACGGAAGGTTCCCCTGCTCAAGTCATCACATGTCCAGGTCCGTCTTAAGTTTGCCAATGACCATCTGGATGATCAAGAGGAGGCATGGGAGAAAGTCAAGTGGTCAGATGAGACCAAAGTAGAACTTTTTGGTCTAAACTTCACTCATTGTGTTTGGAGGAAAAAGAAGGATGAGTTGCATCCCAGGAACACCATCCCTACTGTGAAACATGGGGGTGGTAACATCATGCTTTGGGGGTACTTTTCTGTGAAGGGGACAGGACGACTGCACTGTATTAAGGAGAGGATGAATGGGGCCATTTATTGCGAGATTTTGAGCAACTACCTCCTTCCCTCAGTCAGAGCATTGAAGATGGGTCGTGGCTGGGTCTTCCAACATGACAACGACCCGAAGCACACAGCCAGGATAACCAAGGAGTGGCTCCGTAAGAAGCATATCAAGGTTCTGGAGTGGCCTAGCCAGCCTCAAGACCTAAATCCAATAGAACATCTTTGGAGGGAGCTGAAACTCTGTGTTGCTCAGCGACAGCCCCGAAACCTGACAGATCTAGAGGAGATCTGTGTGGAGGAGTGGGCCAAAATCCCTGTTGCAGTGTGTGCAAACCTGGTCAAGAACTACAGGAAACGTTTGACCTCTGTAATTGCAAACAAAGGCTTCTGTACCAAATATTAACACTGATTTTCTCAGGTGTTCAAATACGTCTGTTCAGCAGTGCAAGACAAATAAATTCTTTAAAAATCATACAATGTGATTTCCCGAATTTTTTTTTTTAATTCTGTCTCTCAGAGTGGGAATGTACCTACAATGTGAATTTCAGACCCCTCCATGATTTCTAAGTGGGAGAACTTGCAAAATCGCAGGATGTTCAAACACTTCTGTTCCTCACTGTATAGCAGTCTTGTGACTTCTATCAGTGTCCAGTCGAGCACTGGTTCAAGGTTATAGGAGGAGTTTTCATTCTCCTGTGACTGTCCCATTAGGCTACATGACCCCTGACCCTCTGTCTGGACAGTGCTGATTGGCCCTATGCTGATCACATGAACCCTCTGGGGAAAAAAAAAAACACTCTAGCCATACACACTAAACTTAGCATGTGCAGAGTAACTCCTAGAACTCTGTATCATCAGGAGAAAGATTGGGGAAAGCAAAAGAAGGGGAGGATCAGAAGAAGTCAGGATCAAACGGCCTTTTTACACAATGCGGAGGATGAACCGCTTAGGTTCCACAGTGAGTATAACAAGCATGCTTTACTGTATATGCAGACTGATTTTACTGTTGTGGGTTTAGTAACACTTTAAGCATGCTGACTTTTAATAAACACACACTTACCTGTCCCAGGGTCCAGCGATGTGCTCACCCAAGCCGTCCCTTCTCTCCCTCTTTTTTCCCTAGCTCCGGTATCTCAAGTGTGGGCACAAGGCTGTAAAAGCAATCATTTCTCCTTCTCTCTGGCTGCATTCCTGCAGCCATTGAGAAATACTGTGAGAGCTGTGATTGGTCACAGCTTATCACATGGTACAAGGCTGTTGTGAATAGCCTTGTACCATGTGACCTCTGTGATCATGCACAGATTTCACAAGTAGTAAGCAATGATGTGAGGACGTGACATCTTGTTTACTACTATTCATGTGACCACTGACTGGCCAATCAGTGATAACATGAATCGAGACCTCACATAGAGGTCCCGTACAGTGATCCCAGGGAGCGCGCACAGGCAATGGATGCGGGGGGACGTTTAGAAACATCCACCCGCAGGAGCTTCTTTTGAGGTGACAAACACGCATAGGGCAGCCCATTCAAGTAAATGGGCTACTCTATGCGACATGCAGAAACGTGAAAATCACAATGAAAAAAAAAAATCGCATAGTGGGAAGGCTCTGAGATAATGTGACCGGGGCCTTAAGTACAGTGAAGGACACTTCGGTTGCATAGGATTCATCTTGTTCACTGAATTTCTACACTTTGGTAGTGATAATATGTAGGTGAAAGGTTAGTAGTTCTTGCAAATGTGAATGGCACTAGGTAACCTCGTGGCCTTTCACCTACTTTATAGACTAACGTATGTGAGCAGTATTATGGGATGATTTTGTCAGCAGATCATCAGGCACAGAGCCAGCAGTATACTATGCAGACTATTCCCTACAAATAGATTGGACCTGCTACCATTTGACTTAGTTACTCTTCATAAAATACTTTGCTCATAAAAACACTGAACTTCAAACCTGTAATAAATAGATGGTCAGTCCGCCCTGTGAGAACAGGTAGGCATCGATAACCTGAATAAACCATTGATGTATAAATCCTGACTTCCCACCAGAGATCCTGTCCTGGACTGTGTAAGAGGGTATCCTAGTAATGTTGGGGGTACACATCCAAACCTGCCATATAATCATGAGAAAGTGCAAAGACCTTTTAAAGGGGCCACTTAATTGTTCATTATTATCTGGCAGATTAGGTGTACACATTAATGTAGCCTGTAAGTACAGGAATTTCCAAACTGTATGAATCTAAACACAAGGACAAAAATGTAATATAGTGCAATAGTCCCTTATTCATCTCGTTTGTCTTGTATTTTAACCTTGGGATCCTAGTGACATCACTGACCCTAGCCATGTCCATATATGGACATTGATGTCACTTGGGAGACCCACCCCTTTGTATATCTGCTATCATCTGCTGGGCCTGCCATTTGGCAGGAGTAAAATGATTGGCCTGGATGTGTTCATTGGTTCCAGTGGTTTGGCACCATGATTGACATGGATCTACAGTACATCACTGAACAACATGATTGACAATGAATTTACATTGTAGGACATTTTGTAGGATTTTCCTTTATTAACGGACTTGTCAAAAACTGTCCCTGTTGTTTTTTTTGGGTTTTTTTTACTGTTTACATTTATTTTGTGAATGTGTAGGAGTACTATGTACCCTTTACTCATTCACATAGGGGGATGCTGGTGCCTGGGGGCCGCTTTTTATTAAAGGAGGCTTCCAAATTCCAATAAGCCCCCCACCTGCATTCTCCCACAACCATTGGGCCAGGGTTGTGGGAAAAAGGCCCATGTTCTCATCGACAAGGTGCTGGCAGGATACCCTCCAATGTTGAGGGCATGTAGTCTGGATTTGGTTCAAGAGAGAGGTGAACACTCATCTCCCCCTTTCCTGGCCTGCAAGGCTACATGCTCTAATAAAGGTCAGGTATAGATTTTTCTGGGGAGATCAATCTAATTTGTTTTTGCAGGGGTCCGCCTTTAAAATTCATTCCAGACTTGAAGGACCTGGTATGAATTATAGGGGAACCTCCTATGCTGTTTTTTTAAAACAATATACCCACCCCTTTGCTTATATGGCAAGGGATTTCCAGACATGTAAGTGAATGGGACCAAGTAGCGTCATGTGTTATTAATGACTTGGCTATGATGCATGTACCGGCATTCTTAACAGCCAAGGACAGCTGGAAGCTGTCATCTATATTATAGGTAGTAATGTGTGCCCGAACACAACCTTCATCCCTAATTGCTTATGCTCCTTATTATGAAATATGTTAGGGAAGTTCTTAGCTCCACAACCCACATTAGGTGGTAGGGCAGCTATAATGACTGATTCGGGGACAAGGATGGCTGAATGTATGATATACCCACCACCCTCTGGCATGGACTACCATGCAAGACACCATCTTTCAAGATACATGGCTGGACACGTCTGGAAGCAGCTGTACAGATTGTATTCCCATGATGTGCTGATTCCAGCGCCAACAGGATCTGGAAGAATTTATTTCTCTTCAGGTCATATTAGAAATAATTGGATCAGGGGCGGACTGACCATTTGGAAACTCGGGCACTGCCCGAGGGCCCGGGGTCAGTAGGGGGCCCCATGAGATGCCCCTGGTACCTTTTTCATAGGCTTTTTTGAGTTTGGGCAAGGACACAGGGGCCCCATGATCCTCTATTGCCCGGGGGCCCCATGAGTTGTCAGTCCGCCCCTGAATTGGATCAACAATAATTGATCAGCATGGCTAAAGATTACATAAGTTATGCCCTTACCAGTTATGTTACTCAATGGTCCAGATGGAAATCCATCTACGTTTTATCTCCTATGAGGGTTATCTCCTATGAGTGCTAGCACCATCTAGTGACCATAAAGCAGTATTTTCCTGAAATACCGTAAGCAAAGAAAAAAAAAACACATTATGGATACTAGATGAAGCGGATGATCATAGAAAAGAAAAAACATTACAGACAATACATATAACTTTCTTAATGCCCATGCATATAGTTAAGAAATTTGTAAATGTTTTATACATAGACTACTATGTGTCTCATTAAAAGTATGTTTTTAACACAGTGGAATTTTGTCCAAATCTTCATACTTACATAAAAAGGATTTTGTTGTAGTCTGCTCTTATAACTACCCCTCTCTTCCCACCTACTTGATGGATGTCAGACAAAACAAGAAGAGGTGTTCTCAATGGGGAAACAGGAAGCATTTAAAGTGTATGTAAAAGCAAAACTCCTTTTATATATTGCAAAAGGGGCAAACGCTCTGGTGACAACCATCTGATATGGGAATTCACCACACTTTGGAGATAATCCATTTCTAAAACAAATTCAATAAATAATGTCCATGGCCTATGCCCTTTATTAGGATGTATCACAATCCCTGTTACTTAGACAAGAGCACATTCAAAAGCGGTTGTTCCTCCCAGACCAGTGCCTCCATGGCAGCCCACTGAAATTGGGAAGGCCAAAAAGTGGGGGGAGGAAGAGTCTCTATGACCTTACTCCTAATTTTAGTGAAACATCCTCATTACACCTGTAGTGTGGAATACAAAGACTCTAACCTTGGAGGCACTGGCATGGGAGGAATACCATAACACCAATATCAGACAAAATCACTTCTATCCACTAAAGGAGTACCTATATAATGTCTACAGAGACATTATCAATTACAGACTCAAGGTGTGACATGCAATCAATTAATCCAGTTAGAATACAGCAAGAAATGAAGGTGGATGAAGATGGGATATACATTTGATCTAACATAAATTTGTATAGTTAAGTATGGGAAACTGAAAAAAGATATCCCATGTGACCTCTAGTGGGTTGTCTGCTTTTGGCATCTGTGGTACAAGACACATGTAGCTTTTAATAGTGGGGTTGGCTGGCTATAGCCCTAACATTTATTCATAGTCTCCTGAAGAAGTCAACATTGTTCATGAAACATGTACAGAGTTGTACTTCTATTACCCACTTTCAGTCCTTAGGCCATTTATAAACGGACTATGGGTGAAGTGGTTATACTAGGGTTATGGTTGAGGCTACAACCATGATCCTGGTATTGGTTTTTTTCAGCAGGTGATTCCCTACAAAGAAAAAGTAATCTGCATGGCTATAGAACTTCTGGATTACTTTTACAGGTGGTGGAAGGGATTAAATATCCCCAAATATTCTATTATATGGGTTGTATCACTTGCCCCCTGATTGTCTATCTTTATGTTGTCTTTCTGCATTTTTTTTTTAATCCAAACAAATTTTATTGTCAAGATAGAGAGAATGGAATAGTACTTACAGAATCCACAATAACATTACTGCAACAGCAGGAGTACACATAAACAGAACAACGTGGATATGCAGATCCCATAATAAACAGAAATGGTAATCAAACAAAACAGAGACCACAAAGATACAAAACTTTGACAATACCTTGTTTTTTCCTTTTTATGTCTTATTCCTTCCCATCCAGATGTAAACAGAAATGGGGGAAAGGAACAAAGCCCAAAACATGTCTTCAAACAATAGAAAAAAAACAATCATCAACAACAATCTCTGGTTCACCTGAGACATGTCATCAAAAAGAATGGAAAATGCACATGAACTCCCCCAGGGGGAGGAGTGGAGCCACGCACCTAATATAAAATATCACACCTGTAGAAGTCGGTCCACTATCAAATGAGGAGGGGAAAGCATTGCGGTGTTGGTATGTGAGTTTCTCCCGTGGGAGTAATGAATTAATATAATCTATCCATTATAAATTATTTTAGCGCTGCACAATTATCTTATCTTAATAATCTATCCATTGCTTACTAGTTGGAGGAGCCGATGATAACCAATACTTCGCTATCAACTTCCTAGCCAGATATAAAAGTCTAGATACCATAATATACCCTCCTGGTTGGAACAGTTCTTAGTCCAGTGCCCCAACAGACAATGCAAGGGATCCTGGGGATCAGTATATTGCAATACTAGAGAAATAAATTGGAGGACCTCACTCCAATATCTATGCAACTTGGGGCACCGCCAGAGCATATGAATTAAATCATCCTGTTGGACCCTACACCTTGGACAATCAGGTGAATTCCGGCTGCCCCATCGATACAGTTGCACAGGGGTCCTATACGCTCGATGGAGAATAAACAATTGAGACAATTTATGAGAGGAAGAAAGAGATATTCCCAGAAAAGATTCCAGGGCAGCATCCTAGACATCGCCAGCAAGCTCTCCAATATCCTGGGCTCACTGTGCCTTGCTCCGGAGACTAGCTTGATCCTGTACTGTGGACAATAGCTGGGCGTATACCCAAGAGATGAAATACAAATTTCAGGCCTCGATCCCTCCAGTCATGGAAAACCTCCAGTTTATCCAGTTCTACATATTGCGGATTATTCCACAAGGGAGTACAGGAAAGAAAGCCGGTAATATGAAAGGACGCTTTTACCGTATTCCAGACACACTTTAAGAGGTCCGCAATTGGAGCTGTGGATGGAAGGACCGGTAGAGCCATCTCAAGATGAGAAAGAGTCAAAATGGTGGGTTTAGGAAGGGAAATCAAACTAATAATGGGATCAATATTATCAGACGAATCCCAGCCAACCAGGTACTGCAATTGGGCCACCAGAAAATAAAGTCTGGGCTCAGGAACCGCCAGCCCTCCCGACTCCTTGCCATATTGCAATGTGGACAATTTTATCCTAGCTGCTTGTTTTTTCCAAATAAGACTCCTAAACTGGGTCTCTATACAATGAAACAATTTCTTAGGAATCCATATGGGATAATTTTAAAAAAAAGTTGCGGGGCCCAAATCATTTTAATTACATTGACCCTACCCACCACCGACAGAGGAAGTTTGCAATTTCTTCAATTTCTGCTGATGGAGTAGACAGGGGCATATCTACTGCGAGGCAAACAAGGCATTTGCCTAGGGCGGCAATTTTTAGGGGGCGGCACCGCCCCCTGGAAGAAGGGACCTGTTGAGCAGTGGCGGACAGAGCCATGCAGGGCCGCCATCAGAGGGGTACGTTCGGTACTCTTCTAAGGGGATGGGAGAGAGAGGGGGGGGAGAAAGATAGAGGTGGGGAGAGAGAGGGGGGAGAGAGAGAGGGGAGAGAGGGGGGGAGAGCAAGAGAGGGCAGAAGAGAGGGGGAGAGAGAGGTTGAGAGAGAGGGAGGGGGAGAGAGAGAGGGAAGAGAGAGAGGGGGGTAGAGAGAGAGAGAGGGCAGCACAAAATCTAAATACACCACTGGGAGTAGAGGTAAAAGGTTAAGAGAAATATACTGCTTAGGATCAGGAGAGACTACCACCCCCAAAACTTAAATGTAGGACACTACTTGGATGTGTTGTGCACAGGCTGGGAGGGGGAGTTCTACAGGATCCACGGGCATCAACACCGATTTATGCCAATTAATTTTAAAGCCGGAAAACCCACCAAAGCGTTCAATAAGGGACATAACAGCATCTAAGGATGTGGAAGTATTACCCAAATATAACAGTGTGTCATCCGCATAAAGGGATATCTTTTCCAAAAGAAAACCCCTTGTAAAACCAACGCTAAAGGTTCTAATGCCAAAAACGAACACAAAAGGGGAGAGAGAGGACAGCCCTGCCTTGTTCCCCTCTGCAGCCTGAATGAATCTGACAAATCCCCGTTAACCCATATTCGGGCACTAGAGCCTGCATAGAGAAGGTGCATCCAGCTAATGAACCTGGGACCAAGGCCGAATCTAGACAATGCTTCCCATAGATAAGGCTATTACACACTATCAAATGCCTTGGCCGCATCCAAAGACAAAAATTGCCTTCCCCCCAGGATTGTACTCCAGATTTTGCAAATTCAAAAAAGTCTATGAATATTATTTGTAGTCGCTCCAGAAGGAATAAACCCGACTGATCTTTTTGTACGATATTACCAATAATTTGCGCCAGTCTAGTAGCTAGAACCAACATTTTAGCATCCGTATTCAGAAGGGAAATAGGTTGGTAGGAGTCAGGTTTTAATTGATCTTTTCCAAGCTTCAATAATACTATAACAACAGCTTCATTCATGGAGGGGGGCAAACCATTTCCATCTATGGCGGCATTCAGGGCATCGAGTAATGCCGGGATGAGTTGCGCACCGTATCTATTATAGATTTTGAATGGCAATCTGTCTGAACCCGGAGATTTATTACTGGGGGTGCCTGCCAAAGCTTCAGATAACTCCTCAACAGTAATTGGTATCTCCAGTTCTCTGTGGTCAGTCTCCGATAAAACAGGAAAAGAGCAGGTGACTAGAAACTGCAAAAGCTCAGAATGGATAGTTATGGTTTTAGAAGCATACAGATCATCGTAAGTGATGAAAAACTCTCAGGATTTCGGCATGACTCAAGTAGATCACTCCATCAGCATCCTCAATCTTGTCTATAGTGGACACCTCTTGTTGTGACTTCACAAGAGCAAGAAGGTGCCCCATACTTTCCCCCTCTTCAAAATATTTTTGTTGCAAAAAATATCGCTTCTTATCTGCCACTTGAGTAAGCACTGATTCATAAAGGGCTTGGCCCTTTTTCCAGGAGGTGCAGTTACAGGGGCTTGGGTCTTGGATCATCTGAACCTCCAGCTGTTGAACATCTAACCGTACCTTTTCCTCCCACTCCCTGGATCTATGCTTAACTGCTGAAATCTCCCAGATAATCAAGCCCCGCAGGAAGGCCTTCATCGCATTCCCAAATCATTCCTGGCTGGGACAAGCCCACATTCCGCTGCAGAAAGTCTGACAACTCCCCTGGAATCAACTCAGACTCTGGAAACAGTGTCAACCGAAATGGGTTCACATTCCACAGCGGATGAGAGCGGGTATAACACCTCTAGCTTGATCCAGACAGGGGCATGGTTAGATAAAGCCCTGGGTTCATACACAGCATCAAACACATATAGCAGGATAGTCATGTTCCCAAGGCCCAAATCTATGTGTGAAAGCCCATCGTGAGTAGCAGAAAAACATGAACATTTTGCTGTTGGATACTTCATCCGCCGCACATCCCAGTGGCCCAATTCCACCAATAAATTAGCAAATGGGGTAGGCTGAGAGGATAATTGTCTGCCCCTACTACCCAAGGGCAATCTATCCAAGCTAGGGAGTAAGCAATTGTTATAATCACCCAATGCCAATAGGGGAACATCAGGATGATTGGCCATAAATTGAACTACGCGTTTAATGACCTCTGAACAGTAGAATGGAGGGATATATACCACAGCCACTATGCAGTGAAACCTATTTAAAGTACACAGCAGGAAAATATACCTGCCCTCTGCATCAATCCACTCCTGCACATGAACAAATTGAATAGATTTAGAGATGAGGATACACACACCTCTAGAAAACGAGGAGTGGAAGGAATTATATTGTATGGGAAATAAACGAGAGCAGAGGGTACCGACAGTGTCAGAATTCAAATGGGTTTCCTGCAAACATACTACAGACGGTTTTAAATGTTTAAATACATGGAAGACAGCACCCCATTTGGTTTTATCACCCAAGCCCCTTACATTCCAGGATAAAAACATCAATTCTTTATGGGAGACAGACATAATACATATGTATAAAATGGGAAGTACCCGGAGGAAACCCACACAGGTACAGGGAGGACATGCAAACTTCAGGCAGGTGGTGCTGTGGTTGGGATTCAAACCAACAACCCTAGCACTGCCAGGCGGATGTACTAACCATTTAGCCACTGCTCCTCAATGGGGTCACAGTGACACAGACAGCATTAAAATCCTGACGGAGGCAGTTGCAAAAATATAGAGATATTCATTTCTGCCCCTGTCATTTTTCTCTCGCCATATTCAATAATCATATGCCCCAGTACCCTTTTGGAATGTTATTCTTTGAGGTTGGGCAATATAATAATAATAATGTGATTTAAGATTAAAAAAAAGTGTGTTACTTATTAATCTGCACTGTACCTGACAGGAAAATGATGAATATGTGGGTGAAGGGTTATTAGTCTTCACCAGCCTGGCCTTTCACAGTTTTTTTTACAGCTATACATGTGAAGAGTATTATGGGATGATACTGTCATCTGATCAAGGCAAAGATCAGACAGTAAACTATGTGGACTATGCCCTTGTTACAGTTAAGCTGGCACTGCACCAAAAGAATTTTGTTCAACAATTCTAGTTTTCAGAACATTTGTTTGATTTTCTAATGGTTAGTGAGGTCAAATCAACTAACAAAATTCTAACTATGAATATGGTTGAATGCGAGGCAGTTGCATGCAGCCCCATTCACAATTTTTTCCATGCTGCTATGTAACCACAAGCAGGGGCGGACTGACAACTTATGGGGCCCCCGGGCAATAGGGGATCATGGGGCCCCTGTGCCCTTGTCCAAACTCAAAAAAGCCTATGAAAAAGGTACCAGGGGCATCTCATGGGGCCCCCTACTGACCCCGGGCCCTCGGGCAGTGCCTGAGTTTCCAAATGGTCAGTCAGCCCCTGACCACAAGTGTAAACTAAGGCATATACACAGGAGCATTGTTGGACCTTAGATTAAAGCACAGTTCTGTCAGAAACTCTAATACTGTTATTCAGGAAATAGTTTGTATGATGAAAACAGCATATCAAGCCTGTAATAAACAAGTGACCACTCACCCACCAACCAGCCAGGATTTTTTAAATTATAGGTAGACTCTAATGACCTGAATAACCCACAAGTTATATGTCTTCAAGGCCAAATGTATATTTTTCACCCCTAGGCCAGATACCTTGTAATGCCATTACCAAACATGCTAATAAACTGGCACAAACACACACAAGAAAAAACTGCATATGATTCAGGATGAGAAATAGATAACTTCCATCAATAATAACCAACTTCTGTACATAAGGATGGGTTTGATTCTTCAGCTATTGGCACATAATACAGGATAATTAGAACTGATACAGAATAAAAAAGGAAACAAGGGTTATCCCAGTTAAAAGTTTACATTTATTTATTACAATAAAAACAATAGCACACCTTATTCAGTACAAAAAAAAAGTATAGCACAACTAAAATGTGTATAATCCAATATAAATGTGCAATAAAAAACATTAGACAAAACGCATGTACATGCATCAAACACAATTAGTGATATAATGGATGATATAAATAGATAAAGTGCAATGAATCTCAATCTACCTTGTAAATACAGAGCTTAATAATTTATATTCCCCCTATAAACTTCATAAATACTATAGAAAACACATGTAAATATAACACGCATATACATTAAACTATATAAACAAATGCAGAGTTCATAAAAAGTCCCAAAACATCCAGTGAGAAATTTCTCTCTTCAAAATGTCATATTTTGTGACATGCACATGTCATGTGTGCTCAATATGAAGTTGCTGATGTACTCCACCACCTTCCATTGCTGCTGCTTACCTCAACGTTTGACCCACACAAAGGTAAGGTCAAAAAACACTTTCTGAACACTCTGGGTGTAATAACTGGCAATATGCCTCCAATACACTTGTAATAGGCAAGTATCATTTTAACCACTTGCCTACCAGGCACTTATACCCCCATCCTGCCCAGACCAATTTTCAGCTTTCAGCGCTGTCACACTTTGACTCACAATTACTCAGTCATGCAACATTGTACCCAGATAAAATTTTTGTCCTTTTTTCAGACAGATAGAGCTTTCTTTTGGTGGTATTTAATCACCTCTGTGTTTTTAATTTTTTGCTAAACCAACTTAAAAAGAATGAACATATTGAAAAACAATTTTTTTAGTTTCAGTTATAAAATGTTGTAAATAAGTAATTTCTCTCCTTCACTGATGTGCGCTAATGAGGCTGCACTGATGGGCACTGATAGGCAACACTGATGAGGAGGCACTGACAGGTGGCACTGATGAGCATTGACAGGCATCACTGGTCGGCATTGACAGGCATCACCGATGGGCACTGCAAGGCAGCACTGATATGTGGCATTGATGTGCACTGGTAGGCACTGATATGTGGCTTTGATGTGCACTGATGGGCATTTGTATGTGGCATTGATGGACACTGACAGGTGGCACTAATGGGGCCACCCATTACCGGCATGAGGAGAGGACTGCCGATAACTGGCATTTCCTTGTTCACATGAATCAGCTGTGATTGAACACAGCTGATCACATGACAGAGCCAACGTCATGGGCTTTTTAGTGTGAGCATTGATCCGCTGTGTCCCAGGGACACAGCGCTCCAATTGGCACACATGCGCAGTTAGAGTGGGAGGAACAAGAGAGCCGAGGAGGTTAAGGATGCATATTTCTGTAGTAGTGTCTAAAATGGTCAAACTCACACTTCTGGGTGTAATCACATCTAGTGCTGGCACGTTCTGTCACGTGATCAGTGACTTAACCACTTCAAGTCTGGACACTTTTTCCCCCTTCCTGTCCAGGCCAACTTTCAGCTTTCAGTGCTATCACACTTTGAATGACAATTGCGCCATCATGCAACACTGTACCCATATGAATTTTTTATTATTTTTTTGAGACTGAAAAAATGTTATTTTGGTTGTATTTATTCACCGCTGGGATTTTTTTTTTGCTATATAAATGAAAAAGTCCAAAAATTTTGAAAAAAGTGTTTTTCTCATTTTGCAAATAAATAATCGCTCTTCATAAATCTTGTAAATTGAAAAATTATAATTTTTCTAATTTTTTTATATTATTTATGTTTTGTTTTTTTTGTTTTTTTAACATACTCTCACCCTAGCAGTGCAATGTCACCATAGTGACACTGTACTACTTGTGGGGGGTGATTTTTTTTTTTTTTTTACACTGATTGCTTTTACACCCGTAAAAGCAATCATTTCTCTTCCTCTCTGGCTGCATTCTTGCAGCCATT
Organism: Staurois parvus; assembly: GCF_062004578.1. Lineage (NCBI taxonomy): Eukaryota > Metazoa > Chordata > Amphibia > Anura > Ranidae > Staurois > Staurois parvus. The sequence continues at coordinate 3,389,878 of NW_028318382.1, forward strand.
GACAAATACTGTAAGAGCTGTGATTGGTCACAGCTATTCACATGGTACAAGGCTGTTATGAATAGCCTTGTACCGTGTGACCTCTATGATCATTCACAGATTTCACTAGTAGTAAGCAATGATGTCAGAAGTGAAATCTTGCTTACTACTATTCATGTGATCACTGATTGGCCAATCAGTGATCACATGATCAGGACCTCACACAGAGGTCCTGTACAGCGATCGGCGTTCCGGAGGACACAGTGGGCACCGGATCGCGGTGCCGCGTAACCCCAGGGAGCGCACACAGCTTGAAAATGTGGGCACCGTTTATAAATGGCAACCCGCTCCTGCAGTGCTCCCGTCTGGCCGTTTATGTACGTGGGCCAGACGGGAAGTGGTTAATAATAGGATCCACTCAGTTGGCTGACTTAGAGCAGCGTCTACTGTTTTGTTGTACCCTGGTGGAACGACTGAACAATATTTCTTTTGGTGGTATTTAATCACATCTGGGTTTTTTATTTTTTGCTAAACCAACTAATAAAAGACTGAACATTTTGAAAAAAAAATGTTTTTTTAGTTTGTTATAAAATGTTGTAAATAAGTATTTTTTTCTCCTTCACTGATGTGCGCTAATGAGGCTGCAGTGATGGGCACTGATAGAAGTCATATGATGCCCTCCCAGAACTGGACAACCACGCTGTAGCCATCGTTCGGCTATAGCGCGTTGTGAAGTGGTTAATAGACACAAAAACCACTGGAACTCTGCTTTCATTTTACTTCTATTGTCAAAGAAACCCTTCTGTGTTGGACAAATTGACACATCAGGCACTTTCTTTTAGTATTGATACAGGCATGCAAGACTGCAAAAAGAATTCAAAACTTCCCAAACAAACACACACAGGATACATGCATTGTTCTACATAAAACCGAGAAATAACCACAGGCACAGTTGGGATGATTAAACATTAGTTAATCATACTGAAAAATAGCATGGATGAGAATGGGACAAAATAATTTAACGAGAAGACATTTCTTAACTGTTTAAGTATGTTTCCAAAGACTAACAAAAAGAAAGTCACACCCCCTGCACCATACCCCAGCATGCAGTGGGGTGGGAACAGGAGTGTTTGGAGATTGGTTGTAGTTTTTTTTTTTTTTTTTTTTTTAAATAGGCCAGTGGCAGGTATCAGAGCTGAATATGTACATGAACGTTTGTAGGCAGTAGGGGGAAGATTGGTGGTTTTCCAGACATTAGGCTGTGTGAGCCTTGAACAAGGCTTGTGCCCTATTTGTTAATTAGAAGCAGCATCTGCTCCATTTTTCAAGTTTAGAAGAGTAGATCATGCATTGTGTTTGCACCACTCTTTGTTAGTTCCCCTCTAATGTCTAAACAGACACGTCAGATGTATTCCTATTGAATCTTGGTGTGCTTCTTCTGGATTTGTGCAATTTAATGCAAAATTTGTCTCTGTGCAGGAACTTTCTGTAATACAGACCGATCTTTGCTGCTCTCTCTCCCCTTGTGCAGGGCGACTAGCTCTCTCCTTGTTCAGAGTGACAACATAGCCTGTGCTACGTGCAGCACAGAGATGTTGTCACAGCTGCATTTATAAAAGGTAGTGACTGGGTTTGTAATGTCATTTGGTTCACACAAAGTGGGTTTATATCCTTTTTGACTATTAACCTCCCTAGCGGTCTGATTATGTCCATATTTCTGTGCTCAAAGCGGTACATTTTTTTGCATGGAAATTTGTATTTTTTTTTCATTGTAGGCCTGTAATTTTTAGGAATAACTCACTGAAAACTGTCTGAACAAGAGTCTAGTAAACATCCCGGGTAGGATAAAACTTGAAACACTAAATCATAAATTATTAAATAATTATAAAAAATAATAATGTAAAAATAATAAATTTAATTCAATAATATAATCAAACCAAAAACACTGAAATTTGAAATATAGCGCCAAGTTCGCACATCACTGAGTAAAGTCGCAAAATCGTTTTCAGTGTCTGATGACGAATTTTCCCACGAATCATTATCACTCAATCCTGCAAGTGGTTTAATTTACTATCGCTGTTCTCTAGCTGGTCTAAAACCGATTTTGTCCTAAAGGGATGCTTTTTGGACGCCATGGATGTTTCTCAGTTTCCAGGCAGAAAGAACAGTAAAAATGCAGGCAAGGCACAGGACAAAGCACTAAGGACAAAATGTATGTGAAATGCCTTGATACAATAATGTTTTACTATATGATTTTAGTGAATGTCACTTTTTGTCATTTTCAAATTTCCCGCCGTTCCGTCCCCCGTACTTCCCGACACTTGCAGGGGATGGAACCCAGATGACAGATGCCGGCAGCGCTGCATGGTAAGCCCGAGTGTAGCTCGGGGTTACCGCTTGTGGTACTGAAACTTTACCCCAAGCTACACTCGGGAATACCGCCAGGGAGGTTAAAGTGTTACTAAACCCATGACAGTAAAATCAGTCTGTATATGCAGTAATGCATGCTTGTTATACTCACTGTGGAACCTAAGAGCTTAATCCTCTGCATTGTGTAAAAAGGCAGTTTGATCCTTTCTTCTCTGTTTCTCCCCTTTTTCAAGCAACCACTTCTTATCTCCTGATAAGAGACTGAGCCGTAGGCATTTTGCACATGCTCCGTTTGGTGTGTATTGCCAGAGAGGTTTTTTTTTTTTCTTGGGAGAGTACAAGTGATCAGCACAGGACCAATCAGCAGTGGTCAGACATAGGTCAGGGGTGTTGCATCCTCCTAGAGCAGAAAGAAAACTCCTCCTACAAACTTTAGCTAGTGCTTGACTGAACACTGCTAGAAGCCACAAGACTGCTGTAACGTCTGATGAGATAAAGGTCTTTAGCAGTTTATATTTACATTTCCATGTTCTGTGTATTGTGGGAGACCAGATAGTGTTACTAAACCCAGGACCCTGCATTCACTCTAAGGAAAATATTTAAAGGACTGTTTTGTGCCCAGAGTTCGGCTTCATCCAGCCAAATTGATATTCACAGTGGCCGTCCTGGATGTCTTCTGCAAAACACAAGACATTTTATACTCTACGGAGATTCATACTGGCAAAAAAAGGCTGCACTTTGAAGGCAACGTAAAAGTTCAATGATGAGAGGCACAAATGCAGGGATTCTTGAGGTATGGTCATAAGCAAACACATATCCTTTTCAAAGATCAGATAAACCCTGTTTCAACTATAGACATAGACTAGAACTCCATAAACCTGTTTTCCCTATATTCTGAACGCTCCTGAATCTTGGTTGGAGAGAGAGGACTCATGCAACATTTGGCAGGGAAAGGGCCTGTTAGCAAGTTTGTAGTTCAGATATAAAGACCCCGTGGCAGAAAGGTTTCTGCTTAAATCTTGCTGAACAAACCCATAGGTTCTCAGTAGGATTCAGGAAGCCTCAGTAATGGTGTCATAGCCATACAAGGCATGGTGGCAAAAAAACGTTTAGAAGATATTGCAACTGGCCTCCCAAACCAGAAAGTAACCATATAGCCTGTTGGCCATTGTGGTGTGTAATAAACATCACAACGCAATAGTGCAGCGCTAAGATAAATGAAAAATGTGCAATACAATAGTGCAATGCAAATATATCAAACTCTGTGTCACCACAAATTGAAAAAAAAAGGAATCCAAATGTAAAGCTAAAATCTGTAAATTCAGTGATCCTTTGACCATGAGGTAAATAACAGACGTGGACACCAAACACCACAAAAACCTCTCAATGATGAACCACACAGCACGTTAGTGTACAGCAAAGGGAGGCCCACCAGAATCACATGACCCCCAATTAAGTGTCGTCAACCAGCATTCATGTATCAATCGAAGATATCCAGCCATCCTCAAAACCACAAATGATGGCACTGCAACATCAGATCTTTTTTCAGATAGCTTCACTTGATCCACGTGCGTATTGTTAGATATGGAGGAGACCAGTTGATTTTGTAAACTGAAGTATAGGCAACTTGAGGCATACACATGATCTCTTAATATTGGTGTCATCTCTAATAAATAAGTACACCAGAACAACAAGGAAGAAAAAAATCTCCCATCCAGATAGTTCATCGTCACTCTATTCTGACAGATCAGATTAGAAGACAGCCATAAATGCTTCATTATTCCAATAGTTTCAAAGCTAATTCATGGAAAAACTACAAATTGTCATGGAACATTGGCATGGTTGCAGACTATGGGAAGAAGCAAAGGAGTGAACGGGTTTGTCTTTGTGGCCTCAGTTTGAACCACAATCAGGACACCCTCAGCATGGAAATTGCATGTTCTCTGTGCTTTTTCTGATTTCCTCCCACACTCCAAAGACATGCTGGCAGGTAAAATTTGCTCAGCTGAGCGTGCCCAAGGTGTGCCTCATCTCCCAAGAGCTTTAAATCCCCATGGAGAAAAATGCTATAGAAACAAATAAAAAATTAGAGCAAAGTGAATTGGTCAGTGAAAGGCATTTCCTTTCCAAAAGAGGCCCAGGGATATGTCTCTCCAGTGAGAAAGAATATAATATAGGCAGGGCTTTTTTTCTCAGAGGAAAGGTGGTGGAACTCCCCCACCCAAACCTGGCCACGCCCCCATCAAACCCTAGGACCACCCCTTTAGAGAACAGGAATGCAAGTAAAATTTGGGAGGGGCTTCCGATGACATCATTTCCCGTACATACCATATAAGGGAAATGATGTCATCGGACCCCCGGCTGCCTCTTGCATGATCTGCATGAAACACATGCATAGATATAAAATGACTAATGTACTGACACCAGAAACACATGCATAGATATAAAATGAATACCGTACTGACACCAGAAACACATGCATAGATATAAAATGAATACCGTACTGACACCAGAAACACACGCATAGATATAAAATCAGTACCGTACTGACACCAGAAACACATGCATAGATATAAAATGACTAATGTACTGACACCAGAAACACATGCATAGATATAAAATCAGTACCGTACTGACACCAGAAACACACGCATAGATATAAAATCAGTACCGTACTGACACCAGAAACACATGCATAGATATAAAATCAGTACCGTACTGACACCAGAAACACACGCATAGATATAAAATCAGTACCGTACTGACACCAGGAACACATGCATAGATATAAAATCATGGCAGGCCGTTTGTAAACGTCCAGCATAGATATAAAATCAGTCTAGCATGCATGTGTACCCTGTCTGGTAGATGTGCCTGCTCCTACAGGCTCCCCTAGGGTTGCCACCTTTTCCTCCAAAAAATACCGTCCATCACTGAATTTATCTTTCCTGTTCCTCATGCACAGGCGGGGCGCTCTCGATCGGCGCCGCTGAGCGCTGAGCAATTGCGTTCTGAAATAGTTTAGGTGGGCTCAGGTGGGTGAGGATAGTTTAGGTGGGCTCAGATAGTTTAGGTGGGCACAGGTGGTTGGGATAGTTTAGGTGGGCACAGGCTGGGGAGAGAGTAAAAATTTAGAGCAATACATGATACTGCAGTCAGTGACAGGGAGCCGAGCGCAGCTTACCTACTCCAAGCTGTACGGCCCCTGCGTCCACGCTGTCACTGCCGTTGATGTCGCCGCGCCGCCCCCGATGTTTACACGCCGGCGGGGGGGGGCGGTGAAGCGTGCATAGTGTCCTCGCCCATCGTCCGCGCCCCCGATGTTTACACGCTGGCGGTAGAGGGGGGGGGGTGAAGCGTGCATGTCCCCGCTCACCGGCTGTGAGCAGCGGCAGTGACAGGTGCCGGGCACGCGCAAGCATGACATAAACAAGCCGCGTCCGGCACCTGTCACTTTCGCTGCTCTGCATAGCTTGTCAGCTCTGCAGAGGCAGTCGGTGAGCGGGGACAAGAAGAAAAAGGTGGCGGAACGCAGTACCGCCGCGTTCCGGCAGAAAGAAAGCCCTGAATATAGGAACCCACCACATACATTGGTATTTCCAATGAAATCAGGAGGCAGGGGAATATAGTGTTGAGTGGGCCATAGCAGTCCATGCTGGAATAGACGACAATTGAGCGGTAACCCCCATAATTGTCTCTAGATGATCCAGAGATAAAAACTGTGGAATCTGTTTGGCCTCTTGCATGCCTACCAGTTGGGTCAAGCTTTGCAGGGAAACAGGTAGCAGGACATTGGCCACATCCATGGCCTAATCTGTCAAAAAGTACATTACAACAACAGCCGCCAGCACTATATCAGGCAGAAAATGAAAATGTGGTTGAAAGGTTATTAGTCTTTGCCATAGAGAATGACACAAGGTAACCCGGCCTTTCACATTCTTCATACAGCCAAACAGAGGATTATACAGTCACCAGATTAGAGCACAGTTACAGCAGTGAACTATGTCCTCTGCCCTTTCAAATGCTGTTTGATGTGGCCTGTTATCATTTTCTTCTGTTACTGGGAAATGGTCTGCTGCTCAGTGACATGAAATATTATGACTGTAATAAACAATTAAACATATTTTTGAACAGTGATGAGGTTTAACACAGTAAATGTCTCAGTCTCCATTGCTTTGCATAAAAGTTGCTGCTTCATTCACATGGACATTGTGGCTCATACAGCATGAATGAGCACTTTGTTTTTGTGGCTGGAGCCACCTGGAGCTGTAGGGGAAGAGTGTGCATCCCCAAACCTGTACAGACCTGTGGCTGTGTCCCTACAGCTGCTGCATCTTGTGTACTTTGGGGATGTGATAGAAGTGAGGTGTGACTGGATGTTTCCTTTAGAGGAAATAGTAATCATTTTTGGAAATTACATTATTCTTTAATGCTTCTTCTAGTAGATCTTTCAGTTCTTTATTATATTCCATTGTGGGGTCTTTTTTCAGTTTTAAGTATGTATGGACAATTCTGTAGACTTTGCTGTACAAGGAAAGAGGACTATGAACAAAGCAAGATCCTCAAAAAGAAATTCAGAGAAAAAAAAGGGTATGAAAAGCTACATATGGGAGGCAAACAACAAATATGTATCACAGTATGATTTAATATCTGCTCCCCAAACTAAAATATGTACAAAACACACACACACACTGGACAACTTTTAAGTAAAATTTACCTACCACTGGGTACACCAATAGGTCTTTCGAAATTCAGCATATTTTAAAGAAAAACTGGAATATCTTCAAACAGGACTCAGGAAAATCTTGCCAAAATAAACCAATCTACAGAAAACCAAGAGATTTGAAAAGTCTCGTGGCATCAAGCAGAGTCAGGAAACACAATTAATTTGGAAACAAGTTAAACAGCCAATGGACAACCCTTTGAACAAAAAGGGAGTTGTAAATGTGGGGTTAAGAACTGTGAGACATGCGTCTACATGTGTCACTGGGATTGACAGAAAATCACACTAAATTAAACAGTTTATAAACTTCGGCACCATGTATATGTAGTCAATGGGCTATATGCCCATGTGGTCTACTTTATGTTGGTCACCCTTCCCACGCCTTAAGAGTAAGGGTCGGTGAACATAAATGTGGCATTATCATCAGAGATATATATTCTTTCCCTCGGCATTTCAATGAAGAGCATCACAGTGACCCTGTAGGTCCTAAAGTCTTTGGTATCAAGACTATAGAGGGGGATTTAGACATATGAAGAAGAGGCTCTGTAGATGTGAAGCCTACTGGATCTCCACTCTTGGTAGCATGGCCCCTCCTGGGCTAAATGAAGATGCTGAAATACACAGCATAGTTAAATAGTTTTACCTTACCAATTCAAGTTTTTTTTTTAATCTGATGAGGAAATAGGAGAAAGATTGAGAGGGAGAAAGATTGAGAGGGAGAAAGAGGGAGAGGGAGAAAGAGGGAGAAAGAAGGAGAGATGGAAAGAAGGAGAGCGAGACAGATTGAGAGGGAGAAAGAAGGAGAGGGAGAAAGATTGAGAGGGAGAAAGAAGGAAAGGGAGAGGGAGAAAGATTGAGAGGGAGAAAGAGGGAGAGGGAGAAAGAAGGAGAGGGAGAAAGATTGAGAGGGAGAAAGAGGGAGAGGGGAGAGGGAGAAAGAAGGAGAGGGAGAAAGATTGAGAGGGAGAAAGAGGGAGAGGGGAGTGGGAGAAAGAGGGAGAAAGAAGGAGAGGGAGAAAGAAGGAAAGGGAGAGGGAGAAAGAAGGAGAGTGGGATAGAAGGAGAGGGAAAGGGAGAAAGAAGGAGAGGGAGATAGAAGGAGATGGAGAGGGAGAAAGAGGGAGAGGAAGAAAGATTGAGAGGGAGAAAGAGGGAAAGGGAGAGGGAGAAAGAAGGAGGGAAAGGGAGAGGGAGAAAGAGAAGCAACATGAAACACCCCTCTGACACTAACAGCTATTATAACACAATCCTGATCTTGTAGTAAGTGGCCACTCAAACCAGGAAGCAATTCATAGTCCTTGGCTTGAGCAACAGCTGAACATATAGACTGAAGAGTGAATGTAATATTCTCTCTATGTATTACAGTCTAAGTATGTAGGCATAGGAGCAGAGGCGGAGTGACAACTCATGGGGCCCCCGGGCAATAGGGGATCATGGGGCCCCTGTGTCCTTACCCACACTCAAAGTACACCCAAAAAAGCCTATAAAAGGTACCAGGGGCATTTCATGGGGCCCCCTACTGACCCCGGGCCCTCGGGCAGTGTCCGAGTGCTCCAATGGTCAGTCCGCCCCTGCACAGGAGATACCTCCACCAGGCCCCCCTTAAAGAAGAATTGTACAAAAAAATGATTGGTTAAGCCTCCCAAGTGCTTTTTCCCCCTTTATATTGGCTTTTAAAATTTACAAATGCAGCAATTTAGAAATTGGATGAAAGATCAGACCAAATAGAGGGACAAATGAGGAAAGAGGGACAGAGGGGCTTTGTTCTGAATGAGGGTCAGTCCCTCGAAGTCAGGGAGAGTTGGGAGCTATGGTAATAATGAAGGCAATCAATCCCATACAGAACATATATGTACTGTAAGCATGTCCAGCCTTCCTAGCCATCCTGTTAATTTCCAGTCTTAGCAATACCCATTCCTGTCCAGCAGGGGCAGTGTTCCTTTACAATGCCAGGATGATAGAGTTACAGGGGACTTCCGCGGCCACATAGGAAGTACGCCACGTGCTTTGGAAACCATGGAAACCAGACTCTTCCCTCATCAAAGGCGGACGTGTTACGCGAGAAACCCGTGACGTCCACAGCCGTGTGACTTGCCTCCTGCTCTGGTATGATCGGGGAGGCGCGCTGGAAGATCACATGACCCGGAAGAATAATGCAGGCATCCGTGGACTGGATGGAGAGTGAATATTGTTGAGAACAGGGCGGCGGACAGCAATGGAACAGATACGGTGCTGAGGAGAGCTGCGCTTCACATTGAGGGCACTGTGAAGGTATACAGAAGTGTGAGGAGGCATGACACCGGGTGTCAAGGTGCTGGAGGGCTACAGGTTCTATGGGCTCGCAGGGCACGCTGGGACTTGTGGTTGTCCAATAGCTGCAGAAGGACAGAATTATGCTGCTCTGTGTATGAAGAGTCCTACATCTAGCTATCCCATAATAATGTCAGAATGGCCCATGTGGGTGTGATCAGGGGGCACACATGTCTCATTCAGCTCCCCCATGGGCTCTGTGTACAGACAGCATCAGGAAAGTCTGCCATTTCTTACAACCTGTTGAGTACCGGCCTGTCAGACCCAGTATTGCCGGTGATGAGTTCAGGCATGTCTAGATCCCAGTCCCAACCCACCCGACTGGTCCCGGCAGTAAACTGTCACTGTACTGAGCCAATCACAAGCAGACGAGGCATTCCCTGCCCTGCATTCACATGTACGCAATGGGCGTGACTGCGGGTGGCTGTGGGGCAGGTCATTTTTAAAGGGTAACTCCACTTTTGTGGGGAAAAAAAAGCCAATAGCAAATAAAAATAATATAACAATTGCAAAACAAGTCATATTGTAATTTAATGATGACCTTTTCAGTCTACACATGCTTTAGTTTTCTGTAAAATGCAGTGTGACAAACTGGAGGAGTTCTGTACACAGATGGTGTACAGACCCCCCTCTTAGAAATGTCATTTCCTGCTTGTGTGATTGGCTCTCTGATTTTCCCAGAAGTCTACACTAAGATATCTGCAGCAAAAATGTCATTCTTGGTGAGATGCTTCCAAAGGGAAAATATGTCCAAATGGATGCAGACCCTGCCAATGTCCTCGGAATCCTGGACATTGGTCCCAGCTGCCTGGAGATCATTGACAAGATCCTCACGTGTAGTTCTGAGATGATTCCTCACTGTTCTCATGATCATTGACACTCCACGAGGTGAGATCTTGCATGGCGCACCAGACCTAGGGAGACTGACAGTTGTTTTGTGTTTCTTCCATTTGCGAATGATTGCACCAACTGTTGTCACCTTCTCACCAAGCTGCTTGGCTATAGTTTGGTAGCCCAGTCCAGCCTTGTGTAGGTCTACAATCTTGTCCCTGACATCCTTGGACAGCTCTTTGGTCTTTGCCACGGTGGAGAGTTTGGAATCTGATTGATTGCTCCTGTGGACAGGTGTCTTTTATACAGGTAACAAAATGAGATTAGCAGAACTCCCTTTAAGAGACTGCTTCTAATCTCAGCTTGTTACCTGTATGAAAGACACCTGGTAGCCAGAAATCCTGCTGAATGATAGGGGATCAAATAATTATTTCCTTCATGAACATGCAAATCAGTGCATAATTTGTTAGACATGCATTTCTTTTGAATGTTTTGTTGCTGTTCTGTCTCTCTGTGTTACAATACACCGAACATTCGATTTTTAAACTGATCATTTCTTTGTGAGTGGGCAAACATTCAAAATCATCAGGGGATCAAATACTTATTTCCTTCACTGTAACTGCTTGTCTCCTGGAATCTCCTCCATAGTCTTGAGACTGTGCTGGGAGATACATCAAACCTTCTGGCCATGGTACATATTGATGTACCATCCTGGAGGAGTTGGACTGCCTGTGCAACCTCTGTAGGGTCCAGGTATCGCCTCATGCTACCAGTAGTGACACTGACCCTAGCCAAATACAAAATTAGTGAAAAACAGTCAGAAAAGATGAGTAAGGAAAAAATGTCAGTGGCCTCCACCTGTAAAACCATTCCTGTTTTGAGGGTAGTCTCATTGTTACCCATCTAGTACACCTGTTGTTCATTAACGCCAAAGCAGCTGAAACTGATTAACAACCCCCTCTGCTACTTAACTGACCAAATCAATATTCCAGGAGTTTAATTGACTTGATGCTATATCCTGATTAAAAAGTGTTCCTTTAATTTTTTTGAGCAGTGTATATACCTAATAATAATGTGCCCTGTTCCTGTTGGATTTTAGGAATTGTGTATGGATTGTTAAATTGTGGAATAGACATTTTATGGCACGCTCTGCGTTCCTAGAGCTGTAATGGCCTTACAGATCATGTGTGACAGGCTTGACTGAGTTATTATTGTTTTACGATAGGTTTTTTAATTTTTACTAGTAATGGCTTCGATCAGCGACTTATAGCGGGACTGCGGCGGGCATTCTGACACTGGGGAGGAACTGACTTGGTGTCACTGACATCCCCAATGATCTAGTAAGCTGCAATATATTACATTTCCTAAGTCATCTTCAAGGGCAACCTATGAGGTATAGAACTCCTCCCACCAGGTCTGTAAGTCTGTTGCCAGGTCAGACGTTAAAAGGAGATCCTCTTTGCACTTACCTCAGTTTTTGTTTTTTCTCCATCCAGAGGAGATATGTTGTCTGGTGAGAAGAGCCTATATCAATAGGCAGTCCTGGCAACGGTGGATCTTTCCTCACTTCACCTACGTTCCTTTATTGCGTCGGTGGATCTGAATGCTCATAGGATCCCTTCTCGCTATGGCTAGGAGGAGACCTTGTTAACTTTCCCTCTTCTGTGCCTGGTGAGGGCTGGGAATGATGTGCCCTTCTCAGGGATCACACCAGGTATGTTCAGGAGTGAACCACGCTGGACTTGTGCAGTTTGAATGTCAGAAAATGGGATTGCGGGATCTCTTCGGATAATGGAACATGCTGCATGTTATACTCTAAATAAAGATGTAACATGTTCCAAAGGTGATCCTATTCTACATTATCTTTTAACTGGAATTCTACTTTAAAATACACACCGTGAAGAAGTGGTTGGGCAGAAGATTTTTACATTGTTTAACCTCCTTGGTGGTATGATTCTTTCCAATTTTTTGTGCTGAAAGCGGTACCATTTTTTTGCATGGAAATATGTAGTTTTTTTATTGTAGGCTGTAATTTTTAGGAATAACTCACTGAAATCTGTACGAACAAGAGTCTATTAAACATTCCGGATATGATATAATTTGAAACACAAAATCATAAATTATAATTTAATAAATACTCATAAAAAATAATAATATAATAATAATACATTTAATTCAATAATCTAATCAAACCAAAAACACTGAAATTTGAAATACAGAGGCAAATTCGCACATCGCTGAGCAAAGTCGCAAAATCGTTTTCAGTGTCTGATGACGAATTTCCCCACGAATCATTATCAATCAATTCTGCAAGTGGTTCTGATTTACTATCGCTGCTCTAAAACCGCTTTTGACCTAAAGGGACGCTTTTTGGATGCCATGGACTTTTCTCAGTTTCCAGGCAGAAAGAACATTCAAAATGCAGGCAGGGCACAGGACAAAGCAGTAGGGACAAAATATATGGGAAATGCATTGAAACAGCAATGACAGCAAAAATGACATTTTTAAAAAAATTTCAAATTTCCCGCCGGTGCCGGCGCCCGTACGTCCCAACGTCATAGGGACCGGAACACAGAAGCCGGATGCCGGCATCGGCCAGAGGAGATGGCCGGGGATGCTGCAGGGGACACATCGCGGGAGCGAAGGACAAGGTAAGTGCTGCAGGGACCCCCAGAGCAGCGCTGCATGGTAAGCCCGAGTGTAGCTCGGGGTTACCGCTTTTGGTATAGAAATTTTATCCCGAGCTACACTCGGGAACACCGCTAAGGAGGTTAAAAGAGCAGAAGGAGGAACTAGGAATCAAGCAGCAGTCTTTTAATGAATCTATTTTATAATCCAAGTCTCCCTTCTATTTTTTGTTTTGCTGTGCAACAGACTTGATAAATGTTCCCCATATCAATAACATTTGTTTTCACGTTTTTGTTGATTAGTGTTTGAAAGCCAAACCCTATATGAAATAGACCAACTATTGCAAGCTATTGAAATATACATTTCTTTGCCAAGCATGATACATTTCTGGATCCACAATTATATACGCAAAGAAATACACATGCAAACTAATACAAATATTCTCTTTAGGATGCAGTAGATGCCATATAATGTAGAAGATACAGCTTGTGATTTAGAAGAATGATGAATTCCTGTGTAGTTTGCTAATAAAGCTGGGTATATACTAGTAGAATCTCGTTCAAATTTTTAGTTTTAAGAACGTTTGTTCGATTTCCTAATCTTTAGTGGGGTCAAATGACATTGACACTGATTAAAGTGAACTTTTTGCTTTTCCATGCACAGGCAAAAAACTGCTTTGTTTTCGCCTCTGATTTGTAATTCCACAGAAGCACCATAATCCTGAGATTATTTGTTATGGCCTCTGATACAGAAATTAATTTCAGCATTGTTAAAGTTGAATTTCAGGCACCACCTAACTAATCATAGCAGCACTCCCTCCCATCTCCTAACACGTATTCTGACTAACCTGTTAAGAAAGATCTGTATACTTAGCTACTTTCAGGCTGCTCTGGTAATCTATGATGATAAAATGTCCATGTCTAAATGTTTCAAAATTAAAGAGAAACATTTACTGATTTGCCATTGATTCTTATGAAAGACCTACCACCATCAGGGGTCAGATATCCAATGACCTGTAAATAAAGATTTTAGCCTGATTTGCACTCACTCACTTCCAAAATCTGACTGGCAGTTGTTGACGAAATAAAACAGCAGGGGGAATTTTACTAAAAGCCAGACTACAGGACTTTTTGTAAGCTTTTCCCATTGTTTCATTTATAAGAGGTAAAATATACCAATTTGGTGCAACTCTGCAAAGAAACCAGTCAGCTTCCAGGTTTTATTTCAAAATGTTTGACCATAGGGCATATCGGGCCTAAATGAAGCGGCCTGTTGACGACCGAGTCGCACAGTGGGAGGTAAGCAGTGACCGCAGTCTGGACAGGGCTAACACAAACTGCAGCCACTGCTCAAAGCAGGGCCGACAGGAGGAGTGACAGAGACGACTCCAGCGGCAAGTAGGAAGCATCGCAGAGGACACACAGACACCTTACCTGGCCATCCGCTGCACACACAGCCACACTGAAGGGACAACGGCAGCCTCTCTCCTTCACCAGTGGGCACACTGTGACAGCCAAACAATCCCTGTAGCAGTGGTAGATTGGGCTGTCTTTGCTGGAGGGGGCTGTCTCTTTTCTGGATCCCAATCCAGCAAAGACAGCCCAGTCCAAGAAGGGACATCCCCATGCAACAAAGACATCCCCATCCAGCAAAGAGACATCCTTTCTGTTTGCGTACTGGGATGTCTCTTTGTGGATTTTCACATAGATCTGTATCTGGACTTAAATTATGCATAAACCTAATCTCTCTAAAATGTAAGCCTTCACATTTTAGTGTGTGTTTTGTGTTATACTTTTTTTTTTTAACAGACCCTATAATCCCTGTTCTGAGCATTATAGGGCTTAAAGAGGTGGGGGTGGAGAAACAGCAGTACACTGATCTTCCCAATGATTAGCTGTGCAGAGAGGTATAATCATCGGAGAACAGGCAGAAAACTGACCACTGGTCAGTTTGAAATGGGAAAGCAGAGGGACTGGCAGGATCACCAGGTATTTCACACAACAAAAAACACAAAGAGAACACAATACTTTTTAACACAGTTACAATGGTACTACAGAGACATATCAAGAATATGAAATGTTGTGGTGACATTCTTTAATGTTGTTACAACGGTTTTCAATCTTTTTTTAAATCTGCAGCTTTCATTAAAATAATACTTTGGTGATTCTGCCATGAAGTTCCTTTTTCAGGAACTTTTTGTTATGGGGTGACAACTGTCTCCCACTTGTGCTTCTGTATTGTTACCCTGTCACAATTGCCCCTAGTGGAAGCTACAAGTTGCCATGCTCAAACATTGTGCTGTCGTGATCACAGTTTGTCACTAACGGTAAGCCAGTCCAGAGCAATGCTTTGCTTGTAGACATTAAATGGCTAAAGGAGACCAGCAATAGTGGAAAAATAAGGTGAAAACGGTGTCTTAAGAAAAAAGAACATGGGAACTTTTTAGTGCACAGTGCTTCAGCAAACTAAATCTGATCCAGTTAAGGTCCTGGCAGTAAGAGATTTAGTACATACCACATTTCATCTGATAAACATCATCCTGAAATTCAAGGTGGTGTGTTGTGAGAAGGAATGTTTTTCGGAAAAATCTAATCTGTCTTTTTCTATTCTTCAGGCTTATGAATGGTTTGCACCTTGTGGTGAACCCTCTGTATTTGCTCTCGAGAAGTATTCTATTGATTGTAGATTGAAGAGTGTCCTGCACTTGTCTGGATGTTGTGAATGGGTTTTTATTTAGAATAGAGAGGATTCTGCGATCATCTACCACTGTTGTCTTCTGTGGACATCCATGCCTTTTTATGTTGCTGAGCTCACCAGTGCGTTCTTTATTCAGAATGTACCAAACTGTTGATTTGACCACTCCTAATGTTGCTGCTATCTCTCTGATGGATTTGTTTAGTTTTTGAAGCCTTACAATGGCCTGTTTCACTTGCATGGACAGCTCCTTTGAACGCATGATGTAGGTTCACAACAATAGATTCCAAATGCAAATACCACACTTAGAATCAAATCCCAACCTGTTACCTGCTTCATTGATGAAGAAAAGAACGAAGGAGTAGCCCACGCCAGGCTATGAAACAGCTTTTGATTCAGCTGTCCAATTACTTTTGGTCCCTTGAAAAAAAGGGGAGATGGCTACTCTTAGCTGTAATTCCTAAATCCTTCCTCCAATTTGGATGTACATACACTCAAATTAAACCTGAGAGTGTGCACTTTCAGCCCATATCCATTATATAACTATAGCTTGAATGTGTTTTGGTAAATACCTGAAAAAAAAAACTGGTTCCTACTGGATTGTTACCTTGGCAATCTAACTTGTCATACAGCCTCAAAAGGCTTTCTGATAGAAGGGAGTGTTCATGTTTTTTGCCAATGAACTGTCCCTGAATAGACACATTGTTATCATGTGAGAATTTGCTATCAAGGCACTGAGAGATGGGCACTTCCTGCAGCCTATATGAGATGACATAATACAAGGAAAAAGATACATGTTCTTATCTACATCTATCGGTAAGGTGGTGTACTAAAGAAGAATGGTATAACTTGAAATAGGATTTTAATGTAACTGATCTTTTAAAAAGTTGTGCATATCAAAAGCGACTCTTTTGGAACTGTTTAAACTGACACTAAACGGTGTCTTTATTTTCCACAAATAGTCCATACACATCCACTACTTAATGGCCCTGTAATCTAATTAATGAAACTGTTTCTTACTGTGTCTTTCTGCCTTGGAATGTCCTTAATGGGCCCTGAAGCCTCTCCTTTTTTTCTCCCCTCACTTCGATTTGTTCAAAATCAGCAGTGCACTTTAATTGTGGTCATGTGCACTGCTCTGTTCACCTTACAAATCCCACAGACCATAGACGGATCGAAAACCGCACATTTTTTAGAACGAAAAATCAGTCGTTCCTTTAACCGATGTTACCACCAATGATTACAAAAATCGGCTGACCAAGTCATAAAGTTCACCCCATATAACAGCCAAAACTTCTGTTCCTTCCAGGTCACGGCTCATGCGCATATTATTTTTCGTTAAAACGATCATACGATTTGGCCATCATTGCCGCCAAAATTGGTCGTTTTCCACGAATTGTCCAACATGATCGATAATCCGAAAGTGCAAAAAACCCAAAAACCGGCTGACCAATTAACCCACTAACAGTGCGAAAGTCGGCCGATTAATGTTTCGGACGAAAAATCAGCCGATTTTCGAACCGTATATGGCCGGCATAAGTCCTCAGTCCATCTTGGGAGTGAGCAAAAAAGGGTGGCCACGTTTCTGCATACAATGGGACCATGGAGAACAACCACCCCCTAACAGGAACGTGCATCACAGCAGCAAAAATAAAAAGAGAAATTTGTAGATTTTGCTGAGCACGAAAAAAAGTAATCTTTTTGAGTTAAAGAATGCAAACTTTTTAAAGTTTAGTGTCACTTTAATACTCCATAAGCAAATGCTTTTATGACATACTGGGGCTTCAGACAAGTGAATGCAGCTTTGGTTTATGTACTCTATGGTGAGAGGCACATGGGACAGTACAAATATCACATGGTCATGGTGACCAAAAAGACTCCTGTTTTGAATTTTTCCAGATTGTAAGATGAAAACTTTGATCACTATTGCCAACAACCCCTCCTTTTTCCTTGCTATATATATATAAAATCTATCCCTTCTGAAATCTATATAATGCAGAAAAAACTCTGACTGTGAACAAGGTGCACCATCATGATGTTATTGATGGGATGTTTGCAGACTTGTGTGTCTATTGTCAATTTGTATATTAGTTGCACTCCCTGTGAAGTCAAGTAGGCATAAGTATTTCTTGGTTTCTTACTGCAGTTTCTTGCATTTTAGGATTTCTTTTTTTAAATCCATTTTTTATTTTTTTCCATTTCTGTCTAACCTACAGATATCAATTACCTCTCCAATTTCATTTCTCTTTTTGATGGATTGATAATCTTATCTGTTTATCAGGCAATTTCAGTGACCAGTCATGCCGGAGCACAGCGATGCCAGCCTGCCTCCAGAAGAAAGACTACAGGTTTTGGTACAGAAGGGGACATCTGTGGAAGTGAATGATGACATTCCACTGAAGCGCTACTACCGATCTGGGGTAGAATTGATCCGCATGGCCAATGTGTACACAGGCGAAGGCAATACAGAACATGCTTTTATCCTGTACAACAAATACATCACGTAAGTGTAGCTTTCTGCTTGCTTATACCCAGCGATGTGACTGGCCTCAGGTGACACACAGAGATGAAACAAATCCACCTACATAAGTTGTAGCTGTGTATCTGCAGTCATTTCTTCTGTAGATCGTTGTTAAAAACACAAAAAGGAAATGATTTCTCCTTAGCTGTATCAGCAGGGGGCAGGGATCTGAAGTCTTCAGAGAGCTGACAGCTCTGAGCCCTGATTGGAGGGATGGCACACCTCTACCCTCAGGGTGGTAAAACCTCATAGTTAAGTGTTTTTACCACCCCTGCCCCAACCACACCCCCTCTAGCTGCAGTGGCCAGGGGTGTACACGTGTTGCAGTTAGAGGGTTGAGACAAACCATTTACAACTGATGGGTGCTTACAATGATCAGCTGTTATTTATATAAAAACTTTATATCAAAAGGAGCAAAAATGTTGCTGTAACTGCTGGAAAGTGTTAGCTGGACATTGATCTCAATTTGTTAGTGTATTAGCTTCAAATCTGCTAGTGCATCTAACACTCCCCTCCCCCCAGATTAACAATTCTGCCATCCAAAGATGCCCCTGTGCTCCTTTAGCCAGAGTCGGAACACTTTAATACAGGAAGTGTTACTGGCCTGATCACCAGGTGAAAACAGAGGGGAAAAAAAAGAAAACTAATGCAACCACATCTAAGGATTTGGTAAGCATTATTATTTGGTAAATAATAATGAATGTTTATTTAAAGTAGAACTATATTCAAAACTTTTTCTTTTTAATTTGTATAGAGTAAGGGCGGGTTATAACCCCTTTCAGTTTAGTTTTTGCCGTCTGTGTCCCGTTGGGGAGATTTGCTTTCACTTCCTGTACCATAGCCAAAAACAGGAAGTAAGAGGAAATAACTGCAAATTAAGGGAATTCATTAGGGGACCCCCAGGTCACCAGAACTAGTGTCTCCATTGGAAAATTTCCCCTCTATTACCTTTCTAGGGAAAACCCAAAATTTGGGGTTTTCTTTGTCCTGTTTACGATTATCAGTGAAAGTAAAAACAGGGTGAACTACCCTAGCAGGAGCACAGACATCAATAAAAACGAACCGGTGTTTTAATCCGTCTCCACTCTGTCCAAAACTAAAATAAAGATTTTGCCTTCAATTATACTTTAATGATATCTGTCCTCAAGTGTGGTAAATAGTGGTGTCACATCATTTTCAGCAAGAAGGAATGAATCTAAAATGTAAAAATCATCCCTTGTGTGAACTATGGTTCTTTCAAGTTTAAATGACCGTTGCATTTTAAACCTATATTTAGGTTCAGTCTGTGATTTCTGCAGTCTGTGATTAGGTCTTTCATTTCATTTGTCTTCAGCAATTTGTTACTTGCCAATTGTCTTCTGTAATACATTCCTTCTCTGTAAGATACATTGAAGAGATGTTGTCTTATCTATTCCATGACTGAACACGAACAACATAGGTGCATGTTTTTGTCAGCATTAATGGCGTTCTTTTATGCCTATTTCAATACCAATATAAACTCCTTTTGGATTAAAAAAAACGTTTAAAGGTTATTTTAGTTATTTATGGCTTTGTCAGTGTCGTGAGGTGCGTGTGGTTTTTTTTTTTTTTTGTTTTTGTTTTCTGGGTTTTTTTGGTTTTTTTTGGAACCAGATAATTTTTTTTTTTTTTGGGTGTA
Source organism: Staurois parvus (assembly GCF_062004578.1). Lineage (NCBI taxonomy): Eukaryota > Metazoa > Chordata > Amphibia > Anura > Ranidae > Staurois > Staurois parvus. Next base: position 3,409,591 of record NW_028318382.1, read on the forward strand.
TGTGGTGTGTGCTCAAAGTTCAGGACCCCCAATTAGCTATTTCTGATGGCCTATGACATCTAGACAACCTCTGGTCCCTTTTTTTTCACCTCTTTATTAATTTAAATACTTTGGTTAATGGTGGGCTTCCATGCTTAACCTTAGGTGGGCCAAAAGTGTATATTTTTTTTATTTTTTTTTTTACATTAACACACAAAAGGATATTATTAGAATAATCATATTGACATACAAAAAAAAAACTACAACACAAACATGCTGGCAGAAGATGGGAGACGTGTGCAAATACGCATCATAAGGAATATTTACAGGATTTATACAAATCATGTTATCACCTACCAGGTCATTGCTCCTACAATTTTAGGGTGTGCCTGAGATGTATCACATCTCAGGCACTCAGTATAACTAGAGCCCTGGTGTGATACATATATTGAGCCCTACATGAGTCGGCAGTAGAGACAGCCTACAAATTGTTACTGCTCCATATGGACAGTGGTTTCCGTGGCAGGAGGTATCCACCATTAAGGCAGACAGTAAAGAGAAGAGTGAATATGGGGAAGAGGAGAGGGAAATGCGATTGCCGAACTTCAGATTGTCAGATCCTGAGCTCTTTTCCATGCAGACCAGATCTAATGGAATTGTTTAGGACAGTTGCGGCATAGATATGCGAGTTTATGTAATGTAAGCACGTTGCTATTAGGGTACGCCATTGGGCTATCGAAGGAGGATGTGACACTTTCCACTTAAGGAGGATAGCTTTTCTGGCATAATAAAAGGCATAAAACAAATAGTTTAGTATGGTGTGTGGTGTCACATATCCCCAGTAACAGCATTAGTGGATCCATAGGTATGGTCAGGCCACTTACTGCACCCACTTCAGATGCTGCCATCCCCCAGAAAATTTGTAGTTTAGAGCAGGCCCAAACCATGTGTATGAATGTGCCCACCGAGGCCTGGCACTTGGGGCAGATAAGATCTTCTGTAGCATAAATAGAAGATGGTCTGGTCTCTGGGGGGAGTAATACACTCTATGAAGGAATTTTAGTTGAATCCATCTTTCCCTTGCTGATATCATGAGAGGGAGATATTGCTGAGTGCCCTCTTCCCAGTCCCCGTCGGTTAGGATGGGTATATCCCCATACCAGATATCATACAAGCAGGATACTGTAGAAGTGTCAGTTTGGGAAATACAGCGGTAGAGGGCCAATAGCAGTTTGTCTAGTTGTTCAGTGGACAAGAGTGATTCCACTTAATGTGATATCAAATGCAGGGGAAAGGTGAATTGGGCTTTGGCAGCGTGTCTGAGCTGTAAGTAGCGAAAGAGCATTTTATTGGGCAACTGGTAAATAGCTTTAAGTCCATCAAAGGATAATAAGTAGCCCCCTGAGATTATGTCCTGGAGTGTTTTAACTCCATATTGCGCCCAGATAATTGGGTCCTGGATAGAGTGCAAATGTGGTAGTCTGGGATTAACCCATAATGGAGTGTGTGAAGACCAGGTCCTGGAAACCCCAATGTAAGCCTCCAGTTGCTTCCACACACTTAGTGTTACTAAACCCAGGATCCTGCATTCACTAGATCTGGTCTCCAACAGTACACAGAACATGGAATTGCAATTAGTTTAGTCAATATAAACTGCTAAATACCATTTCTCATCAGCAGTTAAAGCAGTCTTGTGACTTCTGTCAGTGTTCAGCAGAGCACCAGTTAAAGCTTGTAGGAGGAGTTTATTCTTGGAGGATGCAGAACCTCTGACCCTTTATGGGCAGTACTGATTGGCCTTGTGCTGATCACCTGCACTCTCCCAAGAAAAAAAAAAACCCTCTAGCAATACACACCAAATTGAGCATGTGCAGTGTCTCCACATGATATGTCTTATTAGACAATAAGAGAGGGACACTGGAAGAAGGGGAGGATCAGAGAAGTCAGGGTCAAACATCCTGCAGAGGATTAACCCCTTAGGTTCCACAGTGAGTATAGCATGCTTTACTGTGTATACAGGCTGATTTTACTGTTGTGGGTTTAGTAACACTTTTAAGATGGTCTTCATGGGTTCATTGTCTCCCAAAAGTATATTTAAAGGTTAAAATGTAATGTGTGTTTTTAGGTAGGGGTTAGAACCTCAGTAAAGTGTTGTTTTTGTTATTCTGTGTCACCGCTGTTTAGATTCACCCATCAAATTGTCCTGGTGACCACTTACCAAAGTGAGGGGAAATCCAATATTGTATAGTTCTCACCACAGCAAGAGGTCAGGGTAAATCCTTCAAATGGGACACTTTCTAAGATAGTTGGAGGGAATTCCTCTCATTTACTTTTAAATCTCCAGAACAGAAAATGAAGGGAAATGTCCTCAGTAGGACACAGGTATCAAAAAAATTACTTGATGGGAATTTTATCCATTTGCTATTCTATCTAAAACGAAAAAGTTTTTTGGCTGTATACACACTTTTCACTTTGCTCTGCTTAGTGTTTGGAAGATGCTCAGTGATTAAAATCTGAATCTAATCTGAATAGTTTTCTTCTTTTTCTGTAGGCTGTTTATAGAAAAGCTTCCTAAGCATCGAGATTACAAAACTGCCAATGCTATAGAAAAGAAGGAAACGTTAAAGGTGAGTGGATCTGGCTGAAGACATTGCTCATTTACTGCATTTAGTAGAATGGAACTTAATGTATCCTTTCTCTTGTAGAAACTAAAAGAAGTAGCTTTCCCAAAGGCAGAGGAGCTCAAGAAAGAGCTGCACAAGCGATACGGTAAAGAATATGCAGAGTTCTTGGAGAGAAAGGTGAGTTACAGAATACATATTCTTGGATGGTTCCCATGGTAAGGTGAATAGCAGCTGATGGTGTTTGGCGGTGTTCATCTAGAAATGTGAGGAAGAGGAGTGTGCACGCCGGTCAGCTCTGCAGAAGCAGCTAGAAACTGAGAGGGAGAGGGTGGCGCTCATGAGAAAGCAGCAAGAACAGCAGGAGCAGTTCCAGGCCTTTGAGGAGATGATCCGAAAGAAAGAACTGGAGAATGAGAGGCTTCGCATCCTACATCAGTTCTCAACGGACACCTCGGGGTCAAAGATGTCTGGAGGACCCCTCATCCCAGGTGTTAATGAGCCCCCTGCCATTGGACGGCTCCCCACAAATGATACTGTCCTACCACCACCACCTGTTGTAGACAGGACTTTGAAGCCAGCAAGTCTTCATGAAGGCTGTAAGTAAGAAATACTTTGTTTTATATCACAGTGTATAAAAATTGGAGGAAAGGTTTAACAGAGGTGTTTTTAACATTTTAAAACTTCCAGTGGAAATATATTTTCTCTGCGGCCGTGCCCTGCCCACAGAGTTCTGTGAATGAATGAACTACAAGTCCCTACAGCTGCTTGTAGTTCTCAATGAATTACCACAGCACTGTGGAGCACCGTGGTAGCTCACTGATTCTTCCTGTCAGTATATCTGCTTGCCTGTACATCCCGTACAGGCAAGCGGATATACTGACAGGTCTGCAGGAGACCTGGATGTCACCAGCGATCTACTAATCGCTGGTGAAATTCTTTACAGGCTCCTGCAACAAAAAATAAATGCACACTTTTTTTTTTCTTTACCTGCAAAAAAATGTGCATTATTTTTTGTCAAAAGGTGACCCTATCCTTTAAGGCACAGCATAATAAACCCTAATGTGCATGCATTAACGCACTGCAACATTGTGATTCCAGGCTGAGGCTCCCCACCCACACCTAGTGACTGCACAGTAAAAGAAGAAGCAACACACTGAGACCATACTCCTCCTATTGGCATTCTCCTTGTACTGCATCACAAGCACCAAGTTATTTTCTCCTTGTGTTGCTTCTCACTCACTGATTCAGGGTTCTGCTATACAAGACCTGCAAGAGGCCGATAACAAGTCAAATTCAGGTAAATGAGACTGCTTGCATTTAACAAAATTACATTTAATGATGTATTAAAGCTGATCTCCAGGCAGATACAGAGATGTTGAATTCCTATCGGCCGATGCCCGAGACATGTAGTTCGAGGCGCCGGGCAGGGATTTTTTTTTTTTTTTTTTCTTTTTTACCTTCAGCCCTGCTGCGGGCAAGCAGCAGGGCTCACCTGCACCTGTCAGGTGGAGACATTGGGGTGGCAGCGCTGCCGACCCAAATGCTTCCACACAGTGCCAGCTTGTGTCTCCCGGGCTCCGCTTACCCATCTGCAGGCCCGAGAGCTCATCGCCGGCGACTAGAGGGGAGGAAGGAGAGCAGACACGTCCTCTCCCTTCCCCTTGTCCTGACCCGGAAGTAATGTTATGTCACTTCCCGGTCCCCGTTGAGAGATTCCCGCCAATTGAGGCTGGGAAAGAATGCATTACATTCAGGCTAGCAGAGGGGAGACATCCAGGCTCTTTTAGACCTTGAATGTCTCAATAAAGAGAACCTGTCACCAAAAATAATCACATATTGTCCCCTATGTGATGAAGAAAAAAGTTTTTTTATTTTTTTAATTGTAAAAAATGAAAGTTACACCCAAGCACATAACATTCTTCCCCCCACATATACGCACGTACAAACGTGTAAAAGCACATGCTGGGGCGCTTACGTATGAAAATGTCGATTGCAATACACGTTATATATCATCGTGCGCGCCAAAATGAGAGCAATAATTCTAGCACCAGACATCCTCCATAACACTATACCTAGAAGGATCTGTGAAAGTGTCACGTATCGAAAATATAGGGTACTGAAGTTCGTTGCCATTTTGCTAGTGCATGCAAATTTAAGGTTTGACAAGTTGGATATCTATTTACTCGCTGCAACCTCATCTTTTATATTTTACAAAAAAATAGGGTAATTTATTGCTTTTCTTTATGCCCTAAAATTAACTAACTTGTGTTTGTTACTGGGATTTTGTGGTAATATAACTACCACAATTTTATTCTCTAGGGTTTCTGATTTCAGAAAATATATCATGTTTGGGGGTTTTGTGTAATCTTCAGGCCTATAATGATTTTTTTGTTAATCTTGTGAAAAAAATGCAAAAAACGTCTCTGGGAGAGAAAGGGATAAAGGATAAGCCCTACACTCCCCCTTCCTAACAAGCACCCAATCAGTGCTCATTACACTGCAAGGTCTCTCTGCTCCCTGCTAGTCCCCGCGGTGCTGGAGACAGGTAGGCAGGGAGGGGAGGAAGAGATAAACAGCGCAATGTTAAAAATATTAAACCATTAAGTCGCCATAAAACCCCTTTTGTTTTTAAAACATTCCTAATATCGCCTCTGATTTTGGCTAAAAAAAAAAATAATTTTTTTTTATCTGGACAAGGAGATTGTCATGAGGGACAAGTAGATTGGGACACTGATTTAGTCCATGGACAAATAGTTTTTTCAAACATTTCCACACCCCTGAGATATAAAAAACACAAATTAATGCACCTTTGTAAACATGAATACATTATTAAATGTGGTTTTAAATGCCAGCAGGGTATGTACATGAATTTGACCTGGCATTTACTGCTTGCAGTTCTGTTCAGCAGAGCTAGAATGTTATCGGAAGAAGCAGGAGAAGGGACCAATCTGTTCATGTGCTGACTATTAGTGCATGCTATTAGGAGGAGAAAGCAGAGTGCCAGATGAGCTAATCACTGTGCTGCTTCTGCTGTCACTGTCCATTCACAGGCTGTGGCAGGTCCAGGATGACCTGGGCTCAGAGGATGTGGATTGAATATTGCTGGCCATTAGACTATTTTCATCCTGGTATGAAAAAGGAGTACTGTGGGGTAGAGCTCTGGATTGAAAGGGGATAGTGCAACAAAAGCTGTATTTGTTGTCTTTTAACGGGCTAATATTTTTATCTTGTTTTTGGGTGGAGATATGCTTTAATGAATACAGAGCTGTATTGATTTTATCTTTTTATCTTTGCCTAATGTTCAGATTTAAGAAGAGCGGGAGCATAAAAATTTAATTTGTGTGCCCTCAATTTTGGGGTTCTTTGTTTTTTGCAGCTGCTGGCACAGATGGACTGCGCCATGTCATGATTCCTGAAGATGTATGTGTGACGTTTCTGAGACTGGCAGAGCTGAACACACAGAAAGCAGTGGAGACCTGTGGCATCCTGTGTGGGAAGCTGGTATGATTGTGATGTCACTGTCTTGCCTCAATTAAATTATGTTATGCTCTTCAATTATACATAACAGGACACAGGGGACTTAGACTTGAGGTATGTTGCCAACTTCAGTTTTGTACTAGTGTTTTTAGGTGACAGGTGTGCCTCCCTGTGTTTCTCTGAAAAACTTTCATTGACTTTGCTCCTGTATAACCGACTCCATTCCATATACTCTTGGTCGGTTGTGTCTGGATGCATCGCTACAACCAGCAGACCAAGGGGGGGGACTATGTCTGAACCTGCATTCTAGAGTGGAGGCAGACTGTAATGTTGGCACTGGAACCTTTGGTCCTTTATCTCTGGTGTACAATGTATCCAGGGTGCTCTACAGGTCCGGTGCTCTACAGATCCAGGACAGTGATCACCCGGGAGGGGAGTTGAGTCGTTGAAAACCCTTTGGGGCACGCCCACCATCATGGGTTAAGATTGGGCCTGCCGGCTCTGCTACTAAGGACTGGTGGGTACCTATGTGTTCTGAGAGAGCAATGCGGCAGTTCCCCCTGAAAGTGTTCCCTGTGTAGCGGATCGTTTTCTGGCAAGTTTACAGCAGTGGTGGTACAACAAAGGGCAGTCCAGCAAGGTGTGATGATGTCTGCGCAAGTGCAGGCTCCATTTTCCCTCAGTCCTTGGGCATAGTACATGCGCTTTGCAGCACCTGAGCGACAAAGCATGGGGGTACCAGGCTGCAACTGCACAAACTGTTTGCCTATTCAGCATCTGCCTACAGCCACGCACAGCAGAAATGCTGCTTTTTCATCCAAGCACCGCAAGTATTGGGATATTTTTTGGGGGGGGAGGAGGTGACAGCCACATAGGCATTTTGGCTTAGGCCAACACTCTCCTTTCACCTGGGTGGCTGCTTCCCTCTGGGATTCAGAGGCCTGTTTAAACCTCAACAAGCCATGGCCTCGCAAAGGCAGTGAGCTGTGGGGGAGGATGATGGGCTGGGCCCGCAATTCCCTTTACTAGGTAGGGAGAACCCCCTACGTAGTTCTCCTTGCAGTATAGATCCTAAAGGTCGGATTAGTTCTGAATTCCTGTCCTTTTCTGGTTTTTTGACTGTTTCAGGGGCACAATCCTTCACATCCTTTGCATCAAGGGAGCAATTTTTTCAGCCATAACTGGACTGCGTGATCAGCTCTCGAGGGTTCTCACTGACCTGGAATACAATTGTTGGAATAAGCCTTCCCCCTTCTCCTTTAGGAAAGTTGAGGCGCTGGAGGAAATTCCTCGGAAAGCAGAAGTTGCTGGGAATCGGGAATCCTGTGGACAAGTTTCCCCAGGAGGAATCTCAGGGTCCGGGGCTATCTCGGACACAGGAGACCACGGTGGGCTTCCCTGCAAATGTGGTGCACACTAACCTTTGCTGTTGTCAGACTACTCTTCCCTCAAAAGTCATGGGGAATTTTTGGTGGCCATAAGGACCCAAAACCAAAGTCCATTTTCAGTGCAGTGATAAATGCCCTAGTGACTCGTTGGAATCCGTTTTCTCTGCTTTATGCCTTTCCTACACTTCAGCTTCTTCCTGGTCTGTTGTGCAGGATAAACCTGGAGGGCATTCTGGTGATACTGATAGCACCCGCTTGGCCAAGAAGAATATGGTATGCAGACATTGTGGATCTCTTGGCAGACAAGCTGTGGCCTCTTCTAGATCGCCCAAATTTTGCTGTCATGGGATCCAATATTTTTGGTTTATAAGAGAGGCTATGGGGTAGAGTGGCAAGATGGAAGCCTTTTCTTCCAAAGAAAAACATCCAAGCCTGGCTAAATTTTTCAAAAACACATCTGAAGTCTCCCACAAGCATGTGGGAAGTGTGTTATGGTCTGATGAAACCAAGGTTGAACTTTTTGAACATAATTCCAAAAGATATGTTTGGCGCAAATACAACACTGCACATCACCAAAAGAATACCATACCCACAGTGAAGCATGGTGGTGGCAGCATCATGCTTTGAGGCTATTCTCCTTCAGCTGGAACTGGGGCCTTAGTCAAGGTAGAGGGAATTCTGAACAGTTCCAAATACTAGTCAATCTATCGGTGCAATTGATAGCCCCTGCGTGGGCGTGTTTTGTTGCCTCTGTTTTATACTGTTTAAAATTAATAAAAACCATTGAAATACAAATACTAGTCAATATTGCCACAAACCCTTCAGGCTTCTGCTAGAAAGCTGAACAAGCATACATCCAAATCAACAAAGGAATGGAAGAAGATTAAAGTTTTGGAATGGCCCAGCAAGAGCCCAGACCTGAATCTGCTAGAATGTGTGTGTGTGTTTGACTACACATGACTAATTAGTATTAACTGCAGGGCAACACAATTTCCTTTCTTATAATATTTTATTACCTATGAACAACCATATATAGCGATTGCAGCAGCTGGGGTTTAATTATTTACAATATTTGGCAGCGCACAAATTCGTTTTTGTTTTAGGATTTTTGGTTTACCTGTAAAATCCTCATCGCAGATACATTACAGGAGACCTAGATCCCTCCCCAAGTGTCTATTCCACTTTACTTGCTACCTGTGGCTTGGCTGAGCTGGGAGGGGTTATGCCTGGTCAGGGATTCATGGCTCTTTTTCTTTTTTTTTTTTTTTTTTTTCTGGCCAGTGTCCATTCACTCAGTGGCAGCAATCCTCTGTGTCCTGTGGTGTACTCCAAGAAAAGGAATTAAAAATAATCCTAATATGTTATTTATTTTCATGTAATGCCTAAATAGAAAACCCTGAACTATTCACATAAGTTATTGCTCCCAATGGAACTTACAGTTCAATATCAATATTGCAATATGGCCAGTTTCAGCTTGGAAACAAGGAAGAGAAAGTGTGGAAGCAATTGGGATTTGAAAAGTAACTAAAATTATCAAGTTCGGTTTTAAAGTACAGATATTTTAACCTCTTCCCGTCCGGCCTATGGCCAAATGGTGGCCGGCAAAAACTCTCACCTTTTCCAGGTGGATGCCATATGGCGTCCTTTCGGGTTTGCGTGCCTGCAGAGCCGCGCAGCGGCGCGATCTGTCACCAACCGTGTATCTCAGACACGGCCAATGACAGATCTGAGTACCGGCCCCATTGCCGGTACCATGTGACCTGCTGTGACCAATCACAGGTCACGTGACAGTTGTATTAAAAAAAAAAATACTGCTCACTTCCCCAAAGTAGTACAATGTTATTACTATGGTAACATTGTACTACTTTGGTCATAGTGAAATATGAAAAAAAATCTTAAAAAGAAAAAAATTTTTTAAAAATTTATATTTTTTTTCATACTGTCACCAGTCAGTGTCCCTGATCACTGCCATGCCAGTTATATGATGATGCTGTACTACACTGGTGACAGTATGTAAAAAAAATAGTGAAAATAATTTTTTTAATTATCCGAAAAATTATGACAAAAAAAATACAACTTCAAAAAACTCGCCATGCCTCTTATGAAGTACGTCGGACTGTCTACTCTGCAAAAAGGGGTCATTTGGAGGATATCTGTACTGTTCTGACATTCTTGGACCTCAAGAAAATAGATTGGCTGTCAGTACTTCAGGATTGATCAATATTCAGATATATCCCAATATTCAGATATATCCAAACTAAAGAATACATCCTAATTTGGGTTATTTTCACCAAAGACATGTAGCAGAATTCATCTTGGCCTAAATTTATGAAGAACAATTATTTATTTGCAAACTTTTATAACAGAAACAAAGAAAAACTTGTTTTTGGTTTTTTTTTTTCAAAATTTTCGGTCTTTTTTTGTTAATTTTGCAAAAAATAAAAATCCCGGCGGTGACTAAATACCCCCAAAATAAAGCTCTAGTTGTGTTAAGAAAATTATAAAATTTTAGTTTGGGTACAATGTTGTATGATCGTGCAATTGTCATTCAAAGTGTGACGGCGCTGAAGCCTGAAAATTGGCCTGGGCAGGAAGGGGGTAAAAGTGCCCTGTGTGGAAGAGGTTAAACACCTAGGGAGGAATAATAAGTTTCTGAGACAAGTTCTGTCTCAGTGATGCTGTTGGCCAAAGCAACCAATTGGCTTCTAGCTTTCATGCTTTCTACACAGCTTAAAATGTGAGTAAATATTATATATTTTTCCTTTTGCAAACATTCTCCATTTTCCTTCTAATGATTTATAAAAATTCCCTAATCATTTTTCATAAATTTTCCTAACCTGATCCCTTATCTTTTTCTAGATGCGGAATGAATTTACCATCACTCACGTCATTGTGCCTAAACAGTGTGGTGGTCCCGATTATTGTAACACTGAGAACGAGGAAGACCTGTTCTTGATTCAGGACCAGCATGGGCTTATAACACTGGGATGGATACATGTATGTCACCATACAAAAGCTTTCTGCCTCTACTCTGCTGTGTTTTGGGGTTTTGTAATTCTTAGTCTGATATCCACAGTACAGACCCACAAACCATGAACTGAATCCCTTACTACTGTTTCCTGCCCTTATCACACAAAAATCAAGGAAATTTTAAATTAAAAGGTTTAAGGGGGATAAGCGACACATAATTACCCTTTATTTATTAAGAGAGCAGTTTAAATTAAAATAACATGGGCTTAATTTACAAAGCTTTAACACAAAGATAAGAATCTTTATTTCAGCCATGTGACTGAACTTTTTAAATCTCATTTGAATGGGTTAAAAATTTTGGAAAATAAAGATTTGTATACTAAAGTCTCAGTTTGGCAAAATGTGTATCATCAGTATTAGAGAGTTGTTGTTTGTACATTACTTGAAAACACCCAGTTGAGATCTCTACTACTTGTCTGGCATTCGAAGCTGTTTCAAATCTCTGCATAGCAGATAGATATATCAGTGTAACAAGTCACAAGCTAAGTATAAGTTGTGTTTTTTTTTTTTTCTTTTTTAATGTAATCACAAGCAATCCATAGATGTATTCAGTACAATGATTACAAAAGTACAAAAAAACACAATACACTTCTGAAACACTGAGAGCGACTTATAACAATAAAATATTAAAGAGACAAAAACTGACAAACATTATTTCATCTGGGTATTTAAGAAAAACTTCCCTCTCCTAAAATCTGTAGGTTTTTTCATAGGTGATTCAGTAATGCGCAATGTCACAATAAAATGGAAAACAGATACTGCATTCCACTAGGCACAACAGTGTTCCCTGCTGCAAGCTATTGTGTGCACCCTGCAGTGTCCCATGGAGTTCTTTATGCCTAATACTGCAGTGTGTTTGAGAGACTGCTCACATGACTTGACAGATCACCTCATCGGGCACATCACCTGGCTTACTTATGCCCAGGAATTATTTTTTTTTTTTTGTAAGTAGCCAGGTAGGTATGCCCACTGTACGGCTGTGTACCACTGTTTTGTAAATTGAGCCCTTTAGTCTTTGGATGTGTTGTCTGTTAACTAAAGGGCACCTGTTATGACAGAAATTTGGTAGCTGCTATCAGTTACTTGTTCATTTCCTAAAGTGTAGGTGCCAGAGCCGGTATTCATAATCTTGTTTCAGGACATGCTCAGTCAGACTAGAATAAGTACCATATATCTGTTCCAGTTCAGGGACTTGCCAATTCACATCATGGAGCTGGAGAGAGAGGCTTAAGAAACATGTTCATTTCCCGGAGTTCTGCTTTAAAGGGATTAAACATTGAAAAATGTGCATGTATTGCAGAGATGTACAAAACATGTTATGTAGAGGCCTGGAAACTAAAACTTAACCATGCCTGCTAAATCTGTCTGACTAGTCAATTTAACAGTTCAATTGATTTTTTTTCCACAGACCCACCCAACACAGACTGCCTTCCTGTCCAGTGTGGACCTGCACACTCATTGCTCCTATCAGATGATGCTTCCAGAGTCCATTGCCATTGTCTGCTCTCCAAAATTCAATGAGTGGGTACCACTTTTAAATTAGCATTTTATTTTACTAGCCTGTCACTGTCATGGGAGGCATTCAGCAAACTAACACAAGGCTCAATTAATTTCAGCATGAAATAAACATTGGATAACCTTTCGGTTCAATACATACTCTCCAAGGGGTCTATGTATAGAACTTTCTTTTCTTTCATTTAGAATGAAAACGGCAGTATTTTCCCTGAGATGTAGTTCCTATATTGTCTTCGCCACCTTCCCACCCAGGAGTCCCTTTAAACCCACGGGGCGGAGGGCAGAGGACTGGCTGAACATATGATTACTGTGATTCACTGTCACGGTGGTCACATGATTGGGAGCTAGTCCCATCCAATTTACCATGTCAGGCAATTTTTAAACTACGTAGTTGGAGGGTCATCCAAAGTATATCCAGTCAGCTAGAGCCTCGCACTACACTTTTGGTACATATTATTGATCTGATCAGCCTTTTTAATCTGGCTTGCGTGTAGCTAGTATTGGTCTTTTTTCCTAGAGGCTTACAGTACTATCAGGGCACCATTATAATGGAACTAAACTCCTGGAAATACTCCCCTCCACCTTCCAGCAATGCAACAGTTGCACCCCATATTTGGCTGCTTTGATCTTCTCCTGTTCTGGGTTTTTGGCCATGTCTCCTCTGCAATAAAGAGCTTCCTGCTCGCAGTCTTTTACAAATTAGGGGTGGTTCCTGTTTAAATGCACTCGGCGAATATTTTTCAAAGTAGCTTCTTCTTTCTTCCTTCTTTTTTGTTTTGGGATAGACTGGGGAAGAGTGAGAAGGGTTAGCAACCCTGCAATCTGTTTTTTTTTTTTTTTTTTTTTTTTTTTCTTTTTGCATTGGTAAAGAGTGAGAGGAAATCTGCTTCCACAGGGCCCCAATGTTGATAAAATCCTTATAGCAGTTCTGATCTTTTCCTATTCAACTCCAGTTAAACCTTTTTCGTTGCCATTCTGGAATGAACAAAAATACATTCTGAAAATCTGAATTTACAATTTTTTTATTTAATTAGTATTAATAAAATACCAGGAATAAGGAGAGCTTAAAGGGACCCAGGCAGAAACAGAAAATAGTGGGGGTTTTCTTCTGCTATTCTTACTACGCAGTATATACTGAAACTTGTTGAATATTGAGGATCATGAAGTCATAATAAACAGGCATTATGTGAACTAATCCTAGACAACTCCCTGTTCCTGCATGACTTATACTGCTGTATTTTTCTGCCTGCTTCACCTTTCCTGTCATTGAGTTTGTCAGTATTATGTATAATCTCTGAATACCGCTGTGGTCAGAATAACCGGATGCAAATATAGAGACCGAGAGGAGTGAAGAACTGTGATGCACTTATTCATGGATGTGATGTTAAACCTCTTGGCTCCTAAGACACCTTTCATATTTTGCCTACACATCCTTTCATTGAGTTCACTTCCACACTGCCCTTGATTCATGTATTCTGGCACTGCACAACTGTTCATATGAAGATGCTGATTCATGTTTGATTTTTCTAGAACGGGCATTTTCAGGCTAACAGACTATGGCATGAAGGAGGTTGGTGAATGTCGACAGAAAGGATTCCATCCACACTGTAAAGACCCTCCCCTATTTTGTGTAAGTGTTCCCTGAATAAATGATGCAGCTGTAGACCATTGCCTGAGTCTACCAGCTTGGCTTATTGCATTGGTTTAGTTTGTCGGGATAGAATCCCAATTTATGTGGATGCAATTGTTTTCTTGTCTTATATCTGCATGCAATCTACAATCTGTCCACTAGGTGACACTATGTTAGCTGAGCATCAGGCTATTTTTAAATGTTAATGTGTTACTAAACCCACAACAGTAAAATCAGTCTGTATATGCAGTAAAGCATGCTTGTTATACTCACTGTGGAACCTAAGGGGTTTATCCTCTGCATTGTGTAAAAATGCTGTTTGATCCTGACTTCTTCCAGTGTCGTCCTCATCTCCTGATATGACACATCATGTGGAGACACTCTGCACATGCTCAGTTTAGTGTGTATTGCTAGAGAGGTTTTTGGGGGGTTTTTTCATGGGAGAGTGGCCCTGTGCTGATCACATGCAAATGTAAATATAAATATATAGATATAAACAAAGTACAAAGAAATAAATATTAAAAACCATATAATGGTGATATAGTAAAAACCTGTATACCTGGCAAACAAAATCTGTTGAAAGCTATAATTTATATTGAAAACAACAACATACTACCACAGTGCCTCAATGATCTGGGCCTATATCATGTGCAGAAATGCCATGGTGTGTGTGAAATGGAATGGATCTGTGTGTACCTACATTGGGAAAATGACGCCGGAACACACACCATAATGGTTGTGCACTCCAAAGGCCGGAGGTGACTAACCGGAAGTACATCATGATGACGCCACATCCAGTGCTACCAAAAATAGACCGCTGGAGTGCACCAGGGCGATCGTGCGCTTCCTAGATGAAACCGGAAATGCGTCATAACGACGCCATGTCCGGTGTGGACTTGGTATGCTGGAGCACATTAATAATTGTTGTAAAAGAGAAGGGGGCTAAAAGAAAATGTCAAAAGAATGGTGAAATGGGAAATCAGTGGTTCAATGAAAAGATGAAAAATAATAATAAATTTAAAAAAAAATGTTGCCCATTACAATATTTTCAACCTCCTCTTATAGGATGAAATCAGGCCACACTATCAGCATTTAGCTGTCAATATTTATTTATGTCATCCTATCATTGTTATACATTTGCCTGGCTTAAATTTTTCCTTTTTTTTTTTTTTCATTATTATTTTTATTTTATTATTTTTCATCTCTTTTTTTCATATATACATTTTTCATCTTTTCATTGTACCACTGATTTTCCCATTTCACCATTCTTTTGACATTTTCTTTTTAGCCCTCTTCTCTCTTACAACAATTATTAATGTGCTCCAGCATACCAAGTCCACACTGGACATGGCGTTGTTATGACGCATTTCCAGTTTCATCTAGGAAGCGCACAATTGCCCTATTGCGCTCCAGCGGTCTTATTTTTGGTAGCACCGGATGTGGCATCCTCATGACGCACTTCCGGTTAGTCACATCCGGCCGTTAGAGGGCACAACCATTATGGCGTGCGATCCGGTGGCCATTTTGTCATTTTCCCAGTTTTCCCAATGTAGGTACATACAGATCCACTCCGTTTCTCACACACACCATGGCATGTTTGCACATGATATAGGTCCAGATCTGTGGTAGCATGGTGTTGTTTTCAATATAATTTAAAGCTTTCAACAGATTTTATTTAATGGTTTGTCAGGTATGCAGGTTTTTACTATATCACCATTCTATGGTTTTTAATATTGATTTATTTGTACTTATGTGTTTTATACATTTATATTTACATTTGCACCATTTACAGTCAGGTCCATAAATATTGGGACATCAAACAATTCTAACATTTTTGGCTCTATACACCACCACAATGGATTTTAAATGAAACAAACAAGATGTGCTTTAACTGCAGACTGTCCGCTTTAATTTGAGGGTATTTACATCCAAATCAGGTGAACGGTGTAGGAATTACAACAGTTTGCATATGTGCCTCCCACTTGTTAAGGGACCAAAAGTAATGGGACAGAATAATAATCATAAATCAAACTTTCACTTTTTAATACTTGGTTGCAAATCCTTTGCAGTCAATTACAGCCTGAAGTCTGGAATGCATAGACATCACCAGACGCTGGGTTTCATCCCTGGTGATGCTCTGCCAGGCCTCTACTGTAACTGTCTTCAGTTCCTGCTTTGTTCTTGGGGCATTTTCCCTTCAGTTTTGTCTTCAGCAAGTGAAATGCATGCTCAATCGAATTCAGGTCAGGTGATTGACTTGGCCATTGCATAACATTCCACTTCTTTCCCTTAAAAAACTCTTTGGTTGCTTTTGTTGTATGCTTTGGGTCATTGTCCATCTGCACTGTGAAGCGGCATCCAATGAGTTCTGAAGCATTTGGCTGAATATGAGCAGATAATATTGCCCGAAACACTTCAGAATTCATCCTGCTGCTTTTGTCAGCAGTCACATCATCAATAAATACAAGAGAACCAGTTCCATTGGCAGCCATACATGCCCACGCCATGACACTACCACCACCATGCTTCACTGATGAGGTGGTATGCTTAAGATCATGAGCAGTTCCTTTCCTTCTCCATACTCTTCTCTTCCCATCACTCTGGTACAAGTTGATCTTGGTCTCATCTGTCCATAGGATGTTGTTCCAGAACTGTGAAGGCTTTTTTAGATGTCGTTTGGCAAACTCTAATCTGGCCTTCCTGTTTTTGAGGCTCACCAATGGTTTACATCTTGTGGTGAACCCTCTGTATTCACTCTGGTGAAGTCTTCTCTTGGTTGTTGACTTTGACACACATACACCTACCTCCTAGAGAGTGTTCTTGATCTGGCCAACTGTTGTGAAGGGTGTTTTCTTCACCAGGGAAAGAATTCTTCGGTCATCCACCACAGTTGTTTTCCGTGGTCTTCTGGGTCTTTTGGTGTTGCTGAGCTCACCGGTGCGTTCCTTCTTTTTAAGAATGTTCCAAACAGTTGTTTTGGCCACGCCTAATGTTTTTGCTATCTCTCTGATGGTTTATTTTGTTTTTTCAGCCTAATGATGGCTTGCTTCACTGATAGTGACAGCTCTTTGGATCTCATCTTGAGAGTTGACAGCAACAGATTCCAAATGCAAATAGCACACTTGAAATGAACTCTGGACCTTTTTATCTGCTCATTGTAATTGGGATAATGAGGGAATAACACACACCTGGCCATGGAACAGCTGAGAAGCCAATTGTCCCATTACTTTTGGTCCCTTAACAAGTGGAAGGCACATATGCAAACTGTTGTAACTCCTACACCGTTCACCTGATTTGGATATAAATACCCTCAAATTAAAGCTGACAGTCTGCAGTTAAAGCACATCTTGTAAAGTTTCATTTAAAATCCATTGTGGTGGTGTATAGAGCCAGAAATGTTAGAACTGTGTCGATGTATCAATATTTATGGACCTGACTGTATATATTCTCTGCATACGTTGCTTCAACTAACTCCCATGATCCCCTCCTCCTCTGAGTTTGAGGGGAGGGGCTTCGTTATAGGCATTACTGGTTACATATAAAGTAAGGCTCCAACCCAGGTTGGTCATAGCTTGGAGGAAAAGGATTCGTCCCCGAAACATGTCAGCAGGCCGACTGCACCACCAGTTGGACACTGCCATCCTTGCAGCCATCTCTGTGGCCTTATAGGCTTTATATATGTGATATGTTTGAGTATGTCTTTTGTCTTTTTACACTTTTTAATAAATCTTGGATAAAGCGCTAGGTGTTTGCACCACCTGTATGCTTTCTTCAAGGTCATGCTGGGCATGCTCTAGTCTGTGACTGGACCTTGAAAGGAGAAGCAGCACAGTGATGAGCTCATCGGTCATGTCACTCTGCTTACCCTTCCTGTTTAGCATGCTTCCTGTAAGCACATTAACTAATTAGCTCCTTGTTCGGACCCTTCCCCTCCCACTCCAGTTGTGCTGTGCAGGGACTGCTTGCATCTAGAAATACATTTAATGATGTATAAATCATTAGAGCTGGAATAATTTGTGTGTATCCTCCTAGTGTTCAGTTTTTTTAACATTTTCCACCATAATATATCTCTCTCTACAGGCCACCAGTCATACTACAATCTGTGACCAGGATGTTGTCGTCATGGACCTGCGATAACTTCTGCAAGATGTATGCCAAATAACACTCCTTTTCACACTGTAACTCCTGACTTGCCAGATTGCCATTAAATTCTGTAAAGAGCAATTTGTAGGGATGAACTGTACTAGAAGAGACAATTTATTTGTCTGCACTATGGAGATTGTGGCCATTCAGAACTAGCTTCTGCTTCCTAGAATGCTCTCCCGACTTCATAAAGTAGAAATGGCTTTACTACGTGTTCTGGGCTGCACAGTAACTATGAAACCAGCTTGCATCACTAATAGGCCTATTTAATATTAAGGTACAAAGACCAGTGGTATGCAGAAGGCATCATCCAGCACCTTTTAAATTATACAAATCATTGGAAGCTTGTTTCTTTTTGGTTGCTGTGGGGTGCTGCTTTCTGTATATTGTTCTTTGAGTTTATTAAATAAAGCCCAAGGCGCTTGGTTGAATTTTATTTTTCTCTTTAAACATAACAGCATATGACTCATTTTGGTGCTACAGTTTGCAATGAGTTCCTTTTTCATAGTAATTTTGGGGCTGTTGATTCCACTGAATTATACAAATTGTTTTTATACCCTGGCTTCAATTGACTTTCAAGCAAGAGCTTTGATTTCAAGCTGTCGTCATTCAAATGTCTGAGATGTTATTTTATTAATAGAAAATTTGTACATACTTTAATTTATTTGATCCCTTTCCTAAAAAAAAATACCAGAATATATATCTGTTGATAAAAAAGAAAAAAAAATAATAATACTGTATAACATTTATTTTCTAGCAGCAGTAAATATTTTCAATGCTCCTTGAGTGTGTTTAGTGTTTGAATTATTGTCACATAACTTGCATTGATGGATGTGGTGTTGGAGAGTGTCCAGCTATAGACTATATGACAAGGTTGAGGACAGGTTTCCCATTTGCCTAGAAGGAAACAGACCGAAGTTAGCTGTAGCAGCCAGATTTTAGTTTCACATGTTTCTGGTACATTATGACTCAGGATAAAGAATATTTAAAGCCTAACTTCAGCTTCAAATACATTTTTATTATTCTCAAATGACAACCTGCATACTCTAAATCCTGCAGTATTTGGTCCGTTCACATATCGTTGCAGGTTCTGAAGGCTGCAAGGATGGCTACGCATAATGATGTGGCCCCATTTTTTGCAGAACTATGACATATCCACAGGAAGTTGGTTGGATAAAGGTGGGCATATTTCAACCTGGATGAGAACGGGTACTGTATTGCGGAGCTTTGAGTCTATAGGTGTTTGGTGAGTATTTCAGTGGGGAATGGTTGTTTATTTTAACCCTCGCAGGACAACTCATTTTTTTAATCTCATTTTATTTAAAAGAAAAAAATAATTATCTCCACATTACTCTGTAAGTGAAAAAAATCTGGCACGCACGACAGATGAGCAAGAAAAAATGTAGTGAACAAAATACAACTCAAAATCATTGGACATTGAACAATTCTAGAAAACATACAGCATATAGGAAAGCATAGTGGCAATCAGTACAGCAATGGCCAGAAATCCCAGCTGTCAAGCAATAGATGGGCACATCACATAGATCCATTGGGACCACATAGCTACAAATTTATTAAATGTGTTTTGCAAGTACTATAAGTTTTTCAACATGGACAGGTTAGTAGATATCTACTTCAGGGCTACAAGAGTGATCTTGTAACTACAAGGGTCATGTAGCCGTCCATAGGGGTCATAGAGTTATAATAACCTAGTATACAGGTGAGGGGGTTGGAGTCCAATTTGACACCAAAGAGGTTATTCTAGGTTGTAATTACTCCTTCCCAATACCTCTTCAAATTAGGACAGTGTTGTAAGCGGTGAATGAGATTGCCCTGTGGTTACTGCATCTGTTTCAGTGGGGGTCAGCCAGTATTCAAATCTTGTGAAGGAATTCGGGTGTGTGATGCACACTGTGGAGAATGAAGAGTTGGGCCAACTTATGTGAGGGGGGTGACACTAATTGTGGAGATTGCAGGACACCATCCAAAACTTCCTCTGAGATGGGGCCTAGGTCCTCTTTCTGTCTCTGCTTGTAGGGTAGGGTCAAGCTAAGCCAAAATGTATCAAACAGCTGTATACACATTCACTGGCCACATTATTGGGTATACCTTGCTAGTACCCGGTTGGACCCCCTTTTGCCTTCAAACCTGCCTTAATTCTTTGTGGTATAAATTCAACAAGGTGTTGGAACCATTTCTCAGAGGTAACATCATGCAGTTGCAGATTTGTTGACTGCACATCCATGATGTAAATCTCCCACTCCACCACATCCCAAATGTGCTCTATTGGATTGAGATCTGGTGACTGTGGAAGCCATTGGAGTACAGTGAACTCATTGTCATGTTCAAGAAACCAGTTTGAGATGATTTGAGCTTTGTGATATGGTGCATTATCCTGCTGGAAGCAGCCATCAGAAGATGGGTACACTGTAGTCATAAAGGGATGGACATGGTCAGCAACAATACTCAGGTAGGCCATGGCATTTAAACGATGCTCAGTTGGTACTAAGGGGCCCAAAACGTGCTAAGAAAATATTCCCCACACCATTACACCACCAGCCTGGACCGTTGATACAAGGCAGGATGGATCCATGCTTTCATGTTGTTTATGTCACATTCTGACCATTTGAATGTCGCAGCTGTAATGAGACTCATCAGACCAGGCAACAGTTTTCCAATCTTCTATTGCCTCAGATTTCCTGTTCTTTGCTAACAGGAGTGGCACCCGCTGTGGTCTTCTGCTGCTGCTGCTGTAGCCCATCTGCTTTAACGTTCAACATGTTGTGCAATCAGAGGTGGTATTCTGCATACCTTGGTGGTACCAAGTGGTTATTTAAGTTACTGTTGCCTATCATCTCAAACCAGTCTGCCCATTCTCCTCTGACATAAACAAGGCATTTTCATCCACACAACTGCCGCTCACTGGATATTTTCTCTTTTTCAGTCCATTCTCTGTAAAACCTAGAGATGGTTGTGCATGAAAATCCAAGTAGATCAGCAGTTATTGAAATACTCAGACCAGCCCATCTGACACCAACACCCATGCCACGTTCAAAGTCACTTAAATCCCCTTTCTTCTCAATTTTGATGCTGTGTTTGAACTTCAGCAATTCGTCTTCACCGCGTCTAGATGCTTAAATGCATTGAGTTTCTGCCATGTGATTGGCTAATTGGCAATTTGTGTTACCAAGCAATTGAACAGGTGTACCTAATAAAGTGGCTGGTGAATGTATGCTTCGAATATAAGGCCATTGGTGCTATTTGCTTGGGCCAGACTATCAAATAAAACTGTAGGGGAGAAGGAATGGTATGGGTTATATTTTGGGTGTGAAGAGCATGCTGTAGCTGCAGATACTGGTAGAACCATTTCTGATCAAGCTCAAAATCCACACAGTTCCTAGAAGAATGTAGGACACCTGTTTGTATGTAAATGGAGAAGAGTGACCTCCAGCCTTCTCCCATCTCTGAAAGCGCTTGGGTTTACTGAGTTCAGGGAAGGAAGCATACCACAGAGGTGTATATCTGGTATATTCAGTGAACCCCATAGGCTATTTGGAGCCTCCCTTACACATCAGACTTTGAGTGGGTGTCATTTTACATAGACGGGAGTCATGAGCATTTACCAGGTGTCTTTCCTGCAATAATGAGGAAGGCAACTAATTAATTTTTTTAGGCCGGAGTTGGTCTTTAGAAGAACACACTTGCCCTACTTGTTGGCTCTGCAGTAACGACCTAAAAAGGCTTTTAAAGCATCACCTATGAAAATATTTAGGTACTGTAGTCATTTCTCAGGTGCATGCAATTTTGAGTCTTGACATGTTTGGTATCTGTTTCCTCAACGCAACATTATCTTTTGTTCTTTACCAAAAAGATGGTATTGTATTATAATGTGTTTGGTGTGCTCTAAAATTCATTTTAGTGTAATTTTTTTTTCCTGCAAATTTGCGTCTGTGCAAATATCGCGTGACATAAAAAGTTGCAAGAGCCACCATTTTATTGTCCAGGATATCTGCTTTCAGAAAATATAAAATGTTTGGGGGTTCTAAAATAAATTTTCTAACCAAAAAAGTGGTTAAGGGTTGTTGTACGGGCTGGCAGGAATTTTTCTGATAAATGGAACAGAAAGCTGTCTGCAGATTGAAAATATAACTGGCGGGAAACTAACATCTGCAGAATGTGTAGTCACTTGCCTCCATGTTCTTCTCTGAAAAGGAAACATTTTTTTTTCCTCCCCAAAGAATATGCACAATACATAAAACTTTCAAAGTAAAAGCCTCATTTATTTGCTTTAGCGGAATGCTTTTACTTTAATTTTTTTTTTTTTGTGATCACCTTTGAAATATATGATAAAAAAAAAATGAGTATATGATCACACACACACACAAAAAAAAAAGATTCACTTAGTGTGTGTGTCAAATGGTCCCTTACCAAAGAGGAAGGACCTTTCCTTGACTCCTCCTCTGGGTGCAAAACTCCTGGCAGGGGTAAGGTACACTCAGGTTCACCTAGCCAAAGGGCCCAGCGGACCTCTCTCCTCATGATCAGCCGATGCCGACCAACGAGTACTAGTGTTCTGAGGCTGATTGTGTCAGTGAGTCTTCCCCTTCGCTCTCACCTGACATGCTCAGAATCCTGTAGGCCTCTTCACTGGAGTACCTTTCCACTGACATTTTGGCCACTAAATTAATTCATTCATGCCTAGTGCGACTCACGGGAAAAAGAACACCTGACTGTCAGGGACTGCTTAACCACTTCCACTCTGGACACTTTTACCTCCTTCCTGTCCAGGCCAATTTCCAGCTTTCACTTTGAATGACAATTGCGCGGTCATGCAACACCGTACCCATATGAATTTTGTAGCATTTTTTTTGAGACAGATAAAGCTTTATTTTGGTGGTATTTATTCACCACTGGGATTTTTTTTTTTTTGCTATGTAAATGAAAAAGTCCACAAATTTTTAAAAAAGTGTTTTTCTTATAAAATTTAGCAAATAAAATAGTATTTCTTCATAAATCTTGGCCAAAATTTTTTCCATTTTTATCTTTTTAGTAAAAAAAAAAAAAATAACCCAAATTAGTTTATAACCAAAAATTATAATTTTTAAACTTTTTTTTTTAAATTTTTTTTAAATTTATTTATTTTTTTTTTTTACATACTGTCACCCCAGCAGTACAGTGTCAATAGCCTTGTACCATGTGACCTCTGTGATCATTCACAGATTTCACACATAGTAAGCAATGATGTCACAAGTGACATCTTGCTTACTACTCTGCATGTGATCACTGATTGGTCAATCAGTCATCACATGATCGGGACCTCACACAGAGGTCCCGTCTGACGATCGGTGTTCCACTGTGACCAGAGGACACAGCGGGCACCGGATCGCGGTGCTGCGTGCTTTATAAACGGCCACCCGACCCTGCACTGCCACTGTCCGGCCGTTTATATACAACGGCCGGACGGGAGGTGGTTAAACCGCTACAAACATGAGGGGCGATCAAAGGGTTAACTGTGTGCAGGGAGTGTTTTGCTAGGGGGCTGTGTCAGTGTGCACAGCTATGCAAAGAAGTGTGCTTGAGCTGACAGGGAGGAGGGCTGTTGGTAAACAAAACAGTCCTCCTCCCCATCTGAGATCTTCAGAAATCACATAATTATCGGCCAGGACCAGGTGATTGACAGCCGCGGCCGTGCAGGGCGTGCGCACCCCCTACCCAGAAATGCAGAAGTGTGTGTGTGTATATTACACACACACACGTTATTTTGCGCACCCGTGCCGCCCTGTAGCAGTATTTCTGCTATAAGGCGGACGAGAAGAGGTTAAAGGCTAAGTTCACCTTTTATATAAACTGGCCTGTAGGTGGGGCCTAGGGTTGGGGTACCCAGTCTGGGAAAGATCACACACAGTGTTAGTTAATTTACAGTATATTAATTTATCTTTCATATTGTAGTTAGATTGGCAACGGGCGGACTGACAACTCATGGGGCCCCTCTGTCCTTGCCCGAACTCAAAAAAGCCTATGAAAAAGGTACCAGGGGCATCTCATGGGGCCCCCTCCTGACCCCGGGCCCTCGGGCATTGCCCGACTTTCCAAATGGTCAGTCCGCCCCTGATTGGCAGTAACAAAAAGGGACAGTTTTCTATAGCTGCTGCTATAGAGGTAATAGAGTGTTTGGTAATTGCACAGTATAGCAGTTGGTATTTGTACAGTATCACCATGCTTGGGCCTGTAATTCCAAAGGACAGCTACCGCTGGATTACAATATATGGAGATGGCATTCTGAAGCTGCTGAAGGCAGCCCTGCTTCACTGGTCCGGATACTGGAATGTCCACTAACCCTACTCAAACAGGAACCTCTCCCAGCACTCTTTACTCTCCCTAACAAGTGGGGTATCTGTCCCCCACCTACCACTGACTCCAGACATGCCTGAATGACCATGGTACCCTTTATAGGGTCCCACACCAAGATGGCTGCCAGAGGTCACCAGAAGTGTCCAGTCAGACAGCTGCTACCTCTGAGACACCTAAGAAGTTCCCGAAGGAACATTTTCCCCCTACGTGTGTATATGGGCACAGCATCACCTACTGGATAGAGGAAAACCAGCATCTGCCTACAGGCCCATGCAGACAAGGAGTTTAAAATGTGCCGTATGTAAAGATATTTCTTCATGCAAATGCCATACATGTAGACATTTTCTCTCAACAAGAAGCCTGGCCAAAATACTCCCAATGTTTACATTCCCACGTCCTGACTTACACCCAGGAGTGAGCGTGCTTCCTGATCAAAAGTGAAGTGTGCTCTCTTCCTATATCTTAACATCGCTGAGCTCAGCTGCTGTTGGGATAGGGAGAGAGAGAGTGTGAACCGTAATTGCTGCCAAAAATGTACCTACTACTTATGAACTCGAGGAGAATGTGTACTTCTGCTGTCAGCCATTTTGTATTTTTATTGTCTTTAGTCAAAACTTTTTATTTAACTGCTTCCCCGCTGCCCTATAGCAGAAATACTGCTACAGGGCGGCACAGCTGCACAAAACCACGTGTGTGTGTGTATGTATGTGATTTTGCATTTCCGGGTAGGGGACGGGTGTATGCCACCCTACCCATGCTGCCTTTGGAGACTACAGCTGTCGATCCCGCCGGCACCCGGGGATAGCCGAGAAACACTGACAGGGGAGAGGTCTGTATGTAAACAATACAGATCTCTCCCTGTCAGCACCAGCATGCTGCTTTGTTTTTCTCTGCATAGCAGAGCAATACAAAGCAGCATGCTGATATGCTAAAACACACAAAGCACACAGCTAACCCCTTTGATCACCCCATATGTTAATCTCTTCCTGCCCAGTGTCATTAGTACAGTCTCCGTGCTTTTTATTAGCACTGGTCACTGGGGATGTTTGTGTCAGAATGCCCACCGCAGTCCTGCTATAAGTCGCTGATCGCCGCCATTACTAGTATAAATTTTTTTTTAAAAAATTCCAGTATATATACCGCCATTTGTAGACGCTATAACTTTCACGTAAACCAATTAAATTACATGTATTGTGTTTTTTTTTTTTTTTTTTAGCAAAGGCATGTAGCTGAATACATTTTGACCTAAATTTGTGACAAAATTTAGATTTTTTTTTTTTTAAATATTCTTACTGGACATGTTGTATAGCAAAAAGTAAAAAATATTGTTTTTTTTTTTTTTCTTTCAAAATTGTCGGCCTTTTTTTGTTTATTGCGAAAAAAATTAAAACTGCAGATGTGATCAAATACCACCGAAAGAAATCTCTATTTGCGGGGGAAAAAAGGACATACATTTAATTTGGGTGCAAGATTACATGACCGCGCCGTTGTCAGTTAAAGTAATGCAGTGCCGGATCGCAAAAAATGGCCTGTTCAGGAGGGGGGGGCTAAATCCTCTGGAGGGCAAGTGGTTAAGAAGCTTTTCCAGGTGTTTACATATAAAAATATGTGCAATTACAGTGTTACTATATGCAAACACTTATTTGTGCAGGATATCTATGATCAAAATATTACCATAGATATACAATAACACTGTTTTTGTCATTCATTCAAAACACTTTTGGATATCTCTTTTCATTTCGACATTCTGGGGCCATTAACACCAGGTGCAGTGGGATGTGTTCTTGAACACATTCCCACTCCATATACAGTCCACAATCCATGTTATCTAATGGGCATAGTTCACACCAGTGCAGTACAGTTGAAAGTACAACAAGCTGCATTTTTTCGCAATGCAAGCATGTGTAAATGTGTATAAATTCATAAAAACCCATGTAAACGCAATTCAGCACACATAAAAGCCCAAAGAAAAAAATGAGAAGGAAGCGGCCTCAAAAGAAATGCAAGCAGACAAGCCTCTAATAACACTTAGGAAAAATGCACTGTAAACACATGTCGAAATCGCAGCAACATGCATGTGGACATGTGTTCTCTGTGCTTTTCTGCATGCATGTTTCTGTGCTTTCAGTTCATTTACATGCATTTGCAGTGCATTTTTTTTTTAAATCCTGTATTAATTTTTCTCAATTTAAGTTATATTGACACCCATTTGCACATGTTTGCAGTGTGGAAAAATGCAGGATGCAGATAAGGATATAAACTAGACTTGTTGGAATGCATTTATTTTTCTTTCATGTGCATTTGTATTGCGTTTAAAAATGCATCTGACTGCGTCTGGTGTAAACAGCCCTGAATGAGTGTAATTCTGTTAATTAGTGTAAAAATCTAAAACAAAATGAAATTAATCATACCTCACATCTTTCGGCTGTGGGAACGAGGGACACCTATTGGCAAAAGGTATGTAGGCAAAGGTGTGTGGGTTGGTGGAGACATGTAGGCTTGAGGCTGCTCCTTATCTCCTGGTTAGGTGTAGCATCAATCCTTTACCCTTTAGATTTACTATTCCTCTGGATTGGTATCAGGACATGCCTGCACCCCATGCTTTGGAGTGCAGTGATTCGCTTTCACCTCTACTTTGAGCAGTGCCAAAAGCAATAAAACAGGTCAAAGTGCATGCTCCTGTTTAAATGAGGAATTAAAACACAATAAATTATTGGTTAAATTTGATTCTAAAGGTTGTATTTTTTAAAAAAATAAACATGTTATACTAACCTGCTTTGTACCATAGTTTTGCATGGAACAACCCTGTTCCTCCTCTTTTTGGGTCCCCCACCGGTTGTCCTGGCTCCTCTCCCCTGCCAAGTGCCCCCAATAGCAAGCCTCTTGCTATAGGGCACTGGAGCAGGTTTGCTCCTGAGCCACGCCCCTGCTCGCTCTTCATTGGCTCACTGGCTGTAAATGACGGCAGCAGGGGTAATGCTTTCCACTGCTGTGGGAGGCAATATGGAGAGAGAGACCTGGGAGAGCCGCAGCTCTCAAGCACATTGCTGGAATGAGATGGAGTTCAGGTAAGTATAAGGGGAAACGGGGGAGCTGCACCCAGAAAGTTTTTAATTTTTTTATATCTTAATGTATAGAATTCCTTAAGGTAGAAAAACCTTCTGCCTTTAGAACCACTTTAAACCCACAAGTGCTTTTTTTTTACCACTACTATTCCTTCATACTGCAACAATTTAGAAATTGGATATAAGGTTTGGCACTGTATAACAGTCTCTGAAAATAGTGCATTTTTCTTACAGGCCTATAAATCAGACCAAAATGAGAAGGAAAGAGGGACTTTGTTCCAAAAGAGGGACAGTACCTCCAAATAAAGGACAGTTGGGAGCTATGTGAAATCCCCACTGATTAAATGTTCTACGACAGCATAAAAACTTCCAAGGGGTCAAACATTATTTTTACAGGCCATGTATAGAGTTTTGAGTCATGAAAAATGATAGGCATATTCCAGTTTGGTTAAAAACTCCATCTCAGGAAAGTTGTTTTTTGTTATCATTCTCTAAGCCTCAGTGTCCTTGTCCTTTCTTTCCTGATTTCAGACTCTGACCCTTTAGTCTCATCAGCACATTGGCCTCATATAAAAGGACAGGGGGCGGGGGTGGGTGCTCATAAGGTATTTTGAAGTTAAGGTGAGCAGACGTGCCCAGGACTAAGCGGACAAATGGAAAAGCAAATTCTTGCAGATTGCTATGTTTCTGAGGAATATGGATTCATCCTACAGGACCCTCTGGTAAGAAAAACCTATCTTAAGCTTAAACGATAACTAAAGCCCCTTTCACACAGGTCAGAGTCCTCTGAGATCAGCAGGAGATCTATCTGCTGATTAAGGAAGAAAGGGGTGGATGAACCATCTGTTTCCACTTAGTTTCTGCAGGGTGGACATGGACACAGCTCTGTCTAGGACACAGGTGTCAAACTGGTGGCCCTCCAACTGTTGTGAAACTACAAGTCCCATGAGGCACTGCAAGATTGGCAGTTACAGGCATGACTCCCAAAGGCAGAGGCATGATGGGACTTGTAGTCTTGCAACAGCTGGAGGGCCACCAGTTTGACACCCCTGGTCTAGAAGGTCGGGGGTAAACAAACTCCTCTATCCATTTTAGTGGACTGGATTGGACCGGGGGTAGAATGGTGTAAATGGACACAAGTCAGGTTACACCTATCGGTCCATAGGAGTAAATGGACTGGCCGATCAGGTCTGTCTGGAAACGTGACAGTTGGACCTGATTGGACCCTTCATGTGAAAGGGGGCCTAAAAGCAAAACTTTTTTTTTAGTTTTAAATATAGTGGACACCTATCACTGTTTTATTGCTGCCTGTGCCCTGATTCACCTCTCTGTTCTCTTTTACTGCTATCACTGGATGGAAATCTTCCATTGGGTGTACTAACGCCAGTGACCGTGCTATCAGCCAGAGATTTTCCTCACTTTGGAGGGATTTTCTATCAGTCTCTGTTTTGGCTGTGGGACAGGAAGTGAAGGGACAAAAGAAGACTCCCCAATTGAACACAAATGGCAAAAAAACCCCCAAAGAAAACCTGACGGGGTATAACCCTCTTGTACGCTATCCAAAATTACCAACTTGGATCAAGCTTGGACCAAATGTAACTATGCATTTACCCTACCTGGTGTCACAGATCTGTCTCGTCTAATCTCAAAGACCAGCAGGTATGTTGATACATGCTCAATAGCTTTAACTTTCAAGGTTCTGCTGCTATCTGTTATCCCACAAGACGTGTTCAAGCCTCGTTAACTACTTGTTGATTTGCTTAGCTACACGTCCAGGTCATCTACCTTTCTATTCAAGCTTTGCTCATTCCCTCAGGCTTTGCCTGAGCAACAGCTAGTGTGCCAAGCAAATCCCAAGATGTTAGTGTTCCCCATATTTCTTAGTGGAGAAGATTTCTAGTGCTCCTGTGTTTCCTAGTGGAGTAGTTTTATAATGTGTCTGGCTTCCTTTGAATATTCTTAGTGTACCCTCAGTGCTTCTCCATGTCCCTAACTTCCTGAGAAGATTCTTAGTTCACCCCAGTGCTTCCCCATGTCCCTGGTGTCCTGAGTAGACTCCTAGTATACCACAGTGCTTTCTCATGGCCCTGGCTTACTGAGGAGATTCTATGTGACCCCTATACCACTAGTGTTTTACGTCCTGAGAGACTCCCTAGTGACCCTAATGTTCCTCACAGGGTCAGACTGACTATTTGGAAACTCAGGCACTGCCCGAGGGCCTGGGGTCAGTAGGGGGCCCCATGAGATGCCCCTGGTACCTTTTTTCATAGGCTTTTTTTGAGTTTGGGCAAGGACATAGGGGCCCCATTATTCCCCTATTGCCTGGGGGCCCCATGAGTTGTCAGTCTGCCCCTGGTTCCTCATGATTCTGTGGCTGTATCCCCCTTGTTCCTGGTGTCTGTTTGCAAGCATCTCCTATTGCCTTTCTGTGATCTTTATACGTCCAGTGTTCCCACTGTCTTGCAGTCTGTCCCCATTCATTCTTGTATGTTCATGCTTGTAACGTGCAGTGCTACTACTGCAGGAGCCGCTTGGTAATTTGGACTCTTGTGCGCCTCAACTCCAAGCACAACCTTAGCCCCTCTGACACACCTGTTTGTATAAAAGTCACTGCTAGCTGTGAATATAGCTACACTTAATGCTGTGAAATATAGCACCAGGAAATAGACACAACACTGTTTAGTGGTAAATTAATTCAGTGTCTTGGTACAGGTTAGAATAAATGATGGTTTGAATAAAAATATACTGTCTTGTGGCATAAAAATACACACAGAAGTTGTAATTACTATGCCACAAGACAGTATAATCACTGTACCATTGTAACTTAGAGTAGAGTTCTGTACCACTAGGCTGGGATTAGCTCATCAATAAACAACCTCATTAACAAACGGTGCATATACGCATTAACTGCAGTGTGAATAATAATACTAAAACTAGTTTAAAGTGCACTCTAAGAGAATAGCTATAAAATGGTGCAATATCATCTGAGTGGTACCCCTTACCATAAGCAATAGGGAAAGGTCTCTGTGTAGATGCTTTTAAAGGGACAGTTATTAGCCCTATCAAACTCTTCAGTAGGCTAGGGTCGGGGCCCAGCTGTACCGTTGGTGCACAATAGAATAGTCCCAGTCAAGCCTGCAGGCAGCAGTAAGGCTACTAGATGGCTGTATGGTCAGTTCTTTAAGGGCTTAGCAGCAGCTCACCATCCGGTCAAACACAGATAAGTCCACTTTCTGCTGTCCCCAGCTGACTCTGTCGGCACCTCTGAACTCCGGATCCCGTTCAGGCCACCCTTATACAGCAGTGATGGTGCACACTGGACAGCAATGTCCAGTCTCCCTCACTACAGCAGCTGAAAGCCGATTTCTCTACCTCCCACAGGCTTTCAGCTGCTGCAGGGAGAGACACACACACAGAACATTGGTCTTGTAATTTCTTGCTCTGCACTGATCCACCCTCCCTGTTCTGACTGCTTCTGATACCCCCCCCCCCCCCCCCGTATGCCCCCTGTCTCTGTGCCACCCCCTTCCCACTGCACTGAAGGCTTCCATCTCCATGCATCCATATATGTGTAAGGATGGAGAGCAGAGGAAGAGGCCAGTAAATATGTCATTTACAATGAATCATGAAGGAAAGCCATTCATGACAGTTCATACGATTGCTGTTATAGTGATCATCACTGTAATAAGCAATCACAGCGGAAAAAAAAAATCCCTAATCTCCCTCTCTCCCCATATTCAGAGTAGTACAGTGAAGCTGAATTAGTCTGATGACAGCATGTAAAATAAAAAAAAAATGTACAGTTGCAAGAAAAAGTATGTGAACCCCTTGGGATTACGTGGAGTTTTGCATGAATTGGGCATAAAATGTGCTCTGAACGTCATCTAAGTCACAAAAATAGAAGAACACAGTCTGCTGAACATAATACTACACAAACATTAGATGTTGCCGTGGTTTAATTGCACATAACATGTAAACATTCCCAGTGCAGGGAGGAAAAAGTATGTGAGGCCTTAGCTTAATGACTTCTCCCAGAGCTAATTGGAGCCAGGAGTGAGCCAACCTTGACTCCAATCAGTGTGATGATATTGGATGTGTTGCTGACAGCTGTCCTGCCCTTAAAAAACACACACCTGTTTTGGGTTTACCGGTTTCAAGAAGCACTGTCTGATGTGAACCATGCCTCGCAGAAAAGAGCTCTCAGAAGACCTACGATCAAGAATTGTTGACTTGCATGAAGCTGGAAAGGGTTACAAAAGTATCTCCAAAAGCCTTGATGTTCATGTGTCCACGGTAAGACAGACTGTCTACAAATGGAGAAAGTTTAGCACTGTTGCTACTCTCCCTAGGCGTGGTCGTCCTGTAAAAATGACTGCAAGAGCACAGCGCAGAATGCTGCATGAGGTAAAGAAGAATCCCAGAGTGTCAGCTAAAGACCTACAGAAATCTCTGGCACATGCTAACATTTTTGTTGACACATCTACAATAAGGAAAACATTAAACAAGAATGGAGTACATGGGAGGACACCACGGAGGAAGCCATTGCTGTCCAAAAAGAATATTGCAGCACGTTTGAAGTTTGCAAAAGAGCACCTGGATGTTCCACAGCACTACTGGCAAAATATACTGTGGACAGATGAAACCAAGATTAAGTTGTTTGGGAAGAACACACAACACTATGTGTGGAGAAAAAAAGGCACAGCACACCAACATCAAAACCTCATCCACACTGTGAAACATGGCGGAGGGAGCATCATGGTTTGGGGCTGCTTTGCTGCCTCAGGGCCTGGATGGATTGTTGTCATTGATGGGAAAATTAATTCCAGAGTTTATCAAGACATTTTGCAGGAAAACGTACGACCATCTGTCCGCCAACTGAAGATCCGCAGAGGATGGGTCATGCAACAGGACAATGACCCAAAGCATACAAGTAATTCAACAAAACAATGGCTGCAACAGCACAGAATACGCCTTCTGGAGTGGCCCAGTCAGAGTCCTGACCTCAACCCCATTGAAGTGCTGTGGCATGACCTTAAGAGAGCGATTCACACCAGACATCCCAAGAATATTGCTACACTGAAACAGTTTTGTGAAGAGGAGTGGTCCAAAATTACTCCAGATCGTTGTGCAGGTCTGATCTGCAACTACAGGAAATGTTTGGTTGAGGTTATTGCTGCCAAAGGAGGGTCAACCAGTTATTAAGTCCAAAGGTTCACAAACTTTTTCCTCCCTGCACTGTGAATGTTTACCTGTTATGTGCAATTAAACCATGGCAACATCTAATGTTTGTGTAGTATTATGTTCAGCAGACTGTGTTCTTCTATTGTTGTAAGTTAGATGACGTTCAGAGCACATTTTATGCCCAATTCATGCAAAATTCCACGTAATCCCAAGGGGTTCACATACTTTTTCTTGCAACTGTACATACTGTCACCAGTTTGTATCCTTGATCACTGCCACATCAGTCGTGAAAAAAAGGGGAAAAAAACATTTGATTTTACTTCCTAATTTTCCTAAAAGTTGTGACCAATAAATTACAACTTCAAAAAACTAGTCTCGCCTCTTTCTAAATACCTTGGACTATCTACTTTCCAAAAAGGGGTCATTTGGGGGATATTTGTACTGCATTCTAGGAGCGTCCGTACATCAGATTGATCATGTTTTAAATAACCTGTATATACTATAGTTTGTAGACTCTATAACTTTCAAACAGACTAAATAATATACACTGATATGGGTTGTTTTTATTATTTTTACCAAAGAAATGTAGCAAAATAAATTTTGGCCTAAATGTACTGTATAAAGAGATTATTTGTTTGCAAAATTTTACAACAGAAACTAACACAAATGTGGGTTTTTGTTGTTTTTTTTTTTTTTTACATTTTGGCATTTTTCCGTTTTATCAAAGCTAGTTTTTTTGTTTTGTTTTTTTTTTTTTAGATACAAATACCACCAAAAGAAAGCTCTATTTGTGTGAAACAGATATACATCTAATTTGTCTACAGTGTTGCACGACTGGGCAACTGCCAGTTAAAGTAGCACAGTACTGAATAGCAAAAAAAATGACCTGGTCATGAAGGGAGTAAAAGCTTCCAGAGGTCAAGTGGTTAACAGTGCAGTGATCTGAGTCTCCAGCAGTCTGACATGCTACTTGCCTAGTGCTGTGGTTTGGATCACTGGACAAGGGGGCAAGGCTGATTAGTAGAGGCATGGGCTTCTACTAAACACAGAGTACAGTGTCTGATTCTCCAGCTCCCTTGTTTGTCCTGAAATATTGCTGTTTATGCATCCTGACGACAATAGAGTAATATAGGAAGAAGGGGCGGACTGACCATTTGGAAACTCGGGCAGTGCCCCTGGTACCTTTTTCATAGGCTTTTTTGAGTTTGGGCAAGGACACAGGGGCCCCATGATCCCCTATTGCCCTGGGGCCCCGTGAGTTGTCAGTCCACCCCTGATAGGACGTTTAACAGGACATAGAGAAATATGTAGATTAGTTAATAAAGTAAGCTGTGTTTGCCCCATTACATATACTTTGTGTCAGTTAGATACAGATAACAGCCACATATGAAGCAAATTTTAATTCATAAGTTGGAAAATTCAGACTGGAATTGGGATAAGGAGCCATAGAGCACAACCATTGTGTATGGCCTCTGTTCTTACCTTAAAGTGGTTGTAAAGGCTGAAGGTTTTTTACCTTCGTGCACCCTATGCATGAAGATAAAAAAAACACCTGTGTGCTGCAGTGCCCCCAGCCCCCTCATAACTTACCTGAGCCCTATCGTGATCCAGCGATGTGAATGACAGTCTCAGCTGTTCCGGGTCTCTGCCTCCTCATTGGCTGAGACAGCAAGCAGGAGCCATTGGCTCCTGCTGCTGTCACTCACTGCTAGATGTGAGACAATACATATAAAAAATGGAAGGTATTAGAACCATCCTAGGCATATATTAAATTATATTCTAAGTGAATAAAAAACTCGCAGAACTAAATATCAAGAGACCCCATCACTAAAATTATTTATATATTTTAGTATTAAGTACAGTTTTTATCTCAATTATGTGACATTATATTGCATTTTATTTTAGTGATGGGGTCTCTTGATATTTAGTTCTGCGAGTTTTTGATTCACTTATAATATAATTTAATATATGCCTAGGATGGTTCTAATACCATGCGTATTTCCTATGCGCGGTCGGTGAGTGCGCATTTCTGTTATTTCCTTGATCATAAGCTTTTATGAGATATCTACAGCTGTGGAAGTGCTCATTTGTTACCACTTATAAGTTGACTTATTGCATGAACTTTTGGACGAATTTTGACGATTATTCATTTAGCGCTGCACTCTATTATTTTACCATTTGAAGGACGTGAGGTGATTGTGATTTCCTCCTGTGCTTTAGCTGCTTGCTATTTTATTCTATTTATTTTATTTATTTGTATTTGAGGAGCGCTCGCTTCATTCTTTTCTATCACGTCAATAGACATAGACTGATGACTTTTGGCTAGTGCCTCAGGGTCACCCTGAAATGAGACTCGAGACATTGGAGTATAATCACAAAATATATTGAGAATATGAGTACTCACAATTGACAGAAGATTACAAAGCCGAACACTTATTGACACATACAGTTTCAGATATCAAACAATGTAGTAGGAATGCCACCTTAGGTTTTGGTGAGGTGAGCATAAACTGTAGTATTCCCACTAGGAATGAGCAACAGAAGGCGACGGTGAACTCGGTATCAATAGAATAATGGCTATGTCACCTAGAGTAATTTATGGTGAGGAGGCTAAGCTGCAAGGTAATAAACTCTTGACTATGCAGGATAACAGGTACTCTAACACAGTCCTTAAGTGTTTGGCGGGGGGGGCATGGCCAGATGAGGACCTGAGCAGATGCGTCAGAGTGGAGCTCCCGATATCCTGATCTAATTTCTATATATCCCAGACACCCAGGGTTCCCCCACGCTCTTCTTTGGATACCACCATCACCTCTTTTGCACAGTTCCCAGAGACATGCCACCTAAGCATCGCTCCTCTGCAGCCCAGTCGAGCAAAGGACAAACGGCGGTGGCGGTGGCGGCGTCCACTCCACGTGTCGATGCCATCTTGGCCAAGAAGATACAGGCCCTGATAACCAAGATGTAGGAGAGTGGGGAATCAGAGTCTCCTGACTATGCTGAAAACCGTCTTCGACGTAACAACGTACGGGTCCTGGGCCTACCTGAAGGGGGAATGACCAGCAGAGTTCGCAGAGACCTTTTTCAAAGATCTCCTAAATCTGGCCAAAGTCTCCCCCATATATGTGGTTGAAAGGGCCCACCAGGTACCAGTGGGCTGCTCTATTACTGGGCCCCCCCCCCCTCGCCCTTTCCTAGTTCGATTCTTAAATTATCAGTATTAAGACATCCTAGTGGAAGCCAGAGAGCATCCCTCCTTACAATATGGCAAAGCCCACATCATGCTTTTCTTGGATTTCTCATGAGCTGCAAAAGAAGCAGAAGCCCTTTACCGATAACCATCGTCGTCTGCAGGACCACAAAATCAAATATGGCTTGCTTTATCCGAGTTGCCTGCGAAAGCAACATGAGGGGACAACAAAATTCTTTGATACCCCACCCGAGGCGAACTCCTAGTTGACCATGCTGCTGTAAGATCTATACAGGATTCCTCCATGTTTGCACTTATTATGCCCTATCACCGCTCCTGTGTTTATGGGGCATGGACTCCTTCTCTTTGTTCTTTCAGCTCCCTCATCGCTCTTCTGGACGGCCATGCTCATTTCAACTAGATGACGCTGCAGATGTTTCTATGTTTGGGGCCTGCTGTGGCTCCTGCACATGGGGACACCTGATTTTTGTATCATGCTGGGGTGTATTTTTTGATCATCGCTACTGTTACCACCCGCTTTCCCCAACTCACACTGCCTTCCCCTTTCAGACTCCTGTTGTTTGGGAGCATTTCACAATGAGACACTGGGAAGTTCTACTTACCCCCCCCTCCTTTTCTATTGAACCCTCCTTTTCTATTTCAGTTTGGACTTCACCGTCCAAGCTACAGTTCCAGTTTTGTGAATTAAACTGGCCTAGCTGACTGTTGGGGTATTATGGTCAGTAGGGTGTATACTGTTTTGAAATTGCACGCTCATTCTTCATTACTGATCTGGTCTGCAATATACAAGACACCAATACTCACTTCCCTTGGGGTCTTTGGATTTAGGCACTCCCCTGGGCTATCTGATGAGCATTGTTTTCTAATTTGGGGCTATCTGGTTTTGGCTTTTCCTGTTTCTCTTCTTATATGGAGTTGAAATTAATATTGTAGAATGTTAAGCACTCTTTTAAATGTATCTTTGAGTCCCCTATGTTTTAATATTTAAAGCATCACAAACCACACATCTTGCCCGTGCAAGAAACCCATCTTATGGGAAATAAGATATTAGACTCAACATACATTTCATTCCACTTACTCCTGCTATGCTTGGGGAGTTGCCATTCTCCTAAATAGATCCTTAGCATACAAGATTGTACATCTTATCTCTGACCCTCAGGGCCGTAAATAATACTGTTACTGGAAATCAGAGCTATTGTGTTTGCTATTGTCAATGTTTATATCCCTCTTCACTTAAACCAGCAGGTCCTGTATACCATATACGAAAAACTAGCCCCTTTGCAGTTTTCCCAACTGTACATTGCGGGTGATTTCAATTAGATTTTCCATGAACAACTTGATTCCTCTAACCTCCTTAGAGCGCATAACCCTGATTTACTTCACTGGGCTCAGGCTTTTGAGTACACTGAACAATGGAAATGGAAATACCCGTCCACTAGAGCCTACTCCTGTTTCACAACCATGCATAAATCAGCCTCTTGTATAGACCTAATTTTTGGCAATGCCCGAGCCTTATCAGCGGTGCTAGTGATCTCCTACTTACTTGTGGGTTTATCGGTTCATTCCCTATAGAGCCTATAGTGTCACCTTATCACCTGCCTGCCATTTCGGCTGCTGGTGTCTGACAAACTGGTGGATACAGGACCTAAAGATTGGGGAAATGATCTCTCCTGCAATGTTCCTATACTGGGAATTTAATGAGGGCTCAGCCCTGGTTCCCATGGTGTGGGATGCATTTAAAGCACATGTACGAGGGGTATATACAGTTGTGTTCAAAATAATAGCAGTCAGACATCACTAATCTGATCAATCACTGTTTTTGGTAGAAATGATATTTCTACATGGCAAATAATTTACTAGCAGGTGTAGTAGAGTAATAGAAATCCAACAGACCCGACAGTCATGACATGCATGCTGCTGATTCTGTTTAATTGAATCACTAATTGAAAGGGGCATGTTCAAAATAATAGCAGTGTGGAGTTCTATTAGTGAGATCATTCATTCTTTGAAAAACAGGTGGCAATTATTGCCCTTATTTAAGGAAGGAAGGCAGCAAATGTTGTACATGCTGGTTACAGTGCATTTCTGTCTGAAATTCTGAGGAAAATGGGCCGTTCCAGACATTGTTCAGAAGAACAGCGTACCTTGATTAAAAAGTTGATTGGAGAGGGGAAAACATATAAAGAAGTGCAGAAAATGATAGGTTGCTCAGCTAAAATGATCACAAATGCGTTAAAATGGCAACCAAAACCTGAAAGACGTGGAAGAAAGCGAAAAACTACCATTTGAATGGATAGAAGAATAGCCAAAATGGCAAGGACTCAGCCAACAATCAGCTCCAGGAAGATCAAAGAAGGTGTAAAGTTACCTGTGAGTACTGTTACAATTAGAAGATGCCTATGTGAAGCCAAGCTATCTGCAAGAAGGCCCCGCAAAGTCCCACTGTTGAAAAAAAGACATGTGCTGAAGAGGTTACAATTTGCCAAAGAGCACACTGACTGGCCTAAAGAGCAATGGCGCAACATTTTGTGGACTGAAAGTAAGATTGTTCTTTTGGGTCTAGTGGCCGGAGACAGTTTGTCAGACGACCCCCAAACACTGAATTCAAGCCACAGTACTCTGTGAAGACAGTGAAGCATGGTTGTGCAAGCATCATGATATGGGGATGTTTCTCATACTACGGTGTTGGGTCTATTTATCGCATACCAGGGATCATGGATCAGTTTGAATACATCAGAATACTTGAAGAGGTCATGCTGCCTTATGCTGAAGAGGAAATGCCCTTGAAATGGGTGTTCCAACAAGACAACGACCCCAAACGCACCAGTAAACGTGCAACATCTTGGTTCCAGACCAACAAGATTGACGTTATGGAGTGGCCAGCCCAATCCCCGGATCTTAATCCAATAGAAAACTTGTGGGGTGACATAAAAAATGCAGTTTCTGAGGCAAAACCAAGAAATAGAGAACTGTGGAATGTAGTCCAATCATCCTCGGCTGGAATACCTGTTCACAGGTGCCAGAAGTTGGTTGACTCCATGCAACACAGATGTACAGCAGTTCTCAGAAACAGTGCTTATACAACGAAATATTCATTAAGTGATTCAAAGGAAAGCAAAATCTTCAAACATTTTTCAGTTTATATGTTTGAGTTTGTAAAGAAGAATACAAACACTGCAATTTTTTTTGAACAGTCTAATATTCACTTTTCTTCAATTTGAACAACACAAATTTGATATATTTTTCTTCAGGTTTTGATTTGGAATAGAATGTGTAGTGTTCCCAATGCATTTGTGTGTATGGAAATAAAAGCTATTAGAAGGATTTTGAGCTTTATTCACTTTTTTCAACACACTGCTATTATTTTGAACACAACTGTATATCAGCCATTAAAATGGTTAGACAGGACCTCTCCTTGCAGATCCTTTCCTTTCCTGACTCCCCAACTTCAGACAATTTTAGTTTACTTGCCCAGGCAAGACGCACTTGTCTCTTCATTTAACCTCTGCCACCCATTTAGATCTCAGATCCCTGGTGGGTAGAGTTTTTGAATTTGGGGACAAGAATGGCAAACTACTTTCCAATCTGGTAACAGATTCCAAGGATCAGACGGTCTTATCTACTATCAGCTGTGTTCAGACAGCACTTTAACTTCTGACCCTGACCGTATATTACAAGAATTTACTGATTATTACATCGCTACATAGTTACATAATTAGTCTGGCTGAAAAAGACAAAAGTTCATCCAGTTCAACCATAAAAAAAAAGTTATAATCCTACACCCACAGTTGATCCCGAGGAAGGCGGTCTGTATGGTGCCAGCTCCAGTGTATCTGGTTCAGAACTTCATGACTGTTTATCTGATTTGGGTCTTCCTCGGCCCTCACAGGAAGAAGCTTTGGAGCTTTACAGGGACATTACGGTTGAGGAAATAGTCAGCTATATGCTCCTTTCCTGGTAATAAGACTCCAGGTCCTAATGGTATACCAGGGGAATGGTATAGAATGTATGCTGCTACACTTGTGCCTAGGCTCCTTCGGCCCTACTCAGACTTTAAAACACAATTGACATTACCACCCTTAAGGTATCAGGCTCATACAGTTTTATTACCTAAACCCGGTAAAGACTGGTCCCAATGTGCCTCTTGTAGGCCTATCTCTATGCTCAATTATGACTTAAAGATCTTAACTAAAATATTGGCCACCAGATTAATGAAATTTTTTGTCTTTCCTAGTCAGTATTGACCAGACCCTTTTAATGGAATCTCTGGCTGTGGCTCTTAGACTCCCCCCAATGGTGATTGGTATTCGGGTTGGGGTCCTGGAAGAAAAAGTAGCTTTGTATGCTGATGATCTCATTATATTCTTTAATGACCCACGTCCTTCTCTTAAGGAGACCCTAACGATTATATCAGGGTTTTCTGACTACTCTGGGTTAAACATCAGTTGGGGAAAAATCACAAATGCTGCCTATTGACCCTGATTCCAGCAGTCTGGTTGACCCTGTCCTACCTTTAGTGTGGGCTGAAAAAAAAATATTTGTGAATTGAGATCTCCGTTTCCGCCTCTGACTATTTTACACTGAACTTAGCCCCCTTGTTATATAACATGAAAAATAAATTGAAATCCTAGGATAATCTTCCCCTGACATTAGTGGGCTAGATTAATCTCTTCAAAATGAAATTGCTGCCTAGTTTTTTTTATATGTGCTTAGACACTCACCGGTTTGGATTCCAAAAAAATATTTTTGCTTGGTCAATACCTGTTTTAACTCCATTGGGGTTCGCGACAGTGGAGATTTCATTTATCAACGCTGCAGCGACCCTGGCAACAGGGAGGCTTGGCATGCCCTGGCATATTTAAGTAGTATTTGTTGGCTATGCTCACGCATGCTCATAATTGGTTAATTGCGGATGAATCCAATGCCTCAGTGATATTGGAAGCCTCCTGCTTGGGTTCCTTGGAGGCATTGAGGAACCTTATTTATCTTGACCCAGCTGTACCTCTTCCATTGACTGGAGCAATGAAAACGGTATTGCGGGCATGGCTTACAGCCCAGGCAGACCAGTTGGTTACTGA
This sequence comes from Staurois parvus, assembly GCF_062004578.1. Taxonomy (NCBI): domain Eukaryota; kingdom Metazoa; phylum Chordata; class Amphibia; order Anura; family Ranidae; genus Staurois; species Staurois parvus. Next base: position 3,450,263 of record NW_028318382.1, read on the forward strand.
GGGACATTTCTCTCAACATACCCCACTATGGTGCAACTCTAAGTTGCCTGAATTTGCTCTGATCCTCGACCCACATATTTGGGCCGTAAAGGGCATTAAGTATATTGACCAAATGTGTTCTGGGGGGGAATTACGCACATTTGACAGCTTGAAATAACAATATGGCCTCCCAAATACATTTTTGTTTAGATATTTACAACTTAGACACTCCTTTTGTACTCCATTTCCAGTAACACCGGTTGCCTTTTATGACTCTGATTTAGAGACTTTACTTAGAGACTAAACTTTAGTTAAACGTCTATCTAACATATATAAAGAATTGCTTCCCTCTGTCCGTAAGGGACTTGAAGCTCTTAAAACTAAGTGGCTAGTTGACTTCCCAGAACTGGACGATGAATACTGGGAAGATACAGTATATGGGAATGTTCCTTTCATCAATTGGTCTGTGTCTCTCTACAGTTCAAAATCTTGCACCGTATTTATCTCGCCCCTATAGATCTTCATAGAATATATTGCTCAGTCCCTGCTGATTGTTGGAGATGTGGAGCGACCTCAGCTGACTTCATTCATATTTTTTGGCAGTGTGCACATATTCAGCTCTTCTGGAAGTCGGTGGTCGCCTGTATCCTTTCTGTTACTACTATTCAGGTACCTCTAACAGTGGATTTATATCTGTTGGGATTGGTCAACTCTCTGCCACACAGCAGGGGGGATGTTGGCATGCTAGAGGAAGGGATAGTTTCTGCAGCATGGAAAAGGATTGTAGAACACTTCCTAAGAGAACTGAATGGAGAACTGTCCGGAAATGGGTTAATTATCAGAGGTATAATATAAGATATATCTCAGATGTTCAAGGTTACAATTCTGAGCAGCAGGGCTGTTTCAGAACATCAATGGATAATAGGTGGTGCCTTTAAGAGGGATAGTGGCTTTGCAATGATCATTCAAGATGAGATTGATTCCAGGTGGACTTCTATAGCAGTCAGACAGCGGTACCTCTGTGATGCAGCAGCAACCTTTAGCTAGGCTCGACAGTGTCACAGCAGAAATAAGCAGGTCTGGATCTCTGGCAGCTCTGGTACTAGCACTCAGGATGATCCCCGGCTCCAGCGGACAGTGGCGCTGGACTTGGCAGATTGCAGCAGCTTCCTCAGTTCTCTGGCACTGACAAACATCATCTCTCATGTACTGCAGTCTCCCTGTATCTTCCTCCCTATTGCTCTCTGACAGGACCTTCCCTTTTCCACACACCAGTGTCTTGTGTTTTCCTGGGCTTTCTAATTTATACAGTATGAACCCTCCTGATTTAAAGTGATACTAAAGCTAAAAACGTTTTTCTCTTAATGCAATATTTAATATCTTTTGCACACACACATATATATATATATAAAATTTATTTATTATGTTTGATGGCTAGAAAATATTTTTTGCACAATAATTTTGTTGCACATTAAGATTTTTTTGTTAAATATGGTCTGCATTTTTATGCTACAAGACATACATTCTGCGGAGCGTTGTTCTAATATATTGACAAGTATGTAGTAGGTTGTCAATAAATTAAGATGATTAAATGGAAACTGTGCCCCTTTATATCAGAAGTCCCTATGAGAGTCCCTCTTTACATCAGGAGTTCCCATCACAGTGTCCCTTTACATCAGAGTCCCCCCCCCCCCCTTACATCATGTTTCCCCATCAGAGTACTCCCTTACATCAGGTGTCCACATCGAAGTGTCCACTAACATATGAATAGTTATCCCCATCAGAGTGCTCCCTTACATTAGGTACCCCCATCAGAGTGCCCCCTTACATGGATTGTCCCCATCAGAGTGCCTCCTTACATCAACTAAAACAAAAACAAACTGCGCCACAAGAACTATGTGAAAAATTTGAAAGTGAATGCTGCTGTGCCTTGATAAAAATTAAAAAGATTGCTAAAAATAAAAAAATCAGTGGAACAATAAAACAGTGCAAAACATGAAATGAATCAAAAATAATTATACACAAATCATAATAAATTATGTGGTTATAAAATAAATGTCCAAAACCACCCAAATGAAAAAAATATAAAATTTGTGTCCAAATACAAAAAATGATGAAACCAGAAACAAAGAAAGTCCCCTTTAACCTCCCTGGCGGTATGATTATTTCAGATTTTTGGTGTTGAAAGTGGTACCATTATTTTGCATGGAAATTTGGCGTTTTATATCGTAGGCCTGTAATTTTTAAGAATAACTCACTGAAATCTGTCCGAACAAGAGTCTAGTAAACATCCCGAGTATGTTAAAATTTGAAACACGAAATCATAAATTATAATTTAATAAATAATCATATAAAATAATAATAATAATACATTTAATTCAATAATATAATCAAACCAAAAACACTGAAATTTGAAATATAGCGCCAAGTTCGCACATCACTGAGCAAAGTTGTAGAATCATTTTCAGTGTCTGATGACGAATTTCCCCCACGAATCATTATCACTCAATTCTGCAAGTGGTTCTGATTTACTATCGCTGTTCTCTAGCTGGTCTAAAACCGCTTTTGACCTAAAGGGACGCTTTTTGGACGCCATGGACGTTTCTCAGTTTCCAGGCAGAAAGAACGGTAAAAATGCAGGCAGGGCACAGGACAAAGCACTCGGGACAAAATGTATGTGAAATGCTTTGATACAGTAATGTTTTACTATGTGATTTTAGTGAATGTCACTTTTTGTCATTTTCAAATTTCCCGCCGTTCCGTCCCCGTACATCCCGACGCTCGCAGGGGACGGAACCCAGATGACAGATGCCGGCATCTGCCGGATTACATTGCCGGGGACACTGCAGGAGGGACATCGCGGGAGCGCAGGACAAGGTAAGTGATCGAGGGATCCCGGAGCAGCGTCGCATGGTAAGCCCGAGTGTAGCTCGGGGGTTACCGCTTGTGGTGCTGAAACTTTACCCCGAGCTACACTCGGGAATACCGCCAGGGAGGTTAAACATGCAAATAGTGCTCCAAACATTTTTTAGGATAAGTGTACTACAGAGAAAAGACTCCACGGAGTCAAAACTGGCTTGCATCAAACTGGCTCATGGACCAGTGTATGCACTCTCAGAAACCTGGGGGGCACAGCTAAAATCTAGGGGGGCACAATTAAAATCAAGGGGGGCACAGTCCACCCCAGCACCCCCCTAGATCTGCCCCCCACTGCACATTTCAGCTACAATGAACTTTGTTACATGTAGGTCAGGCCAACTCAGCCTTGTGCTGAGAGAAGGGAAGTCCCCATCCCACTGCTGGAACACATCGCTGTATACTATATGTATCTGAGGCTAAGTACAGTTACTACAGTGCACCCAGCAAGTGCAGTCTGTTTGGGCCAAACCATTAAAATAAAAATAAATGCATGTTTTTACAAGTAAAAACAATTGTACGTTTATTTTTTTTTTCTTAGGAGCCTGCAGAGCATTGCACCCATGATCAATGGATCATGGGAGCAATGCCAGGCTCTTGTAGACACTTGCTACAGCTCTCTGCCCTTTACTCTGTACTGGCAGACATTTAATGAACTGTAGGAAGTGTCAATAGACTACGAGGGCACTGATCAGTGCTCTTATAGTCCATTGAGAACTACAAACTACAACTCCGGCTGCTGTATTGTTTCATTCATTCACAAGTCAAATGATTGGAAAGATGGAGCTTCACACGGATTTTAAATGAGACAGTGGCTGAGGGGGGAGTTGAACCCTAAATATGGGTGTTACATGGTGCTTGAAGTTGTTATAAAGGTTTTTTTCTTAAAAAAAACAAACATGTTATACTTACCTTCTCTGTGTAATGGTTTTACACAGAGCAGCCCCGATCCTGAGTGTGGCTCAGTCCCACCCCCCAGACCCAGGAGAGCTCAGGCTCTCAAAAACAGCGCTGGAACAGGATCAGGCTCAGGTAAGTATTGGGGGGGCTCTGGGTCGGAGCTGCACATTGAATATTTTTTAGACTCTAGAATGCACAAAGGTAAAAAAAAACATTCAGCCTTTGCAACCACTTTAGTTTGAACTTGGCCTTTAAATGTGGAATTAGGCTTTCATTTAGAGGGTTTGGGTTATGGGGCAGTATATTTTATTTAGCATTCTTTAAAAGTGTGTGTGTTTTTCCCTTTTTTGTGTGTGTGATTACTATTTGAATACTGTAGCTTTTAAATGTTTTTTTTTTTTTCCCTATTTGTTTTTTCTTTCTGTGAAAAAAGTAAAATATTGCAGCTTTGGTACAAAAGAAGTTGAAAGAAGCTTCTGTAACTCTCAGCAATGATTTAAGGCTCACTATACTCTTAAAATGACAAAAAAAGCCTTAAAGGATAAGTTCACCTTTCATAACATGTTACATCATGAAACATGTTAAGAAAGGACCAGCCCCCGCTCCTCCCCAATCCCCTGTTGTGACAGCTAGCAGGGGATCTGCTTCCTCCTGCTAGCTGTCACAATTTAAAAATAAAAAAGTGGCCTTGCAGGGCTCTGCCCACCCCGCCGCATCACTCTTTCGCAGTATTCTGTTAATCAGAAGACTACGAGGTCCGACAGCCTTTGCAGCTCCCAAAACAAAAAAATAGGAAATGCGCATTTTTTTTTTACCTGCAAAAAAATGTACATTTATTTTTTTTGTTTAACCGCTTCCCGACCACCCTTTAGCAGAACTACTGCTAGAGGGTGACAGGGCTGTATATTTATGTGATTTTTCATTTACGGGTAGGGGCCAGGCGTGCGCTGCCCTACCCGTGCCGTCATTGGCGGCTGCAGATGTTGATCACCAGGTCCCGGGCGGGGATTCCCCGCTGTCACCTGGTGATCAAAGAGGAACAGTGACAGAGGAGAGACCTGTGTGTAAACAACACAGGTCTCTCTCCTGCCAGCAGTAACATGCTGCTGTGTATTTCTCTGTATAGCAGAGAAATACACAGCAGCATGTCTCCCTAGTAAAACACACACACAGCAAAACAGCACACAGTTAACCCTTTGATTGCCCCAGATGTTAACCCCTTCCTGCCCAGTGTCATTAGTACAGTGTCAGTGCTTTTTATTAGCACTGATCACTGTATTAGGCTACTTTCACACTGAGGAGTTTTTGAAGCGTTTTTGCATTAAAAAAAGCACCAGAAAAGCTCAAAAACAATGCTTCCCTGTGTATGTTAATGTATATCTATGTATGTGTTCACACTGAGGCATTGCGAGTGCGGTGTAAAAACTCCTGCTTTCAGCATCTTTGGGGCAAGTGTGGGGAGTTGAAAAAAAAAAAGCCCCAAAAACGCCTCTTCCCATTAAAATCAATGGAAACCGCCTGAAAAGTGCCTCAAAAACACCTCTGAAAAGCGTTTTTGGTGCAGTTTTTAAGTCACCTGTCCTTTAAAAATGCTCAAAAAGCATGGTAAAAATGCCTATTCGTTTTTGCTGTTTTTTTGCTGCGGATCAGTGTGAAAGTAGCCTATTGCCCATTGGGATGTCAGTGGCAGTTAGTCAGTTCCCCCGCAGTGTCAGAATGCCAGCCGCAGTCCCACAGTCCCGCTACAAGTCGTTAATCGCCGCCATTACTAGTATAAAAAAAAACCTAAAAAAAATTCCAGTATATATACCGCCATTTGTAGACGCTATAACTTTCTTGATGAATTGTGATTTTTAAAGTTTTTTTTACTGGATATGTTTTATAGCAAAAATATAGTTTTTTTTCTTTTTTCTTTTCAAAATTGTCAGTCTTTTTTGTTTTATAGCACAAAAAAAGTTAAAATGCACAGGTGTTTAAATACCACCAATAGAAAGCTCTATTTGTGGGAACAAAAGGACATCAATTTCATTTGGGTGCAGCATTGCATGACCGCGCAATTGTCCGTTAAATTAACGCAGTGCTGTATCGCGGAAAATGGCCTGGTCAGGAGGGGGGGGGGGGGGGTAAATCCTCTGGAGGGCAAGAGGTTAAAGGTGAACTTATCCTTTAATTTTCCTTTCCACCCATTGCATTTAGCTGAAGCGGCAAAATTTCTCAGTTTTGTTTCACCATTTCCATACAAACAGTTTAATAAATTCCAGCCACTCACATTTTTCTTAATAATAAATTCTTTCCTTTTCCTTGTGATACAGGATACACTTCCTGACTACTACAAACCTTGGATAGATATTGCAGAACATTTGACTGTCTTGATTGAGACCAAAAAACTACGGGATGCAGTTCATCAGGTGAGTGTTACCAGCTTGAATCCATTCAAACTGCAGTTTTTATTTTTGTTGAACACGTTAGACTTATTGCAGACATGTGGTTGAAATGTGCAGCACCATTAATTTCCATCAATGAAAAAAAAGTGCTATTCCCACTTGTGATAAAATACTATTCAATGGGATTTATTTACTAAGTCTAGGTTCACACCTATGCGTTTTCCGTTGCGTTTTGTGGAAATGCGCAGCAGTCCATTTAACATGATTTCCTATGGGACAGGTTCACATCTCTGCGTTTTCACATGGTGCGTTTTTTGGAAAGGGTCAGGGACTTTTTTAAATGCAAAACGTTGCATTTTTGGTTCTATAGACTTCAATGGAGACGCTGCAGAAAAGCATGTAGTGCGTTTTTGACGATTTTTAATGCATTATTTATGCCTTTTGTGTATCTGCCCAGCAACAAGTTAAAGAAAACAAAACGCATCCACAGTGTGTCAAAAACGCATGTGCAAAAATGCACAGCAGGAACGGATGAAACGCAAACTGCATAGGTGTGAATCGAGCCTAAAGCTAGAGAGTGCAAAATCAGGTTCACTTCTGCATAGAAACCAATCAGCATCCAGGTTTTATTGCCAAATCTTAATTGAAAAAATTGAGGTTAGACGCTGATTGGTTTCTGTGCAGCAGTGAGCCTGATTGTGCACTCTCCAGCTTTGGTAAATAAGCCCCAAAGAAAGTGTGTAAATCCAAAAGCCCAAGTTCACACCAATGCACTGCGGAAAACGCGGTGCGTTTCTTGTACTGCATTGCAATCGCATCACACTCATACAATCTGGTGATGATAAAGCAATGACACCCCAAAACAGATTGCAAAACACGATGCAATTACTAGAAATAGTATTGCATGGGTGAGAACACCCATGCGATGCAAATCTAGTGCTAATTTAAAAAAGGTGCGGATGCGTTTTTTTTTTTCTGCGCGAATTCCACACCGCATCACAATCGCACCCCGTTCATGCAGGTGTGTATGTTAAGTTAACAACACCCTAAAATTGGTCTGCAAAATGCGGTACGATGTGCAGAATTGGATCGGGTCCTGCACCTTTCCGGTGCTGATTCAGTGAGGTTTGCACAGAAATCGCAATGCACAGACATTTGCATGACATTCACACAGGAATGTGTTGCGATTCCTGTGCAAATTGCATGCGTTGTCCCACACTGCATAGTGTGAACCCAGGCTGAACCAAATGAATAATTGCCTCTATAAATAAATAACTTACCGTAAATCTTGAATTTCATAGTATCCAAAAAATGAATAAATGAATAGTTCATTCAATGGTCTTCCATAGACCTCCACTCCACTGTGTTCCCAACACCCGTGTAGAATTCCACACGTTGACAAATCACCACCACGTGCGGTATGATTAAAGGTTTACCAGATCTCCATCTTTTCATGGATACCATATACAGTAACCAAAAGGATTGAGGAGGAAGCGGACGTCATCAAGCTCTTCTTGTTTTAATCAATGTAGTATGACAATACACACACATAAAGAAAAGATTTCGCCCATAGTGTATAAAATTTTATTGAAAATGCAAAAGATAAAAATAGATCTACACTCACATTTGAAAATCCAGCTTCAAGCATTAGAATACTCGCATAGCATGAGTGCACAACGCTCAGCACCACCACTCCTACTGTCTGAGTCGGTGTACGTTCCACACGCTGAATCCAAATCAGCGGAAGTCATGTACAGTATATGGTGACTGGAAGTGTCGACTGCGGCCAGGCCTCGATGCATTTTGTGGAATCGCGTCATCAGAAAGCTCCCTGCTGGGATGATTTCCAATTTGGGGCAGAAGGAAAGCAATAAAAAAGTGCAATGTGCTGGGTGTGCTGTGGTAGCTGTTTAATGTCTAGTACACACGGCCAGAAAATTGTACGAAAAATACCGCTTTCAAAGCAATCGTTAGTACACAGCTTTCATCCAAAATTATTCAAAGGGATAAGTGCGAAAATTTCTCTCATATGATACCAGATCGTACAATTTTTGTTTAATCAGTACAGTTTTTGTCTGAAAATTACTTCCGAAATTTTACGCTGTCCAGGGGCAAGTGCAGCATCCTGCCCCACTGTTGGAAGCCTGTGAAAGTAAATGGTAGGCTATGGCTGGATGGGGCTGAAGGCTGTACCAAGTAGAGCCCATGTTTAGGGCCTTGTACATTTAGGGATGAAGGTCCAGAACAGAGGTCTTCTGCATTCTGGACCTTCATTTATTAACCCCTTCATGCCTAAGGGTAAAACAAATCTTAATGCCGAAGCACAATCTTGCAACGTTGACATGTGTTAGTAAAACCGTACATATCAACACAACTACTTTGTACATCCAGGTGAATTATATCTTGTTTTGTTTCAGGACAAATTGGGCTTTCATTTGGTGGTAAATAGTAATGGATATCTCCTGATTTTATTTTTATCATGAAAGGAAAATTGGCCTGAAATAGTAAAAACAAAATCATGTTTTAAAATTTAGCTGTGTGTTTCCTGTTATTACCATAACCTACCACCAAAGAACAACCCAAAATAAATTTTCCAGCTCTTGACGATTGCAGCGATACCATATATGTGTATGTTATTTGTTTTTTGTACCCACAGTAAAGCCAAGAAACAAAAGTGCGCATTTTGTTTTTTGGTGGTTGTTTTTTTTTTTTTACCTAAAACACACTGACACTGACACTACCTGACACTGATACCAATTAAAAAAAACAGAAAAAACCTGACCTTGACCCAAACACTAACCCTGGCCCTGAACTAGATCAAACCTTGATCTAGGTATTTTTTCTTTATTTTATCTTTTATTTTGTAATATTTTATTTATTTATTTAACAAACATATATTCCCCCACCTCTATGCAAGGAGAGAGAGAGAAATAATGTACCTCTCTCCTCCATTCATAGAGTAAAAAAAAAAAAAAACAAGGGGGAGCGGGCTGTACAGTGACTGATCACTATGATAGCCAATCAGAGGCTATCACAGCTATCATGTGACCCAGAATCAGGAGTCCCGTGTTCCAATTGTTAGAACGGGACCTGGGGCTCTCAGTGACATCCGGGTCTTTGTGCTGGGAGCGCTCTGTGTGGAGTGCTCCCAGCACAAAGACAGGTACGCAAATATGCGGCCCCACAGAAAAAAGCGCAGTTCTGTGAGACCGCATATTTGTGTTACGTCAACATTAAGGGGTTAAATTAGCCGGTGAGCACTTAGCAACTAGCATCTATTGCCAGAACAAACATTTTGGTCTAGAGTATTTAATGTACAATAGAGCAGAAAGAGTGCAGGGGTCATACTTGTGTACAACAGATAGTGTAGGGGTCAGGAGTATGTATCATGCAGAGGTCAGAAGTTACATAGTTAGTCTGGCTGAAAAAAGACAAAAGTCCATCCAGTTCAACCATTAAAAAAAAAAAAAAAAGTTATAATCCTATACCCACAGTTTGATGCATATGGTGCGGGGGTTAGAGGTTCTAAATATACAGAATGCAAAGGTCAGGAATAAATAATGAAAAGAGTGTAGAGGTCAGGGATGTGTAACGCACAGAGTTCAAAGGTCAGGTGTTCATAACACAAAGAGTGCAGGGGTCATACTTGTGTACCACAGAGAGTGTAGGGGTCAGGAGTATGTATCATGCAGAGGTCAGAAGTGTTTAATGCATATGGTGGGGGGGTCAGAGGTTCTAAATATACAGAATGCAAATGTCAGGAATAAATAATGAAAAGAGTGTAGAAGTCAGGGATGTGTAACGCACAGAATTCAAAGGTCAGGTGTTCATAACACGAAGAGTGCAGGGGTCAGAGTATATAAACCAGCAGAGTGCAGGGGTCAGGAGTACAAGCTAGCATGCATTACAACCCCCTTCCCTTGAAGTACACATCATTACACAAATATGTTAGTGCATATCTGCCTTACTCCATGGTCTGTCTTGTAGGCCTCACTTTAGTTCCAGGCAAGGAGAAGTTCTTCCCTCAACTGTGTCATGTGATGCATCAGAACTGAGGAAGGATCTCCCTTTACTCTGCGCTGTAGGCCTGCCGCAATATCTGAGGTCTGTCGCAGGGGCGGACTGACAACTCATGGGGCCCCCAGGCAATAGGGGATCATGGGGCCCCTGTGTCCTTGCCCAAACTCAAAAGAGCCTATGAAAAAGGTACCAGGGGGCATCTCATGGGGCCCCCTACTGACCCCGGGCCCTCAGGCAGTGCCCGAGTTTCCAAATGGTCAGTCCGCCCCTGGACTCTGTCAGCAGATACAGCGTTAATGGCACTGCAGCATCAGAACTTTAAATAAAAGCATTGCTTGCAGTTGTTGCATAGAGCACCCTGCAAGAGATGCAGAACACTTGTCCAACTTCTGACCTGTATAATTTGTGACAGCCAGGGATGTAGACATTTTAGAAAGTAGAAATGAGTGTCAGCCTCGTTAGTTTTCTCAGCTCAGGTTTCCATTAAAGCAAACTTGTGGATTACACAAGTTTGGTCAACTAAGATCTGCCATTGGTAGTAGACAGCTTTCTGACCAGGGGCGGACTGACCATTTGGAAACTCGGGCCCTGCCCAAGGGCCCAGGGTCAGTAGGGGGCCCCATGAATTGCCCCTGGTACCTTTTTCATAGGCTTTTTTGAGTTTGGGCAAGGACACAGGGGCCCCATGATCCCCTATTGCCCGGGGGCCCCATGAGTTGTCAGTCCACCCCTGTTTCTGACCTTCTCATAATGCAAGCCCTGGCACCTAAACAACCTATCGGCAGTCCCAAGCCTTGTCATGAGCTGGACAGTGAAGAAGATATGAGAAAGCCACATGACATTTCAGAAGGATGAATGAAAAGTCTGAAGGACATCACATTAAAAAAGCTTATAACCAGCTAAAGTTCTTAGTTTCTAGTACAAGCTTTGTTAACCAAAGGTTTACTGTAAGTTTAAATCCTAACCAGTGTTTTAAAGTGGACCAGGGCTCAGTAAATGAAGATCTGCTATCTTATAAGGAACATTTAGAAATGTGATGTTTGTGCCTAAGCTGTACTCTGAACTGAACTTTGTTTTGCGCTTAAAGTCCTCCTGAAATATAATGAACTAAACCAGGGGCGGACTGACCATTCGAGCATTCGGGCACTGCCCAAGGACCCGGGGTCAGTAGGGGGCCCCATGAAATGTCCCTGGTACCTTTTATAGGCTTTTTTGGGTGTGCTTTGAGCATGGGCAAGGACACATGGGCCCCCATGATCCCCTATTGCCTGGGGGCCTTATGAGTTGTAAGTTCGCCCCTGAACTAAACACAATTCATTAATCGTAGCTTTCAGGACCTTGTTTTTTGGAAATTGGTTCTGAAAAGCTGTTGAGAAAAAATGTTGTTAAATTGTATCTAATTTTATTTTGGGTGGATTACTTTTGAAAACCTTAGTGAATTCCACAGTCGATTCACTGACATTCATCCACACAAGTCACCAAATTTTTAATGCAGTTAACATGACCTCAATGAGTATTTAAAGGCCAAGTTCACATTTTAAGAAAAAAATAAAAATTCACATTTATTTGCAGGTAAAAAATAAAATTGTGTATTTATTATTTTTTCCACAGGAGCTTGTGAAGCATTGCATTCACAATCAATGGATCATAGGTGCAATGTCAGGCTCCTGCAGACAATTCCTCCACCTCCTTACCTGTACCTCTGGAGGAAGCATCAATTGACTACAACTGGGCTTATTATCACTCTTGTGGTTCACTGAAACTACACGTCCGTCTGTCACAGTAGTTATTCATTCACAGATGTCTGTGAATGAAGGCTGCAGCTCTGCAGATGGAGCCCCGCACAGCCGATTTTAAATGACAGTGGCTCCAGTGGCATTCTGTCACAAGGAGAGGGGCTCTGGGGGTAGGTAGCGGGTGCTTAGGCACATGTTATATGTTACATCCAAATACAGATATAACCTATAACATGTTCCTAATGAATTCTGAAATTATGCCTTTACGAAGTTGACTGCACTAAAAACATTGACCACCAGAGGGTAGCACAACATTGTATCATGGCAATCCTACTAGTCCATTTCACATTTTTCAAATCTTACTAGCTTACTGTTCCCTGGTTTGTACAAAATATGTGCAAGTGTTCACATCAGACTGCATTTTCAGCACAGGAAATGTTAGTTCCCAGCATATATAACACTAATACTGTAAGACTAATGAAAAGGATCAGTTTACAGTAAAAAGCTGAACTGAAGTACATTGCAAATATTTGTGATTCTAAAAAATGCTTTAGATGTGAAAATCTAATGTGAGCCTAAAGTAAAACCTCAAATAATACAATTTGTTTTCCTCTTTTTGAATGGAGCAGGGGAAAATTTTGATCCCTTGCCTGGTCTTCACAGGTCTCTGGGATCTCCCTTGCCTAGTCTTCACAGGTCTCTGGGATCTCCCTTGCCTGGTCTTCACAGGTCTCTGAGATCTCCCTTGCCTAGTCTTCACAGGTTTCTGGGATCTCTCTTGCCTAGTCTTCACAGGTCTCTGAGATCTCCCTTGCCTGGTCTTTACAGGTCTCTGGGATCTCCCTTGCCTGGTCTGTACAGGTCTCTGCGATCTCCTTTGCCTGGTCTTTACAGGTCTCTGGGATCTCCCTTGTCTGGTCTTCACAGGTCTCTAGGATCTCCCTTGCCTGGTCTTTACAGGTCTCTAGGATCTCCCTTTCCTGGTCTTCACAGGTCTCTGGGATCTCCCTTGCCTGGTCTTCACAGGTCTCTGGGATCTCCCTTGCCTGGTCTTCACAGGTCTCTGGGATCTCCCTTGCCTGGTCTTTACAGGTCTCTGGGATCTCCCTTGCCTGGTCTTTACAGGTCTCTGAGATCTCCCTTGCCTGGTCTGTACAGGTCTCTGCAATCTCCCTTGCCTGGTCTGTACAGGTCTCTGGGATCTCCCTTGTCTGGTCTGTACAGGTCTCTAGGATCTCCCTTGCCTGGTCTTCACAGGTCTCTGGGATCTCCCTTGCCTGGTCTTTACAGGTCTCTAGGATCTCCCTTTCCTGGTCTTCACAGGTCTCTGGGATCTCCCTTGCCTGGTCTTCACAGGTCTCTGGGATCTCCCTTGCCTGGTCTTTACAGGTCTCTGGGATCTCCCTTGCCTGGTCTTTACCGCACAGGATTTGCACAGGAATGCGATGTGGTTCCTGTGCAAATCACATGCCATATATTGCACCGTACAAGTGTGAACCCAGCCTCAGTCTTCAGCCTGGGTTCACACTGATGCGGTGCAGAATTTGCAGCGGTTTCTGTGCGAATTCCACACCGCATCACAGTCGCACCCTGTTCATGACAACTGCTGCGGGTGTGTATGTTATCTTAACAACACCCTGAAATCAGTTTGCAAAACGCAGTGCGATGTGCAGAATTGGATTGCATGGGTATGAATATCCATGCGATCTGATTCTAGAGCGGACCAAAAAAGGGTCCTGCACTTTTTTGATGAAGATGCAGTGCGATTTGAGCCATACAAAATGTATAGCTCAAATCGCACCACACAGAATTCGCATGATTTGCACAGGAATGAGGTGTGGTTCCTGTGCAAATCACATGCGATATGCCGCACCGCACAAGTGTAAAACCAGGCTCACAGTCCAGGTACTTGCTGTCATTGAAATCCAAATGTCATTCTTATACAAAAAAAAGTACAGAGTCATTCTGAACAAGGAAGCTTCTTTATAGGAGTTTTCAAAAATAAACGCAGCCACCTCCAAGATGATATACGTTTTCAAGGCATCTGTCTGTATGGCTGGGCTGGAGGTGGAAGTTTCCCCACTGGGGTCCCACAGTTCTGTAAAGGCCTGTTGAGTACTGAACCTGGTCATTCTTCACCTAAACTATGATTTGAAAACTGAGAATAAAAGCTGATTGGCTGCTGTAGGAAGCATTTATTTGTTCCTTAGATTACATAAACTTGCAGAGTGTGTTATGACCATTAAATACAGGTATGTATTAATTTTACAATGCGGGTGGATAGAAAATGATTTAATAATTTAATTCTCATTTTTCAAACAATGGTTTGAAAACAGAGTAAAAACTGATTGGCTGCTGTAGGCAACACTTTCTTCCTTCGTTTATGTAAACTTGGCAAGTATAATATGAATTGGACAGGGTAATATGTTCCCCTAATGTTTCACCATTTCCACCTTGTATTAATTTTACAATGGTGTTGGATACCAATTAATCTAAATATAATAACATTGGTTTCTCCTTGCCTTGTAGATGCCAGAGTTGGACATACAGCAACTAAAAGGACACCGGCAGCAGCGTCTGGCCAGGACAATCCTTAGTCACATTGTCATGGGTTATGTCTGGCAGAATGGAGAGACTGGAGGAGTTAAGGTAAGGCTGACCATACATTAAGCAATTTTCTTTCCTTCAACCATCGGTGGAAGGGAAAAAAAAAAAAAAACTAAATTCCCACATTAACACAGTCAGAGGTTTCCCCACTGTCAGAATACAATTATCAATGCTGCCGGCTATAGCCAACGGCAGTGATTGTACGAAAAAAACCTGACAGGCTAGTTGTACTGAAATTGAAGCATGGTGCCTAATGGTCAGCACAGTGGTTAAATGGTTAGCATTTCTGCCTGGCAGTACTAGGGTCGTTGGTTCAAATCCCAACCACAGCACCACCTGCCTGAAGTTTGCATGTTCTCCTTGTGCCCGCGTGGGTTTCCTCCGGGTACTCTCGATTTCCTCCCACACTGCAATGGCATGCTGGTAGGTCGATTGGTTCCTGTCTAAATTGTCCCTAGTATGTGTATGTATGAATGTAAGTTAGGGACCTTAGATTGTACACCCCTTGAGGGTTAGGGACTGATGTGAATGTACAATATATATGTAAAGCGCTGTGTAAATTGACAGTGCTATGTAAGTACCTGAAATAAATAAAAAAAATAAGTGCAACCAGCCTGCCCATACATCTGTCCTGTGGCCGGTTTAAGAGCCTGGATACAGAATACAGCTTCCTCCATATCAGTTATGTGATTAGAGGTCCTGGGCAAGCTCCACCGCCTTGATGCAGACCTATCACTCTTAACCTACACGGGGAACACTGATCGGCTTAATTAGGCCATTTTTGGCTTATTGGGTCTGTTGATAGTATGTAGTCAATTTTTTTTTTTTTTAACCAAATCTGTCATGGGAAATATACAGACAGCTGCCATTGCTGACCTCCTTAAAATTCTACTTGGCTGGCTGTCTCTGGTGTCAGTACTTTCTGAATCTGAACTGAAACAAGTATGCAACTATCCTGTATTCAAGGGGTTAAGGTAAGCTCACGGCTGCTGCTGCAGCCATGAACTTGGTATTAATCTTTAAATCTAGTGAAGGGCTTGTTGGCTCCCCTTATGATAGCAATTACGTTAGGGCTCATTCACACTAGAATGCGATGCAGGAAACCTGTGTTCTATGCGAGTTTTCCAAATCATGTTCAAAATGCACTGGGTGTGTGATCTGCTGTAGGTGTCAATGTATACCTAATGACACCCCAAATGCAGATCACAATCGCAGTTCATTTGCTTGCACTGGATCTCATGGTACTGCAGTACCATGCGTTCCAGTTGAAGTACATTTTTAAAGTAGCGCATGCACTACTTTTGATGCGACTTTAGCCCAGTTAAATAAATGGGCTGAAAATCATGCAGGAGTGTGGACTGCGTTCCTGTGTGATTCAGGTGTGAACCAGTTATTAAAGCAAAAAATCAAATTGTGTTAAAAAAATAAAGTAAAAATAATTACATTTGGGCACCATAATTTTAACGATCATTTTACTGTATTTGTTCCTGAAAATATACGTTTGATAAATACCTGTGGAAATATTGTGTGAAATGAAAAAAGTGCAACTTCTATTATTTCATTCTCCAGTGTCTCCGCTTTCAGTTAGGAGGGAAAATTTTATATATATATATATATATATATATATATATATATATATATATACATAATTGTTTGGGGGTTTAAAGTGACTATTAGCAATAAAATGCAGTTTATAACATGTGCATAGGGAGAAAAATTAAATTGCCCCGGCTGACAAAAGGTTAAACTGTCAAGAGGCAAAATAGCTGTCTCATTGGAAAGCTGACATTTATGCAGTGCGTATATGGCAATGAGATCACTTGACGTAAAGCTGAGTTGGTTCAGTTTTATTGACCTGATGCTAGTAGGCAGCTCAGCACTCAGGAATGTTGACTGAGAGAGTAAAAAGTCTCAACAGTTATGTACTGTACATGTTAAGGACAGTCTGAATACAAGCAATTAATCTTCCAGTTTGTCTTTTGTAAGAAAATCAAAGAGAACATAAACTCCATGCAGAGCTTCATTAGTGCCCCAAAGGCAAGAAGGACTCCCAGGGACAGGGTCGGCTAGCATTTAACATCAGGGTGTGGTCCTCAACAATAGTGGATCAATGTGTACACATGGGCACCAATCACTTTTTAGGATCCATGTACACAAGCCTACCCTGGCCGCAGGCAGCGGGAAATTGCAAATCGTGGCAAAATTACGGTACTGCAGTTGCCGTGTTTTGCCGCGGTTTTGCAGTGTTTTGTGTTTTCCCGAGGTCAGCAGTCAAAACACTCCTATCCTGAACGCATTTCTTTCGCGTTCAGGAAAGGGAGGTTTAACCTCACCTAACCGCGGCAGCTGCTAAACTCTGCTAAAAGCCTACGTGTATATGGGCACATAGGCTTTTATGGAGTTGAGTTTAGAAGCTTTGGCAAAAAAATACCAAATTGCGTTTAGCAGCTGCTTGTGTACATGAGCTCTTAGAGGAAAAGAAGAATTTATTTAAGCCAGCCATAAATGGGTTGCATCTGTCTGTTTCCAAAGGGGAGAGATTTGATCCATCTATAGGCAGGCTGGTTGTACCCAAGTCGATCCATTGATGGACTTTGGTTCAACCAGCCTGTTGGATTTTTTACATGTGATTACTGCCAGTGGCTATAACTGCTACTGCTAGCAGTAATCATTGTGTTCTCCAGATAGAGAAAGCTCCCTGCTGGCAGGATATAATTGCACTGCGGGAGGGATTCCCTCATCAACACTGGCTGTGTTGATGGGGGAATCAAGCGATTTCCTTTCCTTCCACCTATGGCGGAAGAAAAGAAAATCAAATCATCTTTGGGCTGCTTCACACACTCACACACAAACTCAAGGGAGAGAGACGGTAACGATACAGGACACCCATGGACTAGATATAGCTTCTGTGTCATATTTGGACAATAAACACATTGAAGATTCATCTGCAGCTGAGATTTAACTTTCACTGAATGGTCAGACCATGACTCGCTTTTAAAAGGGAATGCGTCATAAAGTGTTAACCATGAGTTAAATCTGTAATATTTGTGTGAGCTGAGTCCCTATTCACAAATACCTAATTTACCTGCACAGTGACTTCTGTTTTTTTTTTTTTTTTTCCGTAATATAGAAGATATAAGGGTAATCGTATATAGTCACTAGAAGACTCCCAAAAAAGTGTTGGGGGGACAAAAGCACTTCCCTAAAGCTGACTTGGCACTCTATAAATGTAGATTCTGATAGTAGGGCACCTAACCATTCAGCAGTCAACACCCTGGGGAGAAAACTCTATACTCCAGTGAGGTCTAAGCTTCCAAGCTTTAGATTCGAGCTGATCTGGCTACTCAAGACATCTGGGGTTCTTCCCTGGTACTTTGATCACCATATTACACAAACTAAACTCAAAGCAGGCCTTGATCCAGTTGCATGGTCACACTCCACAGACATCAGGGCTGAAAGGGTCTGGTGGCCAACAACATCTCTTCCCCAAGCAGATTAGGAATTAGAACACCTGTCAGGTTTTTATTACTGTCTGTGCACCCGTTGGGTATTGTCACCCTCTCTATTTGGCCTACTTACCATTATCACAATGGGAAATCTTCCAGTGAGGACACATCACTCTGCTAATGCTGGTAACCACCAAATCACTTTGGAGGATTTCTTCTCATCTCTTGTTTTGGCTATGTGAGAAGTGAAAGGGAAAATGCCAAAAAGATATTTGACCCTCACTCTACCCAAAAAGGTTTTTTTTTCTACTTCAATTAACCACTATACTAGGTAGCTTGTCCCTTTTTTTTCTATCTTTGCAGATATTCATACTATTATTAAATATTCACTTCTCCTTCAGTCTCCTCTCGCATTACTAACCTACTAAGTGACATATCGGCATGGATGTCACTCCACTTCCTCAAACTCAGTCTTTCCAAAACTGAGCTCTTAGTATTCCCTCCAGCCCGCGCCCCCCCCCCGACTTCTCCATCAAGATCAATAACACAACCATCAGTCCCTCCCCTCATGCCAGGGTACTAGGTGTAATCTTAGACTCCCATCTGTCCTTTCAGCCCCAAATCCAATCACTGTCCAACTCTTGTAAACTTCACCTCCACAACATCTCCAAGATACGCCCGTTCTTAACCTCGGAAACCACTAAGCAATGTATTCACTCCCTGGTTATATCTCGCCTTGACTATTGTAACTCCCTACTCATTGGCCTACCTCATCGCAAGCTATCCCCTCTTCAGTCTATCATGAATGCTGCTGCCAGACTCATGCACCTTACTAACCATTCTGTATCTGCCACCCCTCTCTGCCAATCCCTCCACTGGCTTCCCATTGCCCAATGAATAAAATTCAAAACAATAACAATAACATATAAAGCCATTTATAACTCTGCCCCAAATTACATCACCAATCTTGTCTCCAAATATCACCCAAACCGTACTCTCTGCTCCTCGCACGACCTCCTGCTCTCTAGCTCCCTTGTCTCCTCCTCCCATGCTCGTCTCCAGGACTTCTCCAGAGCTTCCCCCATCCTCTGGAACCCTCTACCCCAATTTATCAGACTATCACCTACTCTGCTCACTTTTAGGTGATCTCTGTCTTCAGGGAAGCCTATCCTGCCCTCAGCTAATAATGGAATCTTCTACTCCTCCTACCAGTCCATCCCCTACAGTTACTACCTTTTGTACCACTAGCCCCTCCCTCTTAGATTGTAACCTCCAAACTCTCATGTATTGAACTGTATTGTTGCTGTATTGTCTCCCGTTCTATTGTAAAGCACAGAGCAAACTGTTGGCGCTATATAAATCCTGTATAATACATCCTGTATAATACATCTGGTTTCCTCAATTTCACTTGTTTATCGCTAATTAAAAATGAGGTTAACAAATTCAAAGGCATGATTAACACCATGAATCATAATTTATTTACAGGGAGAAATTACTTTAACTATAGAGAGGGTTCAAAATAAGCAATAAAATGTCCATAGACATGTTTACCTGCCAAATTTTGGCCACATTGGGTGACTCCCTCTATTTCTATTGACACAGCAGATGTCTAGCTGATTTCATGGGCTGACTGGTTGCATTAAACATTGTCAGACAACAGTTTTTTTTTCCAGCTCAGAATATTGTTGCTGAAGATGTCTGGTATGTCTATGACAATTTGGATGACTTCTACTATTTAGTGAGCTTAAAGTGGTTATGCAATCTATGCATGAAGGTAAAAAAACCTTCAGTCTTCCTCCTTATTGGCTCAGACACTGCATCTATTGGCTCCTGCTGCTGTCAATCACAGCCAGTGAGGGGAGAGTGGGGGCAGGGCCAAGCCACACACTGTGTGTCTTATATACACACAATCAGCACACGCATGCCCCCAGACCAAATGGCTTGCTATGGGGGCACTCAGCAGGGGGGTGAAGCCAGGTGTGATGGCAGGGGACCTGAGAAGGGGAGGATTGGGGCTGCTCTATGCAAAACCATTATATAGAGCAGTGAGTATAACATGTTTGTTATTTTTTTTTTTTTATGTGTGTACCATTACAATCACTTTACATTTGGCCATGGACACTGCAATCAAGCTACAAAATCTCCCATTTAATAGCCATTTTGTAATGCAAGGGAATACCTGATTGAATATAAATTGGACAAATTGTTGCTGGCACATCTCAAGGAGATTGCACAGTCATATTGTAATGTCTATAAACCACTTTTAGACACAGGGAATAAGTTATTACAGTTTGTATGAATGAAATTTGATCTATGAATGCAGGGGGTGGACCTATCAGTGATCTACGATCTACCTGCCTTTCAGTCATAAGTCATGTTTCATTCATGGAAGCTGTAGTAGTGTCATCTAGGAATGGAGGAGCTGGGAGGAAAGGGCAGGCAAAGACGGGCACTCTTGATGAATATTTGTCACAGCCCCTTAGTTCTATTAACCCATCGCAGAGGAAGATTATAGCGGCAAGGTTGGGGAGCAGTGGAGGAGGAGGATTTTGGCAAGAGGAGGATACAAAGATAAATACTGCCCCTTGTGCTTTTATTTTGCTTTTAATTCTAACAGTTTATGCATATGTTGGATATATTAAGCCTTATGTGATTGTTCAATAATTTTTTAAAATGTTATTCAATTTGTGTGAACGCCAAGCCATAGGTTAAGGATGTGCTACAGGCTTATTGGTGATCTGAGTGCTAGCTATGAAACAGATGCAACCTGTATCAAAGAGGAGACTACAAAACACATGTTGCCCACTTGCATTCCTGGTTTAATGTGTTAAACAGAAATGGATCATTTTATACAGATTACTTTGCTTATAGTGGCAGCACAGGCCACATGGAAAAGTGCTTCAATTCGTGTTAGAGAGTTACCATTACTAACATATAGAATGCTAAGCAAATGTCAGAACAAACACAAAACTGAACAAAGATAGCATAAACAAAGTGTGACTAACCTGTATAAAAGTGGAGAGCACAAAACATGTGTTGCTCACTTGCATTCTGGGTTTAATGCGAGCTTGTTGGTATTAGTCTCCTGAAGTCACACTACAAATCATTAGAGCTCCCTTTAGCTGCAGCCCAGTAATAGAATTACCAGGAGGTTTATTCATTTACTTGCTACAGATGCTTGGCCAGGCTGTAGTCATTATCACATTGACCAGTGGTCCATTTCACTGTCTCATTGCAATAACTGATGCTGCAACAGGTAACGCATTGTTTAGGACTGTTAATTCAGTTTCCAGTATTTTTATAATATAAATCTTTAGCTGTATCATCAAATGTATTCTTTTGGAATGTTTAATTTGAATCTTTTGTGGTCCTTTTTATTATATACTTTGTTAAATGGCCTATCAATCCAAATTTGATGTTCAAATGAGAGTTGCATCACTACTATGTTTGGCAGGGTCTCTGGAGCCAAGAAACACTGTGCAGCCTCACTCAGAACTCCAAGGTGGGTGGCACAGTGCCAGGAACTATGGCAGTGACATCTATTTCCTCTGGGGTCTCAAATAGATACAAGATGGCAGCTACTAAGTAATACAAGACTGAGACATGTTTTGATACAGTGATCCTTTAATATCAATCGCCATTATTTTAAGGTTGATTTTGATCATGACCCGATAAACCATAAGCACAGTGAGGGGTAAGAAACCTTCCCATCCTTGTATGAATCCCACGGTATTAGAACCAGCTGCGATCTTCTTGCGATCTAATTTCCAAATTTATGTTTTTTTAATCTCTTCATTAAAACGCATGTGTGTGTGTCATAATTTTTTTTAAGACACAAAACAAAGTTAGCCAGTTTTTGAAAGACACATTAGTGACTGACTGATAAGAAAAGCCATTCTACCCAGTTGCCAAGAATGCAGACTTTTTGCATTCTGGACATTTGTCCCTGGGCCCTAAATGGAAGCACCGCTGAGTGCGCTGTCCAGCCCCATTTTACTGAAGCAGCTATCACCAGAGCCCTGTGCACTGGGGCTAAACGAACTCATCAGTTCAGCCACTAGAACTGACCCAGGTCTCCCTTACCTGTTCAGAGGCTGCCAGGCCCAGATACCAGTTTCAATCACACCAACAAACACAGGATCAGTTTAGGGGATGTCTTTTTTGTGGATTTATTGCAGTATTTAACAGGAGAGAGGGGTGAGGGTGCAGGAAACTCCAAAATGCAAAACAGTCCCAGGACAGATTCTCAAGCACAAATCTGGTAGCAGCAGCCTTTGATGGAGATAGAAGGGATCAGGGGCGGACTGACCATTCGGGTACTCAGGCTTTTTTGGGTGTGGTTTGAGTGTGGGCGAGGACACAGGGGCCCCATGATCCCCTATTGCCCGGGGGCCCCATGAGTTGTCAGTCCACCCCTGGAAGGGATAACCAGTTAAGACTCTGTATGAGCAGTTCCAGTCCTCGCAGCAACTTCTAGCATTAACCCCCAAACCACATGCACACCTGGAGTCCCAGGCCAAGATCCTTCTCACAATATCCAAGGACTTTATTGGGGAACAGGGAATTTGGCACTAATTGTTGTGGTCATTCACTCAGCTTCCATGTGACACTCTTTGTTGACAAAAGTGTCTTCCTGCAAATGTCTTTCAGTCCAAGTTCCTCCAGCCATCAGCCATGCACATGCTGAAGCTTTTAATTCATTTGCCAAGTCAATTTCAGTTCTTTTATTAGACCTGTTTTGTAATGAGGCTTTTTATTCCATCAGGTTTTACCTCGAGTCCTGGCAGTGCCCTATCATCAGATCTCACTAGCTCTTGGTGTGCCATTAATCATGATCCATGCTGATTTTGTCTTGGCCAACTGGAAAAAAAAGGACCTACTGGGGTATGATCACCTCTATGACTCCTTGTTGTTTCATGTCATAGGGTTCATTTAAAGACATAAGGACATCTTTATCTTTCTGTATTAATAGAACACACATGTTCTATTGTGAAATCTTACACAATAAGATTTTGGACACAATACAAAGTTTATCGGTTTGGGATTGGGATAACCTCTGGAAAATGTGTGTCCATACTAATTGTTTGTTTCCTTCCTTCCTTTGCTCCTGGGGACTCTTGTGAAGGCCTCTAACAATAGAGTAAGTGAAACTCAATTTCTTTTATACAACTCTTTGAAGTACTTAAAGGTTTACTTTATTGGGGAACAGGGAATTTGGCACTGATTGTTGTGGTCTTCTGGGTGTGTAACATAAAACACTGTGGGGTACTAGAAAGTTAGTACTTTCTACAGGATCCTACCATGAAATTGTTCAGTAGGATTACCCATAGACATGATGGTCATCTGTACCATCATAAATGGTTTAGGAAATGATCACAAGTCTATTGAAAGGCTGCCTGTTCTACTAAGAAAAATCATCCACTGTAAATGCCCCTAGTATTTTAGTTTTTAGGGGCTCTTGCTCAGTAAATAAATAATGCTTTTTTTTTTTTTTGAATACCAAAATCATTGTACTATACAGTAACGATGGCAAACAAAAATGCACTATCATGTGCAAAGCAACCCATAGTGACCAGTGATATCACATTTTTGTGACGTCTATTAAGCTAAAGTGGAACTTCAGCCAAAAAAAGTAATTGTTTTCTTCTCCCTAGCCTCTAAGTGACATGCAGCCTTTTTTGGGAGGAGTGAGTACAATATGTAAAGCCATTTTGGTTAGAGTAGAGGAGGGTTAAATCCACTGTGTGTGTGTCTGTGTTTGTGTTTATCTTCCATCTGTGTCTCATTAGGAAGAATTCCCTTCACCTACCTTGTAGACTCAACAGGATTTGAGGGGCAGCACAGTGGCTAAATGGTTAGCACTTCCACCTGGCAGCACTAGGGTCGTTGGTTCGAATACCAGCCTCGGCACCTCCTGCCTGGAATTTGCATGTTTTCCCTGTGCTTGCGTGGGTTTCCTCTGGTACTCTGGTTTCCTCCCACAAAGACATGCTGCTTGGTAAACTGTCCCTAGTGTAGCACCTTCTAGTGTGCTACTAGAATAGTGTAGTGTATTGCAAGTAAAATCATTGTGTATGACTCATGGTAGCTGTGTGAATCTGTGATTGAGGTTGGGTTATTGCAGGCCAGCTGGATGACTTAACAGGTTGTGGCTCTATCACCTCCTTCTGACTCTGGGGGACCATGGAACCTTCCAGAAGTCGGTAAGCAGGAAGGGGTGGAGACCTAATCTGCATGTTTATGGGAGTCCAGCCAATCCCAGCTTTGGAGGCAGAGTAGAGTGGTGGACTGGCCCATAAATATGGGAGAGTCAGGCTGACAGTCGATGTGGGGAGAAGATGGAGTACTGAGAAAACTTGGTGCCTGGTAGGGGTCCCCTCAGTCTGGGGGGGAGTGCAGCCTCCAAGCTGGGCTCAGGAATATACATTCAGCAATGCAGCATGAATGGGATCCAGACCTGGAGCAGTGGGAGCAAAGAGGACAGAGTGAGTACATCAGCACACCCTGGGATCCACAAGGGGAAAGACTGCCACATGCAGCAAGCTTTCAAAGGACAGCCCTGGTCTGAATCCTTTATCCTTGTCCCAGGAGATCTTCAGAGCAGCCAGGAGGGCTGGTAGTGTCTGCAGGCTGTGAAGCTGGGAGCAGTTCTATGGGGGGAGAGAAGACATCTCTGCATGTAGTTATAAGAAGCTAAGCTGATTTTGAGGGGCTGCTAGTTCCTCACCCGTAAAGGGCTGTAGCTACTGACCCACAAAGACTGATGGTTTTCAAGGAAAGTGAACAGTCCAGGATCTGTTTCTGTATATAGGAAGGAAGTTGTCCCCTCCCTTCATTTATTCAAGCCAAACTGGGCATAACATAATCCCTATTTCCCTATCCAAGTTATTTCCCCTGATAAAATAACAAACCAAGTTCACGGACTGTTCACTGTATGTGGTTGAAAATGTGAAAAATACATATTTATATTACACACTGAGATTAGCCACAGAGTTGTTTAAAAGCCCAGCTCCAGGCAAATATGAAATTTAATTAGTGGATTGTGCATCCATTGCCACCTTCCTATGCAGCCTGCAAGGTAATGGATCCAAGTCAAACTTTCCTCTATGAGCCAGGATAACTTCCTGCTCTGGGGATCAAACCTTTTTACTGCTTGTTATCTTCTTGGGTTTTGGTCCCTTCACCACCCTTGTGAGTTCTCCTGTCTCTGGAGTCTATAAGTGAGGATTTGCTTTAAGTGTCACCACCGTAAATAGGACAGACACCCAAAGAAGGAGCCCAGAAGTAAACAGAACTAGAGAAGAATCATTACATGATCGTGGCTTAGTGTAAGTTAAATGGAGGTTGGGCTGGGGTTGGAGGGCAGTTGCTAATATACTGGAGTTGGGTTTTAATACTTCTGAAGCTACCAACCTGTAGACATCACTGGCTGAATACTTGCTCTGGGTTAGTAAGCACCTGTGTCAAGGGGCTTTTGTTTGCTTCACTAAAGTCCAACAGTGACCGACCTACTGACCTTGTTTTTTTTTTCTCAGATAAGCCCTATTTTCCAGTTAATCTATATCTGAACGACACACACATTTCCCAGCATGATGAAAGATTACTGCATGCCGTTCTACAGATTTTTGTAGTTTCACCCTATTCATTAGTCCTTGTTTGTTTTTTATACACTACATAGATTTTTTTTTAAGTGAAACATTTCTTTGTATTTTGGGAAAAAAATTACATGGTTTATAAGAACACAGGAAAAGTGTTTTTGTTATTATTCAAAGAAATAGGTTTGTTGATGGATTTCCAAAAGACGGAAAGTGTCCCAGCACACAATTTAAAGTGTACATAGGGACATTTAATGGTAACTCACTACTGCTTGAGGAAAAAAAGGATTCTGCAGCAGCCCCAAAACATTGCATAGTTTTTGACAGATGTCTCTATGTGCCTTTTAAAGGGTATGTTGATGGTGCTTTGCAACTTTTAGACATTTCTGATGGCACCAGCCGTCATTTGGTCACCTTCGCTCTCATCATTGTTGAGGTTTATGGCTGCAAGAAGTGCATTGGATCTTGTGCATTTGTTTATTTTTAACTGATCACCTGAAGCCATAGCTACTTTTTGCTTTTGTCACATGCATTTTTATTGTTTTTTTAATCTTGAAAGAACGAATCCAAAAATATATCAGTGGATATATCCAAAAATATATCAGTGTAGTATTTTGTGGATCATGCTTTGTTTCTTAAAGAGGATTTATTTAATTCCATATTTAATTTCTCGATAGTTAAGCAAGGGCAACAATGCTTATGAGTTCTGGGTTTGCATGCTATTACCCACTGTAATATTTAAACTTAGAAACACCAGCCAGCTGTATTGGTTAAAGCAGTCTTTTTTCTTATTTTCATTAAACAAGCAATTTTATACTTTTATTCTACTATGTGCATTATCAACTTACCCTGCAAATCTCAATCATGCTGATTCCGAACTTCTAGTTTTAGTTTTCTGGTACAATCATTTTTTATTGTTGCAACAAAGATAAAACGTACAAGATATCACCCACACAGGGGGAATACAACAAGAATTGAGTTAACTAAGCATGGTGTGTAACAATTTGTTTTACTTTAAGTTTGCTAAGGGACTACCGTACGAACAAAGTCATCAGTCTACACGTTTTCCCTGGGCCCCCCAGTGCCCAGGGATATACCAAAAGATAAGAAAAAAAAAAGGATGGGAAGGGGGAGGTTGGTGAGCGGACATGCCAGTCCTGGTAGGGGGAATGGAATAGGAAGAGGGAGTGAAGGAGAAAGATTCTAGCAGGAATAAGACTGAGGGATGGGAGGGGAGAGGGACAGGGAAGGGTGTTCCTGCAGGCTTGGGCGAATGTATCAACAACTAAAGGCTGCCAAGGCTGGTCGAGTGCAAAGTGGGCAGGGCATACGACCATCAGGGGGTCCAACTTTCAAAAATTTGGCATAGGAGTCATGGAGGATGCTTTACATCTTTTAATTTATCATAAGGGTCATCAGGTTGCCTTTCACCACTGCAAACAAGTCAGAGGGTGTCTTCAAAGCCCTAGCTATGGCACGCTTTGCAGCAATAAACAAATGGGTTGCAATTTTCTGTTGATATGAGAATAAGCCAGGAATTGGACAATATAGTAGTGGCTACTTAGCATGTTTTTGGATAGGTACATGGAATAACGTGTGTAGGAGCCTGAAGACCCAAGACCAAAATCTGCTATAGGGAGGACTGCAAGAGGATATACTGGTGCTGGTCATAGAGGCACTGTAATATGGGAGTTCAATCCCCTATTTGTTTTATACTCGTTTTATTACTTACAATAAATACTACACTATGATGCTTTTATATGGTATCTCCTGCTTTGGTACTGAGTGAGTGAACAGCCATCATAATAAAGAAGGATCTGGGGAACACCTTAAAGAGAAAGAATCCTTGAGAGTTAAAGCACAGTTTGAGCTACCTGTAATAAGGGGTCATAAACCTCTTGTGAGTGTGCATTTGTTTTGTGAGCACACTTCATGTACTAACATGAGAGACAAATAGGTTTATGAGTGCTGGTTTGATATACTTACCTCATAGACACCTACTGGCAGCTTCCTGTTCTTTTCAGGACTAACCTGTAGGCAGGTTAACCATTTTTGGACCAAACTCCCTGTAATCAAGGTTTGGAGGCTCTTTCCCACACAAAGCTTCTCTGAGACTCTGAATTCTGGGTCCCAAATGAGGACTTTATCACCCTAAGAGAACTGTAAACCTGTTTTCTCCTCTGCAGCTGGACCACCCAGGAACCCTCTTAACCTGGATGGGTGAGAACCAGAACCCTGGAGTACTCCAAAAATGTATGTTATCACCCCCCTTAAAGGGACCATGACTCAAATAGTGGGCAAACCTATCTACCTTTCAGGACCCATCCCTGGTGTCCTGTATACTACCTATTATATCCATGTTTTAGAGTCTACTAAGATGTATTAAGTATTTTAGAACCCTGACCAACCCCCCCAGTAGTATGTTATACAATAAAGAATTCACTCCCTCAAGAATACTGTATAAACTGTTTCAGAATTCACAGTGGCTAAATGGTTAGCACTTCCTCCTGGCAGTACTAGGGTCGTTGGTTTGAATCCCAGCCACGGCATCACCTGCCTGGAGTTTGCATGTTCTCCCTGTGCCTGCGTGGGTTTCCTCCGGGTACTCCGCTTTCCTCCCGCACTCCAAAGACATGCTGGTAGGTTAATTGGATCCTGTCTAAATTGACCCTAATATGTGTATGTATGAATGTAAGTTAGGGACCTTAGATTGTACACCCCTTGAGGGTTAGGGACTGATGTGAATGTACAATATATATGTGTAAAGCAATATATAAGCTCTATATAAGTACCTAAAATAAATAAATATGTAAATCCCAATTTTTTTCTTTATGCATTTTTGCATAGATTAGCATTCTATTTGGTTTGCTCTCTCTGTTCTTCTGGTGAGATTTCTCTTCACTTCCTGTCTTGGAGACATGCCAGGATGTCCCCAGAGTGGAAAGAATTCTCATCTTAGACAGTTGTCATCAGCACATTTGTTTCCCACTAGAACAGTGGTCTCCAAACTGCAGCTCTGGGGCTGAATGTGTGCCTTTATTGGGCCCTTGCGGCATTATTCCTGCCATTAATACCAATAATGGGGTTTAATTCCTGCCACTGACACCAACAACAGGGCACTATTCCTTCCACTGACACCAACAATGGGGCATAATCATTTCTATTGACAACAAAAATGGGGCACTATTCCTCCCAACAACACCAACTATTTCTCCCCCTACTATCAAAGATCAGGCATTGTTTACTGCCACTGAGCATCTGGTCCCCCTAAATTCTGAAGGACAGTAAACTGGCCCTTTGCTTAGAATGTTTGGAGGCCCCTGCACTAGAAGATTCACCCCCTCCTTCTACTACGTGCACTTATGACTTTTGTCAAGGTGACAGTGATCACCAGGACAAATAAAGGAGTAAATCTTCAGTGAAACCTCAATAGAAAATATCTATCTTTTTGTCTATACCTTCCATACTCTATCCCAAATGACCTTATATAAACTTTGAGTATCTCTATTTTTACATGTGATTTGACCACAAGAGGGTAAGGGGTGAGTGGTTAGCTGGCTTGGTCCTGGCCCTGGTCGTATTGAGAATACAGAGGGACACGAGTTATTGATGATGTGATGTGACCTTTCACAGAACAGTAATGGATCCCTATTCTGACAAGGAGTGACTTTTGTACATTTAGGTCACCTAACACTGAGCATAGATGCCTATATGTCTCACCAAAAGCAATTTTTCTGTTCTGCCAGGTTCTGTTGTAAACCTTTTCCTGTTTTAATGGTGATTGTGGCATTCCTCTTTCTCCAAAGAAAAGGGAAAGATCAGAACCAATGCAGATAGAGATTTCTATATTGCATTATAAAACCTCTTTGTATTAAGCAATTATTTTAATTTTCAGAGGTGCTTGTTATCCTGAAGTAGCTTACTGCTACATAGGCACAATCATTCTTCTGTTACTCACATACAGGTACCCTAATATAGTCAGGTGATGAAGGTCTTGGGTGAAGGTCTTGTGGGCAGATCTGACCAGATTCAAGAAGGGGATGGCTTCGAATCTGCAAACTACAAAGGGTTCATAAGTGTTTAATTCATTTATATGTTCATTGATAAACTTCAGATATTGCAGTTTGGTGGTTTTGAAACCTTTGTATTGCTTGTAAGTAACATGGTCTAAGCTAAAGTTCCCTAATAAAGCCACCGCTCAGTCAGATCTTCTAATGTGCATACTTGTTGTGAGGCAGAAAATGCTGAAATCACTGGATCACCATGACAGCTAGGAACCTTGTATTTTCAGGAGAAGGGGGTCAGTTATTGGTAGTGAGGCTGACATTTGTTTATAATGTATGGCCAGCAATTCACAAGTGAAATTCTCTGCACAGCTCACATTTCTTATGTCTTGTCCATAGGAACCTATCCACCATTGTGTCTCTTCCAGGAGGTGACAGTCTGCAGGGCTTTGTACTGGTCACCTTGATGGTGGAAGTGGCAGCCATCCCGGCAGCCAAGGTAGGTAGTGGCAGGAAAGCATAAAAAGTCTATTCTTCAGCCTGCTAAGGTGAGATCTTATCGTAGTGTGATAAAATGTGCTAAGTAAATAGATCCCAAGCCCTGTAATGACGCCTGTGAAGTGTAGGCTGCCTGGATACAGTTTGTATTTCTCTGTTTGCTTTCACCACCACTGATACATTCAGCTTTTTCAAAACATTATACACTTATTGATGACATCAAGCATTGCTGACTAATCTGAACGCCTTTGTGCTATTTTTGACTGTATACAAAGAGTTTGCAATGCAATTAATGAAACTGTGCAAACTGATGATGAAAACCAATATCATTCTGGAAGAGGAAAGGCCTTAGCTATTGCACAATGCACAATAGCTTAGTGGTTTGCACTCCTGCCTTGCAGGACTAGGGTCCTCTGATTCCCAATTAGGATGTTACCTGCATGGAGTTTGCATTTTCTCCCCGTGTTTCTGTGGGTTTTCTCCAGATACTCCAATTTCCTCCCACACTCGAAATATATGCCAATAGGCCATAGTATGTGAATTCTGGTAGGGACCTTAGATTGTGGGTTTCTTGAGGGACTGATGCAAATATACAAATGTAAAGTGCTGAGTAAATTGTCGGTGCTATATACAGTAAATACCTGAAATACATATTTATAAGAATGTGAATGCATTCAACAAGAGCAAGGATTTACTGTCCTTCAGGCAACCATGTGCCATCATTCTCATGGGACAATAGTGCCCCATTGTTGCTTTCAAAGGGAGGAAGAGTGCCTCATCATTAGTGTCAGTTGGAGGAATAGTGTCCCATTGTTGGTATCAATGGGTTGAATAATGCCCCACCAATTGTGTTAGTAGGAGGGATGATGGCCCTTCATTGGTGTCAGTTGGAGGAATAGTGCCTCAAGGGCCAGATACAGGCAAGCAAAGGGCTACATCTGGCCACTGGGCTGTAGTTTACAGACCACTGAACAAGAGTGTGAATGTTGAACAGTCTTTGTATCTTTTAATTGAATGGTCTAATAGGCATGCATGTTCATATGGTAGACATGGCTTTACATGTTCTAGATAAGCGTTCTCAGCACTCTTTGGAGGGGGTTTAGCCTGTGGAAAAAAAATAGCTCCACTTTGCCAATAGGTTGTCCCACCATTTATATTTGGTTGGATGACTGATGATCAATAATCACCTATAGATATGATTGTTAGACAAAGAAGCAGGTGTCTTATTTGGACATCTCTCTGCTTATTCTGCTTTGTCTTTCTGTTGGCATGTTCCTGATGAGTACTCCTGATAAGTACTGCCCCACCCTCGCTTAGTCTGAGCTTCCCTGTGAAAGGGATTACAGTAGCCATCAAGACAAATTCTAAATAACTGCATTTAAAAACATATTTAAATTTTTTTAATGAATAGATGTTTACATTAATTTGTATTTTTTTTAACCTTGCCAGGATTTTGACATAAATATTTAAAATCAGACAGTAAAATGAGAAAAAGAGCCTTTTACGTTAATTTCTTTGTTTTGTAGCGTGCCCCCAAAACTAGGAAGCATGAAAGATAAAGAAAGGTACACCTTCTGATGCATGTTTTTCATTTTTTTTTATGCCAAGTCAGAGGTCGCATAAAGTCTAAACATTTAAGATTTTTTAAAAGAATAGTTGTGCGTGGTTCTCTTTATGCTTAGCATACCACAATACCTGGTCCAGATATGAGTATTCTTAATACCAGGGGCGGACTGACAACTTATGGGGCCCCCGGGCAATAGGGGATCATGGGGCCCCTGTGTCCTTTCCCAAACTCAAAAAAGCCTATGAAAAAGGTACCAGGGGCATCTCATGGGGCCCCCTACTGACCCCGGGCCCTCGGGCAGTGCCCGAGTTTCCAAATAATCAGTCCACCCCTGCTTAATACAGATATTAAATTGATAGGATAAATTCAGTGTGACGAATTTGCTAAATTTTGCTGTCTTGTTTGCAGGCCGTCATTCAGGCAGTAAAATCTGTGGAGTCTGATGACAAGCAAGCACTGTTTTCTGCTCTGCAGGACATGGAACACTCCATAAACATGATGAGAGAGGCTCTCCATCTCATGTACGGTTAGTAAGCATGAACTTTATTCCTATACCCATTCTTTACCACACCTCTATATTAGATCAAACTATCCCCATTTTTATTCCCAGCATTTAGTGCAACTAGTCAGTGTTCATGGTTCTCTGCTGATTTATGCCATTTCTAAAAAGCCAAATTCCTTGCCACTTTCGCTATTCTTGTTGGTGCTACCTCTACCTGCCCCTGGATTTCTGATTGGAGGAAGGAAAGTTGCATGTTGCCTGCTCTTTCCTGCAATCATTATTAAGAATGGACAAGGCACAGGGAAAGCCATACTGATCTACTATTTCCTAGGGCAGCTAACTTTAAGGGGGAAGGTTGTCCTGTCCTTTTTGCTGTCTTACAGAATTTTCTTAATGCTAGAAACAGCAGCTTAATTCTATGATGGGTATGACTCCAAAGACATGCTGGTAGGTTAATTGGCTCCTGTCTAAATTGGCCCTAGTATGTATATGTATGATTGTGAGAGTTAGGGACTTTAGATTGTACACCCCTTGAGGGTTAGGGACTGATGTGAATGTACAATATATACAGTGGGGATCGAAAGTTTGGGCACCCCAGCTAAACATTTGTATTAATGAGCATAAAGAAGCCAAGGAAAGATGGAAAAATCTCCAAAAGGCATCAAATTACAGAATAGACATTCTTATAATATGTCAACAAAAGTTAGATTTTATTTCCATCATTTACACTTTCAAAATAACAGAAAACCAAAAAATGGCGTCTGCAAAATTTTGGGGACCCTGCAGAGTTAATATCTTGTACTGCCCCCTTTGGCAAGTATCACAGCTTGTAAACGCTTTTTGTAGCCAGCCAAGAGTCTTTCAATTCTTGTTTGAGGTATCTTTGACCATTCTTCCTTACAAAAGTCTTCCAGTTCTTTGAGATTTCTGGGCTGTCTGTCACGCACTGCTCTTTTAAGGTCTATCCATAGATTTTCAATTATGTTGAGGTCAGGAGATTGTGAAGGCCATGGCAAAACCTTCAGTTTACGCCTCTTGATGTAATCCCCCGTGGATTTCAAGGTGTGTTTAGGATCATTTTCCATTTGTAGGAGCCATCCTCTCTTTAACTTCAGCTTTTTCACAGATGGCATCAAGTTACCATCCAAAATTTGCTGAAATTTTATTGAATCCATTTTTCCTTCTACTCGTGAGATGTTCCCTGTGCCACTGGCTGCAACACAACCCCAAAGCATGATTGATCCAACCCCATGCTTAACAGTTGGACAGAGGTTCTTTTCATTAAATTCTGTGCCCCTTCTTCTCCAAACGTACCTTTGCTCATTCCGGCCAAAAAGTTCAATTTTAACCTCATCGGTCCACAGAACTTGTTTCCAAAATGCATCAGGCTTGTCTATATGTTCATTTTCAAAGTTCAAACAATGATTTTTGTGGTGAGGAAGTAGAAGAGGTTTTCTTCTGATGACTCTTCCATGAAGACCATATTTGTACAAGTATCTCTTTATAGTGGAATAGTGTACCACAACTCCAGTGTCTGCCAGATCTTTCTGGAGGGATCGTGCAGTCAAACGTGGGTTTTGAATTGTTTTTCTCACAATCCTGCGAGCTGTTCTGTCTGATATTTTTCTTGGTCTTCCAGATCTTGCTTTAACTTCCACTGTTCCTGATGACTGCCATTTCTTAATTACATTCCGAACAGAGGATATTGACATCTGAAAACGCTTTGCTATCTTCTTATAGCCTTCTCCAGCTTTGTGAGCGTCAACTATTTTCAGTTTCAGTTTTCTAGACAACTGCTTAGAAGAACCCATGGTGCTGATTGTTGGGGCAAGGTCAGATGAGTCTGGGCATTTAAAACCTTTGAGATTGACATAACCTGGTCTTCCCAGATGATGACTGAGAACAATCCATGACACTGGCAGGTCTCAGCTTTGCAAAGGGGGCAGTGAATGCTATAAATTCTGCAGGGTGCCCAAACTTTTGCAGACGCCATTTTTTGGTTTTCTGTTATTTTGAAAGTGTAAATGATGGAAATAAAATCTAACTTTTGTTGACATATTATAAGAATGTCTAATCTGTAATTTGATGCCTTTTGGAGATTTTTCCATCTTTCCTTGGCTTCTTTATGCACATTAATACAAATGTTTAGCTGGGGTGCCCAAACTTTCAATCCCCACTGTATGTAAAGCGCTGCGTAAATTGACGGCGCTATATAAGTACCTGAAATAAAATAAATAATGGGTCTCATAAACAAAGTTCATTACAGGGTCCTATAGCTCTTCAACTACTATGGCTTTTCAATGCCTTTCATAGTATTGATAGATGTAGTAAAACACATAAAATCCAGTTGATTTTGCTCAAAGATCATCTTTGTTTGGGTATCTTACAAGTCAACATGGCAAAGAAAAACTCAGTTTAAGAAGGAAAGCAGGTATCCTCCACTCAAAGCATAAATTCCTACTATCTCCCAGTCTACTCTACTCTGAGCCTCCTCACTCCAAGTGCACCAAAGGAAAAAGCAAAGCAGCTGCACACAGATGCACAGGTAATCAAAGTTTTATTCTAGCAATCACCACTGCCATAGTCCCTGCCTGGAGATCACCCACTCTGCTACGTTTCTGTCACATCAAGTTTAGTCGTAGAAGTGGTCGTGCCAGAAGGGAGACACTTTATATACACTGCAGGCACATAAAGTACATAAGATGCCTCTCTTCTGGCACCTCCACCTCTATGACTAAGCCCAATGTGAATGATCTACAGTCATCGGTGTGTGGCTGGTTTACCTTTTCCTTTGATGGAAAAGTACTGGAAAGATAATTAAAATAGTGGCATGCTTTTATAGCAATGTGATATTTGTGACTGAACTGTATACAGTAAGTAGAAATCCAGCCACCTGGAATACCTAGTGTTTTGGGGTGTGTGTTTTTTTTCTTTTAAACCCACGGTGTGAAAAAAAAACGAAGTGCACCAAAAATGCATGTGAACACGCAAAAAAGTGCCATAGGATTTGTAATATGGTTCCCTCTCAAAGGAAGGATCCTTCCCTGTCTGTCGTAGCGAAAGACACCTGACCGGGGCAAGGCATATTCAGGTTCACCTAGCCAAAAGACCCAGCTGATACTACAATCCTGAGTGTAAAAAAGCGCGTACGCACACACACACATATAAGTGCAAAGTGACATGTGAAGAAAAAAAAAAAACAATAAAAAGGTGCCCGCACAGGTGCAAAGCTTGCGGCCTGGTAACAAAAATTGCCCTGGTTTTGGCCAAAAGGCATTGTGCAGAAAAATCAAACGGTGTTGTTGCCTAGTGCCCTTTATCACAGTGAGATCCCAAACCAATAGTGATACTAGGAGCATCCCTGGGACACCACTCCCAGGGGGCGCCTAACACTAGGCCCGCTGCCTCCACGAACCCTGGCCAGACAAAGTATAGGGATACTATACAGCTAGAATTCCCATCACAGGCTAAGGACCAGAATGGTGGCAGAGCACTCCTACTAAACACTGATGAGAACAGATACTACAGTTGATCTTAATCAAAAGGTCAAAGCAATCTGAGAATACCTAATGTCATAAACGAGTTGTGAAAGCGGAGTGTGTTGCCCATGCAAACCAGTTAGTTTTTTCCCTTTCATATGCTAGAAATAGGAAAGGGAGACTGTAATAGGCTGCTATGAGAAACATTTTATTCCACATAAGCGCCCATCGTTTTTACTACCTTAAATACCATTCTCATCTCCCAAAGCTCATTTTCCACCTCTGCATTTTGTTATGTTGCTTAAGAAAAATGTTCTGCTCCCTGCTTCATTGGTGCAATTACTTGCTTCTTTGGTGAACCTAGCATAGGGGTAATGCATGCAAAGAAATAGAGGTGTGAAACAGCCTAATCAGTAGGATAGATTTTTGTCCATTTTTTCTACCTGTCAGCCACTCTTCTCTCATTTGTTTTCCTATAGATTATGTGGATTCAGATGTGTTTTACAATACAATCCGCACATTCCTCTCTGGGTAAGTTTCACTGCTTAGATTCCATTAAGGGGAAAACTCAGAACATGAGTAAATCTATTGTAGAACAGTTTGCTAAGGATTAGAGATGAGCGAATCGAACCAGGCGAACCGGAATTCGATACGAATTTCAGGAAAAATTCGATTCGCGGCGAATCCGAATATTTGCCTACTTCGGGTGCGCGAATCGGATTTTTCCCGATCAGCCGGCAAAAGTGTCCCTGCAGAGAGCTCCGCTATTTCTGACAGTTCTCTGACAGAAGGAACACATGTACAGCGGTTGAAACATTGTATCTATTAGTTTCCATTTAGGATACAGATGTTTCAACCGCTGTACATGTGAAGAACCTGTCAGAGAACTGTCAGAAATAGAGGAACTCTGCACATACACTTTTTGCCGGTTTGGAATTCTTATTTTCATCCTACTTCTTCTTCTTCATCCTCATCCTCATCCTCAGAAGAAGAAGAGGATGAGGATGAGGATGAAGAAGAAGAAGAAGAAGTAGGATGAAAATAAGAATAATTCCAAGCCGGCAAAAAGTGTATGTGCAGAGTTCCTCTATTCTGCAGATACACTTAGAGGAGCTCTGCTGATACACTTAGAGGAGCTCTGCAGATACACTTTTTGCCGGCTTGGAATTAATCTTATTTTCATCCTACTTCTTCTTCTTCTTCTTCTTCATCCTCATCCTCAGAAGAAGAAGAGGATGAGGATGAGGATGAAGAAGAAGAAGTAGGATGAAAATAAGATTAATTCCAAGCCGGCAAAAAGTGTATGTGCAGAGTTCCTCTATTCTGCAGATACACTTAGAGGAGCTCTGCTGATACACTTAGAGGAGCTCTGCAGATACACTTTTTGCCGGCTTGGAATTAATCTTATTTTCATCCTACTTCTTCTTCTTCTTCTTCATCCTCATCCTCATCCTCAGAAGAAGAAGAAGAGGATGAGGATGAGGATGAAGAAGAAGAAGAAGTAGGATGAAAATAAGAATAATTCCAAGCCGGCAAAAAGTGTATCTGCAGAGCTCCTCTAAGTGTATCTGCAGAATGTCATTTATGGAAACAAATAGATACAATGTTTCAACCGCTGTATGGAGTGAATGTCCCAGAACTGTCAGAAATAGACTATTTCTGACAGTTCTGGGACATTCCCTCCATACAGCGGTTGAAACATTGTATCTATTTGTTTCCATAAATGGATCCATTTATGGAAACAAATAGATACAATGTTTCAACCGCTGTATGGAGGGAATGTCCCAGAACTGTCAGAAATAGACTATTTCTGACAGTTCTGGGACATTCCCTCCATACAGCGGTTGAAACCGCTGTATGGAGTGAATGTCCCAGAACTGTCAGAAATAGACTATTTCTGACAGTTCTGGGACATTCCCTCCATACAGCGGTTGAAACATTGTATCTATTTGTTTCCATAAATGGATCCATTTATGGAAACAAATAGATACAATGTTTCAACCGCTGTATGGAGTGAATGTCCCAGAACTGTCAGAAATAGACTATTTATGACAGTTCTGTGACATTCCCTCCATACAGCGGTTGAAACCGCTGTATGGAGTGAATGTCCCAGAACTGTCAGAAATAGACTATTTCTGACAGTTCTGGGACATTCACTCCATACATGTCCCAGAACTGTCAGAAATAGACTATTTCTGAAAGTTCTGGGACATTCCCTCCATACAGCGGTTGAAACCGCTGTATGGAGTGAATGTCACAGAACTGTCAGAAATAGACAGAAACTGTCACAGAACTGTCCTTCTTCTCATCCTTCTCCTTCTTCTCATCCTTCTTCTCATCCTTCTCCTTCTTCTCATCCTTCTCCTTCTTCTCATCCTTCTCCTTCTCCTTCTTCTCATCCTTCTCCTTCTTCTCATCCTTCTTCTCATCCTTCTCCTTCTTCTCATCCTTCTTCTCATCCTTCTCCTTCTTCTCATCCTTCTTCTCATCCTTCTTCTCATCCTTCTCCTTCTTCTCATCCTTCTCCTTCTTCTCATCCTTCTCCTTCTTCTCATCCTTCTCCTTCTTCTCATCCTTCTCCTTCTCCTTCTTCTCATCCTTCTCCTTCTATTTCTTCTCATCCTTCTCCTTCTCCTCCTTCTCCTTCTCCTTCTCCTTCTTCTCATCCTTCTCCTTCTTCTCATCCTTCTCCTTCTCCTTCTTCTCATCCTTCTCCTTCTTCTCATCCTTCTCCTTCTCCTTCTTCTCATCCTTCTCCTTCTCCTTCTCCTTCCTCATCTCCAAGGGCATTTAAATTAAAGGTACAGTGTTCTGCACTAATTTAAAGGCTCTCTGAAGCCTAGAAACCCTTTTTATAAGTTAACTTCGTAGCGAATTAATTCGCATCGAATTGAATTTCTTCCTGGAATTCGCCGAATCAGCCGAATCGAATTTTTGAAAAATTTCGCTCATCTCTACTAAGGATAAATGTATGAAACAAATATGGCCCAGTGTATGGTCCCTTTGTGTATTCATGCTCCAGCGCATCACAAATTGAACATCATAGAGACAGATTACATTTTAACTTCTTCAGCTCTTGTACATTTTAGACCCCTTACAGAACGGAGCATTTTTACATTGCATTACATTTATACTACACAATAATAACTTTGTCATTACCTAAGATACTAAAGAAATCCATAGGTCTTTGTAGGGACATACTAGGCTTTTTTTTTTTGCCATTATTGTGTTGCAAAAATTATTTAATTTTCTATGTAATTTATAGACAAAAAACATAGAGAAAATGTTTTCTTCTATTTTGACTATAGTTCAATTAACCACCATAAGTCCAGACCAGGGGCGGACTGACAACTCATGGGGCCCCCGGGCAATAGGGGAGCATGGGGCCCCTGTGTCCTTGCCCAAACTCAAAAAAGCCTATGAAAAAGGTACCAGGGGCATCTCAAGGGGCCCCTACTGACCCTGGGCCCTCGGGCAGTGCCCGAGTTTCCAAATGGTCAGTCCACCCCTGGTCCAGACACTTTCATGCACTTCCAGCCCAGGCCAATTTTCAGCTTTCAGCACTATCACACTTTGAATGGCAATTATTCAGGCATGCAACACTTTACCTAAAACACATTTTTATCTTTTTTTTTTTTTTTTTTTAGACAGAGCTTTCTTTTGGTGGTATTTAATCGCCACTGTGTTTTTTATTTTTGCTATATAAACGAAAAATATGGAATTAAAAAAAAAAACAAAAACACACTTTTTCTTAGTTTTTGTTACAAAAATTTTCAAATAATCTTTCTTCATAAATTTAGGCCAAACTGTATCTTGCTACATTTCTTTGGTAAAAATAACCTACCGTATTTTTCGCTCCATAAGACGCACCTGACCATAAGACGCACCTAGGTTTTAGAGGAGAAAAACAAGAAAAAAAATATTCTGAACCAATGGACTGCAGACACACTACAGGAGATGACCAGAGACTGCGGACACAGTACAGGAGATGACCAGAGACTGCAGACATAGTACAGGAGATGACCAGAGACTGCGGACACAGTACAGGAGATGACCAGAGACTGCGGACACAGTACAGGAGATGACCAGAGACTGCGGACACAGTACAGGAGATGACCAGAGACTGCGGACACAGTACAGGAGATGACCAGAGACTGCGGACACAGTACAGGAGATGACCAGAGACTGCGGACACAGTACAGGAGATGACCAGAGACTGCGGACACAGTACAGGAGATGACCAGAGACTGCGGACACAGTACAGGAGATGACCAGAGACTGCGGACACAGTACAGGAGATGTCCAGAGACTGCAGACATAGTACAGGAGATGACCAGAGACTGCGGACATAGTACAGGAGATCACCAGAGACTGCAGACATAGTACAGGGGATGACCAGAGACTGCAGACAGTACAGGAGATGACCAGAGACTGCAGACAGTACAGGGGATGACC
This sequence comes from Staurois parvus, assembly GCF_062004578.1. Lineage (NCBI taxonomy): Eukaryota > Metazoa > Chordata > Amphibia > Anura > Ranidae > Staurois > Staurois parvus. The sequence goes on from NW_028318382.1 coordinate 3,490,351, forward strand.
AGAGACTGCAGACAGTACAGGAGATGACCAAGAGACTGCAGACAGTACAGGGGATGACCAGACACTGCAGACAGTAAAAGGGATGACAAGGAGACTTTGGACCTTTGGGGAGGGAGGGGGAGCGGGTACCTGAATTTGACAGGTACCCGCTCCCACTTCCACGGAGGTGTCTTCCCTTTAGTGCTGGAACCCGGCTGTGACAGTTGGGTGCTCACTGCGCATGCGCGAGAAGTGCTGCGCTTTGTGAATGGCCCGGCGTCTTCTGGGACACATGACAGGTCCCAGAAGATGCCAGGCCATTCACAAAGCACAGCGCTTCTCGAGCATGTGCAGTGAGCACCCGGCTGTCACAGCCGGGTTCCCACACTAAAGATGCCGGCGTGGGATGAATAAGGTAAGGTCCTGCTGCAGGGAAGAGCTGAGCGGCCGGCCCAGTATTCTGACACGGTGTCGGCGGCGTAAATACCGGACCGGCTCTATATTTGCTCCATAAGACGCACTGACATTTTCCCCCCTTTTTTGGGGGAAAAAAGTGCGTCTTATGGAGCGCAAAATACGGTAAATCATTGAATATTTTCTCTGTGAAAGTTAGAGCCAACAAACTATGGTGTGTGTGTGTGTTAAATTGCTCAAATGTACTGCACAGGGGCGAACTGACCATTTAAGCACTTGGGCACTGCCGAGGGCCCAGGGTCAGTAGGGGCCCCATGAAATGCCCCTGGTACCTTTTTATAGGCTTTTTTTGGGTGTGCTTTGAGTGTGGGCAAGGACACAGGGGCCCCATGATCCCCTATTGCCCGGGGGCCCCATGAGTTGTCAGTCCGCCCCTGGTACTGTATGTCTAGGGATGACATAAATTTACATGCACACCTACCATAGAGCTATTTCATGAAGTGGTTGTTTTTGTTTTTTTCTTTCATTCAGTCTGCAGACTTGATGAAAAACGCATTCTCAATCTCTGGTGGAGAATCGTCCAGGTCCATGTGTTTTCAATGGGAGTGATTTATTCTCCACCATAGAATGTTTGTTTGTGAATGTCTCATTCTCTGTTATTATAATTGGACTCCTATTTCTGTCTGGACAGCTTTGCTCTCCTCCTTTTTATGGTAAAGTTGATACACATCAAACGTAAAGAACAGTTTCAATGCCCCTATGGAATTCCTATCAGCATTTAAAGTTATTTGCAGAAAGGTTTTAAGTGCAACCTTGATTACAAATCATGGTATTGTTTCCCCTCTAAATCAGTAATACGAGAAATGTAACAACCATACTTCCCATTATTAAATAATCTAATGAGTGATGGGGCTGAGGAAATGATGTCTCACAACATACACACTCAGCACTTTGCTTTAATTACTGCTTAGCCAGAGACTGGGAAGTATACTATAAAGAAAATATTTTGTACTGATAATTGGCAGAACTAATGGGCATGCATGCTTATACAGTTCCTGATGGTAACATTATTATTCTTTTAAAATCTTCCTAAAGTTAAAGGTAGATGTAAACCATCTTTGGTTTGTGAAAGCACTGTGCAGCATAAACAATTGCCATGTATTTTACTGTTTCTACAGTTCTGCTCAAAGCTGTTTTTTCCACTCAAGGCACTTAAAACTTTGTTCCTGCCTGCTGCCTGGTTTTCTAGGCACCTACTTTAGACAAAGGTCTCCTAAACATTTATTTGGGACATTTTACAAATTAAAATAAAAATGTTAAATATATTTCTTTATAAATAATCACATAGATGACCTGTTTTTTTAAGCATAGGTGGCACATTGATTATTGAAGCATATGGTATGCTGCAAAATCCTTATGCTGCCTATGCTGCAACAATGCAAGTGCTACTTATGCAGTATATGTGGAACATGGTATTTTGCAGCGTAGTTGGTAATTGGTAAGGATTTCATCTACCACCGTATATGCTTTTATAAGCAAAACAGAAAAAGGCGCTACCACTTATTACAGCACATGTCAAATTATTAAATAAACCACGTATAGTCCAAAAATCTGAGTGCAAAAAAATCCAAAAGATCCTGGTGACAAACTTGTACCCAACAGCATGAAATGGTAACTTTTCAAATAAACCTCTTTTTTTTTTTCCTTCCGCCATATACTTCACCACGTGAGCTAAAAATGTGAACTCATACTTTCTGTTAAGACCAGGGCTGGGATGCAATAGGTACAACTTCTAGGGACACTTTGTGTGTGTGTTTGTGTGTGTTTGTACATGTGTTTGTACGTGTGTGTGTGTGTGTGTGTGTGTGTGATGGGGGAGAGCCATTTGTCAATCCATTAAGGCAGCCTGGCCTTGTGTCTACATGCTGTGCGCAGCTCTTCCTCATTAATCATGATGAGCCATGCAGCCATGCACTAAGCAAGCAGGCAAAGAAGGCTGGGTCAGGGCAGGCAGGAAAAATGGGGCACTGGGCACCAGTGGGCCAGGGGAGCTTGGCACTATAAAGAGGGACCAAAAAGATGAAGAGCAGTTTGGAATCTTCCCCATGGACACTGGATGACCTTTGTGTCGGCACTGGTTAGACCCATTTGGATTTCTGGCTGTCAGTTTGGTACTGACTGTGTCTTGTAGAGATGTTTCTGGCTGTTTTATTACAGTACTAATTTTCGTTTATTTTGATATCTTTATGGCTGTGTACAGTACTCATTGCATCACTGTGGACATGTTAGCATAGTACTTATTGTGTTTAGTAGGCATGATTCTGGCTATCTTAGTATAGTACTCATTGTCTGTGGACATGTGTCAGTACTGTATTGATGGGGGGGGGGGGTATATATAGATATATATAGATATATATTTATATATACATACACAGTATATATACAAGGCCGCTAGCCTAATGGACCATTGGCCTTGAGGCTGTTGATCTCTTCCAGCAATTTTTAGTAGCTCCCTGTCTATATGCATGTGCTCCACTGGCAGCTGCATGTCATTGCTCATTGCAGATTTCCTAATGGTAACAATGGCAGAATATGCCTGTGCAATGATGGTTGGCATAAGATAGAGAGGCAATGTAGGATATCAATTATTGAGGGAATTATTGAGAGCAGGGCTACTTAATAACAGGAGAAATATCTAAAAAAAAAAAAAAAAAAAAGCAGCACCTTTGTGACAACCATGGCTTTAGAAATAGAATTATATGAGAGTTTGGTAATTTGGTATACTTGAAGGCAGGTGCCTAGAGGGTTAGGCAGACGTGAAGCCTGATAACTCGCAGGTGTTCATAGCCCTGCCCCCATGTGGTGGGCTTTAAATACAAGGGGAGGCAGCCTATCTGGGGAGTGCTCTTTTAGTTAGTGTTTCTAAGTGCAAGCCGCTACCTAATGACTAGTGCCCTATACCTGGGGCTGACATCATGGCACGGAGCCCCTATGTATTGTATCTAGCCTGTATTTCATGGGGAAGGATGTGAAGGAGGATCCTCAGAAATATGGAACCTCAAAACTGGAGAGTGCAAAATCTGGTGCAGCTGTGCAAAGTAGCCAATCAGCGTCTAACTTCAGTTTGTTCAATCAAGCTATAACGAAAAAAACCTGGAAGCTAATTGGTTTCTGTGTAGAGCTGCACCAGATTTTGCACTCTCCAGTTTCAGTAAATCAACCCTATTGTGTAATATTAAATGTAAAGTCTCAAGTATGTCACTGGGAGTGAGGTGACATCAAAACTGGGCTGGAGGGCGAGATACAGGCACCATGTAAATCCCTCAAAAAGTGATGCAGCATATGAGGAAGTCTTACAGTAACACAAGTGTGAAGTCACTGCAAAGTGAATGGTACACAAAGAGTCAATTGTGCCACAAAGTGGTGCTTGTTTCTATATTGGAGTGCTGCCTTAATGCAGATTTCTCAGATTGTGGCCTCCGCTTGCTTAGTTGGGCCTTAGTGAGAAAAGTTCTCCCTTTTAGGGCTCACAGAGCCCCACCCACACACATAAGTTTTTGTTTTTAATCATTAACTCACAATGAAATGTTGTTATCTGGCTTATCATAAGTGGTGATGTGGCTTTTTACTGATTTCTTAAGTTGGAAGTTCCCTTATCTGTTTAGTTTGGTAGGTGGGTGTAAGTCAATTACATTTTTCATTTAAATGCATTTGCATATAACTAAATTATGCTCAGGATTGGTAAAAAGCTGGAAAATTTTCAATCTGCTGGCTTTTTACATAATTTTATTCACATTACCCTTCTAAGAACAGATCTTCTCCTAATGGAAATAGTTTTGGCCAACTCCATCTAGACTCCATTGCTTGCTACATGTTCAGCCAGATCAAGGGAAAGTAGGAAGACCTCAGCCAGTAGTTCTTGGACGATGTTACCTTTTTTAAAAGGAGGAATGATTTCTGAGAAATGTGCTATATTTAAATGGCAGACATTCAAGTTATCATCCCCTTATTATTCCTTAAAGCATCATATGACCTTTACTGCCTTGAAACACTTACCTGTTCCTGGTGGTTTTCCCGTATGTAAATATGGTAGCTATTCAGAAGTGTTTTTCTTTTTGAAAAGACTTATTTGCATTGACACAAAGAAAATTATAAGTTTATGCATACCTTTACAAAATGAATGGAGACTATACAGTTATAATACTATTCAATACAGGAGAATTCAGAGGGCTCTGCTTGCGAGAGCTTACAATCAAAGTGAAAGGCAAGTGATACAAAAGGCATTCATTGTAAGGAATGAGCTAGTGGAGAAAATGAAAGTCCAGTTTTTAGGCTGACGTGGAAAAGGTTTCCCTATTTCCAAGTAATGAGTGTTCAAAGGCTTTCCTAAAGGCAGACAGTGTAGGAGATAGTAGGACAGACTGGGGTAGGGATTTCCAAAGAAGGGAGAGATTCTGGAGAAATCCTGGAAATTGTGACAAAGGGGCTAGAGAGCAGGAGAACTTGAGAGGAGTGAAGAGGGTGGTTTGGAAGATATTTTACGATGAGGCTGGTGATGAAGCTTGGGGAAGAGTGGCGGAGATAGGGTGAGCAAAAGGCAGTGTAGGGACTGGCAGGAGAGGGCAGACGCTGAGTGGCTGGTTAGGTGTGAGTCTTGCAGCAGCAGTCCTGATAGACTGAAGTGGGCTAGACCACTTAGAGGAAGGCCAACAAAGAGGGAGTTGCAATAGTTACGGTGAGAGATACATGAATTAGAAGCTATAACACGTGTAGCTTGTGCTATGCTGATTTATTTTCAGCCATGTGATTGCTATTTTCAGGTCTCATTGGATCTCGTTACTGAAAGTGTAGTCACACCCAAGAACAAAACTTGAGTAGAATCGGTAGGGTCTACATACACCTAAAAATAGCAGTACATTTGACAAATAATGATTATCTGAGATATACTGTATATTTCAAAATGGTAATCGATGATCTCTTTTGTACTGAATGAAGCAGACTGTTTTCTATCTTTTTTGACCATTTCAAGAAAAATGGGCAATGGAAGTTTTTAATTAATGGTGTCAACAAGTATTTCTTAAGACTCTTGGCTGTCATCCAGGCTAAGTATTGAACTCTAAAGAAAAAAATGCATGCTTTAGACCAGTTCTATAAATGGAATTCATCCACTTCCTGGATAATTGAGGGATATTCCAGATTACAATTACTCATGGACGAAGCATTCCATAGGACAGATGGTGTCCTACAAGATCTCAATGCAGATGTTTAGTTGTTTGCTAGAAAACTGCACAAAAGAATGCATTCTAATTTTAGAAAAATTACAATGACCAAATATATCCTTTTCCCATGTTTCAAATGAGATTCACATTCTTGTTATAAGGTTTCATATTTTATTAAATTCTGCTTAAAGTAGTTCTAAAGGCTACACTTTTTTACCTAATGCATTCAGAGCGTCAAGGTAAAAAAGTCCTATTGCTTTTACCACCCCTGCCTCCCCCCTATAGATGCATAAAGCTTGGAAGGGAGCACACACGGATGTCTCCTTCGCACACGGTTCGCTAAGGAGACGTGCAGATGGCTGCTTAGAGGGTGGCCTTAGGACCCCCAGAAATCTGACATTTCATAGAAAGACTATTCATAATGGATATATGGGAACCTTCTCTTTTGAAATAAAAAAGTGTTACTTTAAGTTTGAACTGGTGAACCCATTTAAATGAAAGTAAAACACTGCTTCAGATCTCTGAGTTCATGGCTCCTGGTCCCAAGACTCATTTTAGCTACACAGTTTAGTCTCTAGCAGGGGTTTAAAGTAGAAATCCCCTTTAGGAAATGTAGTTTTGATGCAAATGTACCCATGTGAGGTTGTGTGAGAACTGTGCTTCCAGTTTAGTGCAAAATTGTATCATAATCATCCATGGTGCATTTGAATAAAATGTAACTGCATACAGGCACCAAAGCCACATAGGGACCCGTAACACTATAACCTCTGGGGATCATTTCAGAATTAGAATTCCCGGCATTAAAAAGACTGTTACTGCAATCTTCTCATTTCGTAATTCCCAGAAATGCTTACTTTTTATTGCACTCAAGTATTGCGTGCCTACCAGATACAGTATATACATATTCTTGACGACATGTGTCCAACATCCTGTACCACTGAATGGCTCGGTGGACAATATTTCCTTTTAAAGTCTTAAGACTTAAGAGAAGTTTTATAATAATGGAGTTTCTTTTGGTATATAGAGATCACTTCTCAAATATGTACTATTGCAAAACTTAGATAACATGCCTCCTTATTTTTTCTTTAGATTGTTAAGCTTAGAAAAAAATTACAATGAGATTATGTTTAATTTTGAGTTTAAAATGTTTTTTTCATGTCTCTATTTGTATAAAAAAATGATCAAGGCAAACATTTGATACAGGAAGGCAAAAAATAAATAAAGCAGGCGCCAATTTAAATAGAACAATACATGGTGGCTCTAAACCTTTCATAACATAGTGTTACCAATTTTAATAACGTTTACTGGGGTAACCTATAATGTGGAGTAAAATAACATTTACTGCATAGTAATATTTCAAAGCAACACAGAGCTAGCAGCAGTCTGTTCTAAAGTGCTGCCCACTACCAAAAAATACTGCATGCAAAATTTTTCAGCTATCGGCTATTGTGGTGTGCTGGGAAGCTCATTCAAATGAATCGGCTGCCTTAACAAAATGAACGGTAATATGCGAACCAAACCATAGTAATGCTGCCAATGTCTTCACTGGCTTCCACTAGCCCAACATATAAAATTCAAAATACTAAGCACAATGTACAAAGCCATCCATAACATTTCCCCCAGCCAACCTCATCTGCAGATAGCACCCAAATCTTCCTCTCTCTTCCAAGACATCTGGCTCTCTAGCTCTCTTGTTACCTCCTCCCATGCTTGCCTCCAGGACTTTTCCATAACATCTCCCATCTTTTGGAACTCCCTACCCCAGTATGTCTGGTCAGCTTCTACCCTGTCCTCATTTAGCTGATCCTTGAAAACTCATTTATTCAGGGAAGCCTACCCCATCTCCAACTAAAAAAGTGGTATTGAGTCACCTCCATCATATCATCCCCTGCAGCTATTACCTTTTGTACCATCTTCCCCTCCCTTTTAGATTGTAAGCTTCATGAGCAGGGACCTCCTATTCCTTCTGTATTGAACTGCATTGCAATTGTACTGTTCCCCCTTATATTGTAAACTGATGCACAAACTGTTGGTGCTATATACTGTAAATCCTGTATAATAATCATGTACCACAGCAGACCAGATGGTGTGAAGACCCAAAAATAAGTTTTTTTTATGGTCCGTGACATTAGTCACTGGCAAAATTCCTTCATGTGCAGGCCTCTTCATCACATTGTTGTGCATGTGGAGACAACTGCAGAACATTTCCTATGAAGATTCAGTCACACACATTTCTTATGACCTTTAAGTCACACAGTGTGTGGGCAGGCTCCTAGGAAGGGCAGTAAGGTGGGTTGAGACAGGGGAAGTTTTGATGATAAAGGACTCTTTTTTTGATAATCTCACCTAAGGTTTGATTTATTGAGATGATGCAATTATAATTTCAATTATACCATCAATATCTAGTAGTGATATAAGAAGTGATAGAGATAGCCAATTATAATTTCAATTATACCCTCAATATCTAGTAGTATAAGTGATAGAGATATATTTATTTTTCCATCTTGAGCATAAACTATTTTGCCTGATTATACAGCACTTTTGAATTTAAGTACACCCCTTAGGTGCCTTGTAATTGCATCTGAGGCCTTTGCTATGGTTCCTAGTGTAGATATATCTCACAGCACCTAATAATTTAAACAGTGATTTTATGAGTTTTACCTTTATACATCTTTGGATGTCTCATCTACTCCCGCAAGCTGGGTAGGAGGTCTTAGTAGGAGCTCCATTACCACACCTACAGTAGGTGGAAAGGCCCATTGATCATCATGGATGAATTATGGTCACTTCAATTACACAAGAAGACTTGCTTAACAGTCCTGAAGAAGGGGTAACACTGTGAAACATGTAAACTGATATATTGTGCCGCTCAAGCCTTTTAGACCATTGTACTATGGATTCTGAACCTATCAGGGTTGTAACTTGGATATACCTAGATGATCTTTTTTTTAAAATGGGGGAGGAATTTTTAATTTTATATTTTGTATGAAAAAAAGCTTTTTTTTAATTATTCTAAGGGACGATCACGTATAACACTAGCTGGGCATTTAAAGTCCATTATAAAAGATATTAAATGCAACCACATAGTGTTAAGTAAGACATTTACTGTAATAATAAGAGAATTATTTTTTGCAGGAGATAACCTTTACAAATATGGAATACCTATAACTGAAACAAAGCTAACTTATCTGATGTGTTTTTTTATATCTGTAGCACTTTTCATTCAGTCATTCAATAATGTGGTTCATTATGTATAATTCACATTCTCACATAGATAATTATTCCTCACGCATTTGCCAACTGTAATTACCACTTTGTGTATCTCAAAAAGCAGACTGGCTTCAAGACCTATATTAGGATCATTTTATGTTCTTTACAGACCTGATACTGTTTATAGATAGCTGAAGTTTTAAAGTTCTATCTAAACCCCCAAAACTTCTTAAAAGAGAAGTAGGTCTCCCCCCCCCCCCCCCAATTATACTTACCTAGGTGGATGCAGCATCTGTCCCCAGCCGGCTCTAAGAGTGAGAACTCAGCGATCACATGACTGCTGATCCCTGAGTTCTCACAGCCACTCTGAGCAGAGTGGGACTGTCACTGCTCTGTCTGCTGAGAGGCTGAGCCAGGTGCTGCTCCAGACTCTGGCGAGGATCCCAACCCGGACTCCAGTCTGCTGTCAGCTGAAAAAGGGGTCACAGGAGTGCAGAGCTAACTGCACCCCTGTTATCCACAGGAAAAGTACAGCCAAAGTAAAGCCACTTGTGCTTGGGTAAGGTGGCAGCTTTAGCTTTCTTTTTCAGGCTTTTTTCCTCTTTTATTTTCACATGGCGATTGTAACGGACCGCCTGACAGTACCTCTATCAGTCCACTGATAGAGCCTCCCCCGAGTGCGGAGTCTAAGTATCGGAGCACTTGTTCACCAGGGCCCCTGATGGAGGGGATAGACTTGGAGCGCTCCGGGACCAGGTTGCAGCTGCTAGGTATCTCTACCAGAGGTAGAGGAGTCTGCCAAGGGCTCCAGGATGGATGAGCAAAGTCAGAGTCAAACAAGCCGGGTCGGTGACTAGCGGGTCGGTAAGGTACAAGACGATAGGCAAAGGATAGTCGGGTCACACGCAGGGTCAATACCAAAAGATCAGATCTATAAGGGAACATCCAGGAGCAGAGTCAGGCAAACCAAGTGGTCAGGACAGGAGAAGGCAACAAGGTCAGACAATCCAGATCAGAGTACTCACACACAGGCAACAGGATACAAAAGACCATTCGGCAACAAGCGTCTGTGCAGGGCTGGTTTAAGTAGCCCGCCCTGCACCTGACAGGCGCCGCCTAGGTCCCAGTGCCTGCCTAGTACTGTCAAGACGACGGGTGCGCCTGGGTCCTAGTGCCCTGCTACCTGCACGTCTTGACAGACGCCTACGCATGTGTAGACCCATGCGTCGCGATGGTCCGTGACAGCGATCCTGCAAAGAACACACTTGTTTTTCCTGGGTGGCTATGCACACTACACTGTATCTATGAAAGTAACCATGTTTGTCACATAGGATAGACTTCAAACATCTCCATTTCATAGTGGATTGAGTTTACACAAGAAAGATAAGATTTTTTGTGTGGGCAAGGTGCTTGGCTAAGAATGAGTGTGAGGGAAACACTGGCTGCAGCTGCTTTCTGTAGCTTTGACCCTGCGGTGCTGAACTGGTTTACAGCTATATCAGTAAGAAGGAGCTGCTGAGCATGAAGAGTTCAACAGACAGTTAGGCAGCAGTGCACTATGGGAATTGTAGTACTAAGGAGAGACACTGCAGAGTAATCCAAAGCTTTTGAGCTTTATTCCTCAGGTAGAGATTGCCAGGAGGAGAGGAAGGAGCTGAATTTTCTAAGGACACAGCTTCCTCTTGCCATGAAGGTGCCTACCACTGGCCTGAGCGGGATCTGAAGAGCTGAGTTTGGGGGTGCTGACAGACAGTCACCTGGGTGCAAAGCAAGTGACTGGTTAGTAAGCTGCCATACCACTGGGACTAGTGAACTACCGCTGTGGGCATTTACTGTCTACTGATAGACAGACTGAGCCCTTTTAGGAACTGACCATACAGCCATTTAGCATGGCTGCTGTTAGAAACCACGAGGCACCATACAGTCAACCTGACAGGTCCGCCTCCTGCCCCCAAAAAGCACAGTTTAGTATGCTTCAATTATAAACGAACACAGTGAGTGACTGATACCAATCACTCATTGTGTTCATTTAGGAAAGGAAAGGTGACATATTTACTGAACTCTTCCCCCACTTTCCATCCTGAAGGATCCTGTTGTGTGCTTGCATCTGCCAATGGGAAGGAGAGGAGGGCATCCGGCAGAACTGCAGGGGTGGGGCACACAGGGGGGCTTAGGCAGCAGGGGAAACATATGGTGTAAAGGGAGGGTGAAAGGGGGGAGCAATTACTAGAACCAATCCCCTGTATTGCTGTCTCTGCAGCCGCTGAAACCAGTGGGAGGGAGAGGGGAAGAAGCCAGTTTTCAGCAGCTGCAGAGAGAATCATACAGGGGATCAGATCCAGTTATTGCCCCCCCTGCCTTGCCGATCACCCTTCCTGCCCACATCTGATTCATCCAGCTGCCTGGGCCCCCCTGCTGGCCTGGGATCTGTACAGGAGGACTGGTGGTACCCCAAATCCACTGCCCTGCCACTTAGTATCCTTATTTGCTGACTGCAGGTGTGACTGGGACTACACTCATATGCACCAACGGTATAACTGGGCCCCAATACTAGCTGAAGAGTTAGGACTAAAGACTATCATTGTATTGTTCTGTCACATGTTCTGTCCCCCTTTGTAATGTACAGCGCTGAGCAAACTATTTGCGCTTTATAAATACTGTATAATAATAATAATAATAATACCCCTTTACATCTGCTACACAGAGACCCTTACCTGCATTTTAAACTAGTTATAATATTATTTACATTGCTGTAAGGGCTTATATGCACTGTTTATTGCTGACTTTGCTTTTTTATGAGTTAATCCCAGTCTAGTGGTGCAGAAATCTATCCCAAATTATCTTGGCATAGTGATTATACTGTCTAGCGGACTGTGTCTGAACCTATCTTCTGTGTGTTCATTTATGCTCAAACCACCATTTATTCTAACCTGTACCAATACACTGAGTTAATTTACCACCAAATGGTCTAATGTCTATTTCCTGGTAATAATTCCTGTTACTTTTTTACAACACAGCAAAGGTATTTATACTCCTGTACTTATAAGTGCTTGCAGTAACTTTCATTCAACCAGGTGCTTCAGGTTGGCTGAGGTTGTTCTTGCATCTGAGGCTCAGAACAGAAAACCCTAATTACCAAGTAACTCCTAAAGGGGTAGCATTACATCTGTTTGTAGCTTACAGTATATCACAGGAAGTATCAAGGATGCTGCGTTTCAAGCAGGATAAACAGGTATTTTCTGTACTTAATGAAAATGTTCTGAGCCTGAAAGAGAAAACTAGCGCAGCCACTACATCTAAGGACTGGTAAACTGCAATATATTAAGTTTTCGTTCAAGGGTTTAGACGCACTTTAATGTGAAGTTGTGGCATTATTAAGGTTATTTGTGTATCCTGCAGTTTTAGTTCCCAGGCTAGATTTGTGCTTTCTGTAATTAGAGACTGGTGTTTGGTTTTAGTTCTTCATTCCTTTTCATGATGCAGTAATGTTTCTCAAGAATACTGAAAGCACAGCTTCAATCCTCACCATTTGTTTTTCCCTCTCATGTCAGATACTATATTTAACAGTCATGGCTACTTTCAGCCCTCTATATCAGGGGTCTCCAAACTTGGTAAGCAAAGGGTCAGTTTACTGTCCTTCAGACATTAGGAGGGCCGAACCGTGACTAATGGAAGTAGAAAATGCCTTGTTCTTGGTATTATAGGAGAAATAGTGCCCTATTGCTGGTGTCAGTGGAAGGAATAGTGCCCCTTCATTGGTGTCAGTGGGAGGAATAGTACCCCATCATTGGTCTCAGTGGGAGGAATAGTTCCTCATCATCGTTGTTAGTGGAAGAAATAGCGCCCCTTCATTGGTGTCAGTGGGAGGAATAGCACCCCTTCATTGGTGTCAGTGGGAGCAATAGCGACCCATCATTGGTGTCAGTGGGAGGAATAGCACCCCATCATTGGTGTCAGTGGGAGGAATAGTGCTCCATCATTGGTATCAGTGGGAGGAATAGCGTCCCATCATTGGTGTCAGTGGGAGAAATAGCACCCCCCCATTGGTGTCAGTGGGAGGAATAGTGCTCCATCATTGCTATCAGTGGGAGGAATAGTGTTCCATCATTGGTATCAGTGGGAGGAATAGTGTTCCATCATTGGTGTCAGTGGGAGGAATAGCACCCCACCATTGGTATCAGTGGGAGGAATAGTGTCCCATCATTGGTGTCAGTGGGATGAAAAGTGCTCCATCATTTGTATCAGTGGGAAGAATAATGCCCTTTTGCAGCCAGTGGATGGAATGGTGTCCCAAGGGCTGGATAAAGGTGACCAAAGGACCACATTTGGCCCCCAGCAGGGGCGGACTCACAACACATGGGGCCCCCGGGCAATAGGGGATCATGGGGCCCCTGTGTCCTTGCCCAAACTCAAAAAAGCCTATGAAAAAGGTACCAGGGGCATCTCATGGGGCCCCCTACTGACCCAGGGCCCTCGGGCAGTGCCCGAGTTTCCAAATGGTCAGTCCTCCCCTGGCCCCCAGGTCAAAGTTTGGAGACCACTTCTCTATATCATGCTTACAGTCCCAATTCTCCAGGCTACGACATACGAACAACTACTACTACTACTCCTCTTGACATAGACTGAGATCTTTGCTCCACTTACTACTCCTCCTTTTTTTATTTTACTATTTATATATCTTAAATCCTGCCAGATAATTTGTGGACCCTTTCTCTGCACGCCTCACATCCCTACTATCAATATGAGTGGTTTCAGCATTCCCATTGACATGAATGACCCTGCTGTTGCCAAATGTCTCCCACTAACTTCTTTTGCCATCACAAGTTCATCCTCTGTCTTGCCACATGTTTACGTGATTCTGTTCTTTCCCAGCACATTCCTCATATCTTTTTATCCTTCATTCCTATCTTAAAGTAGTATTAAACCCTCTGCATTTTTAGTATACAATATTGAGCACAATAAAATTAACATTGCCTAATTTGATTGCAGACGTTTCTGAAGCCTTTTATGGCTTGAGACCTGTTTATGTTCTCAGAGTAAGTGGACAGTGATTCCTCTTTTACCCTTTATCCTCCACCCCCTCCCCTTCCACTTTTCTCCCCACCATACAATTGTTACTGCAACTTTATATACTGTTTTCAAAAATCAGACTTTTTTTGCTGTCAGGTATCACTCTGTTTCTGGTCCCATGTGGGCTGGGCTTGCATTATTTAGTTTGATGATTGCCATTATCTCTATCTTACATATAATTTATGTCTGAGTTAATAATTTTTTTGATTCTTTGCTCATCTGCCGATGGGTCTGCCAATGGATTTCTCATTAGATGTAGAATTTTGATTTTCTGTCATAATGATTCTCCGTGAAACAAAATCTGTTTGATCTATTTGTCATTTTGTAGTCTCTTAATAAAAATATTGAAATATAAAATTAACATTCCCCTTTTGTCATACTCCAGCACTTGCAGGTTACAGTTTTTAATACTGCAGACTCCTGTTTTCTGTGCTGCATCTGTGAACTTCTGGTCTTCACTGGAAAGAGAGAACAGTGGACAATGCAGTCTCTAGCCAGTTTTTTAGCTTAGAGAAGGGAGGGGGGAAGACAATGGAGGAGCAGGGGAGTGCTTTGCCATCCTAGGCTACAGGACTATTGATGCACACAGTGTAAATAGAAATAGGGTTGCTGGTGGACTTTTTTTTCCCTTTTCTTCTTATACTGACTTTTCACATCAAAATCCAAGCCATTGGATTGCTTGCTTATTTGTAACTCCTGCTGATAATTCTGGGCCTGATATAATGTAGTCCTCATAGAAGATGTCCAATGGTCTCTTTTTTCTGGAATGTAATCAGTCAGATTTTTTTTTTTTATGTCCGCGAACGTGCGAAAAACGAAAACCCGTAAGTGTTCACAAAAAACGTGCAAGTGCAAAACACCACACAAAAAAGTGCACTTAGGGGTGTGCTTTGTCCTTCCCCCAAAGGGGATGGACCTCTACCCTGATCCCCCAGGGCATGAAGCTCCTGACAGGGACAAGGTTCCCATGTGGTCCGCCTAGCCAAAAGGCCTGGCGGACCCCGTTCCTTGTGGCCAGCCGAAGCCAGCCACCAAGTACTTGGTAAGGGGGCTCTCCCGAAGAGAAAACCCCCTAGTGACAGGGGAGGAAGAAACCAAAAGGCCACACATCCTCCCCCTAGACTTCAGGGTAGGCCCGAGGACCCACACCCTACCATCCTGTGAGAAAGAAAACACACACAAAAGTGAAAGTGACAAACATGGGAAAAAATAAATTAAATAAATAAAGTGGCCGTGCAGATTGTGCACTGGCCAGGCCCTGAGGCCCGTAGCAAAAATTGCCCAGGACTTAGCCAAAAGGCCCAGCCCTAAAAGGCGCAGTGCAGAAAAAGTGTTAGAAACAGTGGCCATGTGCCTTTTCACACGTTGGGGTCCCACACCCAAGTGTTACTAAGAGCACCCCTGAGGCGACCACTCTCAGGGGGCACTGGTTCGCGGACTCTCTGCCTCCCCGGCCCCTGGCCAGACAAGGTAGATCCGCTCAAATCAGGAGAAACTGGGCCCCTCCGGTTTTCCAGGGGGAATTATTCCCGGGCCCCAGCAGCCTGTGGGCACCTCGGTTTCTGTTCCAGCCTGTACTAACCATCAGGACCCCCATCCTACCAGGGGGTACTATACAACCAATCTTTCCCGCAAGCAGAAATGATGGTGGAGCACCCCTACTGGACACTGATAAGAACAGATACTACACTTGATCTTAGCCAAAAGGCCGAGAAGCGATCAGTCAGATACTTGGTGTGCAGCTGATATCATTGTTTTCTTTTGCTTGGTATAGTTCATTCTGTAATTGTGTACCCTTGGCTGGTCCAGGATGGTCAAGCTGTTGAGGGTATTGGCCATACTTACCTGATGTGTTGTTGTTTTTTTTTTTTTTTGGAAAAACTTTCAATAAACACATTATTAAAAAAAAAGTGCCTCTATAGGATACTCTAAGAGAAAGGAGCCACCCCAGAACATAGGCAAGGATTAGAAGAAGCTGCATAATCAGTAAGTGATTAAATCAGCTGCTGTACACATCCACTTCTAATTTCACTTTCAGTGGTGCTCCTTTGTGTTAAAAATGCTGTATATAGCCCTACAGAACAGACAGTGCACAGTCCACGTGTGCTTTTCTGCTTTACTACGACAAGGAAACAGGAAACTTTATTCAGATAGAAGTCATAGAGTATACAATAGATGCAGCTACAAAAGTAAAAACATTGCTATCTACTGGTTGAAGAATATATCTCTAATGAATACTGATATAGTTGTTGCACAAAAATACATGAACACTGTACTCCAACAATCTTATTCAATCCTTCCATGTGCTGCCAGTTACTTAAAATTAAAACTTCTAGTTCAACTCTTCAAAGCTTTCTGTAATTTCTTCCCTCCATTACCCCCCCCCCCCCCACCATCCCCAAGGATGAGGATTGTGTTTGCCACCACTATCATGGGTTTAGTGTGAATGTCATGAGTTTGAAATTTGTTTGATTTATGTGCAAATTTGCAGAGGATAATTTTTAAAAACCTATAATGCACTGCATGACTTTTGATCTATGGCCAGCAGGCTTAGAAGGAACAATTAGGGTGCTTATGGTTAAGCCAACCCTTTACTATAAAAGGAGGGGCACAGAGTAGTCATAGAGACAAAGAATTGGAAACCATTGCTGGGAAAGCATAGGAATAGCTGACAGACTGCATAGGGAGAGATTATGGTCAGTTAGGAAACTGTACTTTATATAGATTGCTAGCTCTTTGGGCTTCCCCTTGTCCTTATAGATAAAAAAAGTTAGACCTAGTATTCCTAATTAAAACTGTCTTGCCACTTTTACACTTATGTATCCTTTGTAGTATCTTAATTTATGCAGTAAATCAGAAAATACAAAGCTTCCTGCGCATGGCTGAGCAGCTCTCAACCTCACTCGACTATGTTCTGGAAGTGGGGCAAGAAGTTTCCATGCTGCTGCTGGAACACAGCTGTATGTAGATGAGGCTACATACAGTTCATACAGTGTACACAGCCGCTGCATGTGTTAATGAAGTAAACTTGGTCCAAACCACTTAAACTTCATTAAACATAGAATTAGGCTTTTAATTACTAGAAGTGCATTATTTTCAGTCAGCCAGCTCATAGACTTGCACTATGATAAGGAGTAGTAAAAAAAACAGCCAATACAGGAATGCATATAGGCAAGGATTTGAGAATCTTTGTAACGTGTGTATATATATATATATATATATATATATATATATATATATATATATATATATATATAGCTATAAGACACTGTCAGTTAATGCTTCGGTATCTACCAAAACCTCAAATATCAGGTTGGAGTAGACTGACCTTTCCAGGCTGTGTGCACTTATTTGCACTTTAATATACAGTACATTCAGTGCTGTGACAAGGTCATCGAAAGCCCAAGGCGAACATGCCAAATTGCCCCCCCCCCAGAGTGTGTGACCATCGTGTGTCAGCAAAAATCCCCCCCCCAAAAAAAAATAAAAATTGAGCACTCAAATTTCCCCTCCAAGCACAAATCTCCCTCCCACAATCCCCCATTCTTGCACAAATATGCCCCGATCATCCCTACTAGCACAACCTCCCACCAAAAATAATCGCCTCCTAGCACACATCCCCTTCCCCCTCTACCATATCACCTTTTGTAGCACAAACTCCCCAGATCCCTCCTCCTAGCACAAATTCTATTCCCCAATCCCCCCTCTCGCAACACAAGTCCCTCCAAATTACCACTCCTAGCACACCTGCCTTAACTACTTCGCGCCGGCTCCTCCCGACCCTTTAAGAGTTTCAGAAGCCGAGAGGCGGGGCTTTAGGGGAGAAAGGGGAGATTGGGACCTTTCCGTGAGTCACAGACATATGTGCTGGGAGCTCGCAGGGCGCGTGCTCTCAGCAGATATGTATTTTCTAATTGCATGCAAATATTTGGCTGCTTCGTGTCAAGGCCCAGATGCCGAGAGGCCGCATATTTGCGTGCGCTCAGCATCAAGGGGTTAATTTCCCCTTCTAGAACAATTCTTACTCCTTGCTGCCCCTCAAATTTCCCCTCCCCACGCAAAAACTCTTCCCCAATCTCCTCATGGTGCCCCCCCACCTCAGATGATACCACGGGGCCCAGGGCAGCCATCCCTCCTGCCCACCCCTTGTCCCTGCCCTGAGTACATCTCCTAAAAATGTAATTTACCTGATTTGAACATGCCACAGTTATTTTTAGAGGCAGCAAAAATAATTAATTTTGGATGATGTCCCCATGTATTGTTAATGCTGGAGAAATACAAAACCAATGTTATATAATCATATTTTCCCAGAGCACAATTCCCATTTAGTCATCAGATAAATCTGGAAGAACATCTTACATTTAACATTTTGCTCCTTGTTGAATTATTGTCTGTGTTGTCCTAGATACAATTATTAATATTAACAATTATCTGGAGAGTATCATTTTGCCTGCCAAATGACTTGTAGCTGCCTCGGTGTTCAAGTGCTGTCAGTTGGGGATCCATAATAACTTTAATCTTTCTGCTATTGTACAGTGACCTCTATGAGGAAACTATATTTTCAGCAGGCGCACATCTGAGTCATGATAACATTTACTTGAATTAAACCTTTTCCAAGTTACTTAGGTGCTGCCTTGCATATTCCCTCCTGCAGATGGTAGTTATCTGGATCTTTCACTGACCCCTATTGTTAAAGTCACTGCCCTGAAAAAGTTATGCAAATCAGTAAAGTCAGAGCAAAGTCAGTCCTCATTTACATACTTACCCAGGTAAGCAGCACAAACTAGTTAATTTAAGTGTGGGGAGACGGGCAGTAAATACACTGAACACTGTATAATAAAATCCACACCCAGGGTAAACCAATGCTCACTGTCACCCCCAAATATCTATAGAATACACAAAATCCAAGATACAAATGATATAAAAATAGGTGAAATTTCCAATCGCCAGGATATTACTCCCCCCCCCCCCCCCCCCGGGAAGCTATGATTATAAACTAGAACCCAGCATCAAAATCCGTCATAAATCAAAAAGTCCCTTCTCACAGTCATGTAGGATATTCATACTATAAAGTCTTCAAGTCCTCCAAAGGTTCTCACCGTTAATTTTTAAGTGTTTAATTCATGTGCAAAAAACTATGTGTGCTCCTCTTCCTCCTTTCATAAAAATGTCAGCTCCTCATTCAAAAAAATATTTGGCTGGCGTTCAGCTTTAAAGTGTCTGTGGATGGTTGTGTGCTGCTCATAGTAGCCATGCTACCCTACGCCATGGTATATGCTGGCTATGCAGAAATCCAGCCCAGTTGATGGGATTGTAGCTCAGTACAGACATCTGGAGAAAGCAATAGGCCAATCACATAAGTAGGAAATAAAGATTCGGATCTTGCTTCCCAAAATTTGACGACATAAGTGTTATGTGCACCATTTGTGCTCAGAACTCTCCAGAAATCTTTTTAGCAGTTATAATTACAGCATCTGCAGATTGAACTGGAATGGCCATTTTAAAGTCCAACTCCACTTTTTCAGGGCTCCCATCTAGTCCAATCTTTGTGTACTTCTGTCAAAGCTGTGTAGCGCTCCTCTAATTAGCCAGGGGGAGCTAGCTAGGAAGGATGAATAGCAGCCTGGGCATGAGTCAGCCTGGGTGTGAGTCTGTCGGGTCAATTTAGGTTAGGGCTGAGGGCACTGCATATAAGTTCCCTGAGACCTCCCCCTGCTTTAGAGACTTGAGAAGTTTCTAGGAGGTAGTGGGCAGGGGTGAGGAGGCACTGATCTGTATACTTAATGGATGAGTTCACCTTTTGTTCATTTTGTTTTTGTTTTGTTTTTTTCTAAATTCCAGCTCCCTTATGTACCAATATAGCATTAATATACTTCTTTTTGCAGAAATTCAAAAGCTGTCCATTTTTTCTACCCACCTTTATGTCAGTGTCCAGATGGCCGTCTGAAACGTTTATCCATTACTTCTGCCTTATTTCCTGCAGAGACTATAGATCATGACACAGGAAGGAGTTGACCAGCTGACCTCATTAGTACACACCCTGCATCATCTACCCTTCTACCTCCCACCCACTTCCAGGTGCACGAATATTAAATTGTTATTATTATTATTATGCAGTATTTATAAAGCGCAAATAGTTTGCTCAGCGCTGTACATTACAAAGGGGGACAGAACATGTGACAGAACAATACTAATACAATGTGATACACGAGGGGTTCGAGGGCCCTTAAATGAAAAGTAATCAATCAGTGTACATGGATCACTGTTCTCACTAAATACACAGACATCGATTTTTTGTTTTTCTACCTTAACTTTCATCTTGCATAGATCACTTATGTGGCATAGTGTGCTGACTGAACAGATAACAGCCTATGTGGATAGGGTATTGTGCCCATATTGAAAACAGGAGAATCGTGTTCTGGGTTCTGTAGAGTTCACATGCGCTATACAATCTGATTGTACAATCTCCTCTAGATCTACCATCAACTATGTAGTGCAAGGGCCTGCCTGACTGGATACAGAGTGATTGGGTAGAGAGGTGGGTTCCATAGATCTGGAAAATCTAAGGAAATTTTGTACAATCAGATTTTTTAACCACCTAAATACCTGGCACTTTCACCCCCTTCCTGCCCAGGCCAATTTTTAGCTTTCAGCGGTCTCACACTGAATTAAAATTACTCGGTCATGCAACGCTGTACCCATATGACATTTTTATCCTTTTTTTCACACAAATTGAGCTTTATTTTTGTGGTATTTAATCACCACTGGGGTTTTTATTTTTTGTGCTATACATGGAAAAATACCGAAAAGTTTGAAAAAAACCCACATTTTTTTTGGTTTCTGTTATAAAATTTTGCAATTAAGTAGTTTTTCTTCCTAAATTTTGACCATAATTTATACTTCTATATTGCTTTGATACAAATAACCCAAATCAGTGTATATTGTTTGGTCTGTGTGAAAGTTATAGAGTCTACAAGCACTGGTACACTGTGACAGATGTTTTTGTACACTGACAGATGTTGACAGATGTTTATGGGACACTGACAGATGTTGACCACTGTGGACAGGGACAAATGGTGCTTGGTGCAGTGGTGTGGGATGGCTGCAGATCTGTCTAGCTGAACAATAAAATAATCAGCTACACATATCAGCTGTCACAGGCTAAAGTGTCTCTGTTTACATTCAGTGATTGCTGTGATTGGACACAGCCATCATGTGATCGGGAGGCCAATCAGAGAGCCCATATTCTGATCTGTGATGTGCTCCAAGGGACACAGCCATCACAGAATTGTGCTGCTGCGTGGCCTCTGGGCCACGCGCTGGCACACATTCTGAGGGACATACAGGAATGTCTTCTCGGAATGGGGAAACTTCCACCTGGCCATTTCTGTACATTGGCCGGGTGGGAAGTGGTTAAGGGATCCTGACCAATCCCCAAGTAGGAGGCTTGGCATGGGATCAGGACAGCAACAGGAGAGTTAGGGTGGAAGATAAAGTGAGAGGCTGGGATGCTGGAGCCTCAGAGGAGGACCAGTGGAAAAGGGTCTACCTCTAGGCTAAAGCTGAATGGAGGATCTCTCAACCTCAGCAGTCCCCTGAGAGAGGACCATCTGTGCAGCAGGGAAGGAGCCAACCCAGCAGAAGGCCTGAAGGCAGCCACCAACCCAACAAAATCACAGAAGAGGAAGAGTGAGTACTCTTACTGGGCTGGATAAGGGGAAAAGGCATTCAAGTGGGAAAACTGACTAGCCCCCATCTGGGACTGTGAGATCTAAAGAGACAGATTCTGGATTGCCTTGCCCAAGGATTCACCTAGTACAGCTGGATGAGGAGAGGATTCATCTGGGGTGGTACATCAAGAGTGGCTGGAGAGCTCTACAGGAAGAAACCATTTTTGCTGTATAGAGAGCTAAGGAGTTGTCCTCAGTTACAATTCCCTTGGGCATCTTATACACCCCTCAACCCTATCTAAGTTCAATACCCCTAATAAAACCAAGCTCAAGGACTGTTTACTGTCTCCAGAATGCAAGTCTGTGAAAAATGCATGTTGCCTGGCTGTGCAGGACTATAGGGGGACCCAGATCTTCAGCAACTCCTAAAGGGGTAGTGCTATAGATGGAAGACACCTGTCCAGATATAATAAACTCTAGCATTGTGTTGGGTTTGCTATCTAACTACATATAATAGTGTTCTTCGAGGTGCAGCACTTATCCTTCATTTTGGACAGTGTCCACTCTGCACCTAACCAAAGGACACTCTTCCCAACCAGCTTTTCAGTTATTCATCCCTTTTGTTCTTTCACTTTAAGACTTTGTTTTCCATGATATTTTTAACTGCCTCCTCCCTTTCTCAAGCCCCCCCATGAAAATTCAATTTATTTTGGAAACATCCTAAATATTCCCCTGCGGCCCTACAAACATGTATCCCTTAAACCTTGGAACTCTGTGTGCTATGTTTGTGCAGGAGGCCACTGTCTAATAGGGCAAGAGGAACAAATTGACATCTGCTTATATTTATTTGCATTAGGATACCGTAGTCTAAATTCTTTTTTAGATCAGTGTATAGACTAGTACAGATCAGCACACATGCATGGTTTGCCAGGTTAGACCTAGGTTACACTGCCGTATATATCAGGTGCTTATGTTTTTTGTCTTGAATAGATAGTTCTAGACATCGCATGCCCTCTCCTACTCCACCACTGCTAACCACCCCTGGGAAACACTTGTCTGTGAATCTCACATCTATTACAGCAGCAGCTGATTTTTTTATTTTTTATTTTTATTAACCATTATTTTTTTTTATTCATTTTGTTTTTTCTTTTTTTTTTTTAAAACAAAATGGCAAAATTGAAAAGAATGCCTTTATTTTATTTGTAAATAGTTTTTTACCAGAATAGTATTTTGCGTTATAATGTAAACTGTGCTACTTTACCTGGCAATTGTGCAATCATGCAACACTGTACACCAGGGGTAGACAACCTTTGAGAGGGAGAGATCTACCTGAACAACATGGCTGAAATCGAAGATCACCAAGCACAGGGTCTTGTTGGAAAGATAACCTAGCAAGGCATTCAGGAGTTATGGTGTGCTTTCAGAAAGCGCACCAAAGACTCAGGGTATAATAGAATTCTATTTCTAACCCACAGGAAAGCTGAAAGCTGTGGTTACACTGCGCTGCATCCACAGCCAGGGGCAGACTGGCAACTCATGGGGCCCCCGGGCAATAGGGGATCATGGGGCCCCTGTGCCCTTGCCCAAACTTACAAAAGCCTATGAAAAAGGTACCAGGGGCATCTCATGGGGCCCCCTACTGACCTCGGGCAGCGCCCGAGTTTCCAAATGGTCAGTCCGCCCTTGTCCACAGCGCGTCAGTGTGAAAACCAGTCTAATAGTTTATAGCCCTGTTATAGGTGCTATTTTGTCCATATAGCTGCTGTTGTGCCCATATAGCTGCTGTTGTGTCCATATAGTTGCTGTTGTGCATCTGTATGGGCACAATAGCATCTATATGGGCACAAAAGGCATGTTTATGCTATTGTGCCCATATAGATGCACAACAGCAACAATATGGACACATCAGCATCTATATGGGCACAACAGCATAAAGATGCTATTGTGCCCATATAGATGCTGTTGTGCCCATATAGCTGCAAAATGTGCCCATATGGTTGCTTTTGTACATCTATATGGGCACAACAGCAGCTATGTGGGCACAACAACAGCTGCAGTATATGGGCACAACAACATCTATATGAAGATGCTATTGTGCCCATATAACTGATATTGTGCCCATAAGATTACTATTGTGTCCAATATCCTTAATCCCACTGACACTGACATTGCATGGAGTGCCGCTTCATGCTGTTGATCCTATGGCTGCCAGGATTAAGAGGCGGAATGCTGTTGGTATCACTCCGCCTGACATTGCTGCTGGAGCTTTAGAAGAGGAATCGGCTTATGTGTCCGGTTGATGCCTCCGCGGACCAGCTGCCGCTGCGACTCTGCTCACACAGCTGTCACTACATGTCTGGAAATAGTTCTCTTGCTTCTCCTGCACCTTCATCCATGGCATGTGACGGCAAGGCGGCAAGCCCAGGTCATCTACCAGTCATCTGGCCGAAGTCAATTGGTAGATCACGGTCCACAGGTTGCTGACCCAGGCTGTGCACAAATGAAATTTATATCTTTTTATTTACACAAATTGAGCTTTCTTTTGGTGGTATTTGATCATCACTAGGTTTTTAAAATGTTTTTTTATTATATAAACAAAAAGTTTGGAAACAAACAATGTGGTTTATTTACTAAAGCTGGACACTGCAAAATCAGGTGTACTTCTGCATAGACACCAAGCAGCTTCCGTGTTTTATTGCCAAAACCTAAATGAACAAGCTGAGGTTGGAGCTGATTGGATACCATGCACAGCTGCACCAGATTCTGAGCCAACCAGTTTTACTAACGCCCCCCAATCTATTTTCTACTTTCTGTATTGAAACATACGCAATAAAAAAAATAAAATCTCTTAATAAATTGTGGCCAAAATATATTCTGCTACATGTCTTTGGTAAAAAAAAATATCTTCATTAATTGGTTTGTGTGAAAGATATAGTGTGTAAAAGTCTGCAGTCTACAGAGTGTGTGTGTATTTGTATATATATATATATATATATATATATATATATATATGTATATGCACTTGCATTTATGCAGCTATGACGCTATATTGGTAATGACAGTGAATAGCGACTTCTAGTGGGACAGTGCTAGTGTGGTGGGCAATCTGGCACTAGATGATATTGGCTGGGAGGTACCCTGGCTGACATCAATAGTGACACTAATACAGTGATCATTGTTAATACTGTACACTGTCACTGTACTAATGACACTGAATGGGAAGGGGTTAACATCTAGGGGCAAACCGGGATTAATTGTGTGCCTTAAAATGTGTAATGTGTGTAATATGTGTTGCTTTTACTTTACTATCTGGCTGTTTTTTATCCCTGCTTTGCAGGGAGAAGAAACAGCCAGATTGCTGTTCACAGTACACAGAGTTTTTTGCAAACAGAACTCTGTGTGTGATTGGACACAGTCAATCAGCTGACTTCAGCCAAAATCATTGGCTGAAATTAGCTGCCAAACTTGTGCTGTGTCCAATCACAGCACACGTCAACAGGGGGCGTGTATGCGCTCGCCTCAAACCTGGAAGAAGGCAGATCGCGTATATACTGTATACTTACATATGATCGCAGTATATTTACAGTGAGAGGTTGGCAGTTGGTTAAATAATGGGCCTGAATAATCTGTAATGAGCCTGAATAAACAGGCCCATGGTGAAAATGTAAAAACTGTCCTGGTCCAAAAGGGATATTCATGTATGAGAGCTGAAGTGGTTAATAAACATGTCTTGGTGTTTTCCCATCTGTATTCACCCCTGATATATATATATATATTTTTTCTTTCTGCCTCTAAACGCCACTCCATGTTAGAATATGTGTCCATGCACACATAGGTGTTTAGAGGCAGGGAAAAAAACACTGCCGGTGTGTCCAGGGGCAGAAAAATCAATTTTTGTAAAAAAAAAAGATGCTTGAGGATTGTAAACACATCTAAACGCGTTTTTAACGCCAGGCGTGTTTAGTGCTTGAGTGTTAATTCATTTAATTGGCCAGAATAATAATTGCATTTACATGTGTTTACAAACATCAAGCGTTTTTTTCTGCCAAAATGCCACTGCTAGAAGGAAAGGCATCTAGGAGAGATGGGGAAATGTTCCGCATGCAAGAAGCCTTTATGAAGGGGTACATTGCTGATTACCACAATAGGTACTGAAGGCAACACATAAGCAATCAATCTCTGAAGGTATAACAAATGTGAACTTATTGTGGTACTAAAAGCAGAACTTTTTTTTAATTTCATGTATATCCTGCATTAAGATAAAAAAAGTATCCCAGCAGTAGTATTGCCCCACCCCCAGTATACTTACTTGAGTCCTTGGTCCAGCACTGTGCCCGTATACAGCAGCGCTGGTCTCTCTCTCACAGTACACAGAGACAGCAGTGGGAACCATTGACTCCTGCTGCTGTCAGTCAAATTCTCTGCGGAGGGAGCAGAGGAGGGTGCCCAGCCACACTGTGTGTGTCTATGGACACACACAGCCCAGCTTGGAAGCAATTGTGCACGTGTGCCCCCACAGAAAGAGGCTTGCTGTGGTGGTGTACATAGAAGAGGAGGAGCCTAGAGCACTGGTGGGGGACCCCGAAAGAGGAGGTTCAGAATTGCTCTGTGCCATGCTATTTCTCAGAGCAGGTAAGTAGCAACGTCTTTTTTTGGGGGGGGAGGGGGGAAACAAGCATAGCCTTTACAATCATTAATGCATTAAGATGCATAACTTAAGTACTAAGATTTATGAGCTAAGAAGTATACATATTTCCAGATAAGCTTCCACGTAGAAATTAACATTTTTTTTATGTATATCCTTTTTTTTTTTTTTTTTGAAGCTGGAAGGATAATCCCAGCATGCCAGAAGGTCTGATCTATGAGGGTGTGTCCGAGGAGCCTCTTCACTTCTCAGGGGGAAGTGCAGCACAGTGTACAATCTATCATGTTTTTGATGAACTACTGGGAATTCAGCATAGGCCTAACAGCTGTAAGTATGACTTGCCATTGGTCTCAATGGTGCTCTGATTGCATTAGGAAATACACTATATTGCCAAAAGTATTGGGACACCCCCCCCCCAAATCATTAGATTCAGGTGTTCCAATCACTTCCATGGCTCAGTGAATTTAAACGTGGTACCGTGATAGGTTGCCACCTGTGCAATAAGTCCATCCATGAAATTTCTTGCTATTGAATATTCCACGGTCAACTGTTAGTGGTATTATAACAAAGTGGAAGCAACTGGGAACAACAGCAACTCAGCCACCAAGTGGTAGGCCACATAAAATGACAGAGCGGGGTCAGCACCTGTTGAAGCGCTCAGTGTACAAAAGTCACCAACTGTCTACAGAGTCAATAGCTAAAGACCTCCAAACTTTGTGTGGCCTTCAGATTAGCGCAAAAACAGTATGTAGAGAGCATCATGGAATGGGTTTCCATGGCTGAGCAGCTGCATCCAAGCCTTACATCACCAAGTGCAATGCAAAGTGTTGGATGCAGTGGTGTAAGGCACACCACCACTGGACTCTAGAGAGGGGAGATGTGTTTTCTGGAGGGACAAATCATGCTTCTCTGTCTGGCAATCTGATGGACATGTCTGGATTTGGCGGTTGCCAGGAGAATGGTTCTTGCCTGACTGCATTGTGCCATGTGTAAAGTTTGGTGGAGGGGAGATTATGGTGTGGAGTTGTTTTTCAGGGGTTGGGCTTGGCCCCTTAGTTCCAGTGAAGGGAACTCTTAAGGCGTCAGCATACCAAGACATTTTGGACAATTTCATGCTCCCAACTTTGTGGGAACAGTTTGGGAATGGCCCCTTCCTGTTCCAACATGACAGCGCACCAGTGCACAAAGCAAGATCCATAAAGACATGGATGACCAAGTTTGGGGAGGAAGAACTTGACTGGCTTGCACAAAGTCCTGACCTCAACCCGATAGAACACCTTTGGGATGAATTAGAGCAGAGACTGTTAGCCAGGCCTTCTCATCCGACATCAGTGCCTGACCTCACAAATGTGCTTCTGGAAGAATGGTCAAACATTCCCATAGACACACTCCTAAACCTTGTGGACAGCCTTCCCAGAAGAGTTGAAGCTGTTATAGCTGCAAAGGGTGAACCAACTAAATATTGAACCCTACAGATTAACCCTGGGATGCCACTAAAGTTCATGTGCGTGTATAGGCAGGCATCCCAATACTTTTGGCAATATAGTTTTTAAAATTTTTTTTTTTTGCACTTTACAAATGGTACTTTTATATACACCTTTCCTTAGGGATTCAACACCAAAATCATATAGAATAAAATTATTCTCATTATGGTAACAATACATGTATACACACTGTCGCTCAATTATTATATCTGGGCAAATCAAGCAAGCTTGTAAAAGAATCTGATTTTACTCTCTCTTGCTGTCCTAGGAGAGATGTAATAGAATCATTAGTATTTTTTGTCATTTCACTTAACTTCATGGTATAACTTTCTGCAGACATAGGGGTTGATTTACTAATACTCTAGAGTGCAAAATCTAATGCAGCTCTGCATAAAAACCAACTGGATTTCCGGTTTGTTTGTCAAAGCTGATTTAAGAATCTGAAGTTAGAAGCTGATTGGCTACCATGCACAGCTGCACCAGATTTTGCACTCTTCAGTTTTAGTAAATCAACCCCATAGCGTTCTCTGCATATGGCATAAAATGAAAAAGGTATCCTTGGGCTGGCTGTCATTCAACTTGTAGGGCTGAGCAGGCAACATGTCCTTCTAGGATGCTTTCTTACATCATGGAAAGCACTTCTTGCTACATCTCCCCCCCCTTTTCTTTTTACACCTTTTCTTCAAGACATTTCATGAAAAACATGTACTGCAGATAAATAATGTTTAGGACTGCTGGCAATATTACAGTTAATTTTTAGTTGTATAGCAAAAGTGCATTTATTCTTTAAAATGGTTGTAAACATCTGACATAAAAAAATTAACAAGGCATAGCCTTCTATAGTGTGTACTTGCCTTAATCCAAAGCACTGAGTGGGATTCCTGTCTGTAGTCTTGCTCCTCTGCTATAGTTTCTCACAGGCTGATGTTGACTTCTACGGGAACAGGAAAAGGAGCTCCAGTACACAACCTGGTTGACTGCCTCAGATGTGCATTTTTCCCTATGAGACTGCAGGGGAGGGGGTGTCCTTTCCTTCCACTCAGGTTTCAGATTACACTCAGCTCTCCTCTATGAACTGTGCAGTGTGTGACATCAGAACACTGCTCCCTGCCTCTGGAAGCTCAGAAAAGCTATTTAAATTCTGGACTTTAAGTGGATGTAGAAAAGAGAGAGCTGTAGAGAAAGAGGTGCAAGTTATGTAAGGGGATTTGTTTAATCACCGTGAATCACCTGAGGTCAGTCACTTCAGTGTATATAAGAGTTTACAACCACTTTAAGGATAAAAAAAAATTTGACTTTGTGTTTTCCCTTTCAGGATTGCAGCTTATCTTGCCTCTATAAAAAATACTTCTTGAGCTGAGAAGGGAACCACAACAAAAGCTTGTCCTGAAAATGTAAAGGCAAAGGCAAAAAAAAATATCAAAGACAGTGCTCAGTTGTTTGGTTTGAAAGTGTTCTAATATGGCTACAATTAACTTTTAGATATCTCTGTTAGGTTATGACTATATTCCAGGGTGTTGTGCTTACTGGTAAAGTTCTGCCTTAAATTGTTGTCCTCCCTACAGCGGATTTTCTCCTGAAGATGCGCCATTACATGCCGCCTGCTCATAGGAACTTCATTAATTGGGTTCAAGAGGCTCCTAAGCTCCCTGACTATGTACTTAGGAGTGAGGACCCAGATCTCCTCTCCATTTTCAATCAATGCATCTCTGCGCTTACTGAGATCCGTTCCGTCCATATCCGCATTGTCTCCAAATATGTGACCACAGCTGGCATCCGGGCCAGGATAAAGAAAAACCAAGAAGTAAATCAGGAACAACAGGAAAAGGGCACTGGTGGATCCCATGCTATAACCTTTCTGAAAAGTGTCCGTGATACCTGCAAAGAGGGAACACTGAGACACAGTACACCTGCAGATGACTGACTGACATACCGATACATTGGTTAATAACATTTTAATATGTTATTTTTTTTATACATTTAGGAATAAAAAAACTCTACGAAAGGGCTAAGTGCTAGCAGCTTTCTGTGTGAAGCTTTGTTTTGCCCTCCTCAGGACCACCAGTGTTAGAATTTATAAAAATGGGGTGAACTAAATTGGTTTCATTTTTTCCCAGCCCTAAAATTATTTTATGCTTTGAATTTTCATTTGCTTACTGTTGGCAATCAACAACACATGGTTGCCTTTTTTAAGTTTACTATTGCTTCTGGTCCTGGTGTGATTGAGGATGTTCTTCCACTAGAAATATTGACTGATCAATTCTCTAACACAGTCCCATCCCTCCTTGAAGATCATAGCCCTCTCGTCTTCTGGGAATGTCTATGCTGGACAAGGTTCTCTACCCTTTCCTTCGCCGCCCCACATAACTTTTAATGTAGCTGTTAATAGAGGAGCAAAGAAGAATACTATAGGACAGTCATTCTTGACTAGAGTTCCTCCAATGATTGTTAGGGGTATCTCAAGCTGTAGCTTAACTTTCCATTTGATGCCTGCATAGTTTTGAGTCCTGAGCCAGGACACCAATGATCTTTTTAGCTATCTGTAATAGGGAATTCTTCCCTTTGACCACCAATGTGAGGGACATTTCTTCCCACTGAACCTGAGTGAATTGAGTTTATCGGGGTACCCTGAGACCTGAATATTATTTCAATGATTCCTTTAGGATAAAGAGAAAGGTTGCTGGGGAAGGTCAGTTGAATGACAGCTCTGAGTCTCCTGGGGCTGCTGATATCACAGCTAAGATGGTGCCCAACAGGAGTCTTAGGGCTTTTGGATATCAACACAGACATCAGTTGCAGTTGGAACTTCAGCCTAATTGCCCCAGTACCTTTACCCAAATCTAATATTCTTAGTTCACATTTCTATGTTAAATACAATTTTCTCACTTTGTTGAATATTTCCAATAAGCTGCAGCTGTAGTACTTTTTAATTACCGTTTCAAACTAACGCTATGTACAGACTATATATATCTTTTTCCATAATCATTTCCGAAGTTTTGTGCTATATTAGGTGTTTTTGCTATAAATAGAATGCCATTCGGAGACGAGCAATGTTCCATTCCCGCACACGGGGGTGTTTGTGCGGAAATGGCTACAATTTTCTCTGCATTATCGTGCATCATAGCAATCTAGCATATAGTAACATGTGGAAGCGATCATGAAATGCAATGGTGTTTGTGTTATTATGAAAAAGCATGAATGGCATCTCCCAGTGGTGCTACCTCTTCCAGTAGCTCAAGGCAATTCCTGGTTTTTAAACACACGGAGCGGAATGGAATATAGAATTACACATCTGGCAATGTTTTGGAGAAATCAAGTAATAATGTACAAGTATTAGTCAAATTAAAAAGAAACTGGGAACTCAGATTTCTACCCACATCTCAGAGATATGCTCATAGGTTAATTGGCTCTGTCTACTGTAAATTTTCACTAGTATGGTTATGTATGCATGTAAGGTAGTGAACGTAGATTGTAAACGCCTTGAGGGCAGGGACTGATGCAAATGAACAATATATACTGTATGTAAAGAGCTGTGTAGATTTCCGGTGCTATATAAATACAATAAATAAAATAAGTCAATAAGCAGCAACATACTTAGACTGTTTTATAGACTGTTTTATACCAGTCTCATCTAATTTTACATTTTATAATACTTTATTTTATTTATCCACAGCGCTCAAAAACAAAACTCCAAAGTATTCCAAAAATGTGCATGTCAACACACAAAAAAGTGCACATAGGGTGCTCCATGTGGCCCCCACCTGAAGAGGGAGGACCCTTCCCCAACCCCCAGGGTGTGAGACTCCTGACAGGGGCAAGGCACACTCAGATCCACCTAACCAAAAAGGCCTGGTGTTTCTCTCTCCTCATGGTAAGTAGAAGCCAACCAACCACAAAAGAGGGCTTTCCCCCCAAGGCAGAGGAGAAAGAAACCTAAGGACCACACATCCTCCACCTAGACTTCAGTGTAGGCAAAAGAGCCATACCCTACAATCCTGAGTGACAAAAAAAACTTGGAGAAAAATAAGAGAAATTAAAAATTTTTTTTTTTTTATAATACTAAGATTACAATAAGAAAATGGGAATACATCCAGATATGCAGAACACTCAAACTCTATATCAAGGGTCTCCAATCTTTTTAAGCCAAGCACCAGTTTACTGCCCTTTAGGTTTTAGGAGGGCCAAAATGTGGCTAGTAGGAGTAGAAAATGCCCTGGCATCAGTGCCCCATCATTGGTTTTAATGGAAGGAATAATGCCCCATTGTTGGTAACAATGGGAAGAACAGTGCCCTATTAATGATGTTAGTAGGTGGAATGTTGCCCCATCATTGGTGGGAGGAACAGTGCCCCAAGGGCCATATAAAGGCAAGAAAAGGAGGAGCAGTTTGGAGACCAATTCTCTTGATGAATGGAGAGTCTGGTACTAAGGCAAGGCCTCAGGGAGCTCTCACAGAGGAATAAGAAGCCTACATGATTCCAATCAGGGTGCTTTTACACTGCTCTGTTTAAAAAATGTGTTAAAAATGCATATGTATTTTTTATGTATTTCTGATGCGTTTTCTGGTTGGCACCTGTGAAACATGGACATGTGACTCAAAATATGCACCAGAAATGCAGCTGTGGTGCGTTTTTTATGCGTTTTCCATTCATTCAATGGGGAGGTGCATTTTTGGTGAGGATTTGAAAGCACACAAATGTAGCAGCATGCGGGACTTTTCAAAACACAGGAATATTTGCATACATTTATGGAATTAACTTAAAAATGCTCATTGAGTATATTTATTAATGTAGAGACAGCCAACGTGTTAACCAAGTCATTTAAATAATACCATGGGATTACATAAACTCCAAGAGGTGTTGTTCTAAAAGCAGCGAGCTATCGCCACCCAGACTTCGTGGGAATTAATCAAGAACTGAAATTTTCCATATACTTACTTGCCTGAATCTTATAAAATAAAAAGTGTGTATCCTTCATTTTCCATTACATAGTAATGGAATGTTTTATTTATTAGTGTCTTAAAGGGAATATTTTCTGAGAAAGTATGGAGGCTGTCATTGCTTTCCTCCACTTCTGAAAATACTGCTTGTTTGGCTGTCATTCTGATTTCATGGCTTCAGTACTTTTTGTTTCACCAACCCAAAATCCCAAGCATACAAATAAGGAGATCTGAATGTAATGTGCAGGCATGGCCAGGATGCTAATCACCCGATGCCGCGGCCATTGAATCTAGGTGAAAATGCATTTATGAAGTGGGATGGTGGGTTGGTTTATGTCAGAGCAAAGGGGAAAAAAATAAGTGCACTTTGTCTTAAAGCAGAACTAAACTCTCTCAATCAACATTAACTTTTTTAATCCTTTTGCTGCTATCATTAGTAAATAGATAGGAAAATATATTATACCTGTTTTAAACTTTTTATTTTTAATATATTTCTTCAATTGCTTCCTGGTTTCTGAACTAGGCCAAAATGATTTTATACATCTCAGGAGTCTTCATGTAAATTTATTTCTTTCATCTGAAGGAGAGGTTTTATCAGCTAAGCATGCCCTCCTGCCTGCATGCCTGAGCTAAGGACAGATGGATTCCAGGAAGTAAATACTACATTACCGCTTCCTGACCACCCTATAGCAGAAGTACTGTTAAAGGGTGGCAGAGCTGTGCAAAATCAGGTATATATGCATGGGTTTTGTATTTCTGGGTAGGGGGCATGTGCGTGCTGCCCTACCCGTGCTGCCATTGACAGCTACAGCTGTCGATCAAAATATATAGAAAAAATCCTGCAAGCAACCAAAACACACAAAAAAAAAAAAAAATCAATAATCACTCCAATAAAAGTCGCTTACACCCTGCACATACTCATCAATGTGTCTCAAAACTAAACAAATTAGTGCAGAGCCTTCCAATTACCAAAAAAAATCATAAATATATACATATTTGCAAAAAAATCTTGTGCACAATTGTGAATATATAAAGTCCCTTATATCTTGACGTAACTTTAATCTTTCACCACTTTATCTTCATAAGACATGAAACAGTGTTCCTCCACCAACATCCAAGTTGTGCTCTCACCTGGAGCTTTTGACCTCACATTATACAATGTTTTGTTCACGCCACGCTTGTGTCCTCTAAATGGGACAGAATAAGATGCAGATTCCCCTGTTGGCACTCCTTCCCACAGCAGACTTTGAATCTTGTCCTCCTCCTTTCCCTTGCGATCCGTAGAAAACAGAATACTCAGAAATAGTGCTTTATCGTTTGTACAGCTGGCGATCACCGGGTCCCAGCTGGAGATTCCCCATTGGCACCCGGTGATCGCTGAGGAACACTGAAAGAGGAGAGGTCTGTATGTAAACAGTATAAATCTCTCCCTTGTCAACACCAGGACACTGCTTTGTATTGCTCTGCATAGCAGAGCAATACAAAGCAGCATGCTTACACAGTAAAGCACAGTAAAGCACACACAGACAACACTGTAAAACAGCACATAGTTAACCCTTTGATTGCCCCAGATGTTACCGCTTCCTGCCCAGTGTCATTAGTACAGTGTTAGTGCTTTTTATTAGCACTGATCACTGTATTAGTGTCAGTTAGTCAGTTCCCCCCAGTGTCAGAATGCCCACCGCAGTCCCCCTATAATTTGCTGATCGCCGCCATTACTAGTATAAAAATTAAAAAAAAAAATTCAAGTATATATACTGCCATTTGTACTGCCACTATAACTTTCACGTAAACTTTACATGTATTGGGATTTTTTTTTTAGCAAAGACATAGCAGAATACATTTTAGCCTAAATTTATGATAAAATTAGATTGTTTTTAAATTTATTTAATGGATATCTTTTATAGCAAAATGTCAAAAATATTTTTGTACAAAATTGTCGGTCTTTCTTTGTTTATAACGCAAAAAATAAAAAACACACAGGTTATCAAATATCACTGAAAGAAAGCTCCATTTGTGGGAAAAAAGGACATAAATTTAATTTGGGTGCAGCATTACATGAATGCGTAATGTCAGTTAAAGTAACGCAGCGCCATATCGCAAAAAATGGCCTGGTCGGGAAGGGGGGTAAATCCTCTGGAGGGTAAGTGGTTAATTATCTGTCCTTGCTCAAGATGGTCACAGCTAGAAATGCTAGGAGTGGCTAGTTTCTTACCTAAACAATGCTTTTAATAAAGGCAAAGGATTATCCCCCTGTTAACTTCCTGGCTTGCTGTGCTGAACCTCACAATGACTTACCGCACATCCAGTGCTTTAGCAGGGGAATTATTTTGTTTGCACATTACCCATAATATTGCCAATATGTATACAACACAGCTACTGCATGAACCGCAAATCCTGCGCATGCACACCCAGTACTCTAGCATGGAAATCATATTGTTAAAGCCCCTTTCACACAAGTGGACTGATGGGGTCCTCCTGTCCGTTTTTCAGGTGGACCCGATTGGTCCATCCATAGACTTCTATGGACCTTTGGGTGTCAGCAGACAATAGTCCGCTGACACCCGCTGGCATCCGATCCTGTACTCCAAAAATAGACAGATGGGGATCTGTTCCCTATCCTTTCAGTGGTTCGGATTGGATGACAATTGGGTAGAAACGGACAAACGGTCTGTTTCCATCTGACTGTCCCATTGAAATCAGCAGGCAGTGTCTGTGTCCACTCTGCAGCTGCAGAGCAGACAGAAACCTGTCATCTACCCGCTCAGCGGGAAGCAGCGGAGAGATCCCCCGCTGAGCAGGTGTTTCATGCTGACAGATCCGTCCCGTCTAAAAGGGGCCTTATATGTTATTGATACTATGACAACTAGAGCGCTGGGTGCACATGTACTGTACTGGAAGCACATATTTACTTAAAGGATAAAGAGTGCCTGAAGACTCCTGGAATTTATGACGTTCATATCCCAGGAGTTTGTGAGCACAGTACAGGCTACATCATTCTTTCCATGTGAAAAATACAGAGGTATAGGGACAGGAATCTCAAAAATAGGATTTACCAAAAACAAACAAAAATAGATGCAATTCTGTTAAAGGAGGGGGTAGACAGGTATATTAGGAAATGT
Source organism: Staurois parvus (assembly GCF_062004578.1). Lineage (NCBI taxonomy): Eukaryota > Metazoa > Chordata > Amphibia > Anura > Ranidae > Staurois > Staurois parvus. The sequence continues at coordinate 3,526,102 of NW_028318382.1, forward strand.
GGAAAATTAGGGTTAAAGGAACTCTAGATTCTAATTTTCTGGAGCTGCTTAACCTTGGTATCTGGCACTTAAAGAATATGTTACTCCAACTTTTCATGTTCCTGATATGTGTCTGCTGCACCATGTACTTGTGTTAAAAAGTATCCTGTTCTCTTTGTATTTCTTCCTTTGTGTGAAATGCTTGATGATACTGCCAGTCCCCTTGCGTTCGTATTTCAAACTGACAACACTAGGCATAGGAGCACATCCTTCCCAGTGTGGTCAATTTTCTGGTTGTGCTGGGAATACAGCCTACCTCCCAATGGCTGCGCAGCCAGCCATATGCTGCAAGCGCTAGTCAGTGTATTCTGAGAAGGGGCGAGTCCCTCTGTCAGAATACAAATTCAGAATACACAAGCGATGTTGATGCAGGGATCTGTTAATACCTTTTTCATTCAAGCCACTCCTTGAACCAAAACAAACTGTATGTGTGTACCCAGATTGTTTCCCTGGTGCGGGTCAGGGTGTTGCTAGTATTATAAAATACTTGGGGCACTTTTGGGAGAGTAGTAATATGGGGCATGCAGTGCATTACAGCAAACATTGGGTGTGCCCAAATTATCTTACCAGCGGGAGGAGCTTAAAGTAGTAATATATGTTGGGAATGCAACAGCATGTACTATACAGTATTGTGTGTTAATATCACTTGACCAGTAGATGGCACTGTACACTAAGGTTACCAGTTGTGCATATGTGTAAAACTTGTTGGTTCTCTCTCTTCCTATTCCTCTCTTCCTCTCTCTTCAAAACCAAGATGTCTGCTGAAATGTGTTCTGTATATTTGCAACTTAAGCCACACAACTAAAACAGTGTTCTGCCTCATCACAAGCTACCAGTGTATTCTCTAACACATAACCAATAATATACCCATTGGCTTTTTTTAATGGAGTCTCAGCAAAAATGTTCCCTTCCCCCATGAAAAAATAAATAAAATTAACTGAGCTGCATAGTCACGCCTCCCAAGTACAAATTCCCTCTGAAAGCAAACATTTTCCCAAACAAAGATGCCAAAATTCACACTTCTCCCAGCACAAATTCCCCCTTTTTGAAATCTGCCCTCCAAGCACATATCTTTGCCCACCTTTCATCCTCCCTCCAAGTACAAATCCTGTTGATGCACTTGGGTATGTGTTGTGACGTGGTCACATTTAGTGGATTTCAACACGCATTAAAAAACACATGACGATGAACGCCAATGGTGTTCTTTAACGTGTGTTTTGATGTATTTCTCTTGACTTCAGGGGAAACCGAACCAGGGAGTAAACACATAGGTGTGAATCGAATCTGGCCTTGGACAGTTGTCACCTGATCAAGTGCCATCCCTGGAAAATTTCCTCTTTATTCATATTCTGGGACAGCTCAAAATTTTGAATTTTCCACTACTTTCTGACCTTATCATAAGGGTCACTAGGAGAAATAGAGCGGGGAATATCCCCAGCGGGGATACAGAAGACAAACCTGAAATAGATTCTAACCCCTCATCCACCTATTTCAATCAAAACATTTTAGCTTTATATACACTTTAAAGGTATATGTGCAGTACAGTTTCTCACAATTAGTAGATGGGCTGTGAGCTACACAGATGTCTGCAGTAACACAACAATGAGCACACTACTGCAAAACAAGTCAAGACAGGCTACATGTGAATGGCACCCCAAAACACTAAAGGAGTGAATCTCCAATGTACAGTAAAACACTACTGAGCATTGCTATGCACTACATGGGGATAAAATGCTCTATGTTGTTTTTTTTGTTCCGTTCCTGAATTTTGGCAGTCTATACATAATGAATAGAATGTCTGGGGCAGGGGATAAGTTGGAAATAATGAGTGAGCAGGAGTGAGAGGGGATCAGGTTAGGGTGGAGAGCAGTATAAATGGTAAAGGGTAGGGTGGAGAGGAAGTTTAGGGATGAGGGAGTATCAGGGAGGGGTGGAGCAGAGTAGAGTATAATGGGTGAGGGAGGTTCAGGGTAGGGTGGAGAGGAGTATAAGGGGTTAGGGGGAATCAGGGTAGGGTGAAGAGGTGTATAAATGGTAAAGGGGGATCAGGGTAGGGTGGAGAGGAGTATAAAGGGTGAAGAGGGGACAGGGAAGAGTGAAGAGGAGACTAATGGGTGAAGTGGGATCAGTGTAGGGTAAAGAGAATTATAAAGGGTGAGATGGGATCAGGGTAGGTTGTAGAGGATGTAGCCC